>NC_045601.1:14251030-14876030 GCF_009762305.2 Zalophus californianus | reverse complement strand
ACAAGATTTTAAAAATATACACTTTCTGTACTATGAGAGAAAAGTTGTTACAACAAAATACTGGATCTTATAAAATGACATTTAAAATAGTTTCAAAATTAATTTGTAATATATAGCCTAATGTATAAATTATATAAACAGTGGTTTCAAATATTTGCATAACATATTTTCACTTAACCAATGGCATAAGAAAATCAATAGTTAACATAGATGATATGTACAGTGCAGAAGTAAATGTAAGTGGGATGTTTGTTTACATCATTTTGTAAATCATATATAAATGTAAGTACTGATGCACTGGACATATCAAGAAATTAAAGAATTGCATTTGGAGAGTAGGTAGTGAGATATTTCATCCTTCAAAGGCAACAATTGAATCTTCTGAGAAACTCACTATGATACTTGGCTTGGAAAAATGGTTTGTTGCTTTTACAACAACAAAGTTAAAACAGAGCAGATGAAGAATAAATATCCACCTTTGGCACAGAGAAATAAGACACCCTTCCCTGCCCTTTTGCTTACCTCAATGCATGATGCTATGAGCCAGTCCCCAAGGGAAAGAGTAAATGTGAGCCATATAGGAATTGACAGGTCAGAAGAGATTCACTGGTAGGTATCAATGGGCCAAGACACTTAAGGTCTATGATCTCTGAGACCAAATCTGCACAAGGAGTGTTCAAGTCCTAAGTTTATAATGAAATTATAAATTCAAGAAAGAAGGCATATTTGAAAATGGTGAAGATGCTAACAGACACAATCTGGAAATCAGCAAAACAACATGGACCATACTCTGATTTTGGTGGAAGCAAATGAAATAACCTGTATTTGAAAAAGCAAATGATTTTGTTTTTCACATGAAATGTTTCTTCTTTTTGAAGAAAGTGATCAAAGCATTAAGGCTTTGAGCGTTGCTGTTTCTAGCAGGCTTTGAATACCAAGTGGACTATGTTTTGGTGTAATTAACTGTGAGAATTTTGGGTGCAGGAGACAATTGGTGGATCCCAGGTGAGATATGTCATCAGCAACATGTAAAGAGGTTTTGGCCTTAAGGGGAAGACTCAGGCTCCTGGGTCTTGGAAAGGATCAGCAAATATAGTGCTCAAAATGCAAAGAAAGTCAGAGAGGCTCCCCAAGAACTGAGCACACTGTGTACGGGACAGGGAAAACTTTTCTCGGTGATTCACTAGAAACCAATTACATGTCCTCAGCAAGCACCTGTGTTCCTGTCTCACCTCATGCCGAGAAATCTGGGCCTGCAGCTCCTGGATATTACTGGTGGCCACAGGTTTGTCCTCAATTTCTCTGTGAGCTCCTTCTATAAGCTCCTGAAGGTGTTGCATTTCTTGCTCATACTGTTCATACTGCACCACAGCCTCCTTTGAAAGAGAAAAAAAAAACAACACACAATTATCTTTCTGTATCAATAACTATGGGAATCATCCTGTGCTGCTGTTTACAGTGTTAACTGGTATTTAGCTGTGTGTCTAGGGAATAAAGAAATGATGGGTAAAATCCCTGGATGACTCAAGTCCTCAAGTTTATGCAGATATTTCAAAGACTTCTCTCTAAAATAGTTTGCTAAGATTATCAACTGACTCAAAATAGCTAAGTGGCTAGATCCTCTCTCTTCTCCCTATTCGTGTTGTCCTGAAAATGGCAATGTTATGGTCAGAACAATGTTGTGGTGGGAAGCAGTATGAAAAACATGATTGCTTCATTTTTCCATATAAGAAATACTAAATATATATATGTAAGGCACTTGTCTAAATGCTGGGGTGGAAGACAAAAAAATGAAGTAAGCGTGACTTCTATCCTCAGGAATTTACTATATAACAAATTACAAGATAATTCAAGGAGCAAAAATAGTTGACCAAGTTGACCATTAGCTATTTAATGAGCAGATATGTATGCAATTTTTGGGTAAAGCAGGTAAAGTATTAGTTGAAAGGAGATATGAGGTGAAGAGTGTCATTCCTTCCTAGTAAATGATTTTTCTCTTATCAGCTAAAGAGATTAAGAGTTAAACACATGGGTGTAACTTTTCAGGCAAGGAAATGCATTTGGTGCATCAATAAGCTGAAATATGAAAAAAGAATTCTGTAAAATATGCTAGCAGTAAAGGCATTTTACAAGGCTTTAGAGGATTCTCAGATGGATAATAAGAGATAAAAATATATGACTGAAGACAAAATTAACCTTTATAAGTTGTTCTTTACTAAAATATATTGCTCAAAGATAGTGTTCACCAAAGGATATTTTTTATAGAGCTTTCCCCAGGCTTTTGTGGGTGATCCAAATGATAGCATTTCATCTCCTTATTTTATATAAGCACAACAATCTGTCAAATTTAACACTCTGGATGTGTTTTGATGGCTGAGCCCACACAATGCTAAGAAAAGAAGCCCATGACTCATTAGCCGTTGCTCTGCCGGCGCGGGGACGGCAGGCTCCTGCGGCAGGTATAGGAGCACATGCCTGCATGAGGTTGCACTGCTGGATGGCGGTGTGCTGTAATCGGCTCGCCTCCTCCTGCAGGTGCAGAGCGGCATGGCAGAGCGGCAAGCTGGTGACCACCTCCTCGGGAATCCGGAGTGCGCTCTGGCAGATCTGCACAGCGTGGACCTTTGGCTTGAGTGACTCCATCTCAGACAACAAGTGCTGAAAGTGCAAGTTCACATTTTACATTTTGTAAAGCACAGGAAAATCGTGTATTTTAATAGCTCATTTCATAAGCCAGAGACGTTTACTAAATTACAGCTCTGTCACGTGTCATAAACATTTTCCAAGGAATTTTTCTTTAATGTATAGAGTACTAAGACTGTAACTGAGTTTAAAAATCATTTTTCCTCACTATCGTCCTTTTTTTGTTTGTTTGTTTGTTTAAATATAGCTCCCTAACTCATTTCCTCTGAATTATTTTTGCTTACCAGTCGGTGAGAAAGTTGCTCCTTGAGACTAAGACGTCCGACTTCTGCAGAAGTCAAGGTTGTCTGGGCTTGCTCCAAAGCAACTTGTAAGTTTTTTAGCTCAGTTTCAAATTTTTTCATATCCTACAGAGTAAAAGCAGTATGAATGTCAGTATATAAGCACTTGAAGTTCAAAGTCATAGAAGAGTAACATTGCAGTCAAGAAGGCATTATCAGAGGTTAAGTACTACATCTCCACTATAAAACCACCATTTTTTTTAAATGATAGACTTTCCAATTTGAATTATTATTATTATTATTATTGTTATATTTTACCTTGGCAGCATCTTGGAGATTCTGCAAACGAATTTTGATCATCTGTCGCAGCTCCTCAGACTCCCGTCCCAGTTCTGCCACTTGCTGAGACATTTTTTCTGTGGAGTACACACTAGCGAGGTATTGTAATTTCTCAATCATCGCTTCCAGATTGCTGTGAATTTCTTCAGATTCTTCTAGCATGGTCTAGAGAGAATTATCAATATTCATGACATTGACAGGTAGGCAGAGATAGACATTTAGGTACTCAATCTGGTGTGATATAAGACCGTCAGACTAGAAGAGAGTGAGATGTTGTTATCCACAGTTCTCATGCTCACTATGGAGGTTCTGTGTGTCTTATTGTGTTTAACCTTCACACCCCTGTGCCTACTCCCTACCTACTATTATCCCCATTTCACAGAAAAAGAAATCAAAGTTTAGGAACTGTCAACTGTTTGCCAAGGCCAAATGTTAAGTGTTGGATCTTAAGGCTCATGCTCTCTCTACTGCCCCAAGCTGCTCCCTGGTGAGGGTCAGGACATGAGCATCCCAGAGCATCAATGCTCTGACATGTTGGGCATCTTTGTCAGGTTGCTGAACCTACTTTTTTCTCATATTTAAACTCAAGAGATGCCTTTCAGCTCTCATTTTCTAAGATCTGAGATGCTTATTGATCTAAGAAATGAAAATAACACAAGAGCATTACAAACAAAAACCTTTGAACACTTGCTTTAGTGAGACAAAGGTGGTAGAAGCAACTTGAGATACCAAGAGGAATAAAACACAGCCCTCATCGTTCAGGATAGTATCATCTAGTGGGACTAATAATACAAATGGATTGTTAACCACATAATACACATCATAGGAGTAGAGTGAAAGAGTAGAAAGGTTAAAGATGACAGAAATGAGACATGCTCCTACTTGCAGGAAGACTGGGAGAAGGAAGAGCATAAGTAAAGGAACAGAGGTGAGTGAGCACAAAATGTGCAGTTACTGGGATATGTGATGTACAAAGAGGAAAAATGGGAGCTGGGACATTATTCTTAGGCAATAGATCTTTATTTTTTTTAAATAAAGTACAGTTTTTTTTCCTCATGAGGAATGCTATATATATATATGCATATATACATATATATGTATATATGCATATATGCATATATGTATATACATACATGCATATATATACTAAAGCTTAGAAAATATTGAAAATATAAAGAAGAAAATAAAATACTCTATAATATGTCAGAGATAACTTTAAATAGGAGATAACTACTGTTACATTTGAGTATATTTTTAGGTAATTGAGATCATAATATATGTACAATATTCCATCTTTCTTTTCCACCTGACTTTAGAACACATGCATTCTCTCTGTGTACTGTTTTTGGCTAAACACGGGCAGCCTAGCAATGTCCACAATAGCCAAACTGTGGAAAGAGCCAAGATGTCCATCGACAGATGAATGGATAAAGAAGATGTATATATACACAATGGAATATTATGCAGCCATCAAAAGGAATGAAATCTTGCCATTTGCAACGATATGGATGGAACTGGAGGGTGTTATGCTGAGCGAAATAAGTCAATCAGAGAAAGACATGTATCATCTGACCTCACTGATATGAGGAATTCTTAATCTCAGGAAACAAACTGAGGTTTGCTGGAGTGGTGGGAGGTGGGAGGGATGGGGTGGCTCAGTGATAGACATTGGGGAGGGTATGTGCTATGGTGAGTGCTGTGAATTGTGCAAGACTGCTGAATCACAGATCTGTACCTCTGAAACAAATAATACATTATATGTTAAAAAAAAAAAGAAAGAAGAAGATAGCAGGCGGGGAAGAATGAAGGGGGTGGAAATTGGAGGGGGAGATGAGCCATGAGAGACGATGGACTCTGAAAAACAAACTGAGGGTTCTAGAGGGGAGGGGGGTGGGAGGATGGGTTAGCCTGGTGATGGGTATTAAAGAGGGCACGTTCTACATGCAGCACTGGGTGTTATACGCAAACAATGAATCATGGATCACTATATCAAAAAAAAACACGGGCAGCCTGAACTAAGGCAGGTAAGGAAGAACTCCTCAAAAGAGTATCTATAGGCTGAGTTCTCTCCTGAGCTTCCGAGAGACCCACAGACAGGCGGTATCCCGCATCCCTGAGGCACTCAGCTCACCCACCTGCCCAAGTCAAAACACCTGGGAGTTGTCCATGGCTCCTCCCTCTCTTTCACCCATATCCAAGAGTCTCCAGAGTCCAGAATTCTAGCTCAGTGATAGCCCTTGATTCTGTCTTCTCTCAACCTCCAAAGAGGGACCCTGTCACTCTCTGTCCTAACACTGAAGCCAACTTCACGCTGTCTCACCTTCATAGTCTGTTTTCCACAGGCTGCTAAATCATCTTTCTTAAAATACAAGCCTGAATTTGTCGCTTGCCTGAAGAATATCTGTCAAAAGCTTCGGAGGGACTGTAGGGTAAAGCCCAAGTTCTTAACAGGGCTTTTGATCTTTTTTCTTCTCTCTCTGTTCTTACCTCTTAAGCTTCTTTCCAGCTCTCCTCCACACCTCCCCGTAGCGTCCCCTCTACTGCACCAGAGCACCCTTCACTCTTACTACTGGGATTTCAACATGCATTTTTGTCTAAAATGCATTTCACACAAGTAGGCAGCCTGTCATTCAGGACTCAGGCCGGACTGACTTTTTCGTGAGAAGGCCTCCTTTAACTTCCCCTAGACCCCAAGCAGTGTGGGTGGAGCATGCTCCTATGGGCTCCCTCAGCACTTTGATCCCTCATTTCCTGCACTTATCACACTGTTTATAATTGTCTAGATCTGTCTTGTGCCTCTTTTATCAACTCCCTGGGGCAAGAACAGGGAATATTCTTTGTATTTTAAATTCCTAGCTTTGGAAAGAAAGCATCCTATAAATGTTTGCTGAATAAATAAATGAGTGCAGGACCTACTTAAAAAAAAAAAAGCCTTGATGGTCATTTTAAAGACTACATTTATACTCTATTATATCCAAAATGTCATTCAGAAAAGTGACTTGACATTTTCTTTAAAATTCCACTATAGGGGCATCTAGGTGCCTCAGTTATGATCTCAGGGTCCTAGGTCCTCAGTCACCTCTGCCTTTGGCTCAGGTCATGATCTCAGGGTCCTATGAACGAGCCCCATGTTGGACTCCCTGCTCAGCGGGGAGCCTGCTTCTCCCTCTCCCTCTGCCTCTCCCCTCTGCTCCTGCTCACTCTCTCTCTCAAATAAATAAATAAAATCTTAAAAAAGAAATTCCACTATAGGGCACCTGGGTGGCTCAGTCGGTTAAGTGTCCAACCCTGGGTTTCAGCTTAATTCATAATCTCAGGGTCATGAGATCAAGCCCTGTGTCAGTCTCCACGCTCAGCATGGAGTCCCCTTGAGATACTTTCCCCCTTTCTCCCTCCCCCTCTACTCACCCCCCCAACTCCCCCACCCTGGCTCACACACTCTATCTCTCAAATGAATAAATAAAATCTTTAAAAAACAAAATTCCAGTATAGTTATTAATACCACATATTTTCTACATTTTGGATTATGGAGTAGTAACATTTTGATGATCATGATACATTTTGCCAATTGTTTTTCAAAAAGTTTTTAACAAGTAACCTTCAGAGTTGAGAGTTCTCACTTCTTTAAATATGAACCTCAAATAACTTTTTTTTTTTTTAAAGATTTTACTTGAAAGAGAAAGACAACGAGAGAGGGAACACAAGTCGGGGGAGTGGGAAAGGGAGAAGCAGGCTTCCCACGGAGCAGGGAGCCCCATGTGGGGCTCGATCCCAGGACCCTGGGATCATGACCAGAGCTGAAGGCAGACGCTTAACAACTGAGCCACCCGGGCACCCCATCAAATAACTTCCAAATGGTGTTAATTTGATAGAGTGCTCTCTCTTTAAATTTTCATTTCTAGATTTCTAATGAGGTTGAATATTTTTTTAATTGTTTAAAACCCATTGTAACTTAAGTCTTGTCTTGAGTGGTATAAGAATGATTCCAGAAGGGTATGCAAGATCGATTAGAAAAGAACGATTATGTACATAGGGAAATTAATTAGCATTTGTTAGAGCATTCCAATAAGGAGAAAATGGGACTTTGATCTAGAAACTTGTCCATAGGAATGGAAAAGCAAATGATTTAAAAGATATGAGTATACATAAATCAGAATAAAAGAGAGAGAATCTAAAATACTTCAGGATATCCATGTAACTAAGTAAAAATCATTCTGTATTGTATTGTAAGCTAACTGGGCTACTAGATATTTGTACTAATTCAAGCTAAAGATAATAAAAGGATGAAATAATTTCCTGGATGATATAACCAGAAGAAAACTTCCGGAAATGAAGTAATGCAGCCACCATGTGATATGGACTCTTTGCTCCTTTCCAGCTGACCCCTGCTTCCTCTGGAAAGCCAGACAACCAAGACTAGGCGGAATGCTGAGAAGGAGGCACCCATGTGGCACGTAGTGAGCTTGATATTTGCACATATGTTAAACCATTTGACCCTCCTAATAATTCTGCAATATAAGTACCATTTACATCTCCATCTTATTGATGAGAAAACTGAATTCAGAGAGGCAAAATAGTTTGTTCCAAATCACACAGCTCTAAATAACAGAGCTTGGTTTTCCCATCAGTCTGACTCTGGAGCCTATAATCTTTCCACATGTCACATCTCTTCCTGGGGAAGAATTTCCCACCATATCCCGCAAGTGATTGTTTCAAAGAAGCTGCAAAAAAAAGAGAGACCTGTATCTGGCTGATTATTTGGGGTCTTGGAGAAAGAAAAGTCTAGGGGAGATAGAGGATATTTATTTATTTATATAGTCTAATGAAATCTTATGGGTAGCCACTTTCTTACAAACCTTTGGACAAGTCATTAGGGCTACCTTAGCTTTCTTTTTATCTGGCACCTACAATAATTCTACATCATGGTCCTTTAAATTTTCTGTCAGTCTACCCAGTTAAATCAAATTGCTCTCTAAGTTACTCTTTGAAAACGATTTTTCCCAAAGTTACCTGATGTAAAATGTATTGTTCTCGAAGTTGGTGTGCCGAATTCCATGTAATCTTTCCATGTACCAACACTTTAGCTTTCTCAATCCACTTCAAAATGAATTCAAGCATTTCATTGTATTCTTCTAAATGTGATGCTGCCTGAAAAATCATTACCATTCAGAGAGCAATTGTAAACTCTGTTTCATGAGCTAGAAATCAGTCTTCTATTTCTCTTTAGATACAATAATCTTAGGGGATCTGTGATATCTAAAGGTATAAACAATCATTTCCTTGTTGAAAACCTGTCAAGGACGTCCGAGTGACTTTAGGATAAAGTCCAAGTCCTTAATATGCTTGAATAACTGTCTTTTAAAAATACTCTCTATTCTCATTTCTTAGTCATCTGTCTAGTTCCTCTCTACCCCTCCTCGCATACTCCACCCTCACTGAATAAGGAGGTTTTGGTACTACAATTCATTAGTTGCCAAGTCATGATTTAGTTTGCCCCTGACTACCCAAAAAACACATCATCAATTTATAAAGATGAATCTACAGTCAACAATTATGATGGATGTGTGACCTGAACCTATTAAGTAAGGGTAAATGCAAGCATGTATATATATATATGTATATACATATATATCTTATGTCTTACATCTTTATATATTATATATATATCTTATGTCTTACATCTTTAAATATATTATATATATTTTACTTTATATATATATATATTACTTTAAGATATTTGAATTCACTCCATACTGATTTTGTAAAACATGTTACTGGATTAGTATTCATTTCACAAAATACTTCTCCAGTTGACAAAATATTCATTCCAAAAGTCCATTTATATGACCACATTTGTCAATGAACTTATAATATGGTTTGATATAAAATAAAGGCAAGTTTACATGTGAATTTTAGGAACACAGTGTGGTATGAAATAAGCTACCCTTAAACTACCCTCATCATTGTCAATATTATCTTTTGATTTATTTCCAAAAGAAAAAACAAACACTGAATTTCTGCCTTAGAAGATTTTGATTCCTGGCCTGGAATACATACCTGACCGAGCTTGGAGAGCCGATTCTCAGCCTGCCTAATGGTCTGCTGGTGAAGTTCAGTCAGTTTTCCTATCTTCTTGGCCAGTGGTTTACCCAGTTGGCCATTCTGTTCTGCGAATTTCTGTACTGCTGCATCTAGTTCCATTAATTTTAAATGACAGCCATCTAATTCCTCTCCTAGCACCTAAATGGAAGCCAAAACAAAAGAGCATTAGACTATAGAAAGTAAATTTCTCCAGATTTTCCAAGATCAAGGGTGATATTTTAAATGACTTTTGTAAATGCCAAATATTATAAAGAATAATTCTACTCTGATCAGGTCATTTCTGTTTCTTTGGTTAGAAAGGCAGAGCAGGCAGGATGTTTTGTAACCCTGGTGTTTATTTCCTATGAGGTTAGGATGAGAAGGTTAATGTTTTCCTTCTGCCCCACCCAAAAAGGATTCATCACTTAACTCATCAGCAGAGCAAGAACACAGATTTAACCACCAAGACCATCCTTCATTTTGGAATTTTTATACTTATATTCCCAAATCATTATTTGGTCCTTTGACACTCTTCCTTCTTACACACATATGTAGGTACATTTATTAATACACTTCCATTGTAATGATGAAGTGACCTACGCTGTTATGTTTGTAAAATCTCTTACTGCCTGCCTTTACTACCTTGTTTTAATGAAGCTTGCTAATCAAGAAAGCTTTTTTTCCCCCCTCTATATCCCCAAAATAAACTAACTCCAAAACATAGTTAATTAATTGAGTAGCATCTCTTATGTTTCCACTTCTCCTTCCTTACCTTTTGGTCGGTTTTAGCTTGAGCTAAATTATCTGTCTTTGTTCTCAGCTTACTCAGAATAGTTGTGAGATCTTTGGCTATCTTCTGAATTTGCCGGCTGAGTTCCTGGCTCATGGCCTTGCTCTGTTCAACTTCTCTTACTTTGTCCTGGATCTAAATAATCAATGAGAACAGCAAAACCAACCATGATTAAAACTGCGTAAGTGCTACTGAAAACCTCAATCTTAAGATGTTGACAAGAGACACTTGAGGGGTTAACACCCCTCTGGCGTTGATGGACTTTGTCAGGCCAGCCACGTGCTGTTACTAGCTCTCACAGCTTTCCAGGCAGCTTTGCTTCCCACCACCTTCATGCCTCCACTGTCCCTTTCTGCTGCTCTTTCAGCAAAGAGACAAGTAATGCATGTACAGTGATCTATGCATCAAACGTTTATAGAATACTCATTACAAATAGCAGTAAGTATATAGCTGAGTTTGAATCCTAGGTTCTCCATTTACCAAATTCAGAACACAAATTCCTTTAAACCTTTTTCTCCATAAAATGGAAAACACTTCCAGATCATTGGAAGCATCTGGATTTGCTTCCAAACACCTTTTTATAAGTTAGCTGTTGGTGATCTGTTAACTCCTCTTCCAACTTCCCAAGTACATCCCTATAATATATCAAAAAAGTGTTAAGCACAAGCCATTAAAAAGAAAGGGAAAAAAATACAGTTAATGTTTATAAGTTTCAAATGGCTTTGGTTTGATTTGAAAACAGTGATATTATTGCTTATAATAAAATGCTTAAGAGAACACGATAAATATTTTCTTTATATAAGTGAAAAGCACTTTAGAGGAAACATGCCATTAAAAGAATACTTTTTGGGGGCCCCTGGGTGGCCCAGTTGGTTGAGCCTCTAACTCTTCGTTTCAGCTCAGGTCATGATCTCAGAGTTGTGAGATGGAGCCCTGTGTGGACTCCTCGCTCAGCGGGTAGTCTGAGATTCTCTCTCTCTCTCCCTGTGTTCCTCCCCACCGCTCATGCTTGCTCACTCTCTCTCTCTCACATAAATAAATAAATCTTTAAAAAAAAATACTTCTGTGGCCTTCATTATTTTGAGTTGAGTGCCAACGTAAATGAGATGCATGAGAATAACTCTAATATAGAGAAATTTATCCAGAGAAAAAGAAAATTAAATTTGAACTTTTTTTTTAAGATCTGAACTTTTCCCAGTAGACCTTCCAATGTCTAAGAAGAAAAACCAAATAGGCCAATTAAATACTTAAAATAGAAAATAACATTTTAGTTTAGGTCAATATCATGATGTAGTAGCATTGGATTTTGTTGAAATTTTTAAAACACTTTGTATTATTCACTGGAGGGTCCAAAAATGCAGTGCACTTGTATGAACTTTATAATTGCTACAATGTGACACTACTTTCCATTTCATGAGCACTTTAGAATTAGTGGTATATCTTCTCCATAGACTGCTTTCAACTTAATTGTGCTTTAGTATTATGTCACCAAGGAGGTCTTAAAAAGCTATTATGTTTCCGTACAGATGCTACAAAAGCTATTTACACTATATGAAAGCATGTCCTCTTTTTGGGACTTAAGATAGAAATCTCCCTCTGATCTCAGTACTATGAATGATTATGTATCTCTTTGTTTAAAAAAAAAATTTTGTTTTAAAATTTATAGACATGGATTGGATTACGTGTCACATCTTCTTTGGTCATTTGAAAGCTAGAGTTTATTTGAAGGGCTTTCCTCTAGCAACATTATAGGACCCACCAATGTGCATTTTTGGGTAATAACTTCCTCCCTGGCTTTACCTTATTTTTTTACTTTGATTTTCCCTTTTTTCAAATATCTTCACCTACTTAACTTATATTTTGCTGAACTGAAATAACAGCTAGAAGAGTACCTGGCAGGTCCTGAGTACTCAAAAAATTTTTGTTGAATACATGAAATATAGCTTTTAAAAAATTTTGTCATCTATTTTAGAAAAAGGTGAAGTAGGTAAGTTATTTTTAATTGCATAACATTATTGTTCATATCTGTGCTCATCTGATATGTTTCTTGCCTACAAATAAGACCTCTAATTTAATATTGTTGTTTTATACTGATATGTTTTTAACTGTTTCCATGAAGACAGGATTGTGAAAATCAAGAACTCTCAAACAAAAGTACTGAGCCTCTGAAAGAATGGAAAGGCATACTTTGTGTGCCGAGGTTTACCTGATCATGGATAGTTCCCAGGTCCAGTGCCACCTCAGCGAACTGAAGGGACAGTTCAGGAGGTAAGATGGAGTAAAGACCCAGGTACTTATTCTTCTGCTCTTCAGTCATTTTCTCAATGTTCTGTCGGTGATTTGTGGCTTCTGTTAGGAGAATCTAAAAAAATGATCAAAATTAGAAGCTTCTGGGAGCCTGATAGGGAAATTCATTTTTCTGGGTACAGAGACAAGACTATGTATTGTTTATCAATATATGAAGTGTGGACTTAGAGAAACATCTTAAAAAAAAAAAACCTCAAGCCTTTCCTTAGTCTCTGGGGAGAAGCGTGTCCCCTTTATACAGAACAAAAGAAAGTCCCTTGAAATAATACTAAAAGCCTTTTATATGTTACATTTCTGAAAAATTTTAATTCAATACTCACTAAATATAAACAAACATATCTCATTAAAATCAGGACATTTTTAAAATGATGGGTATAGGGAATAAGAAGAGTTTGGTACCTGAAGTTCTTCAAGTTGAGCATCTATTTCTATTGTTGGATTCCCCAAATATTCCTTTGTTTCCTGAAACCAAGATTTCACCGAATTGATTTGAGTCTCCACAACTTCTCGCTCCTTTAGCTCTTGCTTTACCACCTTTCCGTTACTCTTCACTTTGTCCTGCATGCTTCAGAAACATTAAAGGGAGAAACCAGAAGAGGATTTGATGTGAAAGGAAGTCCCTAATCAATGACATAATATTATCAAAAACAGGCATTAAAAAAAGTAAAGCCTCATATCCTTTTTTGCAAGTAAAGACACTTCCCCAAATTCTGAGATAATGTTCAGTAACACTTAAGCCAAGTACAACAGAAGAATATATGTCATATGAAGTCAATGATTTATCCCTGGAACACTGAGAGTTGACATACTCCAAAGCCACTAAATTGCAATGAATTTTCCTGTCTTAAACAATTGGAGATTATTTATTTCCTCTTTGGAAGTCTACTCAAATGGTGCAGAATCATCAGCACTTCAAAGTAATGTGTAATTGGAATGTTTGTGGCTATTAGAGGCCAGTCTCTAAACAAAGTATCAAGCTTTAGAAATTTGGCGGTTAATAATGTTCAACATCCAAACTATAAGTTTTTATTTGAATTGACAAAAGTTTGGTAAAAAAGTTTAAATAAGCGAAGTCAGATTATCCTGAATTCATCTATAAGTAGAAGAGAGGAATATAGGCTATGGGTGAGTAATATTAGTTAATACAGGGTAAAATCACCTATTGACATTTTTTCCTCTGGCTCAATGAGTGATTCAGGCTGGTTACACATCAAGATTAACTTTCTCTTTCCACTAAGTTCACTATCAGTAAATAGCTATTATTTATCTGGACTTTGATATTACCCTTGTTCTGATCTCCCTGCCCTCAAGTTAGCCAATGAATTATCAAGCTTTATCAAAATGAAGTTTTCAATAGCTCTCACCTGTTCACCTTTCAAGCTTCATTTCTCAGGAATTGCCCTGTCGCCCAACCGCTCCTTGAAAGTAACATGCTCACATCCAAGCTTTCTTACATTGTATTCCCCTGTGGGCTAACCTCTCCTCCCACTTCACTGCCTAGCTCGAGCCTGCCCAGTCTTCAGCATAAGCACCCCTCCTGAAGGGAAGCCTTCCTTGATTCCTCTCCTAGAGGTGCTGCATACGCCCTTACCACTCTTTCCATGCTCTGCCGAAATGCTTCCGTAGTTGTCGGTCTCTGTTGTTTGAGTGTAAACCTCAGAGACTGAATTCTGTATGGCTCATCACTATATTTCTAAATACTACTAGGATGTATTTTTCAGATAAATAACTTGAAGAGTTAAGAAAAATGAAAAGCAGGGATGAAGGGAACAGTTTCCCATGTTTTTAAGGTGGCATGATGGGAGCATCCCCAGGCTCTAATACTACGCTTATCCCTCTGGGTCATGACCAAGTTTAGTAACAGAGAATGAAAGCAAGTCTATGCTTACTTCAGGCACCGATCTTGCATTGCCGTGATCTCCTGGACAATAGATGGCTCTTCTCCATGGGACAGCGTGGCTCCATCCTGGAGCATGCTCAGTGCTTGCTGCCGCAGCAGACCTAAGGCCAGCTGCTGCTGGTCCAGCTCCAGAACGAGTGTGTCATGATGGTCGAGAAGAGTGAAGAGTTCTGATTTTGAGGCTTTCTCTGCAGAACTGTCCGGTAATTTATCTCGCAGCTGATCAATCATTTCCTTGGCTTTTGTAACCTGAGGACAAACGTATATACTGTGAAGATCAAAAATAAACTGAAAAGACAGAGCAATTCCAATAAATGGCACATTTGACCCAAAGTCACTGAGGCACGTTAAAGATGACGGCATAAACTCTAAATTTCAGGGACTAGACATGAACAATCTCCTTAACATGAAAGGGAAGATTTCTGGGTTTTAAGATTTAATCTCAAAATAATAGGGCTATCAGAGATTGCATAACATAGAAAAGGTTTTTTTTTAAATAAACAGATAAAAGAAAAACTTTCCAATATTTATGTTAACATGAATATGTGCCTTTGAGTCATTAAGGATGATACGGTTTAAAATACTGAAGCCTACTTAAAAGATAAAAGGAATTAAATACAGGATTTTGGAAATTCCTGCTCATTTTCATGGCAAAGAAAGTATTTTATACTTTTTCAGGGCCAGGTAAGAAATTTTTTTTAAAGATTTATTTGTTTATTGGAGAGACAGAAAGCGTGTGTGTGTGCACGAGTTGGGGGAGGAGCAGAAGAAGAGAATCTCAAGCAGACTCTCCATTGAGCGGGGACCCCCTCCCCCGCACTTGAGGCTCATTCTCAGGACCCATGAGATCATGACCTCAGCTGAAACCAAGAGTCAGGTGCTTAACTGACTGAGCCATCCAGGTGCCCCAATTTTTTTTTTTAAGATTTACTTATTTATTTTAGAGAGAGACAGAGAGAGAGGGGGGTAAGAAAATTTTACGAAGAGCCTAGCAAATGGGGCAAAGTGGGCTTGTATTCCTTTCAAAATTTAATTGCTTGGTTTTCTCATTAAAATAATCAGACCCTGGGGAGCCTCCTGATTTTGGCTCAGGTCATGATCTCAGGGTTGTGGGACTGAGCCCCAAGGCAGGCTCTATGCTCAGTGGGGAGTCTGCTTGGGATTCTTTCTCTCCCTCTCCCTCTGTCCGTCCCCCTGTTCTTGCTCACTCTCTTTCTCTAAAAGTAAATAAATAAATCTTAAAAAAAAATAATCAGACCCTGATTTAGGATTAAATTGCACATTAAATTGCACATTGCATTTCATAATTTGGCTTTCATGTCACTGAAACAGAGACTTAAAAAAGAAAGGCTTGTTGCTTTTCAGAAAGCCAATTTCAAAAAAGAAACAAAATAGTAGTTTTTCCAAAATACATTTTCATCAGCAAGGAAACAGTTCTTTGAGCCCATCAGTCATGGAAATTACCTTAGTGTTAAGGCTTTTCCACTCATCTACTGCATCTTCCAATATCTTCTCCTGGTCCTGAGCCACAGCACGGAGACGTGTCCAGCGCTGCCAGACAGTAGTCATCGACCTGCTTAAGGCTGCTTTGCTTGCGTCATTTCCAGTTTTTTCCAGTTGTGAAGTTTTATCCTCAAGGGCCACAACTTTCTCATGGAAAGAATTAACTACTGACACTAAAGACTGAGATAGGGAGAGGATAAAAGAGGTTATGAGGAGAGACTGATTTTTCAGAAGTTCTAAGGATTTCAGTAAAGCTCAAAATGACTTGCAAAAGGAAATGTTCCTATGTATTTTTATTTTCCTCTGGTAACTCTTATTTTTACACTTCATTTTTAATTGACTTAGGCCTGAATGTTTTAAAGAGGTAAGGTAAATTTATGTCTTTATTGAAAATTTATTTATTAAAATATTTTATTTATTAAGAAGAAAAGTTTATTTGCGACTTGAGATAACATTCTCCCAATTTCAAAAGATAAGGCACTGAATTTGATATTTAAGTATGTTACATTCCACCTTATATTGCTGTGCTATTTGAGTGAGACTCAGTTATGAATATCTGAATATTATTTGAATTTATTGAAGTTATTATCAGGAAGTATTTACTGAAATTTATTGTCATATCTTTTTTATTGTTATGTTAATCACCATACATTACATCATTAGTTTTTGATGTACTGTTCCTTGATTCATTGTTTGTGCATAACACCTAGTGTTCCATTCAGTACGTGCCCTCTCTAATTTATTGTCGTATCTTATCAGAAGCAAATTTCTCTGGTCTTTTTGTGAAACTAGCTGTGCATTTCAACAGGAATCCTAAAAAGGTGATAGCATTTAATTAAGTTCACACTGCTATGAAATGTGACTAAATGTATCCTTTTCACATTTAATATCCTTTTCATATTTAAATGAATCCAGGTGTAAATGAAGATTTATTGACCTGTTTCTGGAACTCTCAGATGACAAAGACCCATTACAATTACAACGAAAGGATATTTAAAACAACAACCCAAAACTAACCTTGTGTTCTGACAATTTCTCTTCTGCTTCATGACTGGAAGAAGTTTTCGATAAAGAAAACTCAGACAATTTCTTTTCTGCATCATTCATCAATTCGATAACCTCTTCCCTTGCTTTTTGATAATCCTGCCATTGAGCAGCACATCTTGAAAAAGTCAGACAAAAGATAATAAGCAACATAAAATCACACATTTCTATGCAGAGCTCTGATGGAATATGTCTAATGATACTTAAGAGAGAATGAATTTACATGCTAATGTACATCATTGGTATATTCCTCTTTTCTATGTGAAAATTCATTTCACTGGAATATAAAGACTAAAACAACTTTAATACCTCTGCAAGAGATCTAACTGGGCATGGGAGTCCTGTATTATCCTCTGGCTCTTCTCTTCCAGGGAAGCCATTTTCTGTGCTAGGTCCTCTTTTGCAGTTGGCTTGAGGAGTGGGTCCAAGCTGGCTACCAGGCCTTGGAGCTCTTCCAGATTGCTGTGGAACTGATCTTCTGTACTAAAAAATTCCATGTGGCTTTTGAGATTTTCCTCTGCATTCTCCACATCTAGGCCATTGCCTGCCAGTTGTAACATTTCATGAGCATCCTCAAGCCAGTCATTAGCTGCTTGAGATACTTGATAGTACCTTTGACATTGACTATATATTTGAGTTAAGGCAGCCTGAAAAACAGTAATGGCAAACACAATCAACTCTTAATTGCAATGTATTTACTGGAAATAGTTTAATTTTTTTTCCACTTCTTTTCCAGTCCTCAGTCATGTGGCTGTATGTGTATAAGTGAACTGGTAAGTTGGTAGAATTTTTTTAGGCACAATTCACCATTACTTTTTTCCTTCTCCTATTCTTGTTATGATTTTATTATGGCAGTTAAAATAAATAAACATGGACAGAAGTAGAATAGAAATTTTTTGGTGGTATCTTGACTACTTCTGAAGCTTTGTTCTCTCCCTTTTAAAAATAAATATATAATGCTTTGCAATATATGAGAGGCTGAGTATTTACCAAAGTGAAATAATGCCTCAGTTGGTTGGAAGTGTAATGCCAGTGGGAATGCAAACTGGTAAAGCCACTATGGAAAGGAGTATGGAAGTTCTTAAAGAAATTAAAAATAGAACCACCATAGAATCTAGCAATCCCACTTCTGGGTATTTACCCAAAAGATAAATGAAATCATCTTGAAAAGATATCTGTACTCCTATATTATAGCAGCATTTTTCACTAGCCAAGGTATGGAAACAACCTAAGTGTTCATCCACAGATGAATGGTTAAAGAAAATGTAGTATACAAAAATAAAATGGATTAAATGTGATACCTAAAACATTAAAGTCCTAGAAAAAAACATAGGCAGTAATTTCTTTGACATTGGCCTTAGCAACATTTTTCTAGATGTCTCCTCAGGCAAAGGAAACAAAAAAATGAACTACTGGAACTGCACCGAAATGAAAATCCTTTGCAGAACAAAGGAAACCATCAATGAAACAAAAAGGTAACCTACTGAATGGAAGATATTCACAAATGATATATCCAATTGGGGGTTAATATCTGAAATATATAAAAAGAACTTATACAACTCAATACCAAAACCACCACAAATAATCCAGTTAAAATGGGCAGAGGACCTGAATAGACATTTTTCCAAAGAACACATACAGATGGCAAATAGACACATGAAAAGATGCTCAACATCACTCTTCATCAGGGCAATAGAAATCAAAACCACAATGAGATATCCTCTTACACCTGTCAGAATGAAGAGCATCAAAATGACAAGAAATAACAAGTGTTGGCGAGAATGCAGAGAAAAAGGAACCCTCACGCCCTGTTGGTGGGAATGTAAACTGTGCAGCCACTGTGGAAAACAGTATGGGGGCTCCTCAACAAGTTAAAAAATAGAAATACCATATGATCCAGTAATTCCACTACTGGGTAATTACCCAGAGAAAATTAAAACACAGATTCAAAAGATATATGCACCCCTATGTTTATAGAAGCTTTATTTACAATAGCCAAGATATGGAAGCAACCCAAGTGTCCATCGACAGATGAATGGATAAGGAAGCTGTGGTATATATACACAATGGAATACTACTCAGCCATAAAAACAAAGACGATCTTGCCATTTGTGACAACATGGATGTAGCTAGAGGGTATTATGCTAGGTGAGAGAATTCAGAAAAAGACAAACCATATGATTTCACTTATATGTAGAATATAAAAACAAAACAAGCAAATAAAAAGCAGAAATAGACCCACAAATACAGAGAACAAACTGATGGTGGCCAGAGGAGAGGTGGGGGGGGAGGGCAAATGAGCGAAGGGGAGTGGGAGGTACAAACTTCGAGTTATGGAAGGAATAAGTCACAGGGATGAAAGGTACAGCTTAGGGACTACAGTCAGTGGTATTGTAATAGTGTTATATGTTGACAAATGGTAGCTACACTTATGGTGAGCACAGCATGACATATAGACTCGTCAAATCACTATGTCACATACCTGAAACTAATGTAATGTGTATCAACCATACTTCAATTAGAAAAAAAAAGAAAAGAAACTATGGTATATATGAATATTATTCAGTCTTAAAAAAGAAGGAAGTCCTGTCATTTGAGAAAATATGGTTGACCTGGAGGATATGATGCTAAGCAAAATAAGCCAGACACAGAGAGACAAATACCACAAGGTCTCACTTATAAATGGAATCTAAAGAAAAAAAAAAGTTGAAATCATAGAAATTAAACAGACTAGTGGTTCCCAGGGGGGCTAGGGGGAGATTGGTAAAATGGTACAATTTTTTAGTTTTAAACTGAATAAAGTCTGAGGATCGAATGTGTAACATGGTGACTATAGTTGATAACACTGTATTGTATAATTGAAACTTGCGAAGACATTAGAAATTAAATTTCAGGTTCTCACCTAAACAAAAAATGTGAGGTGATGGATGTATTAATTCACTCAATGGGGGAAATCTTTTCACAGTGTTTACATATATCAAACCATTACATTGTATGCTTTAAATATCTCAGAATTTTTATTTGTCAGTTAACCCTCAATAAAGATGGGTGTGGGAGGAAGGAAGTATAATAACACCAAACTTCCAAACCGGTGTTCACCAGACTAAATAGCAATTTGTGGAAGTGAACTAGTAGTCCAAAAGTCTTGAATACAGACTAAAACAGAAAAGTTTAAGAATGGAAAGCTGACCCCATCAAGTGAAATCCATTCAAATGCAGAAGGAAAGGAAAGATTGTAAGTGGCCAGCAGTGACTGGACAAGACAAGTCGCTATTATGCAATCAGACACAGAAAGTATGTGCAAGACTGGCACTTAATAAGGAAAGAATGCAGATGGCCAAGCAAAGAATCAGTGGTAGAGATGAGTAGTGCCCCTGGAACCACAACCTTCAGTTACTGGGGCCAAGACAGTCAATAAGACAATCAATCACAAGATGGCAGAAGTAGGGACACCTTAAAAGATTCAAGATTTTCGTTCAAAAATAAAAAAAATCAGCGGAAGCAAGCTAACAGGACAGATGTTCCTCAGGAATGAAAATTCCAGGTAACTTCTGTTCTGACAGAATTCTTCATTCCAGGCTAAATACTTTATGGCTATAGGGAAATTAAAAAAAAAATTTAACAGTGACCTCGAATCAACCTGAAAAGGTAAAAGTAGTTTAAGAAGTCAGAACTTTAGCTGATGAAGTTTCTCAAGATTTTTCCCAAATATTAATATTATCAGTGTGAGGGGGCAGGTGGGAACCCCCGGGGAGCCTGTGGGGTTGAAAAAAAATATTAAGATTAAAAATATTTATTATTTAGTGTTAACCTTAATCTATGTGGGGGAAAAAAAAGTTAAGTGATAGCTAAGATTCATTGGGGGTTACTTCTGTCTCCATCAGGTCCTATACTGAGAATATAAATCTAAGAAGGAAATATTACTATCCTTCCTCCACAGAGCAGAGGCTGAGATTTAAGGGATGGGAATCATTTTCCCAATATCAAATAACTGACATTAAAACCCAGGTGTGCCTTACTCCAAAGCTTTAGCTGCTATGTTATCCTAAGGAAAACTCTCTTTTACTTAAATGGCTTGTTGAAACGAATTCGGTTCAACTGGGATAGAACCGGGGACTGAGGACAGATGTGGAAAAAAAGAACCAAAGGATAAGTAAGTAAACTTCTGGGCGCTATTATATCTCTGAATTTTGAACACACAGAACTTGCAAGCCTCAGAGCAAGCTGCAATTAGGTTGTCAAACTGGGAAGTTCTGTGCACACTCTCATTTCTTTGTTATCCCCAAGTCAAGTCATGAGCGAATCTCGTAGTCTTGCTTCTGCTGTGCTGCGGGGGAGCAAGAGAAGATGAGGAAAGGATGAAGAGACGGGGCAACTGATGAGAGACCCCACAGGAAGTGTGGCTCGACCCCACAGGAAGTGTGGCTCAGCATCAGGTCAAGACTGCGTCTTGTCCACAATGCCTCCTTTGGAGGCTCTTCATCTAGCGCTCATCTTAGAAACGCCAGGCTTCAGATTGTTTAAAAAAGGCATCACTAATTATTCTTTGCTAGTTAATTTATTTTAGTATTAATGTACTCATGTGTGGTATTGATTATATTAGTGCTATCATGTATTATTTCTCCTAAAGGTGAGAGAAAACTGAGGTATTACCGTGTTATAACTAAGGACAAGTCGAAACGTGGAATACATGAGATTAATACCATGCATGTAAGCAATAAAGATACTAAAGATGATTCTATGTAGTATCAAAAAAGAAATATAGGGGTGCCTGGGTGGCTCAGTCAGTTAAGCGTTCGACTCTTGATTTCCACTCAGCTCATGATCTCAGGGTCATGAGATTGAGCCCTCAGTCAGGCTCTGCGTTGGGCATGGAATCTTTTTGAGATTCTCTCCCTCCCTCTCCCCCCTGCCCTTCCCCTGTCTCTCTCTCTCTCTCTTTCTGGAAAAAAAAAAAAGAAGAAAGAAAAGAAAAGAAATATTGCATGAAGCAACTCTAACCAAATACAAAAACTAAGGAATTTCTCACGACTGTTTTACAAATAAGAAGAGCGGAAAAAAAGAAAAGAGAAGCCCTTGCATACCAACCTGTCTGGTGCGTAAAGCTTCCTGAACATCTCCATCCAGCTCTGAGAGCTCAGCAAGGGTGTGCTGTAAATCGGCAGAAATCAGCTCTTTGGCTTTTGTGAATTTCTCCTTCTCCTTGTTACTCAGGGCATTCATTATTCTCAGGCTGGACTGTACCTCTTCCTGATGAATTTGGATCTTTCTGATCTCCTCCTGGATGTCCTGTAGGCTCAGGTCCAGGCACTCCGGCCCACTTAGCTCTGCCTTCACGCTCCTCAGCCACTCCAGGGAGCGGCTCAGCTCTGTCTGGAAGTCTATACTCTGCACCATGCGGCTCTCACACTCTGTCACTGTCGTGCCAATGGCAGAAGTCAACAGTTTTAACTCCTCTTGCCAGGACTGGATCTGTTGCTTGGCTTTCTCATAAGCCAAAGGATCAAGGTGTGGAACCAGATCTTCAAGATGCACGGTCACTTGTTTGAGTACAATTCCTGAATCCTGAAGACTTCCTGCCAGGGAGTGATAAATTTTGAGCTTCTCCTCTGCAGGAAGGGTCTCCTCATTCACTTTGGACTGCTCTGTTTTCACAGCCTCTAGTTGTTTTTCTAGCTGCTGGCACATCTTTTCATGCTCTTGATAAGCACTGGTGATATCTTCTAGTAAGCTAACCCTTTGTTCTGTTTGTCGCTTTAGCCTGTGGTACAAGGTGACAAGTTGCAACATCTTGTCTGGCTGCCAAGGCTGACCTGTGCTTCTAAAACTTTCTTTCTTCTGGTTCAGTTCATCCACTGCTTCCCCAAGGCCTGCCACCTCTCCCAAAAGGGCTCTGCAACCTTCCTGAAGAGAGAGAGCCTCTTCAACTCTCAGGTCAGCGGGGACTTTGCTCATCTTTAAGAACTGGTCTTCAAGTTCACTCAGAGACTGGACTGTCAATTCGATCAAGGAAGCATACTCTTTCCGAGTAAGAATTGCTTCTTGGACTTTATAGAACTTGTCTTTAGCCAATGCAACAATTACATTAAATTGCAGGGGCAGAGCATTTAGCTTTTCATTGAGGTAGGAATGATCAACTTCATTCAGCGATGGCAATATGGCCTGCCCAGTTCTCTGTAGTGTAAGCAGGAGATTCTCGTATTCTGGAGATTGTTCGAGAATGTGTTGGTATTTGGCCAGTTGTGTATGAAGCTCAGAACTCTCATTCATTAGGTTGATTTCAGGAAATGTAATAATATCTGCTTGTTTTAGCCAGTGACAAGCCTTATCAAAATCTTCCTTAAAATGTTTCCTAGAAACTAAATTTTTCTCTAGTTCTTGTAGCCGATGGCTACACTTTTGTAAAACAGTGTCATAGACGCTCTGCAATTCCTGAAGCTTACCTAGTACTTCACTTTTTTCCTGCTCTGCGGCTCCTTTCATTAATTCACGACCCTGAGCCCAAAGTCCAGTGACCTCATTCTGGTAAGTCTTGAGGCTGGCTTGTGCACTCTTACATGTCTTAACTTGTTTGCTCACATCATCGGGTAACAGGCAGATGTGCTCACGGAACATTATCTTTCGCTCATGTTGCTGAATTTGGCTGGTTGCCTGGAATACTGCCATGAGGAACTGGGATTTCTCAGACAAGGCCTTGTTTAGGTACTTTCGTCTCTGGCCCACTAAGTCGCTGAGACAATTCACATGTCTCTGTGCATCAGAGAGTGCCTTCTGGATTATCTGCCGCTCATTTAGGCCAAGATCAGCCATCACCCTGTCTGCGTCCTTTATGAGTGATTTCAGGAGCATCTGTTTGGCCTCCAGTTCACTGCAAATGGCGAGGTGATCCATGAGGAGGTTCTGAGCCATATCTGGTGGGGGGCTCTGCTTCAGGGCCTCAGCAACGTTGGGCTGTTGTTCTTCTGCCCACTCCATCAGCTCCTGAAACCTGGACCGCACCACATTTAATTCCTCCATGTTGGTGACTGACACTTGGATTTTCCTTTTAACAAGGTCCTCGAGCTGAAACCAACGTTGTTCAAGGTGACTTGTCTGTTCTTTGACTAATTCTTTGTCATCTAAATTCAGATGTTCTATCATTTTTTGCTTTTGATCTTTCAGATCCTCAATAGCCTGCTTTCTCTCCTGCAGAGCTAGGGCTAACTTTTTCAAAGCTTCTAGATGGACAGCTGTACTCTCTGCATCGGATCTATAAATATATCAAAAGATATACAAATAAATTAGCTTTGGTTAATATCTATATATGTTCATAACCATGTTAAATTACACTTCAACATTTTCTTAAAGTGGATGTTCTTAGCTTATGATAGCTCAATTCATGGTTTACTAAAGAGTATGATTATTATGGACCCATATATTTCTGTATCAGAATTTGAACCAAATAAGTTGCCTTGATGCTTCTCTGTGCTTCTTCTTCTGGCTAATGCTGCTCTCCCATCACATCAGACATGAACTTTTAGCTTCCTCCTCTGGCTCTTATCAATTGAGCAGGATCTGCATATTAACAACATTCTTGGATGATTTGTGTAAACACTAAATATTGACAAGCACTGATCTACTGCATTCTTAAAGAAATTCATAAATCATTCACGAGCTACGTGCTCTCCTATGAGAAGTTCCAATAAACAAATAGCACTAGTTTATTCTGTAAGATATAACCAATGACTTTAACAGCCACTCATCTACGTACTGAGATATTTTTTGCTTATCACTAGAAATCTTTAAAAATAAGTGTGAAATGCAAAGAATTCTCAACCCTTCGACGATAAAACACACATGAGAAAAAGGAATCTTGTAAGTCTCTTTCAATTGTAAAATGATCAGTTCTGAAGTAGGAGGAATAGGGTTGGGAGGCAGTATGATGAGATCTGTTTAAGCCTTATTAGGTCTAAGGTGTCTGTGGGTCAACCAGATGGAGATGCCTATTATAAACTCAAAATACGGGTTTTTGCTGATATTTACTGAATTTATCCCAAAGACTAGTAGATTGTTGAGCATCAAAGAAAAGTAAACAAATCAGAAAATAGTGCATCTCCTTTCAAAAACACCACTATAATTTAACTACATCTAGAATAATGTTTTCAGTTTTAATTTTTACAAATTAATAAATCTAGGCAGAAGAAGTATAGATTTTAACAATTATAGTGATCAGAAGTATAGAAAAAGATTTCCATATGATGACCTGGTATATGTGGCAGAAAAGGAAATCCTTTTCAAACAACAAGCTAAGAGGGCTTCAATTGCTACAAAATCACAAACGACACACATTAATTGAATTTGGATTGTTCACTAATTTCTAGAATTCCACAAGTACAAGACAATTTGACCGAATTATACAGAATGTACTACTTTACAGAACTGCCAAGATACCTACAGAATACATAGATTCAAGAAGGATTCATTTCATGAATTGATAGATGATAGTCCCATAACTGATAATTAAACAAAACTAGAAATACTCTTGGGATATTCTTTGAAGTAACAGTGTAACAGTCTTTGGAATATCCCTTAAGGTCATAGAGGAAAATGGTGCTGTTTTCAAACATTTTCCTTCTACTCACTGGTTAAATTAATACTGAGCAAAAAAAAAATCATGACTCTGTATCCATCTGACAACATTAGATTCTTAATAATATTTTATCAGTATTTATAACGATAGACAATAGATATTTAAAATTTTTGATTTTCCTAAAAATTAGGAAATTTATGGCTTAGCATTTTGGTGAGCCACTGGAGAACTGCTGTTACCTGGCTAAGTTATCCCATTCTGTAGTAAATTTTTCTAAGAACACTTCAACAACATTCATACAGTCATGGTAATCTCTTGTTCTCTGAAGATCTTCTTCCCTTTGCAAGCACAGATTGTTAGACTGAAGACACAGATCTAACCACTGGTCATTTAAGTGACTTATTTCCTTGTGTTCAGGAGACTCCTGCTTCTTGGTTAACTTATTCACCCTTTCTGTAATAGCAGTCACTGATGCCTGTTTGCACTGTAGCTTCTTAACAAAATCCTGAAGGATAACAACAACAACAAAATGAATGATGTGTAATAACCACCCCCCATCCAATAAATACAGAATGAGACATAGATATAATACTTCCAAACACTTCAAGTATCTGAAGAATGTATAATGAGTGGGTCATGAGGGACAAAGAGAAAGTCTAAAAACCATACCTCTTTATGAGTACAAATTTTCAGGTACATAAGAATCAAAGGATAACTGTGGTATTTTCCTTTACTATGTTACTTTGAAAAGTATAAAGAAAACTGATAAATATGAAACAATACTATAGTCATTAAGGAAAAAAAAAAGTACTATTTTTATCTTAAAGTGCAGTCCTGGTTTTCTAAGAATTTTTAAAGTTCATTGCTTTTGAGAAAAAAAATCTAATTTATCTCTTTTCTTCTTTCTGCATATGCAAACAATATTCCAGTAGAAAAAAATGCTCACAATCATGACAAACATAAATCTTAAATTTTGTTAAAAATCTGGTACAACTTCCAATCAAGTTAATACACTTTAGGTAATTTTCTATTACATTTAAGCTGTATATAAATATATAATATAAATTCTATTTTTATTACATTTAAAATTAATTATATATATATTTTAAAGATTTTATTTATTTACTTGACACAGGCAGAGAGACAGCTAGAGAGGGAACACAAGCAGGGGGAGAGGGAGAGGGAGAAGCAGACTCCTGGCTGAGCAGGGAGTCTGATGTGGGGCTCGATTCCAGGACTCTGGGATTATGACCTGAGCCGAAGGCAGACGCCAAATGACTGAGCCACCCAGGCACCCCATAAAATTAATTATATATTAATACATACTTTATAGGTTAGATGGATTTAATTAATTGATACATTTACAGTCCTACAGCTTTAGCAATATTGTGATGAAAAGCTAGTAAAAAATAAGGCTTTGTGTTTGTTTAGTGGCAGCGTCTTCTGGCTCTATTGGCTAAACCACAACTGCTTTGTTCAGAAACAAACTACAGAGTGAATGTTCTTCAATCCAAGTAGCTAACTGGAGCTCCAAGAAAATATCTGAATGTTTACTTTCTCATCTGTCCTTTCCTGGCACCAAATGAAGGTTGTTCTGATTCTATCTCATTCCTTAAGTAGCTATACTAATGTTGAAGGACATTGGCTGCCACATACCAGTTGTAGTCTCCTTTATCTCCTCTGGAGACCCATTAATTCCTACCTTCACTTGGGAAACCATGTTCTGTGCAATGTTGAGCTCCAGTTCTGAGTGCCTTCTCTTCATATTCTGTAGTTGCTGATCAGCATCCTGGAGGTAAATCCAAAGCTCAGCCTTCATGTGCTTGATCTCTCCCCAGCCCTGAGTTAAGTTCTGTGCCTGGGCAAGCCTTTGTTCAATCTTAAGAGAACACAGAGGCAAAATTTAGCAGCAATAGACAGAAACATTTAGGTTCAGTGAATCAGACATGTAATCCTTTAGGCTGTCCATGTACACAGGCCAACATACATGTACATGTGTGCATGTATATGCAAACATCACACACACGCACGCACACACACACACACACACACACACTCTGTAATAAAGCCAAAATGAACTCTTTATTTGCTTGAAGAAAAGCAGATTTTCTTTTTATATTTATATTTTCTAAAGACTTTAAGTGTCTAAGACTTATGCCATGTGATTTCAATTAGTTGTGAAGTTCTAGAAGTTTTAACAATTTATTAGGTCAGAGCTGCCTTAGTGGTTTTTATATCGGGCATTTTAGGAGACACATCTGCTTGACTGACTCATGAATTTGGTCTTGGGGTTAACTAGAAAAGACTTATATTGTTCGCTATTGTGCATCTGTTGATAATTACAAAACACCAAGTAATGAATGCTTTGGATATATTTTTAGATCAGCTTCACTGGTTTTCAAAATCAGATAATTTATTTCAATAAATCACTTCTTTAGAAATACATATGAATTACATCATCTTTCATAAGGATTTAAAGAGAGATTTGCTTTGATAATAAAAGTAAGAAAAAACCACATTATTTTTTTTTTTTAAAGATTTATTTATTTATTCATGAGAGACAGAGAGACAGAGAGAGAGAGAGAGAGAGAGAGGCAGAGGGAGAAGCAGGCTCCCAAGGAGCAGGGAACCTGATGCGGGACTCGATCCCAGGACCCTGGGATCATGACCTGAGCCGAAGGCAGACGCTTAACCATCTGAGCCACCCAGGCACCCAAAAACCACATTATTTTAATATCTACATTATTATTTAACTATTTGACTTCTTCAATACTTTTTTCCTTTATATCCCTTTACTGTTCTGTGAATATTCAAACAATTAAATATCAAAACCAAGTCTTCTTTTTTTTTTAAACCTAAATGTATTGCCTTGACAAAATTTAAGGCAGCGCTGGGGAACACTTGGCTTCTATGTTGCCCTCTGCTGTGGGTGAGTAATGCGAACTCCTCACAACATTTTCCCATGGAGCCCAGACACAGCTTCAGAATCCTCAACACCACACTCAGTCACTGCCCATGGATTAGGAGGGTCTTGACGGATGGCACATTTTCTGCCATCCCTAATATAAAGCAAGAATCAGGAACCATTTTTATATTAAGTATTACCTAAAGAAAAAGTTGGGGGAAGAAAAAGAACAAAAATGTGAGTGGAAAAATCAGAAAAGAGGGGGAGAGAATGGTAATTAAGGGGAAAAGAGGAGAGGAAAGAGGCACTAATGATTGGCAGTCCCATGGAACAAAATGTTCCAATTCTGTGGCATTAGTACCAGTGTGCTTACTTTCTGTGACTTAGTTGAAACTCAAATATCTATTTATTATAATAGCTGTAGGAGCATCACAGGAAGAATAATACAAGGAGATATTTTCTTTCGCATCTAACATCAGGCAAGAGGATATAATAAAACAGACAAATCCAATGTGATTTTTTTAACTTTTTACCATTTGCTCTGTTTGTTGAATGTCTTTTGCTGTGGTTTTCACTGAAGAGTTTGACAAGTCACACATGGAGCAGAGGAGATCTAAGTAAGTCCTTGCCTGTTCCTGCAAAGCTCTGAAGTGTTTGACCTGAAAAAAAAAAAACCAAACTTGTCAGACTGAAAGAGAAACATGCTATATTTAGACAGCAAATATTTGTACCATTTGTAGTATTTTGTTGACATTTCAAAAATAACCTTGCTATGCTCAATATTTTCACCCTTGTTATAAATGACACAGATTGGTGACTTGCAGGAAGGCATTCCTGGCAGGGATCCATTTGTCCAGCAGCTGCTTCTCAATGTAATTAGTCTGTATGGTCTAGGAAGGGGAACACCCAAGAAACTTCTGCAATCTTTCCAGATTCTCTGCTCTCATTCTAGCTTGTTTTCCATTTCAGAGAAAGGATCAGTAGCCTACCCTGGCCTGCTTTGTCACATGTTTTTGCATATTCTGGAGACAGAAAGGAAAAGGTCACTGTGCATTTGTAGACTTCAGTAGAGTTTGGTAAAAATGCAGATGGCTGGGCTCTTTTTCTCTGCAGAAAGTTCATACAGTGCTCTTCCCTTTTCATAACCCGAAGAAAGGCTGATACAGGTGGATCTTCATACACAGAAACACAGAGAGGTGTGTTTCTGTGAAGATACCCAGAGTGTGTGCAAGCTCTATGTTAGATCCTGGGTACAAAGAAGTAGCCCAAACAGAACCCTTGTTTCCATGGAGCTTGCATTCTTATGAGAAAGACAGATAATATATAAACAAATAAACAAACATGCAATGCAATGTTTGGTAGTGATAAACACCATGTAGCAGAATAAAGGAAAGTGAATATGATGAAAGGCACTGTTACTTTGGGAAGAATGTACCTCCAAGACCTCTCTGAGGAACAGAATTGAATTCAGGGAAGGAGCAAATCATGTCATGGGGTGATAAAGGGGACAGCAGGTGCAAAGCCCTGAGGCTGGAGCAGAGTGACCCAGTAGGAGAAAAGATCAAAGAGGTAGGGCAGGGGGCAAACCATGGAAGACCTTACAGGGTAGTCGACCGTACATCCGAATTTGATGGGTTTATGCCTCTACGCCTTTTAAACCTTGGAACTATTGACATTTGAAGCCAAGTAAATCTTTGCTGGAGGGGCTGTCCTGATCATTGCTGGGTGCTCAGCAGTTTCCCTGGCTGATGCCAACAGCATCCCCAACCACTCCCAGGGATGACAAACAAAACTGTCTTCAGACATTGCCAAATGTCCCATGGGGAACACAAACCATCCCTCCTTTCTGTTTACAAATCATGTACATTGTGGTATAACGTTTGAATTTTTTCATAACTTTCAGAAGTAAGTATACTTAGAATCATCACTTTACATATGGAACCACCGAGACTCAGAGAAATTAAGTGACATACCCATGGTCACCCTGCTGAGTAGTTACTAGAGTTGATATCTTGGCCACAGTGCCCATGCTCTTTCTATTCTACCAGGCTGACCATCAGTATCAGGTCCATCTTCCTAGCTAGAACATGAACTTTACTAGAGTCAAGCTCCGACCTTATGTATACTTTTATGCACTCAGGAGCCGGCACACAATCTGGCACATAAGTACTTAATACAATTTCACTGAACGAATCAATCACAGTATAACATAAACTTTCAGGAGTCTACTACCTGCTTCATGGCTTCTGCCCTGCTAAGAGGTGGATGCTGGCTTGGCTTTAGATCTGGCTGGACTGCACAGAGCCAGGCCTGGCACTGCTGCAGAGTGTCCTGTCGGCTAACGTGCTTCTGAAGTTCATGTTCCAAACTCTGGTACACCTGAGACAAAACAATCATGCTGTGGTTATGAGAATGTTCAAAAAATCTCTGCCGATCTCTATAAAAATCACATGGACAAGTTCATGAATTTTCCCTGCAGGACTCCCCGGTACCATATACATATCTAAGGAGTTTGCATAAGTTCCAAAATGTTGCAAAGCTCAGTGGCCATCTTCAATTTATAATTTCTCAACCCCCACGTTGTAACATAATACCCTGACTGGGGGAAGAGAATGTAGGCGGGGTTAATGTAACTGTAGAAATGTATTAGAATACAAGACATCTTTGAAGTAAATTGTCAAACATAAATCAGAGGTTTTGCAGTCCCCACCCACCCCCATGGTATAATAACTGCACTTTTTGTTGAAGCTAGAAACTAAACATAAAGATAAAATACCATATCATGAAAAGGTAACTGATATTTCTCTAACTGAAATGCTTCTGTTTTAAGAATATGGTCAAGGGCGCCTGGGTGGCTCAGTTGGTTAAGTGACTGCCTTCGGCTCAGGTCATGATCCCAGGGTCCTGGGATCGAGCCCCACATCGGGCTCCCTGCTCGGCGGGAAGCCTGCTTCTCCCTCTCCCACTCCCCTCGCTTGTGTTCCCTCTCTTTCTCTGTCTCTCTCTGTCAATTAAATAAATAAAATATTTTTTAAAAAATTAAAAAAATAAAAAAAAAGAATATGGTCAAATTGGAACTAAACTACCACATAAGGAAAGGGATAGTTGGATGCCCTCATTTCATTTTAGGAGCTATGTTCCAGGACAACAATGATCCAGAATAATGCAAACATTTTCTAGTATGCCGATTCAATTAATTAATCCTCAACCAGCCAACCAATTTCCATTTTATCCATAGACATATCGAGAACCTATATGTGTCTCCCTGAAATCAAGGTGAAATATACCTATAATGTTTTTCTGAGCAAACTATTCTATTTAAAAAAAGAAGAAAGAAAAAAGAAGGAAATTAAGTTAGTCCGGCTTTTTATTAAGACAAGTGAAACAATAACTGAATTCTGCTTTTCTCTGTCATCTATTAAACTCATCATCTTCATCTGATATTGGCACTGTCTCTTATTTATTCTTATTCTAGCAGAACTAAAAAGAAAAAAGGTGTTTTGTTCTCTTTATCATTTTTACACACTTCTATTATGAGGTTCTGATTATGTTCTTAGAGTTTCATTTGCTTTTTAAAAATTTATTTTTAAGCTATGTGTTTGTCTTTTGAACATTTACCAAATTTTTTTTTCAATTTGTGAAATCCTTAATGTGTGCTTGCTACAGTCAGTGTTCAAAATAATCTCTGTTGGAGAAGGGCACTAAGCAGCTCACCAGAAAGCTCCATGCTGTTTTATTTTGCTTCACTCCCTTTTCCCCTCGGTGTCCTCATCTGCAATTATCTATTAGATTTACTTTGTCCCTCTTTCTTCTTAACTTTTTTTCCTTTTTTTAAAATTTAAATTCAATTAATTATAGTATATTATTGGTTTCAGAGGTAGAGGTCAGTGATTCATCAGTATTATGTAACACCCAGTGCTCATTCCATGTGCCCTCCTTAATGCCCATTACCCAGCTACCCCATCCCCCATCCCCCCTCCCCTGTTCCTTTTTCTTAACTTTTTGAAGGTGAATTTTTCAAGTCTGGGAAGTCAACTAATATCACCCAGCATTTTTTTTTTCCAATCATGATGAAGACAGAGCATTCTTCCTATGTCACATGTACATCTCCAGTTCTTACTGGCTAGCCCAGACAAAAATACATGGACTTTTTGCAAAGCCACTTAAGAATTCCAAAATAATAAAAAACAATTCACTTATTTTACCTAATTTTTGTTAGAAGAGTGATTTGTACTCATCTTAGACTTATTTCTATAACATTAAGAATTCCATTTTAATGGAAGTACACCCATTAAGTTATAACTAAAATTTGGTACTAACTCCATCCGATTTCTATATGAACTCATAAAAATACTGAATTGGAGTAGAACCTAGGCAGCATAGAGTTAGACAGAAAATCATTATTGTGAAAGTTACAGAATAAGCCTACTTTGGTGCTGGAGAATAAATGGCCAATTAGAAGCATTGATAGTGTGCAAATAAAAGCAAAACGAAATTTTTAAAAATTTTCATAATCAATCTATGAAATAAAGGGGTTGGGTAAAACTGAGTGTGTGAAACTCACCACTTGATCATATCAATCAAATGTATGATAGTTCTGTGTCCACACGGAGCCTATGAAACCTATCCTCTTATTTCCTGTCTGGACATACAACAAAACTAACCTAGAAGCTGAAGATCAAAGCTATTTTTTTAAAACCTCTAGATTTCTCCTTAGTTCATCATCATTCTAGAATGTTCCAGGTGTACTCACCCTCTGAGCTGTACTGCAGATAGCTGAGTAACTATCTTTTGTGCCCTGCAGATGAGCGTGCACATTTTGTTTTAGTTTTGCTTGAAGGTGGTCTGCACACTGGCTGATCAAATTGTCACCTTTAATTTTAAGATTGTTCAAGCGGTCTTCAAAACCAGCAATTTCTTCCATCATTGCCTGCAAAAGTGAAAGAAATACAGAGTTCTCATAATTCCATTTTCAGTTTTTAAATGACCAATTTATCAAAGTTTAAAATCAATAATTTCACTATTTAATGATGTTTTTGAACGAGTTTTGCAATTTGTCTTAGTTACCATATTAACAAACAAACAAAAAATGTATGTTTTCAGGGATACTTGAATGGGAAGGGTTAATGAGTTTAATGGAATAAGATATATAAGGATGATGCAGTAACCACTAAGACTAGAGTGAATTTATGGCTGATCTCAGTTATAGTTAGAGATATATGTTCCATGGCATTATTATCAGCAAAAAAGATGTTCACACATTTTTCAGCTCTATAAATTATAATTCTGGTATAATTTATACCTAAAATAATCTAATTACTATTTAATCCAATTTAATAATATCTATCTAATAATACAATATCTGGTTGATATAATAATTTAATATCTAATTAGTAATTTGTTTATATCACATCTAACTTATATTGAATAGTATTTATACTAATAAAAATAATATTTACCATGCACCATTTATTAAGCACCTGGTATAGTCCAGGAACTATATATATATCCTGATAAATGTATATTATTATCCTCACTTTACAGATAAGGAGACTGAAGGACAGGGAGGTTATATAATGTGCTCAAGGTCATACAGCTGGTAAATGGCAGAGTCCCAGCCTCTGGACCTGGGGCTGTCTGACTCCAGCTTGTCACACCACTACCCCACATGTGTTCTCTAGTGAGCACTCTCCATAGACCACTTAGGGCAGGGAATCAACTTTTTCAAATCAGGCTTTAATTTCCTTAATGCTATAAAATACTAATGACAAGTGGCACATTCCAGCACAAGGTTTCCTGGGTGGATACATCAATACATTTAAGAGAAACTCTAGTGGTCCCTCAGCAGCCCAGAGTCCACCACTTTTTTGTGGTGGTGCTGGGTTAATTGTTATCATATATCCACCATATTGAAAAGAACCATTTGTCTTTGAGCTGTTATAGAACCACTACATCATGAGGTGACTGAGGGTATTTCCTCAGTGCCTAACAGAATATATTATATTTCTATTTTTATTCGTATTTGCTAAATAAAATTTCCTCCTACATTATAAGGAATCCTAAAGCCTAGAGAGGTTAACCGGCTTTCCTAAGACACACTAGATAGTCACCACATCATGACTACAATTTAGTTTCCCATTAAGGTCACCAAAATTGCTCCATAAAATTGTGACCATATGACATCTGTCATCTGGCACATATAATTACTACAAATATATATTAATAAATATAAGAACACTGTGTATCAGTATCATACTTTGTGGCTTACAAAATGCTTTCATGTACATCATCGCTTGTGATGACCACAACAGCTGTGTGATGGGGGTGGTATCATTCTTACAGAACAGCGAAAGGAGGAGACTCAGAGAGGTTAAGTTCCCTGAGCTGGGAATGACAGAGTCTGGCTAGAATCCAGCCTTTCTGATTACTATTCCTGTACTCTATCTTTGGCTACACTCTTCTAAAATAAAGACAATCTCTTTCTCTGATAAATTACTTTATAAATATTAAATTCTGTAGGAAAAAAAAAAACTATTAGCTGGGAAAAATGCCACAATGTGTTCAGAAGTTGAAAGCCAGGATTGAACTGTTGTTGCTTCACAGAAATAGGGACATTCAACTGTTCTCAGCTTTCAGATGTTCTTGAGACTCAGACCTGATTCCTTAAGTATGGTCATTATGATCCAGAGATGGGCGCGCTCTCTCTCTCTCTCTCTCTCTCTCTCTCTCTCTCTCTCACACACACACACACACACACACACACACACACACACACACACACACACACACACACACACACACACACACACACACACACACACACACACACACACACGGCATAGCTGCTAAAGCCACGCTGCATTCTTCAGCTCTTTAGCGATGAGGCGTACCTTGTGGTGGGCCAGTTGCTGGGTAATTGTCTCGAGACTGCTTGTCTCCATGAGGTCAGGCACCACCAATCTGCCTGACATCTGCAGCAGCCACTTTTCTACTTTTTGGAGGTCACTGTTATAATCTTCGTGATCTTTGACTTTTGCCTCGAGGCTGCAGACATGTTCCTGTGAAGCCAAGTGCCCATTAGAGATGAATTTCAAGCCACAAATATACTCAGAACTGCTTTATATTTTTAAAAACCCCATGCAACTCATAGGGTAGGTACAGTTACCTATTTCAAAAAATTACTAGGAACAGAAAAAGCATAATCATCATACCGTTTAAAATGACCATCTAAATAAAAGGAAAAAGACTGATTTACACCAGCCCTGGCAGATTAAAAAAAAAAAAGGCAAGACCGTTTTCTGGCAAATAAGCACATTTTTATTGAATTTCTGGTCTCTCCTTACCTTTCCTGCACCACAGAGGTCCTTGTAATCACTTTGAAGTTTATCTATTTCATCCTTTAAAGTGACGTCCTGCACGACCTCCAGGAGAGCCTCACCTTTCTCTCTCACTGATCTTACCGAGGGCTCATGGGACAGCACCATTTGTTGAAGTGACTTGAAATACAAAGAGGAAAAAAAAAAAAGAGCCAGCTAACTTACACGATCACGGTGAATATATACAGATGTCTGTGCCACGTGTGAGACGACGATCTACCTCAAATAAAGCTCTGATGCATATTTTATAAATCGATAAATGTAAAACATTAAAGAATAATTTTTATGGCTTATAAAGTTTTAAAATATAGAGTAAGAGTAACACATCAAATAGCCCCTCACATGTGGAGAAGGATGTATGGAAAAGAATTACCTTTGGCTAAATTTAACCTAGTTCATATTTCTGGCTTGCACCTCATTTCTTCCACTGGAGGATAAAAGAAAACTCAACACAAAAGGGAGTGAGATGTTATCATTTGATTTTGAGTTCATGAAGTTAACTGCAGCTTGAACTGGATGTGAAGTTAGAGAGACAGATTCCAGCTGCAACATTGCTGTGACAGGCTAAAAGTGCTATTTAAATATATTAAGAACGCAGTGGGGAGAGAAAAAAGGGAAAAGCAGTTGTGGTCTTATGTGGCACCTTCAAAGACATACTGTTACCCTTGGCAAACAAACAAACAAACAAAAACAAGGAAAGGAATAGACTATTGGCTAGAGGAGGAAAAAGCTTCCAACAGGAAAAGTTCCAAGGTAAGCCATCACACTGTAATTCTTAAAAAAATATTGCTAAACTTGGGTCAAATTTAGAAGACAAATTATTCCATATGTAAGCCTCAACAAATTCTTTCATAGATTTAAGCAGGTGAAATATCTCTCTCTACATATCATATATAGCCATGTCCGTATCACCATTTATTCTTTCAAAAATTAATTTCTAAGATGTTTAGCCACAGTTGGTTAATTAGAATTTATTTTCTTACAAATACGCTATCTCATTTTCAATTTACCATAGATCAGCTTATAGGCATTGGGTACAAAAAAAATGAAGGAAAGTCCGTATGAAAGAGATAAAATGTATAGGTGTGAGATCCTGATGCCAGGAAGACTTATCCGGAGTAGCCCTGTACCTGAATCAGACTGTCAGAATAGATCTCCATTTATTGATACAATCTTTGAATATCAGGCAAATATGATTCCTGAATGGAAAAATAAGTCTGATGTAGCATAACTAGATAAATCTATATCACTCACAGTGGAACGGACATGTTAAGGATATTTTCTAGCACCCATTAAGGGTGACACACACCAGGAATCACATTCCTCCCATTTGGTCCCTGTGTGCAGGACCTTCCCACTCATTTGTCAGTGAGTAACAACACACTACCTTATATTTAGATAATTGAGCTTTTTTCTCATATAATTCCATTTTGGGTTCTTCAGGAGTGTGTAGGATTTCTTGATATTCTGATATCCACTGAGTTAGTGCTTTGTATTTATCCGAGAACTCCTTTGCTAGAAGAAGGCCTTTCTCCAGAGTCATGTGCTCTTTTCGGACAATACTGGTCAGTTCCTTCAACTGCTCCACGTGCTCCTGGATCTCTTTCCTTAATGTCTCTGCCTCGCTGTCCTCCAAGTATTTGAGAGCCCTCTCTCCTTTCTCCCGGGCTGATTTCAGCAAACTATGGCCTTTCTCCATGTCTTTTAGCAAACTCTGAGGAAGAGAGTGAGCAGGAAGCAAATATAGAGTTAGTATTTCTCTCCTTTTAAAGAAAAGGCTTTCAAGTCGCCATTCTCAAGTTTCCCCTTAAGATACGTTTTTGAAGTTTTATGAAGAGGTGATCTGCCAGGAATCAGAATCTTCTTTTTTTTTTTTTTACTTAATACAGGTTTTAACAAGTCCTGATCACTATAACATTTCCAAATCAGAGACTTAAAATAAGAACGTGATGTTCTTCTCATCCTTAGTAGGACTCCTAAAGATCTGAGTAAAAACTCTTTTGTTAATATGTGGTCCCGTGAATTAGAGATAATTTTTTTCTCTTAATATTTAAGTGTCAAACTGGAATTCAGACACAAGCAATCAAGTCTAAGTCATTCAGATGACATGACATCACAAATAACTGAAAGTCAGCTTTTAGCCTTACAGAGATTATAACTCAATATTTGGAGTGAAGCGTGAGCCATGGACCATCACTCATCCCGGGGCAGGGAAGAACACTCTTGCTCCCAATGCCTGCATAGGGAATGGAGCAGCAGTGTGGAATGACAAAGGCTGGGAGACAAGTCCAATGTTTGCACACCTACCTCCAACATCTTCATTTTTTTCCCCATCATCACTTTATCTACCCTGTCAATTTTGGTGGCCACATTCTTGAAGTTTTTATGAGTAGAGTTGTACCAATCAGAATAGGAACTTAGGGATAATTCTGATTCCTCCAAACTCTGGATCTCTTCCTCCAGGAATTTTATTTGTTCCTTTAAAAGGAAAAACAGAATTGGACAGTAAATTACAGACCTATAGCAATGCCTTTCTTGCTAAATGTGTGTCTTCACCAGAAGTTAATGCAAGGGAGAACATTTTCGCTTGTGAAATTTGCTGGCCTGAAGCGAGCAGCTGGTGGCCCACTCACCAGCACTTGGAGAAGAAGGGCCTGGTATCTGGAAGTCAGCTGGGTGGCCTGGCAGCCCATTCGGCTGCTCACATGGTTCTCATCCAGCATCTCCTGCACTCTGGCTCCCACTTCCTCAACTTCATCTTTGTATGCGGTTACCTCTTCATGCCACTTCTGAAATGACATAAACGTGACAGAAACAGGATCAATCTTAGGCATTATTGCATTAGACAAATATATAATATCTTCTTAATAGGAAATTATTTTAGTGTATGTTCAGAATATACTTATTCAGAGATATAATTTTGAAAATATACCATATATAACCTTCATGAAAAATTGTATTACAACATGCTAAAAACTGGGCACTTCTTATTTGGGTACTTTTCTGTATATATTACACTACTGTATATATTACACTGCTTTCTCTCTCTTTCTCTCTCAAATAAATAAATAAAATCTTAAAAAAAAGAAATTCCAAAGGAAAAGCGTTATTTTGATCATGCCTACTAAATTTGCATAAAAGTTAGATAAAACTAATTATCAGGTATTATTTCAATGCACTACATTAGAGCAATTTCATATCAGAACCATAAACTTAAGTGATTTCAATACTATCATTCATGTATCTTTACAAAACAAGGTAATAGGGTATGGGAAGAAAATATAAAATATTTCATTAAATTATACCTTATTAAAGACTAATGTAAGATTCTATTCAATAATTGCTGTCAAAGAATATTCTACGTAGTAATTCTTTGTTGCAAACAGAAAGAGATTTTGCAAAATTTAAATCTTGGACGAAAAGTTACTAAATATTTTAATGAAACAAACTATGCGAGGTCACTGCTGCTTTAACAAAGATGAAGAATTTACAGGAGTTGTACCTTCATCTGATGTAATTGTATCTGCTTGGTTGCCCGGCTAGACTGACGTCCTGTTTTGACACTCACTTTGTTCTCCAGTGTTTTGAGCCACTCATCTACTTGCTGATACTTTTGTTCCATGAGTCTCAGTTTGTTGACTACATTATTGAACTGAGTTCTGGTCTCAGATAATCTCTGCTGGTAAGCCTGCCAGTCCTGCCGGAGGGACTCTAAAGCCCGGTCCTCGGTCTGGGGGATGCCCGATGGTATCACTTCCTCTCTGGTGTGTAGCACCGAATTCAACAGGGCCTGCCCCTCTGCGCAGTGCACCTGTAGCTCCTGCAGGGGAGAAGGGAAAGGTATGGCTGTCACACCTCATTCATATTTTACACCTGCGCAAGTTATCATATCTCACCTAAGTCAACTGTGCCAGCTTGAACTTCACATTAGAAAACAATTATTTTATTCTGTCTTACACAAAAAAACAGGTATCTAACCCTGAACATTGTTTTCCTGAGTCAGGGGAAAGACTCATAAATATTTCCAGTAAAATAATCATAATGCACACATACACAAACGTACACACACATATACCCCATCTTAGAAACAGTTTCTGAAATTTGACTTGTCAGCTTACAGGCAAAAACACTTGTGAATAAAGGGTTTTGTTTTTTTTTAAAGAATAACCTAGGCTTGTCATGACTCAAACTACTCAGAGAGTCCTAGGCTTCTTGTTTTGACATTGAATGGCATCAGTCCTATACCTGAGGCTCAGAAAGGAACCATGGACCCTTGTTTTTGCTAAGAGGGATCCTTTGCCAAAGCTGTTCTAGGGGATGTGATGGTCAAGAAAAATTGGCCCTGGAGAGCACAGGGCATACAAATCTGGGAGGCTGATCATCACACCTGCCCACTAGGGCTCCCAGGTGCAAATACCTTTTCTTCCACCAAAGCATAAGTCCCAAAGATTTACCCTGTGAATGTGATATGAATCAAGTCTTGAAGAACAGAAACTATTTTTATAAAAAGGAAAACTGTTACATCCTTAAGGATGTTGGCAAAACAATATTATATACTTGTTTTTCCAATGTTTAAAGAATCCACAGTGTTACTTGATCTGATCACCTAAAGTTGAAAGGAACCAAGTCAAGTCTCACCAAGAATGTTAAAAATACTGACATATTTAGTTAAAATATGGTATCATTTTTAAAAAATCTTCAATATCACTTCAAGCCATTTGAAATTGCTGATATCTGACAATTTCTTTAATCTACAAAAATAGCGATCTCTTATGGTTCAAACTAATGGATACGTTTTTCCTCAGCTATGATGTCACTCCAAGAATGCTGTAATGTGAATGTTTTGTAAATGGGAAAGAACAAGATATATGGTAAAATATGAATCAAAATGTCCACAAACAGAAATTTTATTCCAAAATTCTTAGTCTTTTTAAAGTTAAGTACAATATTAATACAATATTTTCTCTTAATTCAGGGTTGGCAAACTTTTTTTATAAAAAACACAACAGTAAACATTTTAGGCTTTGAGGGCCATACAATCTCTGCTGCAACTATTTAACTCTGTCATTGCAGCACAGAAGTACCCAGAGATGATATATAAGTGAATGGGTATGGCTGTGATTCAATGAAACTTTATTGAAAATCTAGGCATTGTGGCCATAGGCTGTAGCTTACTGGTCCTCGCTCTGATTTATTAATTTTCCCAATTATCACTCTTTCCATATTTTATAACAGTTTTCTCTATTATATGAGTCATCACTGTATTAGGTAAATTCTTATATATCACATGGTTCAACTATTTATTCTGAAGGAAAAATATGGCTCAATATTTTTAAAATCTATATGTTCTATGACCCAGATTAGGCCTTCAGTTTACACAAAATAATTTGTGAACATACTCCACACAGCTGGCCGATCCCCATACCACTATGCGTACTATAGGACCTTAGGAGGCCAAAGAAGCTCTGCTGGGCAGTTGCAATATCACAATTCCCTACCACCTTTTCCACCACGAGCATCTTCCTTCCTTTTTAAGATTTGTGGTGACTCAAAATAAGACAATGTAAGAACTAAGGCATGGCGAAATGAGAGGTGGGTATCAGTTTGGGCTGCTACTGACTGAAGGGAAACATTTTCTTCTGACCAGAACAAGAGAAACATCTGCTGGCGACAAGTAACTTTTTGGCCCGGCTCCCACACAGAAGGCAAGAGAACTGGTATCTGCTTGCCAAGAGTTTGAAGTGAAGTGCTGAGAGGGGTTATTTAGCAAAAACAAAGCCAACTCTAGTAAAATAAATTACAACTGCTGCATGTGGCAGACTAGAGTACCTATTATTTTGAAATAGAATGGATTAGATCCTTACATAAGCTAATGAATTGGGACCCTTTTAATTTCTACTTCATATATATTTCATGAATGGAGCATCATTTAAGTTAGATTTTTCTCCCATCTCATTTAATCCTTCCTCATGACAACTCTGTGTAGGAAACTGAATGACAGAGGTTCTCTCTTGCCCAAAGTCTTCCAGTGTCAGGTCCCATCAAGCATTAGAGTCCAAACTTCCTCATCCCAAACTTGTACTCCTGCCATTATACATTCCCCAATACACACATTTCTGAAACAGCCAGAAATTTTATATGCTGGTTACAACCATTCCAGTCCTTGTTTTTTCTGCTTTGTGCAAGCTCTAGGTACATCCTGCCCAATCTCAAACCAATCCTAATCAGGGCTGATACTCTGTCAGTAGCTTCCAATGCACAGCTGGTGACGTGGAGTTGTCTCATTGGCCTTTCTCCGTTCTCTTCTGTGTGTGCCTGGTGGTCTCTTCTAAGGACACCTCCTAACCCCTCCCTATCTCTCTAGGTAAGATTGAGGGGCTCTCTTTGATGTTCCCATAAGATCTGTCCAACTAGTGTATTCCTTATCACATTATTCAAAATGATCTGCCTAGAGATCTGCATTTCTTACTAAATGGCAAGTTCCTTGAAGGCAGAAATAATATTTTAATTATCTTTATGTGCAGTAGCTAGACAAGTGTCTGAACAACATGAGGTTTTCCATAAATGCTGAATAAGTAAATGAGTGAACGGCTTAGGACCACTACCCACTAGGTCTGTCATCTTGCCCTGCGCGCCGGCACTTTTTCTAGTCCCTCTAATTCCTTCCTCAGCAGTGTGGGAGCTTTTGGTTGAAATTAGATGGTGTCATCAGTTTGACTTTGAGGAATGTCATGTTCTATTGATTCCTGCTGCTAAGTTCCACTTCCAATTCATCCTTTAGGGAAAAACAGGCAGGTGGGCCAGTCAAACCTATAAATGAGACCATTAGCCATTGCTGTCAGAGGCCACCTTAGTAGCTGAACAAATTCCTGAAGTTCCAGTCCTGCTCTATCTAAATTGCCCACCAAAGATCTCAACTAGCATGCACAACTGAGATGCCAGAACGCTGTGAATCAGGATCTCCTTTAATAACTATAAGCTCTTCATATGATTCAAGATCACATTAACTTCCCATTGCTTAAAATTATAATTGCATGTTCAGAATGAAAATTCCTTTAAGATGAAGTAGACTTTACCTGAAGATCCCGCAATGTTGTCTCATGAGTGTGAGCATCACCTTCAAGAACTGAATGTTGGTCAAGCTTTTCTTGTTCTTGCCCCAGCCAAACTTCAAATGCCTTTAGGTCTCTCTGATACTCTTGGTGCAGGCGAACTAGTTTTTCAGACTTGGTTACTGCTTCCTATTATCAGCATTTAAGATGATTAAGACAGGAAAACATTACTACACAGTGTTGATGTATATAAGAACTTACTTTTGGAATTTTAGGAAAACATGATTATTAAATCACTGGAGTATGATTTCCTAGAAGAATAAAGCTTTAAGATTTAGGTAAAAAATATAAAAACATAATATCAGGATGAAAAGAGGCCTTGAAGATTATTTTGTTGAATTAACTACCTGATCTCTGAATTCCTTATGAAATGTAACATGGATATGCCAAAATATGAATTAACTTTACTTGTCATAAGAACACACTTTTGCTAATGAAGAAAACTGAAATTCTTATATTGTGCTGTAAGTGAGGACTGGCACTCACTGTGGATTTAATTTTCCATGTACTTTGTCTAATAAAGTAGGACATGCTTGAAAGTTATTTTTAGTTTCTTTGTGAGGCCTAAATGAAGAATGATAAATATTATTTGTGATTATTTTCTGCTTTAGAAAACTCTCATTACCAGACATATTAAAACATTTATGAACTTTCTTTATGAAGTTGTCCAATTTTTTTTCTTAAATTGGTTTATTTCTGGGAATTTTTATGCAGAATTATTTTCCTTCAGTAACTTTCATGTACTAACAGTATTTGAAGGTTTTTGTTTGGGTTTGCCACTGTTTAAAGTATTAAAATTCATTTGTTCTTCTGTGCTTTCACAAATCATCATTCCTGCAAACAAATGAGTCTAAATAAGCATGGGTTTAGCCCCTCCTATTTCAGTGAGTCTTCAGGGAACATGGTTAGCCATACCTTGGCCCTCTCTTTGATTGCTCTGTATCGTTCCTGAAGATCCTGGAATTCTAACTGGGTGACATAGTGTTCTGTCATGCCAGCCCCTTTGAGTTCAATGGTCTCCAGCAAACTGCTGTAACTCAGCACTTCTTCACTTAGTAACTAGAGAACATTTAAAAGAAAATAAAGGAGTTACCACGTATACCATCTTATCAGTAATACTGCTAAAATTAACATATTTTAACTGTGTAGTTGACAAGTGACCTTAGATTATCTGTCTATAGATAAGTTGATCAATAGACCCATCTATCTATCTATCTCTCTATCTATCCATATGTGTGTGTGTGTGTGTGTGTGTGTGTGTGTGTGTGTGTGTGTGTGTGTGTGTTTGATAGCTGGCTCAGAACTTTGTCTGAGATTCCGATTCAAAATAACTTTGATATTGCAAACTTAATTTGTCCAAAAATGGGCTCCCAATCTCTACTCCACTCCCATTCCTCCCCAGCCCCCACCAAACCCCAAATCCCCTTCTCCTTCAGTCTTTTTTCAAGGAGTAAATGCCACCACGTGCCACCCAGATGGCCATCTTAGGACACTGGAAGTCACCCTTTCTCCCTGCTCTCTGTCATTCCAGCCACAATGAAATCCTGCGTCCTGACACTTGTCCTCATGCGTGCTGCAAACTCCCTAGCCCATGCTGCTACTGTCTCTTACTGGACTTCCGCTATATCCTGCCAGGCAGATCCCCTGCCACCAATTCTTGCTCTGTTCCTTTTCCCCACTCCACACAGCAGCCTGAGTGAGAAAAGATTTTAAAACTGTAAATGGAATCCTGTCACTCCACGGCTCAAAGCATCGGCTGTCTTCCCTGGGCTGTCAGGATCGAGGGGAAATCCTCAGGCTAGGCCACATGGCGATGCGTGGCCAGGGTCCTGCTCCTCTGCCAGCTCACCTGTTTATTCTCTATTCCAGCAACACGTGGCCTTTCTCTTAGTTCCCTTCTTGAGCCAGACTCTCTCCCTCCTCAGGGCCTGAGGACATGCTGATTATTCCATTTGGACTGCTCTTTTCTCACCTCCTCCCCAGACTAATTTCTCTGCACAACATTCCTTTTGGCATGGTCTACAAGTCTGCTGTTTCAGAGAGGACTTTTCTTTCCCTCCCTCAACCCCAAGCAGTCTGCAATAGCTCTGTGCACATTACTCTTTCACAGCCTTCTTTCTTGATTGCACTTATCCCCAGTTATAATTATTTATTTATTCAGGCACTCAGAAAAGTATTTGTGTCTCCACCAGAATACAGCTCTTCTCTGTTTTATTTACCTAGAATTGAGCACAATGCCTGCACGTAGCAAGATCTTAGTATTTATTGAATAGATGAATAATTTAATTAATTAGGCAATAAATCATTATCAAATATTACCAGGTAGATAATTATGATTATATTAATTTTCAGATGCATAAATGAGACCCTAAAATGTTAAGTAACTTGGCATAGGTCCCATAAGGCAATTTAGTAATTCAAATAACTTTTATTCAGCATTTGCTCTGTGTCAGACAGAGAGCTAAATGGTGGGATATTAAAAAAAAAAATTAAGTACCTTTATCTACTAAGGGAGAGAGAGATGTGAGCATATACTCTACGTAATCGATAAAGAGATATGAACAACAGAGAACAGAAGAACTAAGTAAGCTTAGGGTAGTGGTGGTATCGTAACAAAAAGACTTCTGTCAATTCAGAAAGGTGAGTGCAAGGTTTCTGGCTGCAGAGGCAGAGTTAGATCATTACTGTAGAGGCAGGAAATCTCTGTTCCGTCTGAAGCGGCATTTTCAGGAAGTAGTGAGAAATCCAGTAAGGCTGAAGCATGGGTGGAAGGACAATGGGAGAGTGAAGGAAATGAGGGTGACAAAGGAGACTGTGAAAATTCTTACAAACTAGATGAGGAAGACGGGTTGGATACCACAGACAAGGGGACAATGAGGCCCTGAAGCAGGAAAGTGAGACAGTCACCTTTATATGAAGATAACAGTAGATGGAGACAAGAGACAAAATGAACAGGTAGGAGTCTGTTGCAAATTAGGAAAAGAAGGATGGATTATGGTCAGGAGGCATTTCTGAGATAAAATCAGCTGGACCTAATGCCTAATTCGAAGTGGGGAATGAGAAAGAAGGAACTGGAGATAATGAAGTTCCTAATTTAGGATATTCAGCATGGGGTGACACAAATGGACTGAGATTGGAGTATCAGAATTTGAAGGAATTGGGGGTAGAAGTAATAAGTACTGCTTAGGATGTGGTAAGGTTGAAGTAGAACAGGTCATCCAGTAAATATGCCCCCAGGAGTAAGGATATAAATCAAAGGTCTCCAAAATTGTATGTTTGATTACTACTATGAACAAAAGGATTCAAGAACATATCCTCAATATCTATCATCTATCTATCAACTTATTTAAAAACACATATGTAGCACTATACTAATATAAGCATGAAAATGTACAATAAAGTACAAAAGATGTGATAAAAAGAAAGCATTTTTACCTCCTAATGAGGAGTAGGCTAAAGATAATAAAAGATATTTCAAGTTGCCAAATTTTAAATGTATCATAGAACATGTATCATAGAACATCTATGAAGTTTTCCTGGAAAAGGAGATTTTCACTCACTAATAAAATCGTCACAAACAAAAGTCTGGTTTAAGGAGCCACTAGAAATTACAGTAAAAGCCCAAAATACAGTCTACCTATGTGTACGGCCCTGGCGCACAGGTAGTCATATTTTCACTAACTTAGGCGTTCTGAAGAAGCCTGCCAGAGGACGAACGGAATCTGACATCCAGCTCCCACCTTGGCTTTTCCCAGGGCTGTTGTTTTCTCCCGCAGTTCTGCGTACGGCCTTTCAGATTCATTTAGGCTGCCTTCCACGCTGTCCATCCAACTGGAAAACTGTCGAACATCATCCTGATAACTCGTCCACTTAGAAAGAGCTCCTTCGAGTTGACTGAAAGGTATGAGAAAGGGCAATAATCTACATCACGGAGAGGCCATATAAGTCCAATCTGTCCAGTCTCTCTTATGCGTCTGCTCTGTCCACTCCGCCAGCAGGGAGCCCACAGATCGGACAGGGGCCGGGTGGGGGGTGGGCCAGGATGGCCAGGGCTCATCAAATCTGAGCCTGGGTCCCTGGCAAGCATAACCCCGGGGAGCAAGGGATGGTGAAGTCCAGGATGACAGGCGGAATAGCGGGACTGGACATAAAACTTAGAATCAATTAAGCAGGTCACCCGAGACCCCGGGGGGAGGCTTGAGGGCGAAACTGGGAGAGATCCACTGTGTGAGGCTTTTTAAGCCAAGACCCTCTGGAGGAAGAGAATCAACACTTAACTCCACCAAGTTGAGCAGGACATCCAGAGGAGAGCAAAAAGGAATTAATAAAAGAAGGAAGGAAGAACCACGCAAGAACAAGCACAGTAACTAACTTGCAGGAGATTTGAAAATCACAACGGAAAAATAGGGTAATGTTTTCTGAACTGGTCTAACTCTCTACTTCTCTTCCAGATAAATTAAGCATTCCTTCTCTCAATATGAATGTTATGTTTTGACTCCATTAATCATGTGTGCCTAATTTCACTACCATACTTTGGGCTGTTTTGCAGCAGAGACTCTGTGCTCCACCCTTATTCACCCTCCAACCATTCCACTGCAGCACCCTGCCAACTGCCAGCCCCATGCCTCCTGGCCTGAGGGCATTCTCTGGTCCCTGGTGCCCGCTCAGCTTGAGCGCAATGTAGGCGAGAAGTGCCAGGGATTGCTGCCCTCCCTGGGAGCAGCCCTCCACTGCCCTCCTGACTCATGGGAGTTTGTTGACAAACATTCTAGTTCTCCAGTCCTCGGTGGGTAACTCTGAGACACGTGTTCTTTGCTGGCTCCCAGCACTGCCTGGCCAGATTAAGTTCCAGCTGTCTGCTGTGGTAACCTGCTTGAGAACATTCCCTTGATCAGCTGCCCTTCCTTCCTCATCTCTCTCCCCCAGCCCCTACTGGTGTTTTCCTGGGGTTACCTCCCAAGTAAACTACTTGGTTTAAACAATATATCTTTATGTGATGAAACCTTTATTTATCTTTTGAATTTTTAAGCAATGCACACTAACAAAAAGAAACATGTAATTATATTAAAACAAAGGCATGGTATGGCAGGCCAACCTAAATGCAAGATTATACCTTTAATTTTATTTTGTTCTAATTTAAAAAAAAGAAGAGGAAGGAAAGAAGGAAGGAAGGAAGGAAGGAAGGAAGGAAGGAAGGAAAGAAGGAAGGAAAGAAGGAAGGAAGGAAGGAAGGAAGGAGGGAGGGAAGGAAGGAAGGAAGGAAGGAAGAAATCTCCTGCAAGTTAGTTACTGTGCTTGTTCTTGCTTGGTTCTTCCTTCCTTCTTTTATTAATTCCTTTTTGCTCTCCCCTGGATGTCCTGCTCAACTTGGTGGAGTTAAGTGTTGATTCTCTTCCTCCAGAGGGTCTTGGCTTAAAAAGCCTCACACAGTGGATCTCTCCCAGTTTTGCCCTCAAGCCTCCCCCGGGGTCTCGGGTGACCTGCTTATTGATTCTAAGTTTTATGTCCAGTGCCGCTATTCCAGAAGGAAGGAAAGAAGGAGAGGAGCAGAGGATAGAAAGAGAGGAGAGGAGAGGAGAGGAAAGGAAAGGAAAAGAAAGAAGGGAAGAAAACTCCAGGAACAGTCTGTTACCATGCTGTTATAAAGATCTTTTGGTAATGGCTTGGCAGGAGTTGGCTTTAGTTTCACTAACCTTTTACAGCGAATTGCTGCAGACAAAAGGGAAGCCCACATATCCTTCACACTCTGCAGCTGCTGCTGGATAGCAGGAATGCCTTCCGGAGAGGTATTCTGCAGAACAGACTCCCCTCTGGTCACTATCATTTTCATCTGGATCTCTTTTTCCTGTTTCACTGATAATAGAGCCTATAAGAGCAAATATAGAAGTCCCTTGTCATTTGCATGTTTAGCATTTCTGACTTTAAATGTTTCAGAGCTCCTGAAGATGGTAGGATGATAGACGACTGCACTGAGCCATGAATCTCTCAGGCTGACCGCATGGCAGGTAACCAATCCCCAGTCACCTGCTGGTCTCCAAGTGGCCTTGGCTTCTTATGTCTTAATTCTTCTCTGAATAATCCCTTCTTTCCACTGAAATTTTATTTGACTGGTTTTCTTTTTGTTTTGTTTTGTTTTTTTGTCTGCTCGTTTTTTTTTTTTTTATTAGTTTCAGGGGTAGAATTTAGTGACTCATCAGTTGCATACAACACCCAGTGCTCAACACAGCAACTGGTTTTCGATAAGAGAAAAATTGAGTGGGCGCTTGGGTGGCTCAGTTGGTTAAGCAACTGCCTTCGGCTCAGGTCATGATCCTGGAGTCCCAGGATCGAGTCCCACATCGGGCTCCCTGCTCAGCGGGGGGTCTGCTTCTCCCTCTGACCCTCTTCCCTCTCATGCTCTCTGTCTCTCATTCTCTCTCTCAAATAAATAAATAAAATCTTTAAAAAAAAGAGAAAAATTGAGTACAATAGAATTCATGGTTTTTCAAAGGCCACAGGATAAAGAGCTTTATAATGTCAAGGTCTCTAGCACAACAAGCCTAAAGAAATAGATCAACTGATACTATGTATTAATCTATACATTTCAAGGTCTTCACAGGCAACTCTTCTTTTTCTATGTAAGAAGGAAGTTTGAATTCAAAGTTATAAAACTGGCATTACCACTTAAAGGCAAAGTTTCATCGTCCTCCCTAATCCGGACGCTGCCAACTTCTACAGATCCAGTGTCAGCCTCGCATTGCCATCACTTTGTGCTGCGGCAAGAAGGAACTGCTAGCAATTTCTCCCACATGGTGCTCTTTTGTTTTCTTTGGCTTTTGCTTCCACTGGTACCATTCTCAAATCTCAGTTTGGGTATGAAGCTGTCTGAGAAAGCTCTTCTGAGTCCCGACCAAGTCCCTCCCACACGACCCACTCTTCCTTCTATGTGTCTGCAGCACCACAAGCACACCCCTCTCTGCTATCACTCTCTTCTCTGTGTCAGCCTCCAACCTCAGACAATGAAATCCTGGAGGACAACGACCACATTTTATTCATTTCTGAATCCTTGAAATCAAGACAGAGGGCCAATCTCTTATAAGACACCCAGCATATGACTGTCAGGAGAATGACTGCAGAATAGTTGTTTTATCACAAACGTGAAACAGAACTAATATGCTGGGATGGGAGAAGAACTGACTGAAGAATACAGGCAGACAAGTGAGTTTGACCAAGATGGGAAATGTCTTGCTCTAAAAAAGTTTCATCAACATATTTTCTAAGAATAAATGTGTCTATGATGTAATTTGAAACTCACCTCTTAACTATATCAAGCAAATAACCATATTTGGTTGTAATTTTAGCTTAATTTTTGTAAATTATTTATGAGTGGACATGTCTGGAGTCAAATGATTCAGGGATGCTCTGCAAACAGGGTCACACCCACAGAGTGGTCTTGGAGTTGTTGTGGAAAGAGTGTAACATAATCACACCAGACAGACAGACTTGAGAATTTTGAGAAAAACAAATTCTGTAAATTAGAGACATTTCTCTATAAAATGCACACCTCAAGCTTGAGCATCCTGCTGTCTAGCACACTTTTGTCGGATGTTGGGTGGCAGTAGGAGTCCAGCATGTGAACCGCATCGGTCAGCCAGTCTTGGAGCTCTTTAATCCCAAGGGAGAACTGATTGTGTTCTGCAACAATTCTATCCAATCTTGACACTTTCTCCTGGAAATGACAGAAATAGTTTTCCAGCTGTCCATGCCACTCTACAGCCTACAGATGCTCAAATTGTAAAGCTAACCATTGGTTTCAAATAACACCAATCAGGCATAGGTTCCTGTGCTGTACAAATACGATGCAAGTCTGTATTGATCAGAGATGTGGGAAGTATCTTTGGAAAACTGGGTCCAAAGCAGAACAATTACAATGATAATTTACTGCTCCCCACCTTAGCCACTACTCTTTTTTATGACAACTGTGATATTCTTTTGGAATCAGCAAAACTTCTTCCTAATGCCTTATGTGGGAGATGAATCAGAGTAGTTTCTACCTTTCCCATACCACACTGGGCTCAACTGATACCATGACCATATGACCTACCTTGTAGCCAGTTCTAAAACACAACTATCTGAGGTTTTGTAATCGCCCTAAATTCCAAAAATTGGGACCATAGATATGACTTATTTATTAAAGGTTATATTCGACACAGTGAAGATTTTATGACTTTACAGCTCTTAAAAGCATTCAAAATTCTACTGATTTTTGACATCTAAATAAATAAAAAGGAATAGAAAGATGTCCTTAATTCCTTCTAATTTCAGATATATGCCAGATTTTCTAAAGACAAAAAAGAAGTAACTTATTTATAGACAAAAAATGGGTATAAAAATAGACTATTTACTGCAAGACCTATACCAGTATGACTGTCTCAATGATGCTTTATTGAGGACCCAAATTAGCAGACCAGAAGTAAGTTCACACTAAAATAGGTGATGCCATATTACAGCAGGTTCCCTACATTCTAAGATCTGAAATGCCGAAGAGAAATACAGGGAACAAATGTCCAAGCCACATAAAGCTCAAGGTAGACCTGCCCCACGAAGTTCAAGATGAGCCTGCATTATACCTGCTGAATGTGCTGAATTAGGTCATAGGGATATACCATTTACTTTTTTCTAAGTTGTTGGAAAAGATATCTAATCAGTTATATGAATCATTGCTGATTTTGAGCTCTACTCTAGAATCCAAAATGAAACTCGCAATCAACACATCCTTGACAACTATGATTTAAAAAATTATCCCAAACTCATTATATTCAATCCACTGAAATTTAAACTGCTTTGAATTCACGTTTTTCTAAAATCACTTATCTGAGATTGTTTCGACCCCAAACTCTGAATTTTGCCTTATGTTTACACTTTGAGTCTTCGAGATAAAAGCACTGGGGAACATACCATTTCAGTATTGAAGAGAATATTTTGTGCAATAATAGAGATGGGAAGTCTCTTCCGTCTTTGAAACCTCCCTTAGTTTCTTTTCAGACAAACATGCTAAGGTGACACAGCACATACGCGTGACTTAGACTGCAAGGCCGGGAAGGACACTTACACACCTTATTTCTGACCCCACACACACCCTCGCACAACCCTACTGAGACTCCAGATCTGTGGCCTCAGTACCACACACACACACACACACACACACACACACACACACACACACACAGCACATGGCGGGCGTTACCTTCGTTAAATTGCTTAGAGCTAGATACTGAGAAGACAGCTGCGATACTCTGTGCATAAAGCTCTTGCTGGCAGCCTGTCCTTCCCACAGCTGCTGAGCTTTCTCTCTTAGCCTGTTGAGCTGAGGCTCGTAGCAGTTTACTTCCTCAAGGACAGACTGAAAAGCACAAGCGAGTTACTATTAAGAGGCTGGGGAAAAGCACATCGCAGACGAAGCTTTGGCCCAAAGAACGCGGAAATAAACATGGCGAGCGGTGGGTGTGCCCTGAAGGCTTTGTTATTTCCGGGTTACACACAGTTTAGACTACAGGACAGAAACAGATCGCACCTCAAAGGAAAGCCAGAAAACATAAAATCTGTCAGAAATCGGGAAGGGGTACGCTCCATCTCCCAGACGCCATAACCTAGCTCCAGGGTCCGCCTGAATGCAAGGTGGTGCAGAGGATGGGGGTAAAGACATGGCTAGAAGGGCAGAGGGTCTCATTACCTGGAGCTTTTGCTGTTCCCTCCTCTTTGCAGGAAGATCATACAGGCGATTGCTGCTTTCCTGCACCAACTTCTCAGTTTTACTCAGCCAGTCCTGGACAGGCTCAGCACTTACTTCAAAGTCCTTCATTTGGATCTTTAGATTCTATGAGGTTTTAGATCATGTTAGGATAAAAAAAAAAATTGTAATAGCAAGTCCAAAGTCCTTCACTTGGCATTGAAAGCCCGCTACAGTCTGGCCCCCTTGCCCTTCTCCCCTCTTTCCTTGTTCCCAGTGTATAGAACATTCTATATTTCACCCTAGCACCTGTGTAACTTTTGAACATCCTTTCAGAGCTTTTAATCTCAAGTTTTTCAAAAAGGAGTTTTTGCCTCGTTATCCAGCCCACAGCAGAATTCACACCCACTTCTCAACTTCCGTCACATTTGTTGTTTATAGCAGTCACTATGTACTTTATCACAGACTGGGTTGGACTGTGAGTTTTTATGTCATGCAGGCATTCCTGGTCTCCACAACTAGCTTACAAGCTCTGTGAGGGGAGGGGCCTGGGATACACCATTGGTACCTTGGAGAAATATAAATAAATATTAACAAACGCTTTGTCAATATGGCCTATATGCTTATTATGTATTTAACAAGCAACTCGTTTATTCTAATTTATAAAGATACCAAAAAATAATACCTAATAGTGTTCTGTGTTTATTACATAAGAAGCTGTGACTACTTTCATAGATACTTTGTAGGTATTAATAGCTGTAAAATGTATTTGATAACGTTTTATATGGTACCATTTAACTTCAGCAAAGGTGTCTATATCCACTCTTACTTACAAAAATGCTAGACTGAAGTGAATTTGAAATTTATGTTACCATGTGAACATACTAAAGGCTTTTAAACTTAAATTCAAACTTAAATTTAAATCAGAGCTTTAGGTAGTACTGTCAAAGAGATAATCCATAAAGGTTAGCTGAAAAATCTAAGCGGCAAGGGCTGCAGGAGCCTGTGGGAGAGCGGCTCAGGGTTCCATCGGTATCTGATCCGGACTGTCTACAATGTGGGAGAGTCACACCTGCCATGGTCCCCTCTTAGGGACACAGGTAGCTGTAGAAATGCTTTGGAAAACTAAAGCGCTTCACAAACTTAGCTTCTCCTTCTTCCCCATGCCCCTCATTGAATTAGCTACCAAATCGTGCTGTGTTTTACCTTAGGGATAAATTCTCTCCATTATCATTTCCTTAATCCAGGCCTTCATCTCTCTCATCTGGACCATTATGAGAAGCTTTCTCTAGTCTTGCAGCTTCCCCATTCTTGCCTACACTGTGGTCAGAGTTGACACTCCAGTAAGTTTATCTCCAGCTTGAATACCAGTAGGTTCCTGACTCAGTCTTTTTCAACTAGGGTTTTGAAAGAGAATTAAGCCCTAGTGTCCTAAAACATCCATTCTACATAATGAATTAACCTCTCTCCTGTGCATCTAAAATGGTATGGATTATGTTACATCCTTGGGAAAATTGAGAACATAAATGCTGTTCAGGGGTTCAGATTAAAAAAAAAAAAAACCTCGATAAGAGTCAAGATCAAATGGCTTAGTACACCAGACATTTCCTATCTTGCCCTAATCTTCATTTCCAATCTCATCTTTGTTGTTCCTCCCACAAAACCCCACGTGGATGTCAAACTTCTCAAAGTCCCCCACTGTTGACACTCACAACACTCTGGCCCTGCACATCCAGTTCCTTCTGCCTGAAATGCAGGTCAGCCTTGGCAAATTCAAAGAATGTTTAGCCTTCAAATTTCAGTTAAAATGTCACCTTTCTGGTAATTTTCCTTGATTTCTCCAAATGGAGTTATTGCATCGTTCTTTGAGTGACTACCATAACCTGGATGTATCTGTATTATATTGCAATCATTTCTTTATATACTTATTTCCCTCTCTACAAAGTAAACTCCCCGAGGAAAGGGAAGAGACTAAACCTTTTGTATTCCTAACATCGTGGCTGGCACATATTGTTTTCTATTTTATTTCTAACAGAAATGAAGGAAGGAGGGAAGGTAGGAAGGGAGGGAGGGAGGGAGAAAAAAGGAAAGGAAGATAAAGAAGGCAGAAAGCAGATTATTCCCCACCTATCCATTTACTCCTGGACATCTCTTGGACTAGGTAATCATGCAATCAATGCTAGATGTACTACCTTCAACAATAAATGCTTCAGAGCTCAGACAACATTATACTAATGATTTCTGTAAGGTTGTGAGTAAATTTCTAGGCACTGCACAATGGTTATCACTCTCTATTAAATGGAAGATGCCTGTCTTGAAAGAATAGCCACCGTTACAGAGAAGAATTACAACAGTCTTGGTGTAGGGAAGAACTGAGGGAACACACATTTTCTCTTTCCAGATATTAATTCTCTATTATTATGCTTTTCCATCTTGCATTAATTATGATCATAATCAAATAAATGATCTATTCTGCCAGGAAGTGTTGGTTGAAAGGGAAATAATTGCTCTCCATGCCACTAAATTTTCCTCCAAGAGAAGAGTTGATACACAAAACAGGTGATCTCACAAGAAAAAAACAAAACAAAACAGTTGCATCATGGCAGTAATTATGATTATAATAAATTCAACTTATGTTGTTTCTGGATAAAAGAAATTTGCATAACCATTGGCTCTTTGCATACTTAACTCCTAAAAACCTACTGCTTGATAACTGCATTAGTTATAATATACCTTATCATCCATAGCATTTTGAAGTCTTACATGGATATTTCTGTTCATTCTCCTAGAATGACTTCCAAACTTGAGGAATTTCAAATGAATGATTGAGTGATACTGTTTAAAAGTAAAAACCAATTATTTCTGGTGGGACAGTGCAAGCCTATGATGACAGCCCCTACCAGGCAAGAAGCTCTTGAATTCCTCAGTGAGGTTCCTACTTCAAAAATCAAGCTGTTTCTTAGAGTTGTCCAGTTATCCGTTGATATCCAGAGAGGAATGACCAAAATCACTGGCAACCATATTTGGATATATTGAAAGTGTAGTTTTAACTGACAACAATGACTACAACAACAAACTACAGAGAATGTGTCCATGTGCCTGACTATATTATACCTCTAGGGCAGATTCCTTCTGGTGGAGATTTGAATGAAAATTTTTCCAGTCTTCTTTTGCAGTTGCAACTTTGGCCTGGATGCCATCAGCTTTCTCTTTGGTCAACAGAGTACTCAAAAGTTCTCCTTTAGACAGCATCATGTTTAGCTTATGCTGTCCATTTTCACTTTCTGACAAAAATTCCTACAAAGAAAAAGGCTAAGATTAGGTATAATAAAATGCTCTATGCTTTAAAATACATTGATTATCTACTTATTTCTTGACACAATCAAAGGGAAGAAAGAAACCATTTTTATTGCATATATTAAATGACTAAGACTCTTTTACCCTCTCTAGACATTGGGAATAATAATCTTATGTACCTGATATGGTTATTGTGAAAATTAAATGAGAAGATCTGCTTAGGGTGCTCAGGAACAATGCTTGTCATATATAAGGGCTTTTATTAGTTCCTACATCCCTATTAATATATAAAAATAGCATGCTTTTGGGCAAATGGACGAGTTCCTCTTCACATACACAATTAATTGTTGTTTCAAGCAGGGATTTATTTGAAATCTGAGTTTCTTAAGGATGAATTTAATATGCTTATAAAAAGATTTAGAGGCACCTTTTTAATCCACTTAAGCACTGTTATTAGCATTAATTGTTGGCACTCTTACCTGTATTTTCTGAAGACTTGTTGAAACTTCATTAATATTTTGAGGTATATCAAAACATTTGGCAGTAGTGATTTTTGCATTAACCAACCACTGCTGGAAATCTTTGAAGGCTCTTCGAAATCGTTGCTGTAAAATCTGTTCTCTATTCTGACAGCCTTTGGATGCTTGCAAACAAAGACTAACACCAGGATTTGAAATGTTTAAGGGAAGGAAAAAAAATGATAAGATAGATTAAAATAAAGTTTGATAGAATCAACAGTTCTTGGAGTATGCAGTCACATTTAGCAATTTGGTTAATGATTAATTTATCATACCTCAATAAACACACTTCTGGCTGCTTATTTATATAAAAATCTTTTGCATACCAATAAGGTTCATGCTCACCAATTATATTCTTTAATCAAGCCAGAAACTTTTCCACTGTATGTACTGAGGTCTCTGGAAAATCGACAAAGTTCATTCAGCTGAGACTTAAGATCCTCTGTTTTAGGCTCTGCTTTTTGTAGGGCATCCAGTATCTCCTGTTAGGAAATAACAAGACAGAGGAGCAAGCACTGAAATTGGGTAGTTTCCACAGCCTCACACTATACATGCATAAATCATATTATAAATTACTAGTGAGGGAAGAACCAACATAATAGATTCAGTAAATAAATACATCCTATTTTCAGGAGTCTTCATGGCAAATAATAGCACTTGGCTTACTTGCATCTTTTTCTAGGATGGATAGGCACTCTGGCATCAAATGTCACCAAGTAATCAAATGATCATGTGGTCAAATAAGTCAAAGTAGGACAAGAAAAAGGAAAGAGAAAATAACCTTAATTGCTTAATAACAGTTTGACTAGGCCATTGGAAGATAGCTATATTGCTTAAAGGTAAAGAGAAATCATTTCCAAGCAAAGAAATACTTATTTTGGATTAATATATATATATATACATATATACATATATATGTATATATGTAGAGAGAGAGAGAGAGCGCGCGCACTGATTTTATGTAGTATATATAGTTAACCTTCACACTAAAAATGGCTTATAGCCCACAGGTCTGATTTAACTAGTAATCCATTCATTTCATAGTTTTATTCACACAGTCATCCAATATTTGCTAAATGTCTGCTATGTGCCAAGCATTTTTCTGAACTCTAGGACTCCCCACAATGACTGAAGATATGAATCCGGTACTTGAAGAGCACACAATTTAACAGATCAGAGAGAAACATGAATAATCACAGTACTGTGAATATCTAACCCAACATAAGGTCTTGAGACTTGACAAGTACATCTCTAAAATCAAGGCCATGATCCCCTCAGTTACACACCGTGCTCTTGTGGGATTGTCACAAGGAGCAAATGAGAGCACAAATGTCAAGTGCTTCGCACAATTCCTGGCGCACTGACAAATGCTGAATTAGTAAAAACAGCAGGTAAACAACGCCCAAATATTTAAGCGGGACTGTGTAAATAATGATATTGCCATAGGAAAAAAAATTAATTGAGGAGAGCCAAGAAGATGAGTGACTACTCAGATGGCTGTTGGTGTTACTATTCCTGTTCTCAGATTTTTATCTAGACATGGCCTAGATTTGTAGGAAAACCACACCTCTCAACAAGCCAGGTCTGTGTTGCATTCCTCATCCTAGTAAATGGCTCCACCGTCCTCCCACTGATCTAAATCAGAAAACTAAGCCACATCTTGGCCTTGCCAAGAGACAAGAGACAACGAGGTGCAGTCTGTTCCAGTGACTTTCCCTCTGCACCGACTCAGTCTCCCCTTGCACATCTGTCATTTCTTTCTGGAATGGTACAATGTCCTCTCAATTTGAAACCTGTTCTCCAGTTTCTCTCCTGTGTTTTCTTGTTCCTCACTAATTTTGGATCCTGGGACTGTTCCTCCACCTCACCTATCTGGTCAGTTTGTAACAGACTTCCAGACTCCGCTCAAATAACAACTCCTCTAAGGACTCTGCCTTCCTTCGCACCTCTTGATGGGGGCTTCTCACTTGAGGACACAGCACCTTGTCAGTTCATCACAATTAATCATCCCTATTGGCTTTGAACTCACTGGCTTTCCACCTAGACTGGGATTCTGAGAGAGGTGTGGTGTTCTCTTGGTTTTAAAATTGTTTATTTATCCTAGTGTCTGGGCTAGAGGAGGAGTCTAAGATATTTTTATTTATAAAATTCATAATAACTAGAAAGTTTCTCTCTGAAATTCCAAACCCTAAACTAGTAGCTACTATTTTATACTATATTGTATCTTTTATTTAAGCAAGAATTTAGAACTGTAGAAACTTAACCACACACCAAAACAGTATAAAAGCAAACAAACAAAAAACAAAACAAAACAAAAAAACACCTGAGATTCAAAGTAGTCACTTATAAAGTGGATGATATCAAAAGAAAAAAGCTTCAGACCAAAATTTTACACTAAACAAATTTCCATAACTTCATCACAAATTAAAGCATTTTAGTAGAGTCTTTCATTATATAAACATCAGGTTAAAAATTTCTGTTTCAGTTAAGTAGTAGAATGCATTTTTTCCCTTAGAGGTTATAAAGGTTAAGAAATTGGCTAAATTTCAAACACTAATAACCCAATAGATATTAAGAGATGAATTTTGTAAACACAGCAAACACAATTTTTTGCAATATGACTTTATATAGTTTATAGATGATGATCCATTTTTTACATTTTGAAATATTTCTTGGTTATCATCACTTAATTGCAAAAGAGAAAGTAAACACTTGTGAAGGTTTGTGACTATTATGATTGTCAACAATGAGAAGCCCTCCCCAACAGCAAAACAATGTTGTAAGAATCCTAACAAATTCATTATTTTGTAAAACTTTTCTTATGTATTCATTGTAATGGAAGTATTATCTCCACTTAAACATTTAAAAAATTTTTTTACCAACTTTGATTGAGATATAATTGACATATGACATTGTAACAAGTTTAAAGTGTACTAAGGTATGCTAATTTGATACATTTATATATTGCAAGATGATTACCTCCCCCCCCAGCATTAGGTAACACCTCTATCCCATCACATAAATGACCATTTCTTTCTTATACTATTAATAAAAATAAGAGGAAAGCTGAGCATTGAGAGGTAATGTACTATTGTCATCAAAAGCACGAGATCTGCAGCCAAACCTGAAAGTAGATCTAAGCAGAGGACTGTCATCTCTGAATTGTCAATAAAACTGAAAACCGACATTTACTTTTTCATTATCACATGGATGTTTTATAGGTCTCACGTACAATTTTGACTAATAGTATCTATGCAAAGAATAATGATAGATCAGAATAGTAATATAATTTAAATACCACCAAATCTTTCTTTTTAAAACTGTCACTCATATTAATGGTAGAGAAAGGAAGAGAAACAAAATAGATATTTAAAAATTATAACTGATTTTTTTTCTATCAGAGTGACTAACTCTGACCACATGGAACAATTACCAACTTCCTTGTCTCCCTTTTACAGAATTGCTTTCTACACTTTATTCTGGTGCTTAAATCTAAAAGATGGAACAGGCATCAGGAAAAAAATAATAATAAGCTAGAAACATTATAAATAAAATAGCCTAAAGAGATAATAATAAAGTTTTATTTCATGGTGTGCTATATTTGTTTGAAATACTTGATTTAAAACAGACAATGCTGGAAATACTACATGACTTTCTTACTGGCTGAAGCTATTTTGAAATGATTATAACATAAATAGAAACAGAGAAGTTTACTTCACTGAAACTTCCTTTTAAGGACATCCATGGTTCTGAGTGTTATAAAACTGCAAATAACAACAGTGTTTTGAAGATACCATTTAACAATAAAAGGGAGGATTTCAAGCTTCTGTTCTTTCTTCATGATCCTTTCTACGCTGTTACATTCATGTTCTGAGAGAGCTGCCATTAGTTTAAAAAAAAAAAAGAGGTCTGGAAGACAACCCGTGAGCATGACACAGGAGTTATGTTGACGGGTTAATTCAAGCACAGCTGTTAAAACCACCCTAGGAGAGCTAATCAGGGTGAAAACTAATAGTTGTGCTTTAGGAGATTACCAAATGCTTCTTTTAAGATACAGCTTCCAATCATTTAATTTTTGGAAATAATTCACTGGCAGAAAACCAGCTATGACTCTCCATCTATTTATGCCTCTACCCACAGGCTAGTTTTCAGGCTGAATGGCTGAATAGAATATTACAGACTCTTACACCATAAGAATGAAAGTAAAATGTCTGCACGAACAATCCATGTTTCCTACAGTAAATCATAACTCCTTCTCCCCCCATCTTTAGTTTTTACAGTAGTTTGCCTTAGGAGAAAAGGAAACAAATCAGATTTGAAAATTTAGTTAGGTAAATACTTATTTCTTTTTAAGTCTGAATGGTGCATGTTTTTAGTTAGCAAGGATTTTTTTAGCAACAGTGAGAACCAAACAAAATTGTTAGCATAACCACCAATAGAAAACAGGGAGCCAACTTACTTGTCCTTTCTGCCAGCATTCCACTATCTCCTTATCGGTATTCTTGCCTTCCAGGAGGGCTAACTGCTGGGCCCAAGTTATCAGAAGGGCACTGAACTGATCCAGCGCCTGCTCCAGATGAGCCACCTGGCCTGAGAACTCCTGCTCCGAAAGGGCCATTTGGCTAACCAGATTCTCCAAGCTGGTCTGCGTTTGGAGTACACTGTCTTCCCACTGCTTCCAGTCAGCTCGCAGGGCCTGCATCTCCGCGTCCACGAGCTCACACCCACTGGCACTTGTGTTCTGTTTCACTGCTGGAGCCAGCGACTCCACTCTGCCTCTGCGGCTTGCCCCAATCTCTCTGGAATCCATCAGCTCCTGTAATGGAATATCGTCATGGCAACCAAGGAGGCTGTGAGTCACTTGGGCTGCAAGTTTACAAATGTGTGCAGAGGGGGACCCTGTCCTGCGAGGAAGTTTTGGCAAGTGTGCCACAAGGACCGGAATCAACTCATCCACCCACCCGAGTGGGAAGAGCAGAGGGTTATCATCCTGAGCGCTGAGGTTTGCGGCAAAATGAGCTGCGGAATCCCGCCACCTCCTGGAACAGACTAGACGGGGACCTGAAATCAGGCATTGTTTGAATGTGTGAAATTGTTTTGATAGTGCTATAAACATTTGCCTGTGGTGTGTTTCTCCTATAATTATGCAAATCTATGTTTCTCCCTAAGTTGACAGACGAGTGACCAAGGACTGCGGCAGAACTGTGCTCTGCTCAGCGTCTGTGCTCTGTTTCATTTTCTTCCAGAAGATGGTGGCTCAAGTCGGTTTCATGCTACGAGGAATCAGGCCGAGCCATCACAACCAAAGAATGAGCCCTACTCAATTTCAAACACTTCAGTACCTTAAATAAACATTTTTAGAGTAACTAAAATGAATAAACCACAGACCTACTTAGTCAAAAGTTCAAAGTAACTTTTAGACTGGGTTTATTTATTGCTATTATTTTCACTTTTAAGAAACTCACCAGAAATTTAATAATTTAGGTATAATTTTTGGCCTCAAGGCACACAAATACTCTAAAGGATAAGATAAAATTCAAATATGCATTACAAATCAGGTAAAATAGTGGCATTTCTTTCTGAGAACAGATCCTTCTACTGAAACTTCTCTCGCTGAATTCATCATCTGGTGTTCATCCATTTACATATCTATTGCTCAAGTTAGGATTTTGTTAGTATTAATAAAAATTATGACTTCTGTTCTGGATTGAACAGGAGGAAAAGATGATTATTAGGGAAAAATTTCAAGATGAAAATCAGTTACAAATTAACGAGTTACAAAAATAGGAATGTTAAGTATGAAGCATATTGTGATAAACATAATCTGTCTTAATTAACCTACAAATATAGTTCATATTTCACTAGATTTGCTTGAAATACATATAGCTTCTCATAATTATATACAAGAGCCACATTTTAGTATAGATCATTTAAAAGTATTTAGTTATATCGTAGTCCAAGGGGCAATCACATGAATCTTACACAGAGTTAGCATTTAATATACACACACACATCCTTTCCTCAGCAGCAGGATTCTAAAAACCTGCCATGTTTATCAGTGTATATAATAAGTAGTTATTTGGTGAAAAAAAATATATATAGCTTTTTAAAAAAAACTATGTCTAATTATTGGATTTAAATACTTATAATTTGCCTTTACGACTAATTTCAGATTTGGAGTTAAGAGGCTATCAGTAGTCAAAACACAGTTTCCCAAAATACTCTCTAACGCATTATCTCAGTTTTCTTTGGCATGAAAATGGGACATTTCAATATTTGCAACCACTAATTCCACTCATCCAGATTTTGAGTAAGAATGTCATCATTTTAAAAAAAGATTTTATTTATTTATTTGAGAGAGAGAGAGAGAAAGAGTGTGTACGCACACATGGAGTGAGGACTGGAGGGGCAGAGGGAGAAGCAGAGAGAATCTCCAGCAGAGCCCACACTGAGCACAGAGCCTGATGTGAGGCTCAATCCTAGGACCAATGAGATCATGACCTGAGCTGAAACCAAGAGTCAGATGCTTAACCGACTGAGTCATCCAGGCACCCCACAAGAATGTCATCATTTTAAAGTTTTTTGAAATGACTTGTATACATATTTCCTTGTTTTGGATTTAACTATCTAAAAATATCATATGCATACACACACATATTTGGCTTCGAAGTTGCCTATTCTTGGTGGTTACTCTTGGGGGTGGTGAGGAACCAACTGAAAGACAGAGGAGGTGCTTATTTACTTCCTCCAAGGTTCCTCCTCACCCACGCACCAGCCTCCAGTAAAGCCTGACCTGGACTTCACTTTCTCCTTCCCAAATTCCAATTTCTTCCTGCAACCTCCTTCTCCTACATTTCCCATATTTTTGGAAGTATTTTATAAAGTGTTTTAAAAAAAGAGCATTAAGTCTAGACCATCACTCTTGACTTTTCCCACACTGTCATTCCATAGCCAATTAAATCATTCATTTTCCAAATCTACTGAATTTTCTTATTGAGTGGATTCCATGTGTCAAGCGTAATGCTAAATGTTTTATGTTCATGACCTAATTTAGTCCTCAAAACCACTTGGTGAGGCAGGTACTATTGTTATTAATTTACCAATTAAGAGGTTGAAGCTTGAGGACATCAAGTGACTTGCCCAACACAGCTAGAAAAGCAGTAGAGGGAGAATACAGCATCAGGGTCTGATTCTAGGGCCTAAGCTCTAAAAGTAGTGTGAGCTGTCATTACATTTAATGTATTATTTTATAAACATAGTTTGTGCATCATTGTTCCCAACTTCACTGCAGGTTCCTTGAGGGAATGCACAACCCTGGCAGAATAAATGGATAAATGGATGGATGAATAAAATATTAGTGAGAAATGTATCAAAGGAGTATTTTAAAGAATCACACAGATAATAAGAACTTCAAAAGGTGCTTTACCTCTTTTAAAACCTACATGGTCATTGTAAGATTTAAATAATACTTTCCAAGCCTGTAAAAGTAAATGTAGTTATTACTGTTATCATCAACTAGTATTTTTAAGACTTTTATATTCTGATGTCCAGGGATCAGAACACGGTATGAATCTTAAAAGTCCTGACCACAATTATACTATTTATTCCCAACATTTCCTCATCTACTACTAAATCACTTAGGATTTCATTACTGCTTAATTTTTAGATTAAAATCCTTTATTTTCATGGGGGGAATTATTGTAATTTAATATTCAAATAACTAGAAATATACTTGTTCTAGCTCTCTCAGATATGTGAATTTCTATTTTTTAAGTTGCCCTTGTGAGGAGTAAACTAGGTGATAATTTTAATGTGTTTTAAAGCACTGCTTTCCATTACGTTCTTGAACTGTTGGCTATTAAAGCGGAATAAAACATCTAGCATGACATTTCCAAGTTATTGCTCAAATACGTTTAACTAAGTTATGTTATAAACTTTTCTATCACTGCGCTGGAAAATAGTGTCTGGTTCCATCAGCCCACCCAGCTAGCATATATTTCATAGTCTCCCCGACTATGGCCATAAGCACATTTGCATGTGGAAGTATACATAGACAATGTTGCATTTTGCTCACAAATGTCAAGTGTTTGAATTCCTTTCTTCCCCTTGCTTATGTTTATAATTTGTGAGGTGCAAGGTAATAAATATCAACAAATAGAAAATAGGAAACATTTTAAGTAACAACCTTATCCACAGAATCTTCATCACAGGTATGTCATACTCAAGAACCAATGAAACAATGAAGTTATAATATCTGTGCACTTTCTGACCTTGATTTTAGACAATTTCTTCTGGGTGGCTGATGAGTCTCCAGACATATCTGACCACCGGTGGAGTTCTTCTTTTGCTGAATGGAGCCAATCTGTGAATTCCTGGACTGCATCTAAATACATGAGGTGATCTTTCACAATCTCTTCCACTTTCCTCATCTTCTCCTGGTAGGCAAAGAAAAGGTTACTTTAACAGGCATTACTGAGAACATGAAATCAGACAAAACAGCAGGTCTCTTAATGATTTCAGAAGATTTCATTCCTATTATTGAACTTTGTTTAAATCTTAACATGAAAACATCAAATCTTAATTAGACTGCACATAAGGAAGCAATGATTTTCCTTTAAATTTACTTTAGTGTAGGTTAGAACAGAAATCTATGCTGAATGAATGTTTACTAACATCCCTCACGAATAATCCACTTAATAATAATTATTTTAATAACTATTCTTATTATTCAGGCAACAATACAGTGTGTTATTACTGTATTATTACAGTGTAATTACTATGTACAGTATTCTGCTCAGCACTTTAAGTGCATTTTCTCATTTACTCCTCACAACATCCCTGTGATGTAGATACTATTATTATCACTATATTGTAGGAAAGGGCATTTACAGACGTTACAGAGGTTAAGTAACATGCCCAAAGCCAGACATACAGAAGAGGGACAAAGCCAGAATTCAAATTTAGGTCTTTTTGACTCTAGAGTCAAAATTATCAAAATAAAAATTAAGATAAACTAATACATAAGTTAAAAATTATAGTATTAATAACACAAAGAGAGTTCCTAAAAGGAAAACCAAGAAAAAGACATTGTCACAAATACACAAAAGAAAAATCATGGGGGAAAGTAAAGATTCAGAGAGGGAACTAAAAACAGTTTTGATATTACATAAAGGAGCCTATATCTGGAGAATAAGAATAGGAAAAGGCGGTTTATACCGCAGTGAGAAATGCATGAAATACATTGTACATGATTGAAATCTGGAAGCAAATAGACTTGTATTTAATGCAACAAATACAAATAGCAACAAAAGAAAAAGAAGTACAAATACTGACATTTGAGGCTCAATCTTACAAAGAAAAGAAGTGGACTGGCCAACATTCTAGATGGAGAAAGATAAAAAACAAAGAATAAAAAATAATTCCAAGACTACAGAAAAAGGATTCATGGGCATCCATAGGTGAGTATGGTCTTCTTGTAATAACTGTTCACTAAATGTACAAATACTTTAAGAGCAGCTGGGTCCCCTATAATTTAACCCACAGTATATTCTTTTTTATTTATTAGAGAGCCAGAGAGAGGGAGTGGTAGACAGAGAGGGAGAGAGAAAATCTTAAGTAGGCTCCACATCCAGTGCAGAGCCCAACATGGGGCTCCATCTCACAACCCTGAGATCATGACCTGAGCCAAAAATCAAGAGTCAGATGCTTAACTGACTGAGACACCCAGGCACTCTGAGCCTGTAGTATATTCTTTACCTGAACCTTGAAGATTTTTTCTTCAATATAAAACACTAACCTTGGAAACGGTGATTATATCATTAAACTGTGTTTTCAGTTCCTCTTGAGCTGTTTCCTTGAAAGATTCATCCTCTGTCTTCTGGTAGAGCTCCCTGGATTTTGAGGTGAGACTCTGCAGGACTCTGGCATGGTCTTCTGCCTCAGATAAAATGGACTGGAAGTGGTCCAGAAGGGAAAACTTCTCCTTCAGACCCGGCTGCAGTTGCAAAGGATGCTCTACTTTTTGATCCACTGATTCCATCCACTGCTCCAACTGGTTTTTCCACTCTAGATAGTCATTCCATTTGCTAATCACAGACTCCAAAGTGCTAGAATTAATGTGACATAGTACAAAAATAAGTTATCTTGACATCTCGACTGAAACCAAGTATGAGGGCATTGCCTCCATGTAAGCTGTTTGAATGCTATTCTGTGATAAAAATATTGCTTTTAAGTGCAGGGAGAAACACTACCTCTCTGACCCACAACAGTTTCTTCAAATGAAACTAAATCTATGTTGAATTTGAAGTAAGATGTTATAGTCATATAGGCATCTAGAGGTTTGTCTTCCAAGTGCTAACTGACCTAAATAAACAGACAAAGTTATGAGTTTTGTTGTTAAAACATCAGTACTGGGGCACCAATTAAATTTTATTTAATAGATATCATTCTTATTTTTCTTGGACTCAGTTTACCTTATTCAAATCAGCTGATAACTATTAACTAGAATTCAAAATTTAAGGGATTCTTTCTAAGTAAATAATATCATTAGATTGATTTTCACTTTAAGGATATATATGCACAGTGTTTAGTGCTTCTGAGTTGAACGTGTGAAGGAACAAAGGCTTAATGTATTTATAATATAAGAAACAATAGTCACATTAAGTCATATAAGTAATAGTCAAGCAAACAGCTCTCTAGATTGTCATGTAAAAGGCTCTCCAGACCAGCATCTTTAAAAACTATTCTAAACTCATCCTCAGTGACCATTCCGAGCATCCCGTGCATATAATCCTATGATCCTGGAGTTAAATCTTTGGTAAATGTACTTACAGCATCTCCTCAAATTGTTCCTTTTGCATCAAAAGAAACCTCAACATAAGTGCTTTAAAGTGCTATTCTTTCGTCAAAGAATTTTCCAGAAAGTACAAATCAATCTCGCCTCTCCAGAAGCAATCCCAGGCCCTGCATCATCCTACAGTCCCACAGTATCTTAGTAACACAATCTGAGTCAGTGTTTTAGAATGCACACTACCCTAGCCTCTGAGCACTTAGAGAGGAAAAATTGTTTTGATTCGTTATTTTAGCTCAATAATTGGAGCACTGCTACTGCTCAGCATGTGGTTGTCAAATTTAATTTCTTGCTGAAAAGGAAGAATAGAGGATTTGAATCTGCTTCTTGTATTTAACGTTTTATTCCAACATCTGAAAACTATTCACCCACATTGTTATTCACTCTTCTGGAGCTGGCCCGTTGCCAAGGATTGGGAGGGTTAGTTCATGCTCCAGTGGTCCACTCTATCAGAACCATGGGATCTGATTTTTTTTTCTTTGCTGACCATTATGAGTTATTACTGAGATTTAAAGTCCTGCTGACTTTGGGAGTCACCACTTATGTTCCATATTCAAAGGAAACAAAATCTATTTCTTATGCTATTCATTTATTTATTATTAAGCACACACTTCTTCAGGTGACCTAACACTATATATTGCTTTCAGAATATGGCTTCTGGAAGGTAATTTAGTATAATTCTGACTGCAGGTCATTTGTCCAACCAGCCGCCAGATTATTTGTGGATACTCAGAGAAGAGAGGAAGGTGGAAATCTCCCACTCATAAATGTAACAGCAACAACACCACCTGGTGTAACACTCAGTATCTTCTCTAATTACTCATGAGCGGCTGGTACAGGGCTTCTCAACAGGAACCCTAGGAAATCCTGGGTGGGCTGATTGTTGGCTGTGTGAGAATGCCCCCACGCACTGCAGGATGTAAACTCTCCTGGCCACGTCACTAAATGCCAGGGATGCACCCATCACTATGACAATCAAAAACTCTACACACATTTCCACAGCCCCATTGTGGGTGACATGACTTCTGGTTGAGAAAAAGATTCATACTTAAGTTCAATAGTTGCTAACAAATTAATTTCCTGTATGTTCCTCCAAAAAGGGAAGAGTTATTAAAGACTTGCTTTGATGAATTGAAAGGAGGTATCTTACTGCGCCCATGCTGTGTACAAGATGCCATGAGAAATATTATGGGAGATGAAAATATTACACACCCACACACACATACACAAAACAAGCAAACAAACAAAACTGTCTTTGCCATTACAGAAAATACAATCAGGGCAAAGACAAGCAGGCATACAACTAGCTAAAATAATATGCTTGGTAACTCTACCGCAGGATACTTTCAGCACTATTTCATCATTTTACTAAGCCACTGGGTTTTACTTAGGCAAATTAACACTGAAAATAGGCTCCGTACCTCTGAGCACGGACAGAGGAGCTCATGATGTCAGCCCACACGTCTTTAAGGGTCTGTAGCTGAGTCTGAATCACCTTCTGACCTTGTTTGTTGCTACTTCTCAAGGCCTGTTCCCCTTTGCCAATGGCCATATTCAACTTAACTTCTCCTTCACCTTTCATCAGGAGAATATCCTAAGAAGGAACAGTGAATACAGGTCAGTAGGAATATTAGAACCTTCTCATATTTTCAGGAACTATTATGTTTCCCATGAGAATCAAGGTAGGGAATATGTTACTCACTTTATTTTTATTTATTTTTTTAAAGATTTTATTTATTTTTTTGAGAGAGAGAGCAAGCAAGCAAGCATGAGTGGAGGGGGAAGGGCAGAGAGAGAGAAGCAGCAGACTCCCTGCTGAGCAGGGAGTCCGACATGGGGCTTGATCCCAGGACCCTGATCCCAGGACCCTGAGATCATGACCTGAGCCGAAGGCAGACACTTTAACTGATTGAGCCACACAGGCACCCCTACCTTACTCACTTTAAAATGAAAACACAACAACAACAACAACAACAAAATGAAAACACAACAAACCTGTTGCACCCTATTGCAATATGATACTTTATTAACTCCAATTTAAATTCTTGGGAAACTCGGGGCCACTAACCTAGAAACTGTACATTTATTGAATGTTGATTTCAAAGTAAAAATAAATTATTTTGAAAATGAAGGCACACTTGTCAAAAACCTACCAGTCCCCTACCATCACTGCCTGGCTAATTTCTATCCTCCCACGTCCCCTTCACTGACTGCAGTCTGGGCTGGTGGCCTCCCTGTGTTTGCAGGACACCCTTGTTTGCTTCAATCATGACCCCTGACTACATGGGGTAACGCAAGTTACAATTTACAGGTTAGTCTCTCCCACTGGACTGTAAACACTTAGAAAGCCAGCACTAACTTTCATCTCTGTTTTCCTAACAACTTGCATAGTGCTTGGGGTAGAGGAAATATTCCACAACTTTTGCTAAATACTTACTAAGTGACATTAAAAATTATTTTAAAGCTATTGAAACAAAAATGTTTCTTTACAAAGGAGAAACAGGGTTCCTCCACATCCCTTTTGCCAACATCATCTTTTCTCCATTGGGCCCTCAAATCTTCATTTAGAGGCTCACAGAACAATTGAGACCCAACTCAAACATCTGTGAATCTAAGCAAATTGATCTTCACAAGTTGTCAGTGTCTGGCTGGTGCTCTGCCTACCTGTATTTGTAACAGCCGCTTTTCCAAGGTGTCTTTGCTTCCAACGGTGCTCTCTGCAGCGGTCAGTCTGTCTTGAATGCCTTTCACCCAGGACCACATGCTCTGCAGGGCTTCCTCCAAGGCCTCGTGCTCATGCAGGGCCACTTGGCAGCTCCGCAGTCTCTCTTTGGTCATTCTGAGTAAGTTCTGGTAGTTCGTGAGGAGCTGGGAGCACAGGCGTCCTTCTTTCCCAGCACCGTGGCCTTCTTCACTGAGAAGCTGCCCTCTCTGGGAAAGCTTATCCAGAGATTCTCTAAAGAAAACAGAAAAAAAAATTGAATTCTGACTTTCTGGAGCATAGCAGAGTGACAGGTGATTGTTGATCCTGGAGAAGTCACCAGACAAGAGCTCATAGCTGCCGTGCCTTTGAAATGAAGATGCCAGGGACTTTCACAGGGCTGGCTCTGCATTCTCTACGACTTCTCTGGATGCAGTCTATGTACATCAGGGAATTTCACTCCGTCTATGCTGTGCCTAGATCCTGGCCCCTGTATTATGAGGAATTCACTTCAGAAAATGGCCCAGGACTGCTTCTCCAGCCTCATCTCTAACATCTCTGTTCTGACTAAATGCTCTAATCCTGAAATGTCCCCAAACCCTCTGCTTTTTGGTGTATACATGGGATTCCTCCTTTGTGAAAACCCGTTGACTCTCCTCTGCTTTCTTCTAGTTGGCCCTTCAAAGCCCAGTGCAGGCATCACCTCCCTAGGCAGCGTGGCACTGTCCCCGAGACGGAGGAGAGTACAGGGCTCCTCCCCTGTGTGCCCTCTGCCCCTGTCTTGCTCTATCACCTCAAAGACCCTGTCTGTCTCAGTCCACAGGCTTTCACCTTCTGGAAGTCAGGGGCTTCTAGAATTCCTCTCATATCCCAGGACCCAACACAGAAGATAAACTGCAAAAACAAAACAAAACAAAACAAAACAGTTTCTATCAAAAGGCCATTATGTGAGTGCTGATGGGTTTCTTTGTATCTTGGGTACTTGGCTCATCTCAGTTTGGAGTTATGTTAATTAGGTGCAGGAAAAGTGTAGTCATATGTGGCTGGGTTGGCTTCATCTTGTTTTAAAGAGTTCTGAACTCTGATCAGCTTGTCTATCAGGAACTCCCCCAAGATACCAGAAGGGAGAGTGCAGATGTGTGAACATGAACTCTTGTGAGTACTAGAAAAAGAATACAAACTTTATCTCCGACAAGGTCTGTCATGTTTTTCCGATCAGCTACCAAAGACATAGCATCCTGTGGCCCTCTAGGAGATGTATTATTTATATGATATTGCATCCACTCTAAATTACATTTCTTATAATCTGGTAAGACAAGAAGTTGGCTTAAGCAACTATATGAGTTAAGTAATTCAGGACAATGTATACCACTTGCTACTACAAAAAGAATTGCTTAATGGGTGATAAAAGTTCAATAATTCTCAAATCTGGGGTACTTTAAAAAAAGGGCATCCCCCCAAGATAGTTGAGTACTTGAAATATTATGATGAAAGTCCAGAGTGCTAGGAGGATCAAGTGGCCAGCAAGTGAGAAGTCAGGTGACTCAGCTGGAGAAGCGGGGTGAGCAGCAGAGTACATTAAGATTGTCTGGAGAAGTAACCAATTACACAGAGCCTAGCAGCAAGCATACTTAAGGACTCTTAGCATCTGATCCTGGAATATCAGAGAGTTACAGCTCAAGAAGAATATATAAAGTCATTTTAGAAGTTTGGAATAAAGAGAGAAATAGGTCTGACCACGTTACATTGTATCTAGACCTGATTTAAAAAGCAAATAAAATGCAGTATAATTTTCAAAAAGTTAAAATGATACTGTTATCCCATTAATTCAGCAAATATTTTCTTTTTCTGGCACTATATCAGACATTGTGACTATAACAATGATAAAGACCTAAAGATCCCTGGCCTTGAGAAACTCCCTGTCCAGGGTTGGCATGTATAGAGTCAACAAGAGTTCACCCCATGGGAAGAGCTCAGAGATGGGACTGAAGCATTCCAGGGAATAATAGTCATCAAACTTGCACACCAATAAGAACTGTCATTATGGGTCATGTTTGTGTATTTGTTTACATGTTTGTTTTTTAAGGCAAGGACTACTAGGCATATTTGATCCAAAAGAAGATTCAGCAGAAACAAGGAATGAATATGATCAGAATTAGACTTGAATTGATCAGTGTTCCTGATTTGTCTGATCAAGCAGGCTAGGTGCTGGCTTCTTCTGCTTCATAGACAGGTATATCTGCTCTTTAAGAGGATAGATCAGAAGTTTGGGTCAAGCTGTACTCTAAGTGTCAACAAAGCGATTGATAATGCCAGTTGGATTATGAATTTAGGGAGCAAAGCCCTGAAGCTGGTGGAGTTAAAAGCACAGTCCAGAGAACTTTGCCTGGGCCAGGAGCCAGAAATGTTTGCTCAGTCGGGAAACAACGAAGAGACAAATACTGTAGTGGAGAAGAGGAACCTCCAGGAAGTCAGACTTAATGACCATACCTTTTGCTTTACTAAGAATATTGTGAGGATTGGGGTGGATTGGAAATGGAACTAGATGCTATAGTGTGTGAAGAATATATGGAAATGGGTTCTATAGCATTATTTCTGTAAGTGAAGAGTACCTTTATAAGGACCTTCTATCCTTCTAATAAGCTCTGAGAAGAAAGTATGGTATTATTTAGCAGCACAATGCTTACAGGCTAATATCAAGAAATACAGGAAATGAGTGGCCTATCCAATTTGTTGAGCAAAGGGAGGTGGATGCAGATAGCTCCTCATTTCCATCCCTATGTTCTCTCTAGAATACCACCCTGCCATAGAGAGCACTGCACAATCATCTGTATTCTAGACATTTAGGGACAGAAACATATACAACCACCACAATTAACCAACCAACCAAACAACCAACCAACCAACCAACCAACCAATTAACAACCAAACCAAATAACCAACCAACCAGACAAACAACACTTGTTAGTCGGGAAAGGACCTATTCCATTTTAGCGCCATACCTTGCAGCCAATAGTTCTCCTAGAAACATTTCAACTTTATGGACTTCATTCTTCTTCTCAGGAATGTGCCGTTTACTCTCTCCTAAGTTTTCTGTACTTAACCTTTCATCCATTTCATGGATCCATAAGTTCAGTTTTCTATGCTGATCCTCAAAGCTACAGAAAAGAAAATACTTTGTAGAAATTCTTCTGCACTCATTACAATAAATAAATTATAATATCTGAGGTCACAATGTCTATGGCAATTAAAATCTCATGAATTTCCAAGTATGGAAGAAAACCCAACAATAAGTCCATCCAAATTATCACTTATTTCAGTAACAAAATGAAAAATCATGGAAATTTCTCTTGAGATCCTATCTTGCTGAAATGATTTCCTGATAATCAGCTGGTAATTATCAGCAAGATTACATTCCCACGTCAACGTACACTTAACTTGTGTCTTACTACAGGGACTCTGAATTGGAGTGGATGGATTAAGTAGGGCAGTGGAAGCCCAGTAAAGGAAGGGAAAGTCATCTCTGAGTCTTTGTATCTTACAGAGATTTGAATATGGCACAAGAGCACAAGGACTCTAAGTTTTGAAAACAACATTAAGTTCTCTAAGAAACCTGTACAAGAGTAAAGCAAATTACTCTGTGACCAGAAAGGCATTTTGATTATATGACATCTTTTTCCCCCTGCTTTTTTTCCTTCTAATTTTATATTCACCCCTGTTGACATAGCTTCCTGATTGGAATCTTCATTCACAAAAATTTGGCAAGTGTTTTTTGCCATCACTCCAACCCAACAGAAGTGGAAGCAAAGAAAAGATATGGATAATCTAAAACCTGGGTGTCAAAGCTCTCAGATTTTAGTTAATCAAATAGACAAAAATACATGCATGTATGCCATTGATAATAACTACTGAATATAATTCCTTACTTTTTCTATATAGAAAATAAAGCCAAACAGTCCCATCAGAGTCCAAGCAATTAATTCTTGTCCTAGTATGAACCTGTACTTAAGTATGAACCTGTACTTTCAAATATTATTTGTTTATTCACAGTGGCTCTTTTCTCAAAGTCTTTGAGACTGTGTGATGAAGTCTACGCTTATCAAAACAACCCTACCTTCCAAGTTCTAAAGCACAGTCTTGAAGAGCCTGCTTGTCTTTAAGGCATTGTTTCAGAAATGCTTGAAATTCTTCATTAGCCTTTGTAATTTGTTCCTGAATGCTGCTGACAATTTGTTTAGACACATGTGCATATAAAATTTGTCCTTCTTGAGTCACAGCATCAAGCTTGCTCTGCCCATCACTGATGGAGTCCAGAATGTTCTGTTTCGAGAAATAAAGGTAATATAAAATATTTGCTATTATTCAGGGGCCCTAGAGCACGGAAGCACTGATTATAATTCTAAGTTGAGATAGTAGAGCAAAAGAAGAAAAACAGAACCCAGAGCTCAAAGGCAGAATGTCTTTAATAAGACCAGAATGAGAATGTACAACTAGACAGACTCAAGGCTCATAATCGAGGATGGTGCCAGCCAGTCAGTAGAACCACTGAGGACGAAACTGTGAACAAGGCCAGCCTGTAAAGAGGGTGTTCTCTCCCCATTCTCACTGTCCCAGCCCAGCCCAGCCCAGGCTCTACTTCTTCACACGTTCCTGTGATGCCCTCTAACTGGTTAGCTGCCTGCACCCCTCCCCCTCCTCTGATCCCCCCTGCACACAAAGTCCTCTCTTCAGGTCCCTTCTTTTCTTGGTGTGCACCTCTTCCTTGAAAGATCACAATCATGAGCGGTTTCAGCAGAGAAAAAGAACCGCAGAACTGCGGAGCTAGCCCTGCTTCTCCTCTGAGCTCCAGGGTGGCGTCTGCGATGGTTACTCAGACTTTTCTTTGTGGAGTTAGTTCCACTGCATCTCAAGATTAAAGGGGACAATTCCACATTTAAATTCACCATGCTTCCTGGAAAACCAACTTCCTTTATCATAATGATCTTCCTACTCTGACTTTTCATGAGTAATCTACATAACTGTCCTCACTGATTAGGCTACAAAAATCCTCATGTTCCACATTCATTTAAAAAACTATTTTTACTTATTTTATTTTATCTTATTTTATTTTTTAAGATTTTATTTATTTATTTGTCAGGCAGAGGGAGAAGCAGGCTCCCTCCTGAGCAAGGAGCCTGATGCGGTACTCGATTCCAGGACTCCAGGATCATGACCCTGAGCAAAGGCAGTTGCTTAACCAACCGAGCCACCCAGGTGTCCCTAAAAAAAGTTTTTAAATAATACTTAACTCAGTGCTTTGTTCAGATGAGCTACCTGAAAATCTTGTCAATCACTTCTGAACTCTACTTCACAATGGCTTTTTCATTCCTGAGTGCATATATTTTTCATAGTCCGTAAAACCTGTAAAACCTGTATTATCTACTGCTTTCCATAGGCCCTAGCTCCAAATTTCCACTGCAGGTTATTAAAAAACACAAGTCATGTCTTCTTTTTAAAACTCTTCCACGATATGAGGCACCAGGGTGGCTGAGTCGGTTGTGTCTGATTTCGGATCGGGTCATGATCCCGGGCTCCTGGGATCCAGCCCTGCGCCCAGCTCTCTGCTCAGCAGGGAGTCTGCTTCTCCATCTCCCTCTACTCTTCCCCTGCTCAGGCTCTCTTTCTCACTCTCTCAAATAAATAAATAAAAATCTTAAAAACAAAACAAAATAAAAAACCTCCTCCACAATAGTGTTATGAAATAGATGGAATTATGTTTTTACTACTAGAAAAATTAAAACTAGGTTTAGTTTTGAATGAATTCCAAAGAATGGTCAATAGGCTAAAAGAGAGAAGAACAGAATCTAGAAATTCTGTAGCTCTGATTTATTTTCTCAGCTTACTTTTCCATATTGTCTATCTCCTTATGACTCAAGAAATCTAATCTGTTAGAGAAGAAGAAAAGTTTGAATAAAATAAGAAGATCTGTGGAAAGAGATGATTTAGGTCTGACCTCAAGGCACAGGAGGGCAGCTGGTAGGAGAAGAAGAAGCATTGTCAGCTTTCATACCTGAAGATCATGGAGCTTTGCCTCTAGAACTTTGCTGTCACCAGTTCGATCAGATGATTCTTTTGCTGCTGCCTTTATCCCAGAAAACCACTCTTGGAATTCCTGCATAGACTCTTTTGAAAGTAATGAAAATGAGAAATACATCCAAAACACTGAATGAGCCTCCAGGATTACCACAATGAATTCATTCTGGCCTTCAGCTCACTGCATCTTGCCTTACAAAATATTTCAGAAATAAAATAATATAGAATATACTACAGCATGACTGTTCATGGCAGGACTGAGAAATTATTGCAGGGAAAAGACTGAAAAGAAATTTCTATTCCTGAAATATCTGATTTCCCACCATCTTTCTTTCTCTTGGTAAAGAAAGATAATTGTCTGAATATGGAAGACAGCGAAGGGAGAAAGGCTCTAGCCATTTTTATGGCAAAGGAAGGAGCCATCTTCTCTTTCCGCCAAGCTGACTTAGCGAGTCATTCCGCATCGTCATCAGGGCAGAGGCACTGCTGTGTGGGAAGCCGAGTTGGGGACATATGACTGGCGATTTCCTGAACTATATAGCTGCTACTGTTTCATGGCCTCTCCTAATTTCCAAGTTTACTGTGTTACTTCATCATAGCCATGGAAGTAATTTTCCACACAAATGAGCTACATGTAGCAAACCCAGATGAAATTTGGAATCCTCAAAATGGTGGATTCCTACTTTCTTGGGCAGAAAGAGGAAGAACTCAGCTTATGGCAAGAGCCCAGGCACAGCACTTCCACTGCTCAAATCTCGACACACAAATGGATTTAAAATGATCTTCTTCTGGAAGGTTTTCTCCAACTATTGCTGGCAGTTTCTAGGCAGCCTTTGGTTTGGATTCTTTCTGGTAAACAACCGATTCATGCTAAGCCCTGCCAGAGCTCACCATTGAAGTGCTTCTCCAGAGAATCCTGAAGGCTGGCCTGTGTTTTGGAGCACAACTGGGTCACAGCTTCGTGGTTCTTTATGAGCCCCGTCAGAGCACTGCCCAGGCCTTCCAACTCAACAGAATGGTACTTGCGGCACAGACTGTTGAGATTTTCTTGGGTGGAGCTGATGTTGCTTTGCTGACTTTGAAGTTCCTTTTGTATTTCCTACAGAATGAAAGAATGCCATGAAGGATATTCATCACATTAAAGGGAAATAGCATACTCCACTATGGTACTTTTCAGAAACTGATGCTGTTGAAATCCACTAGGTAATGTATGCACTGTTGTGGGATTTTTTTTTTTTTTTTAGTGTTTGTAATAGATCTGCTGACTCTTGCAGAATTTTGCCCAGTTCTCCTTGGGACCAACTGCAAATAGCTGTTGAAAGGTACTAGGATTTGGGTTACAGTCTAGGATTCCAAGCAAATTGAGTAGGTTTCTCAGGGATTCCAGCCCATGATCTTGGGTTTAGTCGGCTGACTAGAAACTATTAATAGAGTCACCACCTAAGTTCACATTCTTTGATGGGCTCATAGGGCTTTGTTTCAGGGTCACAGGCCATACCAAAAGCATTATATTTTTAAAATATATGTCCTTCGTCTTAAGTACAGTAAGAAAATATGCTAAAGAGAACAGACATATGTTAAACAGTCAACTCACAAGCTTTACAGACAGCTTATCAGGAACATTATCTCTATGGATAGATGACATGCAAGTAGAATGTTGTCTCTCAACTATTTTTTAAAATATATTCTTCCCTAGATAAAAGCAGTTATACCAGCCAATAAAAATAATTAAGAATTGAAAAACTATTTGGCATTCAAATTTGAAAATTCATGGAAATTCAAACAGGTCTTCTATAGGCTCTACCCATTTACTAAAAAATATATTAACAAGCATAGCTTATGAGCAGGTCCAACAGTAATGCATGCTTTCTATTTTTAGAATATTTGTCTTCAACTTCCTACCACCCGAATTCATTCCTCCAACTACAACTTACTCTGATATGTCCAATATCATGAATTAGTTGGCCTGGTGTTAATATAGGTAATTGAGAGCAAAAGTTGTATTTTTATTCTAGTCACCACAAAACAGGAAACCAATATTACCATTGGAAGTATACAAGTTTAATGATAGGTGAATACCTACCTTTACTTTTTTCAGCCCTTCCCATGTCTCAGTCTGGGCACAATTCTTCAATGATTCTTCTACTTTTGTCAGCCAGCTCGTTATGTCACTAATAAATTTCTCCACCTGTGTACTCTGAGCAGTGAAATCTCTCAAGGTTCCTTTTGCTTCTTCAGTAATTTCTTTGGCATGCTCCAGTTTCTGCCTTAGGTCTGCTTCTATAAACTAAACGTAATGTAAGATTTCATTAAAATCTATGAAGACCAGAACACTCATTCTGTAGGAATTCTGTTCATGTGCAGCTTCATTGTAAAAAACACATAAGCCTAATCAGGGATGCTAATTCAATTTTTCTAAGAAGGGAAATCAGTGGGTACAAGTGGTCAAATATTGTAAGTGATGGGAAAGTGGAAACAGTAAGGATTACAGTTGACATTGGATGTTAGAGTGGCAGTTCTGACTGAGGGTCCAAGGAATACGTAAGTTCACATTTCAAAAGCAGAGCTCAACCTACAGAGTTACCAAGTTGGTGACCAAAACCCTGCTCTTACTTCTTCCTGGGAAACACTCACACATTTTATGCCCTGATGTAACCACTACTTTGAACAAACAGCACTGATGGATTTTATCATAAAGCAATTTTATTTTTGTCTCCCACTTTAAAGTATTCAGTGAGGCTACTTCTTCTCTCCTCCCAAATGATTTGTTTTGGGAGGGCTCCTGACTTCTCTGGCCCTAGAGATAATAAAAGGACTTATAAAATCACGATAAATTACAAAATGGTTTCAACTCCACAATTAAAACATCTAGGCCCATTTAATAATCAACTTTGAACTTAAAGGCTTTTTTCTTATCCCCAGCTCAGACCTGCTACAAACAGGAAGCCCACCTGAAGGAAAGTGCCAAGTGCCTCTTTGTCTTTCTTCACTTTATTTCTATTCCCCCATATTCTACAGCTTCTGACCCCTACAGGCTTGGACAAGTAGGAGGTGGGTGAGGGGCTCTGAAATTTTTGATGTCTACTGTGCACTGGCATCTGTGCTCCTAGGCGGGGTGATGTTTTGCATTCTCTCCTGTCACAGGCCTTAGTCTGTGGGGTTTTCTGAGACGCCCCTCACGGCTGGGACTTCCCATTGACATTGTTTCCATGCAAGTTATGCACTCCTGTTTCTCCTTCAACAGCCTGTGGGCAGCTCTGTTTCTTGCTGCTGAGGCCCGTTCCTTCCTGGAAAGCCTTCCTAGATAACCTGAGATATCCTAGATAACCTTCCTAGATAACCTGAGATATCCACACACTGATGCTTTCTCCTTGCCTTTCCTCTGATGATACCACTCTGGTATTCACACCAGATAATTCTAAGATGCACGCCACTCAAAACAATCACTTCTCCTTTGGCAAATACATCAACAGCTAGCCCACCCATCTTTCACCCATAAAGTCTCTCAGGGGAGTTAGAAAGGAGACTCCAGGGTCCATCAACTGCAGGGGCACATGTCATTCTCTCCAGATGGTACCACTGAAACTCTTCTTCCTTTGAGGTAAGGAACAGGTGTCCCGACACCTCTTCATTGAGTAAATGTGTGTGGGGGAGGGGGGTGAGAAAGCGGAGTACAACAGTAGCTCTCTCCCAAAACCCTGCCTCCAACTTAACTCTGCAAAAGTCCACCTGATGCCCATTTATATCCTTGACACAGGCGACATGCATAACACTCCTTTTTAGTTTTCTATATGATTAGCACCCTTTGCCTCTTCTTGCTTCGGGTGAAATTCTAACATTCTGGTATATGTATATCATCCATTGAGGATACTAAGTGACAGATACACAGTCTCAGGTCAGAGCAAACGTATAATCAAGCAAGATAGATGAGTTAGCAAGAAGCAATAAGTAAAGGACAAAGACACAACAGGAAGAAGGCAAACGTAGAGAAAATCCATGAGGGCAGCAACAAATGCACAGGTTAAAGCAAGGCAACAGAACACGTAGCCTGGAGCCTGCTGGCTGCCGTAAGAGCCCCCCACCCCCACCCCGCCTCACTGGTTGCTCCCGGAGCTCCCTCACTGAAGTCTTCCAGGCTTGCCGGTCATATCCAGTCTAGCCTGCCTGCCCCCTGTGGGTCTGTGCCATCCACAAGTCCTGAAAGGAGGTTTGCAATGGTGATCTCACAAACCCAATCACTGCGTAAATGAATTAGAAAAATATCAATATGCCTAAGTGTGGTTTCTGTTCTGGGCCAAACACAAAATGGTCCATGAGCCAAGCTGGATGATACTACTTCCAAAATTTAGTAAGGAAAAGGGGAACTAATCTTATTATAATACTTGTATTAGAAATATGCTATTAATACTAACACAAGGAATTCTAAAGATGTTAATGTTTTAACCCCCATATATGGTAAGATCCACATGTTTGCTTGAAATTATGATGATGATAATAATGAGAATATATATGTATTACATATAATATATAAAATTTATTTATTGTTATATATCAATTATATTAGAGATTATATTTGAGATAGAGTCTAGTATATAGTAGTTATTACAAACCTGACTGAGTACTTACCTGAAGGTCTGGTGGTGTTTCTGGATTTTTAGTTAATTCTTTAAGATCATTAACTTTGCAATGAAGTTCTTCCAATCTCAAGGCTTTGTTTTTAACTTCAGACTGCCAAAATAAAAGACAAAGAGAAAAAGCATAACTTGTGCAAACACTGACATATTACATTTGGCACTTAATAATTCCAAGAGTTAACCCAACTTCAAGCTAGGGTTTACAAAAAAAAAAATCTCTGATTTTCTGAAGACTCATTATTTATGCACGTGGAAAAATGTCATCATTAACTTTCACTTCGAATGTAAGGGAATATGCAGAACTTTCTTCCCACCCTCCCTTATTGGGAAAAAAAAAAAAAAAAGCTCCTGGAAAAAATTAAACACTAACTAAAAAAGTCTTGAGTCAGTGGGGATTTTCAGTAACCATCATTTATTCATTAGCATTCATATCACTGGCTACCATGGCAGCATTAAACTTTTGAGGAAGCATTTCAAAGTAAATACACATTAGGAATGCCTAGTTACTATAGATTATATGTAATACATCAGAAAGGTTTCAAATAAAAATTTAAAATATTTTTATTTTAAACAAATACCTTTTTTATTTTTTGCCATTTGTTTATTTATTTATTTCACCAACACTAACACAAAACAAAGAAAAACAGGCAAAGAATCATTACTGAACAAATTAGATGCTTGTAAACTTCGTTATTTATTTGGGGCCACAAAGGACCATTTGATAAAGTATCCCTCTCAACTTAAATACAGCATTTTGGTGCTTTGTGGACACTAATAAACCTCCTGATGCCTTCATTCCAGAAGGTAATTTACTTACCCAGTGAGACATGATGAACTAACAGGCCCCCTGGCTTTCTCCAGGAGCAGGCTGAACAACTAAAGAATCACACCTACACACTTACACACTTTATTTTTGAATTGCAACAGCAATGCACAATTAGGCTCTGGGCCGAATCCGGTCTGCTAATTTTATTGGTTGCGGCACCACAAAGACAGTCGGTAACGTAAAGAAACCCACCTCTGTGAGTGACTGAACCTGGACATGACTGTGGGGCTGATGCCCACTGGCTTCCTGGATCCCAAAGGTCAGTAGTTGGAGGGCAGTGCGTGCCAATTAAACAATCAGCTCTCCAAAAAAAAAAAAAAAAGACCCTGACTTTGGTATGATAAATCGTATTTACCACCATTTTGAGCTACACCATGATGTCACTGCACATGAGGTGGGAAGCACTGCACTACAACACAGTGTTCTACGTTTCCACCATGCAGATTGAATAGATACCAACAACTCAAGAGCCTAGATAATAGTTGTATGTAGAGTAGAAATTAAAAGTGGTAAGTTTTAAGTATTTATTAGCTTAATTTTTAATATAATTTAATTGTAAATTTATTTACAATTTAATTTTCAATAATGGCTGTGTTTAACGCTGGCTTGCAAACTTCTTTAAAATTTAGTAATTGACTTTTGAGATCTGGTACGAGCCCTATTCCGGTGGGCACCACTGTTTTGAGCTGTAATGTTAATTTAACATCAAAGAGAAATTAAGAGTCTGCAGTATCCCTCTCCTGATTGCATGTTCAGTCTGGCTAATTTCCTCTACTTCTGTTTGCCCTTAGCAATAGGCGTTTGATTTAAAAATCTCTAGAAAGTTCTTTGGGTCAAAGCTAGATAACTTAGGTATACAGCTGATTCACCTACATTTTTTCAGACTGCAGTCATTCATCATCAATCTGTCGTGTTCCATTTGTGTGCTGGGCACAGTACTGAGCACCCAGGCATGCAATGGCAACTAATCTCTGCCCTTGTGGAGAGTAGTGATTATATGCTTTACAAAATAAGTTACTCTTGTCACTGTTTCCTCTTACCATGCTTCATTTTTCATCCTAGCCTAAGTACGACTGCACATTTTACATACATACTATAATATAAATAAAGTAAATGCCACAGGGTAGGGACTATGTCTGTTTTACTGTTTGTTCTGTGTCTAAAACAGTGCCTGACATATTTTAGGTGCTTATTAAGAATTTCATGAGTGGGGATGCCTGGGTGGCTCAGTCGTTAAGCATCGGCCTTCAGCTCATGTCATGATCCCAGGGTCCTGGGATCGAGCCCCGCATCGGGCTCCCTGCTCGGCAGGAAGCCTGCTTCTCCCTCTCCCACTCCCCCTGCTTGTGTTCCCTCTCTCGCTGTGTTTCTCTCTGTCAAATAAATTTAAAAAATCCTTAAAAAAAATTTCATGAGTGAATAAATAAATGAATGCAAGAAATGGAAATAAAAAGTTTAAAATAAACTGGTGACTAGAACTTTGAAAGGCCACTTTCTAGGGAAGCCTGTCACACTCCAGTCTCCCGTTTTCTCCCATTTCTGAAGAGGAAGTGGAAGAACCTAGCACTTAGGGTAAGTGTTCAGCACATGGTAAGTACTTAGCAAACATCCTGTTTGAATGAAAAAAAATTCCTCTAAATATTACTAAATTACAAACACCTTCAATTTGGTTTTCCAATAGCAAGGTGTGATAGTCTCAGATGAATGGAAAAATGGGGAAAATATAGATTTTATGGGCTTTTACTTTTCTGCTAATATTTTAAGTATGGAGCCCCAACTAAGAAGTGATAAAAATGGGGGGGGGAGTCTTATCCATTGCCTATTCACTCTCAGGTAAATAGCAAAAGATAGTTAAGACTTTTGTAACATTCATATGTGTCTCTGAAAGACAGACCTTTAAAAAAAAGGACACAACTTTCTCATATTCTGGTCAATGAGCTCATAAGATCACAAAGGTAGATGTAGTCAATTTACCTCAAACTCTTTAAGGAATTCTTCTGCTCTGAGGCTGTTATTCAGGTTGCTGATGCTTTCGGTCAACTGTGGAACAGAACTATTGGACCACCCATCGATTTCATCTTTACTTGAAAGTACGTCAGCCCAAATGGTCAGGCTTATCCGCAGCTTATCCATGTTTTCCTCAATTTTCTCTGATATCTGGGATGGAAAACAGAAGCCATATCATTATTAGTCTGAGGCTTTAAGATGCTCCTTGCCCCACCAAAGTACTAATAATGTTGATGCTGCCTTAATCAAAACATTATATTCTCACTGAAAAACAAAGTTTTACAAAAGTTATTATAGGGGAATTAGTGCACTTGACTCAAACAAATGCTAACCATTACATAAATTGTTTCTGTCATTGGGAGAGTTGACTGAATTTCTGAGACATTCGATTTTCATTTGTAAATTGGGAAACTAAGAACAGGTCTATTGGAGTCAACTATAACATACTCTTAGGCTGAGTTCTACAGGATAGGGGTCCATCGAGGGCAGTATTGTGTTTATTTTTGAAAGTAACACAATAAGCACTTTTATTTGTAATGCTGAAACATAAAAATGGACATTAGACTTGAGCATATTTATAGAATAAATAAATACATAGGACATCGGCCAACTTTGTAGGTTTAAAGGAAAGCATTATTGTTTAGTAGTCTTCCTGTAATAAGAATGTTCTTTCAAAAGTGGAGGCAGGGAAGGTTTTCTGCAGTCCCCAAATTATGTGATTACAGTACACAATTATCAATGTCTAACTTTAGCAATTCAGCTTATGTAATTTAATCTACAGTAATGCACTGTAGGTTAATAGAAGGGCAACAGCATCACTGGATTTTTGAGCTGGAAACTATATAAATATGTATGGGTTGAGATGTAGAATTCCAGAAAGATCAAGTGACTTATTCTTCTGTCACATAGCTATTAAATTACAGAGCAAGAACTAAAACCCAAGGATGTAAACTACAAGTCTGATGTTTTTCAATGCAAAATTATAGTCTTATAACTCTAAATTATTATTATAGTTTAATATTCTATAGAATATTTATAAATTATTCTTCAATTTTTATCCATAATCCCAGAGTTTTGAGGGGAAAAAAACATTTAGAGTTATAAATTTGTTGTAATTGAAGCTACCAAGTGAAATTCTAGAAAATCTGCCACTAAGTTTCATTTTGTTTTGTTTTGCGTTGTTTTAAGAGGAGGGGGGAGGAACAGAGGGAGAAGAAGAGAGAATCTTAAGCAGGCTCCACCAGGCCCAGCGCAGAGCCCAACCCTCGGATTGATCACACAACCTGAGAACATGACCTGAGCGGAAATCAAGAGTCCAATGCTTAACTGACTCAGCCACCCAGGCACCCCAAAAAATCTGCCACTAAATTTTAACAAAATAAAGCAAATAACTTTTTTTTTTACTAATTCTAAACTTTATGTGAATACTGTTTTATTTTTTCAAAATATCATTTTGCATGTTAGCATTAAGAGTTAAAAGTGAGGGGTGCCTGGGTTGGCTCAGTTGGTTAAGCATCTGCCTTCGGCTCAGGACATGATCTTGGGGTCCTGGAATCGAGCCCCGCATCGGGCTCCCTGCTCAGTGGGGAGCCTGCTTCTCCTTCGCCCTCTGCCCCTCTCCCCACTCATGCTCGCGCTCTTCTCTCTCTCTCAAATAAATACAATCTTTTTAAAAAATAAAAGTTAAAAATGGAATTCACATCCCTGAATAATCCTTTGCTGAAAAATAATGATTGACAAATGTGAATATTTAAACTGTTCATACAATCCAGGTGATTATCTTACATCCAGCCATCTGTCCACAGTGCTCTCCATGTCTGTTTTCACCAAGATGAAATCACTACTGTGAATTTTTTTCAGCTCAGATAACAATTGTTTTCCTTTACTTGTAAAGTTATCCAATTCTTTCTGTTTATTACACATTTCGTTCTTGGCAGTTTCATGCTGTGGACATAAATGTTTCCTTAATTAATAAAATAATCAGTGATAAGTCAGGCGTTCAAAACCATTTGCCTCTAAGAAATTTAATTCATGGTTGACCTTATACAGAAACCAGTGATATTAATGAACTATACATTTTTTGTATTGCTAGAATCCTAGGGTATTAGTATTCCTTAAAAAAAGTCTGAGTTTATTGGCATGAATTTTCTCCATCTATATGTACTGACAAAATTGTACAGAGAATTCATTATACGTGAAAATCAGATCTACTGAGTAGTCTACTAAAATAAATACATTTCGAATTATTACCTTGGATAAAGCCCATTTAAGATCCTCCTGATCTTTTATAGTAGTTCTTGTTGCAATCACATTGCTGGCATTTTCTAGGACTTTAGATACAGCCAACTTGAAGTTCTGATATTCCCTCATTAAGTCAATAAGTCCACAGCATTGACCCTGGCTATAGTAATTAAAGAAAAGGTATCATTTATTATTATGTATGAAAGGAAAGGGTTCCCTATGATCGGACCTGATATGTAACCACATAAATGTATTTATAGATGGATGCTGGATTCAAGAGGAAGCCATATTTCTATCTATTAAGGTCAAGAGTGCTGGTCAAACCAACTTAACTCTAATGTTCAAATTGTTCTTCATGAGTAACGAAGGCACACAGCCATTAAAACAAAATCTGTGACCTCAACGACAAGAAAAAATATATGTTCTTGACAACTAAAACTTATGTAGATGCCAACAAATTTTTGCTTTTCAATTTTTTCATTATTTAATTACATCATAATGATGTTTATTAAGGGGAAGCAAAAGAAACAAACCAAACCAACCAAACAAAAAAACACTGCTCAATAAGTAAAATACATACGAGGATGTTTTTTCTCATTTCAGTGACACAAATTTTCACTGAATATGAATCCCCTGAAAACTGTCAAAATAAGAAGATGGTTTCTGTTTATAAGCGTAAAATGCCTCTGAGCAAGCAATTCTACATGTAGGAATTTTTCCAAAGAAAAAGATGTGCACTAAGATTTAGGTAAAATTATATTCTTTACACCAATGTTTATAATAGGAGAAAAAAATAGAAATAACTCAAATGTTAAAAACAGGCTAATAATTGAATAAACTCTGACACCTTCTTATAATTGAATACTGTACAATCTCTAACAAGTCACAATTTAGGAGAATGTTCAATAACATGGGGTAAAATTTTACAACATGGTTAAATTTTTAAAAGCTCACATTAATAATCTACAATGTGCAATAAAAACTTATGTACACACAAAAAAACTGAATGTGAATGTTTATAGATACTTTTTTTTAATAGTCATCTGAACTGGAAAGAACCCGAATATCCATCAACTGGTGAAAGAATAAACTGTGGTATGCCTATCAAATGGAATATTATTTGGCTATAAAAAAGAATGGACTTTATCAATACCCAGAACAATGTCCACTGTGCTGAGTAAAAGAAGTTATTTACCCAAGTGCAGTAAAAACTTATGTACACACAAAAAACTGAACATGAATGTTTACACGTTTTATTTATAATCGTCCAAACTGGAAAGAATCCATTTGTATGTGATTCTGAAAATACAATACTGCACAGACAGAAAACCGATTGAAGGTTGCCAGGGACTGGGGGTGGGGGAGGGGCTAGCTACAATGAGACATTGGGGGATGTTTTTCTTGTGGTGGAATGATTATGTGAGATTTGAGAGTTTAATAGTTACTCATACAGGTGTGTGTACTCATAAACTATGTGTGTTACACTCACACACTTTAAGAGCATACACTAAACAGCATGAATTTTACTATGTAAATCATACCTTGATTACAAAAAAGTACAACAAAACAAAAAATCAGAGGTTAAGACTCTCGCGGTAGCACTTTATAACTGCTAACAGCTCCTGCTTTCAAGCAATGAATTTCTCTTGTCATTGCCATCTCAACAACTTCCTCAATAAAATTCTGTACAACTAAATTTCTAATGGTACTAAAGAGACACAGAATACATAAAGTGGCAAAAGGTATTCAAATCTTGATCACACCGATGCAAATCAACAGACAACAGCCCAATGCCACAAAATAGCTGAAAAAAAATCGAGAGGTTTTTTTCACTTACTTTTCATGAATTAGTCTTTTGGTATCATCCCAGGTAACCTCTAAGCGGTTTACCTCCCTATCGATTTCAGATGCAAAGGCTACATCTTTCTGAGCAATTTGTTTAGCTTTGTCTTTCAACCAACATAGTTCATGCTCATGAGAATTCAATTCATCTTCCAACTGATTAAAGACTCTCAATCTGTAAATTAAAATGTTATTTTATTATTAATTTACCAAAGGTAAGGACTAATATTTCTTCTCCATAAAGCACACCTACAGATATTTGGAAAAACTTAACACAGCAATTGAATTAATGTATATCAACTGTGAGAGACACTTTAAAAATTAACTTTGCAGAACTACAGACTGTACGTTGGGAAACATTTAAAATCATTTTCACCATTCATCTTCAACTTTCCATTAAGTTTGTATTCTTTTTCTATTTTGCTTTCATGATATAAGATTTTTAAGACGAGGGCTGAGCTTGTAGGCAAAGCAGGTGAGTACTTACTAAAAGGTCTTTGGTAAAAAGTCCTTCTGTGCCCCGAGGTCCAATTCATGTAAAATAATAATATTTAAGGGTATAGTTGTTTCATTTAAAATAAAAATAACTTTATTTTTTGTCCTTAACATACTAATATTTGAGTACTTGTAAAAAGTGGTCATATAGAGGCAGCCATGGACTCATGCATTCTTGTGTTTTGGTATATAGTGCTATAGAGTTTATAAAGTGTATGTCCATGCATGATTCCATTTAATTCCAAAACAAAGTGGTTAGGAGCACACATTATCATTTTATCTGCACCTTACAAGAAGACAGGTGATTTGCCCAAAGTCGTACAGTGAAGCGTAAGTATGGCGGGACTTTAATAAATCCATCAATTCAATGCAACATTTTCCATAACCTCTGTGTGGCTTTAGAGAGTTCAGTGTTAGGGGTATTGATGTGGCTCTTGAGCCCAACCTGGGCCGCCTTCCCCAGCAATTTTAGGATCTCCTGCCTGCTTGGCTTACGCAGGACAGCAAAGGTGTTTGCTCCTTTGCCATGTTTGGCTCCTCTTTTTGTCTTTACTCTGGAGGCTGTTTTTCTTCCTCAAATCTTATTCCTTTTTGTTAGTTTACTGTTAAATTCGTCGGCCTAGGGCTCACAAGACATGTATGTAACCTCAAGGGCCATTATTATCTAACTGTAAGCCTTTGCTAAATGCTTGATTCCAATTAAAAGGAAGCAAATCACAATAATCTTGGCATGGTCAACACAATTCTTATCAATTATGGACACTTTGGTATGAGCACATTTCAGCGGCTTCTCTGCCCCCTGAAAAAATGGAAGATGAACATCCCTGAGAACATAAGTGGGGAAAAAGTTCTATTAAGGAGGAAAAACAAGATTGAGAAGGCTATAGTATTAGAGGAAAAAATTGCTTCCAAATGTGCTGCAGGAAAATACCCCTGACCCCTTAGGTTCTCTATTAAACTCAGCTGACAAAAACCTCAACTTTGCAAAAAAAAACAAAAAACAAAAACCTCAACTTTGCTTAAACCCACTTGTCTGCCTTTTCCACACCTCTAAGCCAACACTTAAAGGTAGTTGTTGAAAACTACTCTGGCAAGCTGATTGGTTTCACTTTAGGTGAAGGAATACGAATCTCAAATGGCAGCTTTATCACCTTATCAAGCTCCAGAGATAACCATTTCCATTTCCTCTCTACAACAGAACCACTTTATGCCATTTTCTCTCTGCCAAAATCCTGTCACTCACTCTCATCTGATGAGCTTGCTCCAGTCTTTCTGAGGGGCTGGCAGCCACCAGGCAGGAATTCCTTCATATTTTCCGCACTGGGACTACAAAGCTACCTGGATCACTCCCTCTTGCCTCCACTTTCATTCTCACTAGAGAAGATGAGGCCCTTATCCTAACAGCTAAACATTGCTTTAAAAAAGTTAATATGATCTATATTGTCTGTTATAATTAAGATCTTAGTGTGGCTTATATAGCCAGAGCCCTTGGGAAAATCCTTAAGGAAACCAAAGAAATTTTAGTACTTCTTAAGTGTCAAATCAGTCATTAATTTTATCCTCAAAATATTAAAAGGAGTTGCTAAATATGACACCGTTAAAGCATTGCAGTTAATTCTAGGACAAATAAAAAATAAACTCAACAACTGGCTCCAGCCGTTTCTTCATACCTCTGCTGAAGAGCTTGGCGGGTCAGCTCCTTCAGTCTCTCTTTGTCTGTCCTTTCTTCAATGTCCTCAATGCTTTTCAGCAACTCTTCTTTCTGGTCTTGGAATGCTTTCTTCAATACTGCCAGGGCATCTGCCTCACTCTGCTTCATACCCAGAAGGTTCTGGATTCTCTCTAATTCAGAACAGAGGTGATCAGCTGTCGTTCTGCAGGAAGTCCTTTGCTCAGAACTTCCGCTTTTAAGATGGTATTGAGCTTTGGCGAGAATGCTGTCAAGACTGATGGCCGCAGATTCCAGTGTTTTAGCGTCTTGAATTGCATGATTTAGGTCCTTTTCTAATAAATCAGTCTGTTTCCTATTCATACTGTCGGTTGCTTCCACTGTGTGCCTCAGCCGGTGGAGAACCCCTGACAGCGAGGCGTGGCTCTGTAGGAATTCAGCCAACTGGGACAGGGCAAGCTGCCGCCTTTCCACGACCTGGCTGGCTTCCTCCAACAGCTGGAAACAGTCCTCTGCCTTGCCCTGGAGGAGGTGGAGGTTCTCAGCTTGACCCAGAGCACCCAGCTTCACTAGGTGATCCTGTAGACTCTGTAGTTCTCCCTTTTTGCTCTCTATTTCTGCTACGTGGTCCTGGAAGGGAAGAGCGAGTTACTGAGTCCTCAGGTACACTGTGGCTAATGACACAGACATAGTCACAGTCCGTGATTGTCAAGATCCATTTTCAATGCAATGGATGCTGTAGGACTTAAAGGTCATCTATGGTGAATCTTTAAGAAACGTTCTTAAAATTTCCTGTTTTCTCACCTATATGTTTTACATATAACAACTCTGATTTGGAATGAATTCATTGCATGGAAAATAATGTCTTAATGAATAAAAATCGTAAAAGGAAATTTTATATAAATACATACATGTATAATTCGGAGGATTTAAAATACATATGTATACATAGTTAAAATTTATAGTTCTAATATAAATATATATCTAGTATATATCAACAAAAAGCAAATCACAGGCCCGAATTATGGTAGGTCATGTCACCAAACTGGTGTTTCACACCTAGCCTAACTGCAGTTTCAGACTCCTCCAGAAATAAGTGTTAACTTGTCAGTCAGGAATTTTCTGGTCAGTACTGATGAGGCAATCTGTCACATAGGCCCTCTCCTTCCCCACGCCCCCAACCCAAGGAAGATGAGGTAATCTATAAGATAAGACCAGACCCCCTGTTCTTACCCCTAAGGGAAAGTGGCCTTGCCTACAATGATCCTTTCTTTTGCTAATAACTTAATTGCCCCACTCTCATTCCTATGAAAACCTTCTATTCTGTACAACCCCTCTGAGCTCCTTTCTATTTGCTAGATGAGATCCTGCCTGATTCACAAATCACTTAATAAAGCCAATTAGATCTTCAAATTTACTCAGTTAAATTTTTTTAACAATACTGTATATATATAATAACAATACTATATATATTATATATTACTATATATAAAAGATATTGAGGTTTGAAAGATTTTAAATATATATGCAATGAAGTTAATTCTAACAGTGCTTATAGGGAGGGAGCGTAGGAATAGATGGGCATTAACCTATCTTCAGAGGCAGTAGGTGAGGCCGATGAAAACAGGTTTTAGCAGCCTCCTTTAAAGAAACAAAGATGAACTCATTGAGACTGTTGTATAGGAAATCTGACATGCTCACAATAAATCATGTTTGAAATCTCTCAGAGCATTGCTAACAATCTCAGCATGGTTCCCATTAAAGAGAAATTATCACCTATCTTAATCTTGACCACAATGGCCTTAATAGTGCCCTCAGTTTGACTATTAAACTTCAGAAAGAAGCTTTGAGCATTTACTTTAGAAAATGTACAAATTCATTCTCTGCTCTTTTGAGATACAAATCTTTTTAAAAAGCTTGTGTGCAGTTACAACCCAAGAATGTTTCTCAAGGACAGGGGGTCACCCTTTTGAAACCAACACAGTGAGTTAACAAATGCTTGACTGTTTTACCCTAAAAAAACTCTGGTTGATCTGACTGATTTATGAGCTTGTTATGTAGAGGTTGAGTGAGCACCAGTAAGCTAAGACTAGAGAAAGCTGGGAAGAACCCTTACAGTTGTGCACAAGGGACCAAAAGTGAAAAAGAGTAACTGTGACGACACACCCCGTGATCTCCCCCAGCTCATCATGCTTACACTGCCATTTAATGAACATGTGTCCCATGACAAGCACAATTCCTGAATGCAAATGCTCAGAAAGGGGGACATTTACTTCTTCCCCTATGTCTAATCGGCATATTCCATTCAACCTACATACCCATGACATCCTAACTCCTTATCCTTAAATGCACCCAACCCCAACCCTTTTGGGAGACAGATTTGAACCAACCTCTTATGTCTTTGCTTGGCAATAAAGCTTACCCCTCTGCAAAAGACCAGTGTTACGATATTTGGTTTTCTGTTGCACGAGGGCAAACGAACTCTTTTCAGTTTGGTAACACTTTTGAAATATAATCATGAAGAAGATAGCACCCCCATCTCCCTGTCTCTTTCAAGGGTAGGAGCCTAATTTCAGTGGGCATCTTGTTCCAAGTTGTAAAACTACTTGAAGTCATAAAGATATGAGGAAGTACTATTCCTTTCCATAAAAACAATTAGCAAACCTGGTACAGAGTGAGCTCTCCATAAATACTAAATGTTTTATCATTAAATATTGTCATAAGTTTATTATGTAGCTTATCTCCAACTACTCTAATACTTGATTTAAGTGGTTTTTTTATGCTAGGATAGATATTATGCATAATTTATAACTAAGGAAAATAAATCATGAATTTTAAATAACTTTCGAACTAAACAGTAATTTAGTAAAATTGTATCATTAAGGCATTGGAATTTGGTATTAGTTTTCAGCATTGGAACAAAACAAACCAGGAAGCTTAAAAATGAACATTCTCATCACTTTACCCTAGAAATCATTTACTCCATTTTGAAGAAATAGTGTCAACATGGTTGTCTAGTTTATCTGAAGTGGTTTTATCTGCTTAATTTATCTGTATAACACATTGCTAGGACCCATATACTCAATTATTAAAACATTTGCATATAAATGCAAGGTTAAACTGGTGTGGAATGGTTGGATTAAAAAATGCTTTTCTTTATAATTCAAGAGCTCTCTTTTATGAATAAATTCTTCCTTGGTCTTAAAAGTATGCACTTTACCTTGTGCCGAGTAAATGCTGCTTGATGGTCCGTTATGCTTATTTCAGAAGTAGTTTGTAATTCACTGAGAAACAGCTTAATCCAGACAGAAAAGGAAAGCAGCAGTTCATCAAATTGCTGGTGTTCAGCGACCACAGACTGAAGAAAAGTAATCCTATGTAGAGAAAGGTATTAACGTTAAAATGTCCCCCAAATGAACAGGAAAAGTTAATGATACATTGTTGCAATAAGTTTAACTGAGGGCAAAAGTGATGTTGTCATACATGGACATACCAAAATTTTTGATGTTTTCTACTTCTCAAACCCTTTATTCACAGTTTTCCACATCTCAGTTAATATTAACCACTGTCCCCGAGGTGGTCCTCTGAGCCATTCTTTATGCCCTCGGTTCTTTACCACCACATCTAATCTGTACATACCCCCTCCCCACTCCCCCACACACAGTATATTCTCTGCTCTCCTCTCCATTTCCACAAGCCTACCTGGGTCTAAATTGCTTCATCTTTTGCCTGGCCTCCTCAATGGCCTCCTTCCTGCCACTCTCCACAGTTCACTCTTTAGGTAATAGAGAGACCACTGTGTCTCTACAGTTTACTCTCTAGGTAACAGCCAGGAATGATTTTAATGTAATCAGAACATTGTCTGCCAGGCTTAACACGGAGTCAATTTCCTTTTGCACATAGGAAGGCAAACTCCAAAAATCCTTACTGTGGCCGAGGAGGGACCCCACATAATCAACTTCTCTGACTTCATCTGATGCAGTGCTGTTCCACACGCCACTGCCTCAGTTGAGAAATACCACGGGAGGCAAAATTTTAATTACCATTTTTCTCCTGTACACAAATAGCTTGGGCAAAAATAATACAAAACATAAGCAACCCTACCCTCTTCAATATTTTTCAATTAGTTTGATCATTTTCCCTAATTGTGAGACAAAAATTTTGGACTGAGGTTCATCAGAAATGCTGATTTTTGAGCGCTTGAGGTTTTTTTTTTTTTAAATTTTAATTCCAGTATAGTTAACATACAGTGTTATGTTAGTTTCCGGTGTATGATACAACAATTCAACAACTCTGTCCGTTATCCAGTGCTCAGCACAATGAGTGCACTCTTAAACCTTTTCCTTTATTTCATCCCTCCCCCCACCCACCTCCCCTCTGGTAACCATCTGTTTGTTCTCTATAGTTAAGAATCGATTTTTTGGTTTGTCTCTTTTTTTCTTTGCTCATTTGTTTCATTCCTTAAATTCCACATATGAGTGAAATCATATGGTATTTGTCTTTCTCTGACTTATTTTGCTCAGCAATATACTCTCTAGATTCACTTATATTGTTGCAAATGGCAGATTTCATTCTTTTTTATAGCTGAGTAATATTCCACTGTGTGTGTGTGTGCACGCGTGTGTGTGTGTGTGTGTGTGTGTGTGTACACACACACAGTGGGGGAAAATATATTTATATATATACCACTTCTTTATCTGTTCATCTATTGATGGACATTTGGGCTGCTCCCATAATTTGGCTATTGTAAATAATGCTGAAATAAACATAGGGGTGCATATATCTTTTCAAATTAGTGTTTTCGCATTCTTTGGGTAAATACTCAGTAGTGGAATTACTAGATCATATAATAATTCTATTTTTAATTTTTTGAGGAACCTGCATATTGTTATCCGCATTGGCTGCACCAATTTGCATTCCCACCAATAGTGTAAGAGGGTTGGTTCCCCTTTCTCCACATCCAGGCCAACACCTGTTGTTTCCTCTGTTGTTGATTTTAGCCATTCTGACAGGTGTGAGATGATATCTCATTGTGGTTTTGATTTGCATTTCCCTGATGATGAGTGATGTTGAGCATCTTTTCATGTGTCTGCTGGCCATCCACATGTGTTCTTTGGAGAAATGTCTGCCCATTTTTAAATTGGATTACTTGTTTTTTGGGTGATGGGGTGTATAAGTTCGTTATATATTTTGAATATTAACCCCTTTTTTATTGAATACGAACCCTTTATTTGATATGCCATTTGCAAATATCTTCTCCCATTCAGTGGGTTGTTTTTTAGTTTTGTTGATTGTTTCCTTTGCTGGAGCACTTCTATTTTTTAAATGACAAAGTAATTTCTTTCCCTTCTATACTTATCTGAATAGCTCAATTAAGTAAAAGCAAATAAAACTCTGCTTTCTTAATTTATATGCTCAACATTTTAAAAAATGAACTATATAAAAATTTTTTTAGAAACCAACCTTTTGCTAATTATCTGTGGCAAATCTCTCCATCTCTCATCCAACTGCTCCAAATGTACTTTCATCATTTTCACATCATCATTGGAGGCCACTGAGAATAGTGATTCCTTCATTTGCAAAAGGTTGCTATAGATTGAGGCCTGGGATACAACTTCATTTTGCAGTGCCTAAGAAAAACAGAATACATTCTAGATCTTATCTCAGCATGATTGACTCGGAAGGACCATGTGACACAGGTGGTTGCTGTCCAAAGGTTTTGCATTCTTGCAACACAGATTTCATTGGGACCAGGCTTAAGGAGAGTTTTTATTACTGATTTTATTATTGATTTAGAATGGATCTGCTTAACCTTTAATGAAACATTTAAAATACTACTGAAACCTGAATTAGTTTTCCAGAATCTGAGTTCTATTAAGTTAGGCAACTTTAGAAGCTGTAGAATTTCTTTCAAGATGAAAAAACTGTGTAGGTAAAGAGAACCAAAGAAAAGCTATTGCTAAAGAGAAACAATGCATATCTAACAATAATAGAGATGCAATTCTGGGTACCAGAAATGTGGTCTCCTTCTTCATTTAGAGACTATATTAGGCCAAACTGGGGTACTTAAGGGCTCTTCATTTTGTTTTCATGCAACAGAATGACTTATTTTTAATTAGGCAATGAACTGTAAGGTGCTGTGAGTGATGCATAAAAGTTGTGGTTCCTATCTAATAAGAGATAAGAGGTAAACACATTACACAGCTAACAACATAACATGGTATTAAATGGGATGATAGTGTACCATGGCGCATAGTAGATGCTTGTCAGGATGCTTTCTCCCCCTCCTTAATGAGGCCACATGTGTGATGCAAGCAAAGTTGCTGAAGGTTTCTGAAGAAGGGTCACACAGCCTATGGATGGCAGGAAGGGCCACAAGGCAGAACCGGGACTTAAGCCAAGCAGGACAAAACACACAAAGCCGGAATATGGGGCTAGACAAGGAATGTTCAGAACCCAGTGGGAGGCAGCTTGGCAGACACTGTGCCCGGATGTGGATGTCGCAGAGGCTTCAGTCACCTCCTGGTCCCCTAACCTGTATAGCACTTACTCTCTGTGTAGGGATGTGTAGGAATACTTTTATATTGCCAGATATCTTTCTGCTATTTTTCAGAAAAGGAGCTGTGACTTCCACTCTTAGAACACTTCACAGCATATTTATAAAAAGATAAGATCTTTTTTCCTCAGTGTGGACTGAGGATGGCTCTTTATCCTCAGGGCAGGAAACAGTCACTGTTTCTGAGGAGTTTCTGAGGAGCAACTTTTTGGGAGATTAATGTAGAATGTCAGTGTGCAATAAACTTGAAAGTTGTTGAGAACCAAGAGTGTGGGAAACCCTCAAAGTCAAAGAAGGAGGAAGTTTGAACTTGAACTTGCCTGTATTGATTGAAGTTCACTCTCCACTTTGACTCTGTCTGCAGAAATGTCCATTTCTGGAGAACTGGCTATTGCTTCACACCGCTCTAACCAGGTTAAAAAGGTTGATAATTCTTTCTCTAGCCTAAAGAAAGCAGAGATGAGAGACAAATTTATTAAAATTATCATGCCAAAAAATGAAATGCTTCCAAAGTTGGAGGTCCAACACTAACCATTATGAATAGTACAATGTTGGTTATCTTCTTCCTAGATGTGAAGGTAAAAAGAACATTCCTTTCACGTTCATATCTGTATTTGCACCTGTGTTTATATCTATGTAATATGAAAGATACATATACATCCTCTCCACTTTAGGGATCTTCATCTTCTGACAAAGACCAACAAGATCTTCCCATATTAGACACATGAGTTGATGCGTTTTACATCTGGGATGATTATTTCCCAACAGCTGGGCCAGAATTCCCTACTTTGAGAGTGGCAGTTGAAATCCATGCTGCCAACTCGGGAAGGAAGGCATCTCACCTCTGCCAGTGGGTCAGCAGGTTCTCCAGCACAGTCTGCCTCTCCTTGGCCCGAGTCCCCGTCTCCTCGTACCTCAGCTGCAGGGCCGCTGCCCTCTGAATGGAGGAGCCTCTGTTAGCGACCTTCTGGGCACTGGCTGAGATGGTGGCCACCGCACTGCTCAGTGCCTCCAGGGCCTGGCAGAGATCCTAATCGGAGGCAAAAGGTGCACAAAGAAAGCACAGCATCAAGAAATGAGGCTGACAGGGAGCAAGATGGCGGATGAGTAGGAGACCCGGATTTCGTCTGGTCTCAGGAATTCAGCTGAATAGGGATCAAACCATTCTGAACACCTACGAACTCAACAGGAGATCGAAGAAGAGAGTAGCAACAACTCTCTGAACAGAAAAGCGACCACTTTCTGGAAGGTAGGACGTGCGGAGAAGTGAATCCGAGGCGGTGTTCAGGAGGATAGACGGCAGGGGAGGGGGCCTCCATTGGCCGCTTCTGGCAAGTGCTAGAGCCGTGGAGCACAAAATCGAAACATTTAGAGTCGGCTCCGCTGAGGGACGTCGCGCCAGTGGCTAAGCGGGGGGTGGAATCCTCGCGGGACAGTGTGGTCTCAGGACCCTCGGGGTCACAGAAAAACCAGGGGTGCCTGAGTGCGGCAGAGCTCCCAGGTATCGGAGCGGGGAAGCCGGCTGCAGAGACGGAGCCGAGGCGCGGGCTCTCAGCTCGGGGTGGCCATAAACTGTGATCCGCGGCCCAGTCGGGCCACTGCTCCTCCAGCAGGGACCCAACAAGCAGCAGATCCGGGGAGACTCCCCTCCCTCCCCCAGGAGGAGCGGCGCGGGAGCACACCGCAGGGATCTGCTGGGTTTGGAGACTCCGCAGGGGGTCGGGTGCCAGAGATAGAAACGCTCGGTCACAGGCCGGGTGAGCACGGAGTGCGGCCGGAGACCGGGGACACGGGAGTGATTGCTTTTCTCTGGGGGCGAACTGAGGAGCGGGGCCCCGAGTTCTCAGCTCCTCCGAGTGGAGATTGGGAGGCCACCATTTTCACCCTGGTCCTCTAAAGCTGTACCAGAGCTTGCAGGGAACAAAAGTAATATATGGTGATTAACATAACAATAAAAAATTAAAAAAAAAAAAAAAAAAAAGCTCCTGAGAGCAAACCCGAGCAGCTTGCTTAGCCCAGACCGACAAGGGTGGGGCAATTCCGCCTCCGGCAAAGACATTTGGGAACCACGGCAACAGGCCCCTCCCCCAGAAGATCAGCACAAACAGCCAGCAAGCCAAGACCAAGTTTACCGATCAAGGAGAACGGGAGAACTCCAGCGCTAGGGGAATACTGCACATAGAATTCATGGCTTTTTTACCATAATTCATTAGTTTTTGAAAGTTAATTTTTTAACTGTTTTTTTTTTAATTTTTCTTTTTCCCTTTTTCAACCAACATCTTATCAATCCCTTTTTTAAAAAAACATTTTTTATTTTTCATTTTTAGAGTCATATTTTATCCCTTCATAGTAGTTACCCTTATTTTTGGCATATATATATAAGTTGTTCTCTCTTTAAAATGTTAAGATACAGTTTCTTCTAACAGATCAAAATATACCCTAAATCACTAGTGTATGGCTTTGTTCTATTGTTCTAGTCTCCTGCCTGATCACATTCTCTCCCTTTTTTTTTCTTTTTTTTTTAAATCTTCTTTCTTTTTTCAAACAACTTCTTATTTTATCAATTCCTTTTATAAAATCTTATATAATTTTTATCTTTACAGTCATCTTCCATCCCTTCATTGTATCAACCCTTATTTTGTACATATATGTCTTTCTTCCTTTAAACTTTTAGGAGGCACTTTCTTCTAACAGACCAAAATACGCCCAAAATCTAGTGTGTGGCACTGATCATATTTGATCATATTCTGTTTTTTTTTTTGGATTGTTCTGTTTTTGTTTTTATCTTTTTCTTTTTGTGTGTTCTTTTTTCTTTCTTTTTTCTTTCTTTCCCTTTCTTTTCCCCTGGTTTCAGGTCTTTTCTGATTTGTATAGAGTATATTTGCTGGGAACTTTGTTAACCTGTTAGCATTTTGTTCTCTCATTCATCTATTCTCCTCTGGACAAAATGACAAGATGAAAAAAATCACCTCAGCAAAAAGAACAAGAGGTAGTACCGTCAGCCAGGGACCTACTCAATATGGACATTAGTATGATGTCGGACCTAGAGTTCAGAATCATGACTTTAAAGATACTAGCTGGGCTTGAAAAAAGCATGGAAGTTATTAGAGAAACCCTTTCTGGAGAAATAAAAGAACTAAAATCTAACCAAGTCAAAATCAAAAAGGGTATTAATGAGGTGCAATCAAAAATGGGGGCACTAACTGCTAGGATAAATGAGACAGAAGAGAGAATCAGCGATATAGAAGACCAAATGATGGAAAATAAAGAGGCTGAGAAAAGGGAGATAAACAACTACAGGATCACGAGGGGAGAATTCGAGAGATAAACAATATGATAAGATGAAACAACATTAGAATAATTGGGATCCCAGAAGAAGAAGAAAGAGAGAGAGGGGCAGAAGGTATATTGGAGCAAATTATAGCAGAGAACTTCCCTAATGTGAGGAAGGAAACAGGCATCAAAATCCAGGAGGCACAGAAAACCCCTCTCAAAATCAATAAAAATAGGTCAACACCCCGACATCTAATAGTAAAACTTACGAGTCTCAGAGACAAAGAGAAAATCCTGAAAGCAGCTCGGGAGAAGAGATATGTAACCTACAATGGTAGAAATATTAGATTGGCAACAGACCTATCCACAGAGACCTGGCAGGCGAGAAAGGACTGGCATGAGATCTTCGGAGCACTAAACGAGAAAAATATGCAGCCAAGAATACTATATCCAGCTAAGCTCTCATTGAAAATTGAAGGAGAGATAAAAAGCTTCCAGGACAAACAAAAACTAAAGGAATTTGCAAACACGAAACCAGCCCTCCAAGAAATATTGAAAGGGGTCCTCTAAGCAAAGAGAGAGCCTAAAAGCAGCATAGATCAGAAAGGAACACAGACAATATACAGTAACGGTCACCTACAGGCAATACAATGGCACTAAATTCATACCTTTCAATAGTTACCCTGAATGTAAATGGGCTAAATGCCCCAATCAAAAGACACAGCCTATCAGATTGGGTTAAAACACAAGACCCATCGATATGCTGTCGGCAAGAGACTCATTTTAGACCCAAAGACACCCCCAGATTGAAAGTGAGGGGGTGGAAAACCATTTACCATGCTAATGGACACCAAAAGAAAGCTTGGGTGGCAATCCTTGTATCAGACAAATTAGATTTTAAAACAAAGACTGTATTAAGAGATGAGGAAGGACACTATATCCTACTTAAAGGGTCCATCCAACAAGAAGATCTAACAATTGTAAATATCTATGCCCCTAACATGGGAGCAGCCAATTATATAAGGCAATTAATAACAAAAGCAAAGAAACACATTGACAACAATACAATAATAGTGGGGGACTTTAACACCCCCCTGACTGAAATGGACAGATCATCTAAGCAAAAGATCAACAAGGAAATAAAGGCTTTAAATGACACACTGGACCAAATGGACTTCACAGACATAGTCAGAACATTCCATCCCAAAGCAACAGAATACACATTCTTCTCTAGTGCCCATGGAACATTCTCCAGAATTGATCACATCCTAGGTCACAAATCAGGTCTCAACCGGTACCAAAAGATTGGGATTAATCCCTGCATATTCTCAGACCACAATGCTTTGAAACTAGAACTCAATCACAAGAGGAAAGCCAGAAAGAACTCAAATACATGGAGGCTAAAGAGCATCCTACTAAAGAATGAATGGGTCAACCAGGAAATTAAAGAAGAGTTAAAAAAATTCATGGAAACCAATGAAAATGAAAACACAACTGTTCAAAATCTTTGGGATACAGCAAAGGCAGTCCTGAGAGGAAAGTATATAGCAATACAAGCCTTTCTCAAGAAACAAGAAAGGTCTCAAATACACAACCTAACCCTACACCTAAAGGAGCTGGAGAAAGAACAGCAAATAAAGCCTAAACCCAGCAGGAGAAGAGAAATAATAAAGATCAGAGCAGAAATCAATGAAATAGAAACCAAAAGAACAGTAGAACAGATCCACGAAACTAGGAGCTGGTTCTTTGAAAGAATGAACAAGATTGCTAAACCCCTGGCCAGAATTATCCAAAAGAAAAGAGAAATGACCCAAATCAACAAAATCATGAATGAAAGAGGAGAGATCACAAGCAACACCAAAGAAATACAAACAATTATAAGAACATATTATGAGCAACTCTATGCCAGCAAATTAGAGAACCTGGAAGAAATGGGTGCATTCCTAGAGATGTATCAACTACCAAAATTGAACCAGGAAGAAATAGAAAACCTGAACAGACCTATAACCACGAAGGAAATTGAAGCAGTCATCAAACATCTCCCAAGAAACAAAAGCCCAGGGCCAGATGGCTTCCCAGGGGAATTCTATCAGACATTTAAAGAAGAATGAAACTGTTCCAAAAAATAGAAATGGAAGGAAAACTTCCAAACTCATTTTATGAGGCCACCATTACCTTGATCCCCAAACCAGACAAAGACCCCATCAAAAAGGAGAATTACAGACCAATATCCTTGATGAACACGGATGCAAAAATTCTCACCAAAATACTAGCCAATAGGATCCAACAGTACATTAAAAGGATTATTCACCATGACCAAGTGGGATTTATCCCCGGGCTGCAAGGCTGGTTCAACATCCGCAAATCAATCAACATGATACAATACATTAACAAAAGAAAGAACTAGAATCATATGATCCTCTCAATAGATGCAGAAATAGCATTTGACAAAGTGCAGCATCCTTTCTTGATCAAAACTCTTCAGAGTATAGGGACAGAGGGTACATACCCCAACATCATAAAAGCCATCTATGAAAAACCTACAGCGAATATCATTCTCAATGGGGAAAAGCTGAGAGCTTTTCCCCTAAGGTCAGGAACGCGGCAGGGATGTCCACTATCACCAGTGCTATTCAACATAGTATTAGAAGTCCTAGCCACAGCAATCAGACAACAAAAAGAAATCAAAGGCATCCAAATCGGCACAGAGGAAGTTAAACTCTCACTCTTTGCAGATGATATGACACTGTATGTGGAAAACCCAAAAGACTCCACCCCAAAACTGCTAGAACTCATACAGGAATTCAGTAAAGTAGCAGGATATAAAATCAATGCACAGAAATCAGTGGCATTCCTATACGCCAACAACAAGACAGAAGAGAGACAAATCAAGGAGTTGATCCCATTTACAATTGCACCCAAAACCATAAGATACCTAGGAATAAATTTAACCAAAGAGCAAAGGATCTGTACTCAGAAAACTATAAAATACTCAGGAAAGAAATTGAAGAAGACACAAAGAAATGGAAAAATGTTCCATGCTCATGGATTGGAAGAACAAACATTGTGAAGATGTCAATGCTACCTAGAGCAATCTACACATTCAATGCAATCCCCATCAAAATACCATCCACTTTTTTCAAAGAAATGGAACAAATAATCCTAAAATTTGTATGGAACCAGAAGAGACCCTGAATAGCCAGAGGAATCTTGAAAAAGAAAAGCAAAGCTGGCAGCATCACAATTCCAGACTTCCAGCTCTATTACAAAGCTGTCATCATCAAGACAGTATGGTACTGGCACAAAAACAGACACATCGATCAATGGAACAGAACCGAGAGCCCAGAAATGGAACCTCAATTCTATGGTCAACTAATCTTTGACAAAGCAGGAAAGAATGTCCAATGGAAAAAAGACAGTCCCTTCAACAAATGATGTTGGGAAAACTGGACAGCCACATGCAGAAGAATGAAACTGGACCATTTCCTTACACCACACACAAAAATAGACTCCAAATGGTTGAAAGACCTAAACGTGAGCCAGGAGTCCATCAAAATCCTAAAGGAGAACACAGGCAGCAACCTCTTCGACCTCAGCCGCAGCAACTTCTTCCTAGAAACATCACCAAAGGTAAGGGAAGCAAGGGCAAAAATGAACTACTGGGATTTCATCAAGATAAAAAGCTTTTGCACAGCAAAAGAAACAGTCCACAAAACCAAAAGACAACCGACAGAATGGGAGAAAATATTTGCAAATCACCTATCAGATAAAGGGCTAGTATCCAAAATCTCTAAAGAACTTATCAAACTCAACACCCAAAGAACAAATAATCCAATCAAGAAATGGGCAGAAGACATGAACAGACATTTTTCCAAAGAAGATATCCAAATGGCCAACAGACACATGAAAAAGTGCTCGCCATCACTCGGCATCAGGGAAATCCAAATGAAAACCTCAATGAGATACCACCTTACACCAGTCAGGATGGCTAAAATTAACAAGTCAGGAAATGACAGATGCTGGCGGGGATGCGGAGAAAGGGGAACCCTCCAACACTGTTGGTGGGAATGCAAGCTGGTGCAACCCCTCTGGAAAACAGTATGGAGGTTCCTCAAACAGTTGAAAATAGAGCTACCATACGATCCAGCAATTGTACTACTGGGTATTTACCCCAAAGATACAAATGTAGGGATCCGAAGAGGTACGTGCACCCCAATGTTTATAGCAGCAATGGCCACAATAGCCAAACTGTGGAAAGAGCTAAGATGTCCATCGACAGATGAATGGATAAAGAAGAAGTGGTATATATACACAATGGAATATTATGCAGCCATCAAAAGGAATGAGATCTTGCCATTTGCAACGACGTGGATGGAACTGGAGGGTGTTATGCTGAGTGAAATAAGTCAATCAGAGAAAGACATGTATCATATGACCTCACTGATATGAGGAATTCTTAATCTCAGGAAACAAACCGAGTGTTGCTGGAGTGGTGGGGGGTGGGAGGGATGGGGTGGCTGGGTGATAGACATTGGGGAGGGTATGTGCTATCGTGAGCGCTGTGAATTGTGCAAGAGTGTTGAATCACAGATCTGTACTTCTGAAACAAATAATGCAACATATGTTAAGAAAAAAGAAAAAGAAGAAGATAGCAGGAGGGGAAGAATGAAGGGGAGTAAGTCAGAGGGGGAAAGAAATCATGAGAGACAATGGACTCTGAAAAACAAACTGAAGGTTCTAGTGGGGAGGAGGGTAGGGGGATGGGTCAGCCTGGTGATGGGTATTAAAGAGGGCACATTCTGCATGGAGCACTGGGTGTTATATGCAAACAATGAATCATGGAACACTACATCAAAAACTAATGATGTAATGTATGGTGATTAACATAACAATAAAAAATTTAAAAAAATAAGTAAAAAAAAAAAAAGAAATGAGGCTGACAGTTTTCTTTGAGACCCATTATCACCAAAAATTTTCCCTCAGTCCATGATCTTCAGTGAGACATAGTCAAAGTGAGGACAGTTCCTTCAAGAATGCAGAAATTAAAAATGAAATTGGAAAGGCTCTTCCCCTAATAAGAATTTATTGCTGCATATCTGAATAATTTCAACTCTCCTTTCATGATTCAGGTAATTTGTGAAAATTATTATTCCTTTAATACCAAATATGTATTTAAAAAAAACTCTACTTAAGTTATGAGACCTCTATGTAACATGCTGTAATCTCTATAAAAAAAATGTGGGGAGTGCTTTGGCTGGCATAGCTGCTATCAGGAATCAGTGATAATAATAATAATAATAAAAATAATAATAATATTAATAGTGCCTCAGAATGTGGCAGGTACTATGTTATGTGCATAACATATAGTAACTCATTTAATCTTCATAAGAATCTTAAGAGTTATGTTCTTTCATTATCCTCATTTTAGAGATCACATAAGCAAGACAGAAAAATAATTTGCTTTACGAAACCTAAATACTAGATAAAATAGTACTCAATTATTAACTTAGCAAACTATTAAAATAATTCCATGAAATTCTGTTTTCCTACTTTTCCTCATGTTTTGGGTATTTAAAAAACAACCTAAGTAGCACAAAAATGCATTTTTTAAAAGATTTTATTTATTTATTTGAGACGGAGAGGAAGAGCACAAGCGGGGGGAGGGGCAGAGGGAAAGGGAGAGGGAGAAGCAGACTCCCCAGGGCCCACTGAGTAGGGAGCCCATCACAGGGCTTGATCCCAGGACCCTGAGATCATGACCTGAGCCGAAGGCAGACGCTTAACCGATGGAGCCACCCAGGCGCCCACATTCTTGTTGTAAGTATTCAAATGATAATAAATTCCACTCCCCTTTCCAGATGTGCCTTTGTCAACTCTGCTTTCTATCACTGCAGCCCCCTCCCTCGGCACACATGCACATATATATGGGGTAACATATTTTTTTTATTAACATATTTCTTTTTAGTTTTTCTCTCTGCCTGATTCTCCCTCTTTGCTCCTTTCCCTAAATCACACCAAAGGCATCCACTGCTCTGTGAACATCCCACAGTAGTCACCAGTTCAGGCAGTAGACCAAAAAAGCTAGTCATTGGTAAAAGGTTAGTAAGGACATATTCTTTGCACATCTGACTGTTTTGGGTTAAAAAATCTAAAATCTGCCATGCACATGTATGGTTTTTGGCACACTTAATTTTTTATAATGCTCACAAGAAGTAACAGAATTTACTAAAGCTAAAATCAGAAAACATCACACATCCTAAGTATGAGAAAGAAATACTGTAAATGAATACTCCTTTAATAGGCATTTTTAATAAAAACTTATTTGCACACTTGTATTTCTTGTTATGTGAACATGTTTGATCTATGTCATTCCTCAAGTAACATAAAAATCCTTTTAATTTTAACCATCGTAAAAATATTTACTATGTTTTCAAGCAGGAATTATCAAATTCCTCTTACCATATGTTCTTGGAGAACTTTGTATGTTTCTGTGGCTGAAGAACATATTTTAATTGGATCAGCAAGTTTATCTTCAAACTCAGACACAGACTTCTGGATCTAAAACATTAGTGAAATATAAAGATAATGGTGGGAAAAATGTACATCAAGGCAGAAAAAGTTACCGAGGAAGCAGCATGCTTATCTTTTTGGATAACTTTCAATAAAATGATTAAAACATACATATTTTTTAAAAATCTAAAATCAATGTGTCCTATTATTTTAAAGGAATAGATAAGGCTTAATGCCTATCTGAACACAATGTATAATGACATTTTTATATTCCCTCAAAAAAGGTATCACATGGATAATTAAAAACTTAGTCATCATTGACAACTTGGTAAATGATTAGCAAATTGTGTCTTCCCTTAGTCTACTATTTCTGGACTACTTATTGCATTTCATTATAAATGCAATAGGAAATGATAACTTTCACATGCATGGACACATCCTTACCTTTCTAAGAGTCTCTTCAAACTTTTGCTGCTGAGATAAATGTCCCAGGATTGTTCCTTCCAAACACTGTGCATGCTCTCTGAGTTCTTCCCAGTACCTTCTTATTTGTGTCAGCTTGGCTTTGATTCGAGCAGATTCTCCAGTGGTGACAAACTGAGCGAAAGACTGAGCTTCTTCTTCTAATTCTGTAATGCTGCTTATCTTGCTTTCTATTTCCTGAATTGCGACCTAATATTTAAAATAAGAAAAATGACAACGTGGGCTGAGCAAGCTTGTCTTCCTGAAATAATAGATTATCTGTACAGAGAGAAAATCAGGAGGGGGTCTTCTTAGCTGAAATTTCAACATACTTGGACCATTAGAGAGCAGCTATGAAAAAACACCATATGTTTCCCGACCTTATTTGGGGAGGAGAGATATGCAGACAATGTCTGGAAGATATGAAGTGATGGTGGTCGTGCTCAGAGCATAGAAAATAAAGAGAAAGAGCTACCCCTGTTGCAGAGAAGCAAGCAGGGAGATGTCCCTGTAGTTCATATTTTTCATTTTTGTATTTCATGTTTTACCAAATAAGAAGTATCTCTAAAGGTAAAGAGAATTCCCTGCTTATCCTGAGTCACTCCTTTTACCAGCTGATCTGGGAAGCAGTGTGTCCCAGTAACTCATAGAAATGCTAATGTTGACATTCATTTAATTTTTCTCAAATGTAGCTGAGTATTTCATATTTACCAAACTAAAAGCTTTTTGGATTCCACTCTTACCTAAAACCAGTCTTTTCAAATTTATTGTCTTTATGCCAGTGGTTTCCAAATTTGGAATACGTTAGGATCACCTGGTCCCCATCCTCAGAGACTCAGGCTCAGCAGGTCTAAAGTGAGGCCAAGACTTTGCATTTCTAACAAATATCCAGGCGATGTTGCTCCAGCTGATGTTGCTATGAACCACTGCTTTACTCATTAGCTGGGGGCTTACAGTGAAAAACCTACAAACTTATTTCCTTTTGGAGCAGGACGACACTTTATATATTAGTCAACACATGAAAAGTACTGAAAGACACTAAGAATGTGTGTGGGGGGGAAGGAGGCATGTCTATCATAAACACAGAGGCTTATTTATGCATAAGAGAATGAAAATGATTCCTCTGAGAAAAAGAGCCAAATCTTCTAATCAAATAAAGCCAAAAATTCAGACAAGTCTCAGTTTTGAATAATTTAAATGGAGAATACTGTTACCGTAGGAAAAAAAAATGTGTGACATGTCTACATGAGACTACCTAGTCAGAAGTAACTTCTGTCTAGATGAGACAATCAGAAATAACTTAGGTTAGTGCCAGGTGTTCATCACTTATTTATTTTTATTTTTCACATGCATGACTACAGTGGTATATCTAATAGATATTTGTTATTTGAACATGAATACAACCTTTCTTTTTTGTTTTTCAAGATGATTTTTTTTAGAAAAATTACTCATAAATTCAACAAATATATACTTGGTGTCTCCTATGTGCCAAAGTTGTTCTAGGTGCTTGCAAAACCTCAGTGAAGCAATCTTAAATAAGACAAAATTTCTTAGTTTTTAGAGTAATACATGTTACCAACAAATTCATAAATGCAAACTATGTAATATTGTTGGATTCTAATCCAAAAAGGGAAGATGGAAGATGAACCCAGTGTATGTACTTATCATTTGTAAATTATCAATTAAGAATAAGAAAATCAGTCAATTTGGAATAGCATGTAATGAAGAATAAAAGTGGGCTTATAGATAAATGTCTTCACAACAAGGCAGATACTTCATTAATTTTAATCCTAAGGTTGTTTTAAAGTGAAACTCTATGATAAGTGGTACCTTATTTCTAATATTTCCTATAATGTGGTCTTCTGTGTGGAAACAGAACATGAACCTATTAGCCTAAATTTCACAGTACTAGTGTATAACGTACCATCTCTGCTTATTTCTAGCAAATACTTTTTTCCTACTATTCATATTCATTTAATACATTTTGGATGTTTCAAAATACTACATTGGAATATTAAAATGTATTTCTAGTCTAATGGCATGGAAATCTACAATTGAATGTTTATATATTTAAAAATTAATTGTGTAATCATTTTGTTTCCCAAAGAGTAAAGAGGTGATGACAGTTGATCACTGATATATTTCAGAAGTCCTGGAATTGAATTAAGGTTTAAAAAATAATAAAAATGAATTATAGCAAGAATAAACACATTAAAAAGTGTGTGCCAAAATTTTTTGAAAGAAAATTTTTGATAAAGCTATTTAAATGTGCTATTCTTTGTTTACTTAGGATGTAGTGAAATGATCAAATGACAACTTTTAAGAACAGTTTGAGATTAAACATATTTCATGAATATTCCTTAGTGGGTTGACATCTATTTTCCCTAGTATACCACACAAGACATAAGCAGACTCCATATACCAGATTCCATGTGTCCTTGATTGCAAAAGATGTAGGATAAACCAAGATAATCTGCACAGCAATGTAATCATAGCTAAGAGACAAAGAACCCTTCCACTGTGCACATGGTAATGATTTGTTCTGAGCAATAATGTGAAATACCTTGGTATTTATTTTACTATTTTTAACTGAATGGAATTAAATTAATTTCAGAGGGTTTTCCCATTCAAAAAAAAATGAGATTAGATAGAAAAAGTGGCTGCATTTTGAAAGTTTGTTGTGTAAAAACTATAAACGAAAGAGAATTCATTTCTTTCAGTCCATTTTTTCTTAAACTATTTGAATGAAGTGAACAATGACAGTCTACGCACATAGTCATTTTAGAGTTGGGAAAGCTAAAGTATCAGAGCATCTCAGTCTGTGCCCACAGGTCATCCTAAATGAAAGCGTTTAAGCAGCAGTCTGATGTCTTCACCTAAAGAAAGTAATTGCTCCTCCCTGTGGTTTGTGAGGGTAAATGCCACAAATACTTGAGCCAGACATTTGAGTAACACTCATAAAGTACAATTGTAGGTGATGAATACATTTCGTGTTGTATAGATGAATCAACAGAACACTCCAATGGGGTTAATTCAAAATCAAGGAAAAGAATAATGTAACCATAAAAACATTTTAATGATATTGCACACAATACTGACTTTGAATGCATAAGTCAGAAAATATCAATACATAATTCCAACTATAAAGTGTTGCCCAGTATCAATCAAGACCTCGCAGCTCAGCATTTTGTGTGAATTGAATTTTAATAGAGTCACATAGCAATGAAAGATTTATCGTGGGGCCAACTAGCATTTGATGAAATATAAGAAAGGAGTTCTTAAAAGCTAGACATGGATTATAAATGTAACGTGTGAGCAGGTCACCTTAATCTGGTGGATTTGCATGTCCATGGCAGATGACGAAGTTTCCAAGGCATTGAGTTCTTTTTCTTTCTCAGTTATCCAGACGGACAGGGTCTCAAAATTATTGCCAAAATGATCCCACTTGTTTTTCACCATTTCCATGGTTTTAATACTAAAATTAACCAAATTAAGTAAATAAAATGCAGTATTTTAATAGAAAACAACAACACATTTTCCTTTAAATCACCAGATGAAAAGACAGCAAAGGCATTTGTGACCATGTCAAAGTTGAAACTATTGGAACAGGAAAAAAAATGCACATTTGATCTGAGTAGTCAGTCCTCGAGTCTTCCTATCTATCTCCTCTGAGAACGAGCATTTAACGAGGTAGTATCTATACTATGTTATGAATGGAACTGTGCTTCGAACAAAATATAGCTGGGTCCAAAGGGGTTTGAATCCAGGTATAATCTAGGCAAACTCTGCATGTGACCAGTGGTTGCCAGGACCTTTAATAAGCTGCCCACATAGATTCCAGTACAGAGTCTTTCGGCAGTCTTGCTCTTGTGGACAAGGTCCTTTCCCTCTCAGAGCAGAGATACCGCAGGGATGCTCTATACGCAAAGATCTTTATAAAATGCACCTTTATGAGTCAAGAGAGAGCTTGTAATCTGAATCCCGTGCTGCCTTAGAGGAACTGTTTCTATCATTAGAGCTAATCCTGCAATTTATAATCTATAATGATTTCAGCAATTCTTCAATGTTGGTCCTGTCTTGATTCCAAAAGACTCTTATACAGTCTTATACATGAGCACCCTAACAGCTTTTAGAAAATTTGGGCTTTATTTGTTATAAATCTAGTAAACAAAATTTCAACTATAGATGTCCAGTTTGTATGTGTATATAACCATGTGATTATGGCTTTCATTTAGAAAAAGACTAAGAAACTAACAGTATGTCATTGAACTGATACGTCCTTGGGTTAAAAAAAAAATCAAAGAATTTCCCTGTTTACCAAAAGGCACTTGAAGACATCAAGAAGAAAGCAATGGCATCATTGAATGTTAGATTAAATAATATTGCAGTCTCAAAGGTATACCCCGGATGTGCCTAATGCTCTCATTGGTCCAGGTAATGTAAGCTAAGTTATATTGCAAGTTTTCAAATGAAATAGATTCAAATGGATATTTCTAATAAAAGTAGCTTCTTTTCTAATAAACTCTAAGTTTCATTATTTCTATAACTCGAAGGATAATATTTAATATAAAGTTCTCAAAGTTTTAAGTCATAATTTCCTTTAAATTATTTAACAAATTTTAAAATGTAGGCAAATGTACCATGTTAATTTCAAGGTGTTACTAACATTAAAAACAAATTTTACATTTTAAAATCCACCTTAGAAATTATGTCCTATAGCTTAAGAATAATATGTGTTGATGTGCCAGTAGAGAATCTTTAATAAAAATGTGAAGCCATATTATGTTGAGGAACGTTGGCCTTATCTTCATATATCTATCCTCTCCACATTTCTTTTTGCTTATTTTGCACATAATAGCATACCATAGGCCAAACTATTTTTTCTTTCTTTTTAGGTAAACAAATATTAAATGTTGAAGTGTAAAATAAATTTTTGAAGTTAATTTTTGGAAACAGTATATCAATCAGTGACAGCTCGAATACTGAGGCACTATAATAAACAAGCTCTGTGAGCTTCTTGGAGATGGAGACACTTGGTCTATGTCACACATATTTAGGCCCAGCATCTACACAACCAAAATATCTCTTCTTCCCTCTAACTGGTGACAGCAGAACAATACAGTAAAAAAATTATTTTAAATATTGGTTCTTTTTTGAGATTGTATGAAGGCCACAGAGTTTTATAGATATGGCTTTCTCATGAACAAAGTCAGTTTACAATGCAAAAACCACATCCCTTATATTTTTCTGCTCTGTTATATAGACAATGGTTTCTGTCTTGGTGATACTTTCTTTTGAACTGTGAGTTGCTTCCTCAAAACATGCTGAAATACACAGACACTTTGAGAATTTAAAGGAATGTTTTGAATACAATATACAGGAAAAACTGTATGAAACTTTATCTCAGAGAAGAAAGTTTAGGACTTGTCAAGCACATACTCTTCTTCAAGTGTGTCTTCTAATTTTTTGACTTGCTCTTTGATTGACTTGGCCTGCTGCTGAAGCAGCTGCTTATTCTTGGGACCAAGTGGTATCTCGGAAGCTTCCTTCACAAGATTTTCAGCCTGGACTGCAATACCTTCTGTTCGTTTAGAAAACTCCTAGAAAAAGAGATTATAATTGTTAGGAAGGCATCTTTTATTAAATTCTGCCCTCAACTAAACTGCATATACTTGCAGAGTGTCTACTAGAATAGATGGATGGCTACATAGATTCATACACGCATGAATTTTAGTATATAATAGTCTTGGTAATAAGACAGACTTATTTTCATCATGCCGAGAATAAATACCTCACTAGATTATTTTCCTTTTATATACACAGTCAGATATCTACCTTCATAGTTACCCAGCTATTCTCACAAAAATCTTTTTCCTTTGTTTCCCCGTTTGGGTTTATTGCTTAGAATTCTGAGCTGCATTACAATAACTAACTTATCCACAGGTATGTTAGGCCCCATTCGAGCAGTGATTAATAGTGACTGATTTTTTTTTCAAACATGATATTAAGAGATTTCTAGGCCAATTAATAAAAATACTTTTTATTTAATGGAAGAATATTTTAGTCAATACTGTGTATCACTGATATTTACCTATAAAGAAACATATTGTTAACTAGTTCCCTGAAAAGAGAGATAATCTGATCTTAATGCTGTTAAATCTTATTCACTATATACCTATACTACATGATGAAAAGAAGGTAAGTTCTTAACCAGTCAAACCTGGACTAGAACTTTAGATTTGCTAATTACTAGTTGTTTGACTTTGGTGAATTATTTTTCTGACTTTCATATAAAATGCAGATAGTAATGCTTTCCTTGTAAGGTTGCAGTTAGCATCTCATTAGCAATTTCATTTTTAAGTGCCTGGCACTCTAGCAGGTACCTGTTGTCACTTTTTTTTTTTTTTTGTCCCTCACATAAAATTGAGGACAAAATGGTTCACAAAATTCACACACTGATTTTCATTAATAGTGAACTACTTCAATTCAAAAATGAATTTAATATGGGTGATGCACTGGTATATTTTAGCTGTTACCCGAATTTTGTCAGGTAAATGTACTGAAAACTGAATTTAAAAAACTAACTCCAGAGATAATCTTGTGTGAAAAGAATTAGCTTAGTGTCTCATTTTTTCTCATGTGAGAGACACTCATGGGAGGTTTAAATTTTGATCAGAACTCGTCTCCAAAATAGGTAACGAAGAAATCTGAAGTAAATATTTTCAAAGGTAAGACTTCTAACAGCCACCTCTTCCCACAGAGTACCTCCCAGAATTATCACATAATGCCACGTAAGATAGTTACTACGTAATACTATTGTATCTTCATGTTTGAAAGACTTAAAGTCCTCATAGAAATATCAACATTACTTCAGAGAAGTACCCAGGAATTTGATAGAATAAAAACGGGTAAGTACAGCTTCTTTTTCATGATAGATTTATAATATCCTAAAAATCAGTATTTGCCAATGTCACATTAAATTCTGTGGTTATAAGCATCCACTGTTGCTGGGATGAACTTATAGTCAAGGTGGATTCATTTGTGGAGACTGAATCACAGCATAATCTCTCAGAACCCCGTGAACAGAATCAGAAGTGTAACATAGTATTTTTCCCCCTAGTGTTTCCCAGAGCCCAGAAAAATCATGGAGAAAGTGAAGTTATGTCTGAAAATGCTTATATATGTTCACTCTAAGAGCCTTCCTAAGAGCTTTCTAAGAGCTAGGTACGGGGAAAGCGCAATGCAGAGGAATTCAAAGGACAGAATGATGTTGATAAAAACCAAATTGAACCAATAGAATAGAATAATGTTAAAAGGGGCGCCTGGGCGGCTCAGTCAGTTGGGCGGCTCGGCTCAGGTCAAGCCCTGCGTCTGGCTCCCTGCTCAGCAGGGAGCCTGCTTCCCCTTCTCCCTCTGCCTGCCACTCCCCCTGTTTGTGCTCTCTCTCTGTGTCAAATAAATGAATAAAGTCTTAAAAAAAAAAAAGAAGACTGTTATAAGGCTTTATCTCTAAGTCCAGCAAAGAAGTAGAGAACAATTATTCTAGATTACATGTGCTTGTGCAACAACATATGGAAACAGTAAAGTAGCTCAGTTTTTCAGTGAAAAATCTAGTGCCTAAAGGTGTGTGCTCTGGGCTTGGACCTCTTAGGTTTGAATCCCAACCTCACCAGCTAGCAATCCTGAGATACTGGATAAAATCATTAAAAAAAACTTTGTACCTTATATTGCCTCCTTTATAAGGATTCATAATGACACCTATTTCTTAGGATTGTTTTGGAGATTAAAGAAGATGATAAACATCAAGTGGTTAGAGCAGTATATATGTGAGCTCACATTATTAAACCAATCCCAAAGTATGCAAGATTATTAGCTAAGGAAAATTTTAATAGACTAAAAAGGTTACATTTGCTTCATCTACAGCTGATAAACAAATTCAAAGGGATCAGAACCACAAGGTATCAGAAACACTGGATGGAACCTGGGTGGAACACCCAGATGATAATTAACCCAATAAATCTGTATCTATAAAAGACACCTGATATATTTTAATATACAAAATAATTAAAATTAAAATTAAAAACAATGTTCTATTTAAATGGCTGATGAAAATCATACAGAATTGAAATATTCTGTGACTTTATAAGACTTCAAATTCTTCAGTGAGTTAATACTAGGAGAGATAATACAAAATTGGCAGTATGAGAGAGAGAGAAGCCTGTTACTGGTAAGAAAAAAGCAGCACAGAGGTTTACTTACTGAAGGTTACTAACTGATGGATATGAGTCTTTCTTATTCATTGGCCAACATATTTCTGTATTAACTCAGTCATTTCTATAAACGCAAAACATGGGCAAAAGGAACCAAAAGAACTTGTACAACTCTCTAAATGCTTCAATGTTCTGGTCTGCTCTAACTGCCTCAGGTGTTTGGGCTTATAGGCTTGGGCTAATTCAGCATACCTACTAAATAGTATCTGTTAGATGTTCCACTGGAGCCTCAACCACAATTTGTCCCAAACTGAGTCTGTCATCTTCCTCACCTGACAGGCACTCCTTCAAGTTCCTGGCTCACTCCCATTGCATCTGTCAGGCTCAGAACCTTGCATATCTTACTTTCCTTTACTCTCTCTCTCTTGCATCTGTTCCCACTGCCATCCCCATCGCCCTAATTTATGTCCGTATTAATACACACATGCAATAACTTTCTAACTGGATCCCATGACACTGGTCTTTCACCTTTTCAATTTTCTACACTGCTTAAAAATATATCTCTCTAGGGGCACCTGGGTGGTTCAGTTGGTTGAGCAGTGACTCTTGATTTTGGCTCAAGTCATGATCTTAGGGTCTTGGGATGGAGCCCCAAGTCGGGCTCCGTGCTCAGCGGGGAGCCTGCTAGGGGATTCTCTCTCTCTCTCTCCCTGTCCCTCTGCCCTTCCCCCTGCTTGCACACGCACTCTCTCTCTCTCCCTCAAATATATAAATAAATAAATCTTTAAAAAAAATGCATCTCCCTAAAGTACAGCTCTGATCATGTGATTCTTTTTCTTAAAAACCGTTAAGGGTTTCATGTTGTCTAGACCTTCCAGTGTCTTTGTAATATGGCCCAACTTTCCTTTACAACTGTACTTCCATTTTTCTGCCTTAAAACAGAATCTCCATACACTCTCATATTTCATGCCATTTCTCATTATAGGAAAGCTCATGTTTTGTCCCACATTCTGCTTTTCTGTGTCTTACCTGCCCTTCAAAGTTCAGTTAAAAATACTACTGCCTTCAGAAAGATTTTTTTTAATGTATTCATCTATGAGGGAACTAACCACTTCCCACTTTAACAAAAAATTTCTCTTAGTTCTTGATGTTTAAATCTTATTTATTTCATTCCCCAGAGCAACTTGACCAGTGTGTTGAAGAGTGGGTGCTCAATAAACAAAAAGTATCGATTAAATGAATAAATTATAATAATTAATGGTAATAAGGGATGGAAACACAGTTTTGCTTCTGAATAATGAGTACCAAGGGATTGTATGGTCGGTCATACTGATATACCTTTGTCTGTTCCAATTCTGAAGACAAACTTTCCAAACTGCTAAAACTTAAGAAGCGCTCATGACTGGAACCTGTTTGAAAAAGGTATCTGACCACTGTCTCTTTGTTTGTGTCAAATCGCTCCCACTTTCTTAATGTGACCTAAATTTGAAAAAAATAAACATGTTATGAATTATCAGCATGTGTCAAAAATATTGTTCACATTTCCATTCATTTGTTAGGCTGTCAACCACCAGTTAACTCTGTTCAAATTTCACATGGTTATGCTGAACAAAGATGATGCTAATGTCTCCCGTTAGAATTTCACTCCGTGTTTCAATTCATCTACAAGAAAGAGGATGTGTAGACTAGCACTCTGAGTGTTCTATCAGCTGTAAAGTCCTATGAATGCGAAAAACTAATGATGTAATGTATGGTGATCAACATAACAATAAAAAATTAAAAAAAAAAGTCCTATGAACGTAAGGATATTACTTAAAATGTGGATAAGGGATAAAGGAAAAAAGAGCCTCCCAGGCTCTTTCAAAAAAAGAAAAAATAAAAGGGAGAAAGAGAGAGAAGGGGAGTGGGTAGTGAGCAGGTGGCAAGAATTCAAAAACTTTTAAAAAGTGTCAAGATCACAATAAAGCATAAACGTGTGGCTGCTGGACTTCCCAGAAAAGTGAAACGAGCCAGTGTTAATTCCTGGATTCAAACAAGTGTGGATTGAAATTCTGGCTTTATCACTGATCACTGCTCTGTGACTCTGGGTAAAGTCCTCCAATTATTTCTTGTGAAGCTTTCACACTGGCAAAATGTGCTAATTATAGTGTCTATCTCCTAAGGTTAACGTGATGATTAAAAGAGATAACTCATGTCAATACTTAACACAGTGCTGGAGTGTTAGAGGCAGGAACCAACGTTCGCTCCCATTGGGAGATGTAAGCGGTGACCTGGAGGTTAACAGGGCCCTAGACTTCTAGTCTCCCACCTGGATGCGGCGTTCCTGCTTCTCCCTGCTGTGCTCCATGCCGTCCAGGGTGCTCTCCAGCTTCCGCAGCTCCTCCCGGACTTGGCCGGGCAGCCCAACTTCTCCCTGCTGGGCCTGTGCTATCTGCTGCTGCACATCTCTCTTCTTTGCCGAAATCCTCTTTGTCTTTTGCTGGACAACAGATGGGTGTAAATGTTATCTCTGAGCAGCTAAGCAGGACAGAAACACCTACAGTCTAAAAGAGGCACAGAAAGGTACAACCTCACTGCAGCATGGGCCCAAACTGTCTTTTAACAGTTAATGTGAACGGGGGCGCCTGGGTGGCTCAGTCGGTTAAGCGTCTGCCTTCAGCTCAGGTCATGGTCCCAGGGTCCTGGGATCGAGTCCCCCGTTGGGCTCCTTGCTCAGTGGGCAGTGGGGAGTCTGCTTGTCCCTCTCTCTCTCTCCCTTTTTCCCCACCCCTGCTCATGCTCTCTCTCTCTCAAATAAATAAATAAATAAAAATTTTTTAAAAAAGTTAATGTGAACAGTTAAAATGGCCATGGGGACTCTATGTTGGTCAAAATGGGCGTTATTTACGAATATTTTATGTTTTTAATGGTAAACAACATAATTAATTTGATATTGGTGTTTTAACTGCATGCAAATTTAGACATTTAGCATTTTGTGTAATACTCCAGAAGGAATTTGACAAAACTATTTATTTGACATGATTCTCCTTCAAGAATTATTTCTGCATAAAAACATGAAGTCCTAACTCTAATTTTTTTTATCATTTATGCTGTAAAAATGCTGATACTAAGAGATTTAATTCCTGGGTATATTCAGAATGATAAACCTGCTGAGATATATGGGGAAAGTTGTTTTAAAATAAACTGTTTATTGAAGTATAATGTATAAACAATGGTAGACAAATCTCAGGTGTATACCATATGAATTTTCACAAAGTAAACACAGACATATAACCAAGTACCCGGTCCAAGAACTGTGAAGAGTTTTAAAATATTAATGTAAATATCTGTAATTACATATTTCTCTGACTTAGATAAACCCAAACACAACTTTTACAATGATTGAGAACAATGTAATACCAAGCATTAATTTTTTGGGCCCATAGTCTTTTTATAATTATTAAATAAATCTGTAAAGCCTAGAGGCTGCTCTTTTACATACACTTTTAATGTCACTTCCATGTTTATATACTATTACATATAAAATTAGCTAGCATTTTGCTATACATTATGTTAGCTAGAATTCTGTCGTTAAAATATTTGATTTGAAATCATACTTCTACTTATATTGAGTTTGGCAAGTAAGTTGGTTAAAATTGTTTATTATCAATACATGTACCAAAATTTCTTTATTTCCAGTTCTAATCCTTCATAAGAGCATACTATCCTGAAAAGTCTGGTACTTCATGTAAGTTATAATTTTCCAAACTGAGATATATTTGAAGTTGTAAATTGAAGAGCAGGATTTTAACATAATAACAAAGAACAGTGATCTCAAATATGGAGCATTTTATCTCTACGCTTTCTTCCTCTGTGACGAAAAGGACAAATGAGCTAGTTTTATGAAGGTTTTCATAGCTAAATCAACTTTTTCTCCATAATATTCCTTCAACTTTTTGATAGCATCAAATTACTCAGGCTGAGAATTTATCTTACAGGCTCTTCTGAAATAGCTAATATTTAACAGAGAACAGAGGTCACCTGGACTCCTCCCTGCATCACCCCCCCCCCCTTCCCTTTGTCCTTACTCTTGGACATACAGTTCTCTTCACTTCTCTGGTTCTGCCAGTGACTAACAAACTTTGCGTAAGTACTCTGGGGAAAGGGCATCCTACCTGGTGATGAAGAAGTAACTGCTGTGCTTCAAACAAATTTTCAGTGTCCAGGATCTTCTCAGCCTGCTCCTGGACTTCTTTAGAGCCAGAAATTAACTCTTCAAGGGAACTTTTCACTATTTCTTTGTACTGGACACAGTCCCCAAAGTTGCTTAACATCTTTTCAACCTAGATTTTCATGAAAAAATTATAACTCATATAATGCTCGGGTAATCTTAAATATTCTAAGAATATGTGTAAAGTCCATCTCAGTAACTTGAAATATATACCCAGATCTCTTTTATGTTTTCTTATATTTTTGAGGTTTATTTAGTTATTATTAAACTGCATAGCCATTTATGGGAATCGCAAGCCTCATGCTCCGTGCCCACTCAACCTGGTAGTCAAAGCAGGATAATGAAAGTGGGTATACTGTATATTTTATTTCCTGGATCCCTTTAATGACAATCCCATGACTAAAATTTAATCACAAATTATAAAAATGCAGTGTAATAAAGCTGAGTCCACCCTGTTTAAAGTAAGTAAGGAAAAAAATTGTGGAGGGGGAAAAAATTAAAAGAATAAAGAGTATTTGTTAAAAAATGCGCTTCCAATATTTTTACATAAAACACAATATAATGGCTAATTTTGTGGTTCTTTAGTGAATTCTTTTCCCTGAATTTTCTATCTCATTTCTGCTTCCTCTAGTCTATGTTTTAAGTGTGTGTGTGTGTGTGTGTGTGTGTGTGTGTGTGTGTGTGTGTGTGTAACAAAATATAAACTCATCTATCAATGTGACTGAAACTATTTGTTAAGTCTTGGATCAAAGATCACCTGCATGTACATTTACCTTTTAAAACCGTAATCCTAACTTTTCTCCTTACCTTCTTGATCAAAAAAAGAGTAGAGAAGAATGATGTCAGAATTTTACTTAAAGTATGGTAGTGGCTATGCTACCTGGACTATTGCTATGAAAGATGGATATCAAAGGATTGAAATAACTCATGTTCCAAAATTTGATTAATCCTATCACTATTTTCATTTTGTCAAAATTGTTAAGAAAAATACATAATATCAAAATTCATACATAAAACTAAAATCACATGCAGTTTAGAGTATTTTTGGCTTATGTAAATTCACTGCTAGAGTCTTAAGTGGATCTACATGCATTCAAAACATAAAAGGTTAATTGACCAAACTGTTAGATTAGGGACATCTCCAGAGAATTCCAAATCTTCAGAATCAGGGAACTTTAAATAATCTAGGTGACCATTTTTCCATGCAAGTTCATAAATGATTTCAAGAAATAATGGTAGCTATTTTCAACTTTCCATTCTTATGTTATCTTCCCATGCACAGACTCTTTAGACATGCATGACAACCTGGTCGGTAAAAATGTGTCACCAAGGGTAGAAGGGGCATACTAGAAATGAAGTAAATAGGTTTGTGTATTTTAATCCATAGAGGAATATAAACACTGAAATATATATCAAGAGGTTTAAAATGAGTAAGTCTTTCATAAAATAGATTTTACTGTCTGCTAACATTGAATATTTTATTATTACCAACTATCGGTTATTAAGCATTCACTCTCAAGCACTAAGTGCTTTACATATATTATTGCATTTTGGGGGTAAGTTTTTCTAGCTCTGTTTTGTAAGTAAGAAAATCAAAACCCAGAGATGTGAAGTGACAAGCTCAAGATTATGTAGGAAGTGGGCTCTCAGAGTTAAACTGTAACTCTGGGTTCATTTGACTCCCAAGCCTATGTTCTTAACCTCCATAATATACCTTCAACTGACCATGAAACAATGCTTTCAGTAAGAGTAAAAAGTGTGGATCTGGTAAGCTTTGTACTTAAATATAGGTTGTTATTCTGAACTAACATATCCAATAATGGCACAGACCATAACTCAAACACCTTCCCCACCAATCTTCATATGAATAAGTATCTTAACTATTGTGTTTGAACTATACTTTCTTAATAACTTTTTAAATCACAACCAAAAGAAAAAGAACCCTCCAGATTCCTCACCCAAAACTATTTAGAGTGTGAGTAAATGGTATACCTCTGACAACAAAGCTACAAGAGCCTTGAAAGAGCTAGATAATTTTGCCAGCTCATCTCCTTGCTTTTGGGCTTCATTCTCAGAAGAAACTTCAATTAAAATTTTAAGCCTGGATTTCAGCCAGTTGAGAGTCTCGCCTTTTGTGGTAACACCATTTCTGATCTCCTGGAATGAAGAGAATACATTGTGAATCAAGAACGGACTCGGACTAAGAAAGTTCATATGGTTGAGGTGGGAGAGTCATTCATTCACCAGTAGAGTGCCTGCTTATTTTACTTTTTGTTCACATCTTTAACAAAAGTCTACAAGTGCTAGAAAAAAATATTTCCCCAATGCCAATACCTGATATGTAAAATCAATACTCTCTATATCAAAAAGCTAACTAGATGGTTAGGTCATAATTAGATGGTTAGATATTTACAGATAGTCCCTTGATCACAAATAAAGGTGCCTCTAAAAGTACTGTAGAAGAAAATGGGATACCAAAATTGGGAACTGTAACACATTTTATTTTCTATTAGCTGGAAGGAACATGGTATTTTTAGAAAAAAAGGTTGAAAGAGTCCTTTTTTTAGTAAGTGGATTTCTTTTTTTTTTGAAGAGTTTAGTTGTTGAATATTATTATGGATGCCCTAAAAATTGATCTTTATTAACTTATATTTTATGTCTCAATTTTGTTAGCTTTTGGAAGTCAATAACCCACATGGTAAGATGTGCAAACAGGAGCACACCTCTAATCCAGGAAGGGAGGGTATACTGACCCAGACAATGCCAGAAAGATTCTGGGGCCTCAGCCCTTGCAAGGTCTGGGAACTGTGGGAATGCTGACTGGGGCAACCTCTTGCTCCTACACAGCTCTGGGAAGCACAGGGAAACCATGCAGCTGCTACAGAGGATCTCATAGGGTAAATTCACATCCACTGGTTCCAGAACCAAGTGATCTCTTCATTTTAAGATATGCGTTTTGTTTTTGTAATGTAACAGCAACAAAGAGCAAATATAAATATCCTTCTATAGGTATAGCATGATATTATTGAGCATCTCTAGTATTTAATGGGATTATAAATTTAAGAGAAAAACATGAAACTCAGAGGATAGGAATAGAAAGGAAATATATTCTCATTAACAGAAACTACGTGACTTGCAAGAGTTCAAAATGCTCAAAGATGGGGCGCCTGGGTGGCTCAGTCATTAAGTGTCTGCCTTCGGCTCAGGTCATGGTCCCAGGGTCCTGGGATCGAGCCCCGCATCAGGCTCCCTGCTCAGTGGGGAGCCTGCTTCTCCCTCTCCCACTCCCCCTGCTTGTATTCCCACTCTCGCTGTCTCTCTCTGTCAAATAAATAAATAAAATCTTTAAAAAAAAAATGCTCAAAGATAAGGATTTTCGCAATGGCATGTGGCTACAAAACAGCAGAGCCACACTAAGAAGGAGAGGGTTGCTGTGTGTCATTCACAGAATGTGAACTGGGTTCAGGCTTGAGGTTCTGTCACCTGGCTAGGTTTATCAGGCTGTGCCCATGCTCCCAGAGCTGATCAATCCAGACTGAATGTGACATAGAAATGAGACTTAAAGACCTTTCCCAATTCTGTGATTGGGCTTTTGAATGGCTGAAAATGTATAAAAACCCACAGTATTCTTGTTTTCCATGACAATTCTTAAATCTCTGCTGTGTTGTATGCCCATGCAGGCAAATTTTCCTCTCAGGATTTTCCATTAGCTAAAGATCTATGAGAGGTACCACTAAGCATGACTAAATCTCAAAGCTAACAATGATTCAATAGGGAAAATCATCCCCTATTCTTCTTCACAGTAACATAAGGAGATTTACTCTTAAGACAGTTTTTCAGTAATTTAATTTTTTTACAGAAAGAAAAGAATATATCAGTTAGTCTGTCTACCATTAATTTTTTCATTAATGAAAAATATGGATGAGAACTAACCTCTACAGCACATTTAATCTCTCCATGGTTGGCAGTATTGAAGGGTTCACTCTTAAACCCTTTCAACTGTGTCTCCTTTGCAGATATCCAAGATGAGAACTCAGAAATTCTGAAATAACACAAGTATTTTCTTATTAAGGGGAGAAAATATCCCAGTGGTTAAAATACATTTTCTATTTTGAATTTATTCATGGAAATCTAGCAATCAACTGATTAGCAAGTCAATTAACAAATTTTCTGGAAACTGTTCCTTTAACATGAAGTTCAGGACAGGGGTGGCTGCCTCTGAACTGTCACTTGGAGGAAAGAGAAAGCAGAGCAGATGGAGCTCAGCTAAGGAAAACGGTGTGTTCCCAGGGCCTGAGCACATGGGAATATGGAAGGCACCACCTGAGGTCTGGCCTCATCTATCTCCACTGGACTGAGACAGAAACCCAGAGGCAGAAGTCTTCCCTCTGGGGATATGAGGAAATCAGGGAGAAAGGAACTGCCAAACGTCCTTCAAAAAGGTAACATCTGGGTCCCTGGGAAATAAAGTGCTTCACCTTGTTTCTGACTGAAACCCATTCTTTTTATTAAATGAAGCATTTTTATATTAAGAGCATGGGCAAGATCATACAATCTGATTTTCTTTATTGCTTCAGAGGGAACACACGTCACTTCTCGTCATGCAATGATCTCCGAATTAACAGTATTAGGACAGACAGTGTCCATCTCTGGAAGCAGTTCCACAACTACCTGCTAGTGTAGTCCTTCCACTTGTCTGGGTCTTCCATGAGCTTCATGTAGGTGGTACCAATGGTAGCTCTGAGCTCTTTGAGAGTCGCGTGACAGGTTTCAGGTGTGTTCCTTACTGGGTCCCGGACTGGGAGTTTCAGACACAGTTCTTCAATAAGCTGCAACCTTTTCTCACAAAGATGATGAGGACCTTTGTCACTGAAGAAAATCTGATGAGCAATAAACATTGATATAATCCCTGTGAAAATCCATACAATACTTCCATATTTTCATAGAAGATTCCCATTTAGTCTACTAGTATATAGTAATTAAGCTATTTAGTGTTTTTGGACCCAAACCAAAGTATCAGGTATGTATCTTTTAGGTAAAAATGTGACTTTGCATGCCTGCACTTGGGGTGTGTGAGACGTACCCTGTGCTCTTTAATGATCTTTTCACTGCCTTCCTGGGGCACCAGCTTGGTCTCTCGATCCAGCTCAGTTCTGCATTCTTCTACAGAAGCTAAGAATCTATTCTTCTCCACATCAATCTTCAGATGAAGCAAATGATATGGGGCTTCTCCTTGAAGATCCTACATTCCATAGGAAGATTCAAAAAAAAAAAAATGATACCATTCCAGATTATATACATTTCTAATCGGAGTGGCAAAAACCATAAAATATTCCCTTTGGGGCCAATGTGATTTAATCACTATTGTCTGCACCTGGATGCTATGCTTTGTACTTTTCCAAGTAGTGGGACCGCAATGAATTCTTTCAGGCTGCGGGGTCAGATTTTTCACAGTAATTATTCTATTTAATTTTTACTATAGCTCCACACAGTATTAATATTCCTATTTCACAAATTAGACCACTGAGGCTCAGGGGTAATTAGAAAAGCTAGATTTGAATCTAAACTTAAATGATGCACTGATTCCACATACCCTCTCCCTGGCATATGTCCCTTTTAATTTTGTCAATGACCCTGGGAGGTAGGAAGAACATAGTTATACTCACTACACAAAGGGCAAAGAGAAAACTTTATTAGTAAAGAGGCCAGATCAAATGGCCCGTGCCTTTGACCACCTGCCTTGTCCTTTTTCCTTAACGCATTCCTTGAGAAAACAAGCCAGCGGCATGCAAACATGAAATGTTTTATGTTCTTTTTGATATATAATCATAAGCTACATCATTACCTTCAGTCCTACAATTTATTAATTTTAGCCAGCTTGTATCCTATGGCATTTAAAAGGTAACTTTTAAAATAAAATACTAAGATAACAGATGAGAAAATGATTTGAGGCTATGGAAAGACTAGAACAGATTATATCCTAGATTGTATCCTTGAGAGCTTAATGAGAGTTTGTGTGTATATATAAAATAAATACAGCTTTCCATTATTCCATTAGAATCTCTATTTCATAATACATTTATGATATGTTAAGCTTTAAAGACATCTTCAAAAAGCTTGGGTTTCTTTAAGAATCTTTTTCTAGTTTTTATATTTAGCAAATAAAATATGTCCTTAACTGTGTTTTTCCTATGCTTGGGGATGATTTTTTTTAGCCTATGTTACTGAGATGAGAAAAAAAAAATCGAGAGAATAACAAAAGCTGATGGAGAGTATCTTAGCTGCCTACCTGCCAGATCCCGTGACTTCTTCATATAATACACATGAAGTTCGCCACTAGCTATTACCTTGTGATAGCACTCGTTAACCTGCTGCTGGAGCAGGCTTCCTAGAGCCTGGCTTGAGCAAGACAGCCCTGGGTGGGTCTCCACTGTACTGCAGCTGCCCCCTGGCATGTGGATTCTAGAGTCGGCTTCCTTGTGACAAGCCCAGTGTGGGGCACTCAAGTTAGACCAGCCAAAGGAATCCCTACGTCCCCCAGTCGAGTGCTGTCCTGCTGTCTCTCTTCCAGGTGCTGGTATTTCCCCCTCCCACCCACTTCCAGATCTCTGCTGCTTCTTTAAAATCCTAAAACAAAAACTAGTTACTTGATTCACTCCTTTCCACTCTCCAAGTGGGCCCACTTCTCTCTTCCAAAGCTTTCATGAGCATTAACTATACTTTTGGGGATTTACATATTATACTTTCATTATCTGCAACTAATTATCTCCCCTGCTGGGCTCTAAAGTCTTTGGAGAAATGGACTGTGCTTTGTTCATCCCTGAGTCCTTAACCAATAAGTGTTTGTATTTATATTTTTTAGACCATAACAATCTAAACCAGATGGTAAAATCCTTGAAAAGAGCAAAATGTTAGTATGCCTAATGTGATTTACTTAGATGAGAAGAGCTTATTAAATGTTACCGAATTAAATGCCCTTGTCATTCCTACCCCCAAAAATACTCAGGAAAAGAAAAACAGCACTCTTAAGTAATATGATAAAATCAATGCTACAAAAAAATTAAGAAAAACAAAATCGTATCATATTTTATCACTGTTTTATTTGTTTGGTTTTTTTAAATGGGAGAAGTACCTGTGGTGATTTTCCATGAATTTCTCTTATAATCGAAACTTAACACCCTCATGCTCTCTCCCATCATGCGTGGCACCTACTTATGTGTGTGTTCCCACGATGTCCTGACTCACCTTCCACTGTTTATGGAGCTTTCTAACGGCTTCCTGCAGGCCCTGCTGTTCCTGCTCAGGGAGAATGTCGGTGAGCTCGTCGCAAGCTTTCAGGAAAGCATTGAGCACTCTCTGATCCAGCTGACTGAAAAACTCCTGGCACGGAGAGGAGGAAGTGGTTAAGAGTGTCGGGAAGAATAAAAGGCAGCATCAGACACTCTGCAGTTAAGCAGTCACGCCTCTACATGAGTCCCTCAGCCAGCTGCTGCCCTCTTCAAACCTTCCTGGCAACTACTTTTTTTTTTTTCAGGAATGAACTATAATTATCTACAGTTATGAGTCAGAAGCCACCACATCTGAAATTCAACTAGTGCTTTTCATTTTTTAGGAAAAAAAAAATCTTTTCAGCTTTCAAATTTGGTAGACTATTCCAGAAGGCCAAGGGGCCTAAAACCTTGATTCCATAGTAAAAGAGTTTTCATTCCTCTTCGGTGAAGTCAGAAGAGCAGAACGGAAGCTAGCGTTTAGTCTCACAATTCCTCATACCCTAATATAATGGGTTTCAGGCACTGCTGATTCATTATGAGCCATTTCTACATTCAGACAAGTACACACATGGCCCCACAAGCTATGGACAGAATTGTGCTTCCCACTACCTCCCCAAATTTATATGTTGAATCCCTAACCCGCAATGTGATGATATTTGGAGTTGAAGCCATTGGGGTAATTAGGTTGAATGAGGTCACGAGGGTAGGTCCCTCATGATGGAATTAGTGCCCTTATAACAGGAGACATCAAAGGCCTTGCTCCCTATGTATCTCTGCCTTATGAGAACACAGTGACAAGGCGACCATCCACAAGCCAGGAAGAGAGTCCTCACCAAACCCAACCATGCTAGTACTCTGACCTCAGACCTATCGTCTCCAGAACTGTGAGAAAATAAATGCCTGTGGCTGAAGCCACCCAACCTGTATGTATTTATATGGCGGTCCAAACAGACCCAAACAGCACATGTGCACCTATATGCATAACCAAGTCTCACACAGACTCAGGAGGATATATGCGGAGATATTTTGAAACAACAGTGGTTCAAAACAGAAAGGGTCACACTGCAACAAAAGTATCAACTGAAGGAGATGCTGAGTGGTCACAGACATCAACCCTAAGTTCAGTCAGCTACATCACAAATACATTGCAGTCATCATCTGATAGTGTGGTTTATACCAATATCCACTGAAATTTCATGAAACATAAAATACATGATCTCAGAGGGCCCATCATCTCCATACAGCATTTAAGAGATTACTAACATTTTCAATACCTATGTGATTTAAATGAGTATGATTAACAGGAAGATGACTTCACAAGAGGACAAGTTGTGGATCAGCTACCAAACTTCAAATGACACGGTATTCACACTTCGATATGGCGGGTTCATGAAATGAGCACAAAGACTTAGCCATCCACCTTAAAATTATCTCTTAAAAAGAATATGTTGGTTATGTAAGAATTTCTCAGCTAAAATAATTCAGGAGAGCCTCATTATATATCCAATAACTCTACCATTTCAGGGGCTTAAGAATGGCCAATTATAATGCAGTTCATCAATTGCTCCTGAAGTTTTTTTGCTGCTGCCATTTTTTGGGTCTAATAACCTAAAATGTTTCTGCCTTCCTAACTCACCTCTTCTTCCCCCCGCCTCAAAAACTTAGTATTAGAACAGAATGTTCTTTTTATTTTTCACTCAAGACCACTGGTCCGTGTCCTCAGGTCAAGTGCCCCATGAGGGACAAACTCACGGTATGTCTCTTCAGGAGGTCTTCTGGGTTTCCCTTTTCCTCCAGGCCCTCCTGAGCGATCCGCAGCACCTTCTCTAACTCTGCTCGAGACTCCTCGAATTTTTTCATCAAGCGACTATTGGTTTCCACATGTTTCTTCCAGTCTCCAATTTTCTTCACCATATTCTTGATTTAAAAAATAATGCCAATGTGATGCTGCTCTCTCATTATTGAAAACATCATTTTGTTAAAGAGTATTGTTTCTTTAAAAAAAAAACACTCGGAAGGAATATGTTTCATTATGATGAGAGTAATCAACTTCTTTTGACATTAATGAGTATTAGAAAAAGAAGAAGTAAAATGATTGGTTCCAAACCTCAGTAGGCGAGGCACTTAGCCTCATTTAGCTGTGAGAATTACATACCCTAGTCCTTTAATTTTCCTTGGCCTATGTTTCTATAGCAGGGAGAAAGCTTACCTGGAAAGCACCATGGACATCTGCAATCTGTCTGTGCAGCTTTGTCTGATCAAAGTGCTTTAACAAACTGCTCAAGGTCACGAACTTTTGAACACTTTGACTGCCTTTCTCAATTTGTGTCATGGTTTTCTTACAGCTTTCTTGACAAGCTGACAGTTCCTACAGGGAAAGGAAACCCACAACAATAGTATTTAAAAGGGTGAGAAAGAGAGGGAAAGAGAATAACCATTACAAAACAATAAGAACAACACTATATAGCTTTTAGGCTTTTAGCCAGCTGTAAGTAAAATCAAAAGTACAGAGAAGTGTTTCTTTTCATTGAGAAGAGTTCAATTCTAAGCAATCACTGAAGTCGGTGTTTTTTTATATAAGGCATTTAAATGTCACATTGAGTTTTTTGAGATTTTTTAAAATTCCATGCCTGTGTTATTAAGAAAATGAAAGGCCATCAAAATTGTTATTTGCCTGCAAAAATGTTATTTGTCCAACTCACAGGCCTATGATTTATTGAGAGAACAATCCCAAAATCAATCAACATATTAGGTTTTAATCTAACTAAATAAATACCAATGTACACACTTTGCTGAAAAAGCTGCAGCAAATTATGTATTATTTGTGTATGCCAAAATGTACAACACTTGAATTCCTAAGGTTCATAAGCTGTCAACCTCATTAACAAAATGGTGGACCTCAGATACTAACCACAAAAGGCAGCAGACCAGTTGGTATGGGAGGACTTGCAGTTGTCACACACTGGCAGGATGAGAAACCATGGTGACCCAGGCCCTCCCACCTCTGCTTAGTAACCTAGCATCATAGTGATTTCTGCAATTGACAGCAGAATTATCGAGCCCAGCCCAAGGCCAACAGTCATTTTTTGACCTGAAGCTGTACTATTTGCATTTCGACACACTCAACAGCTTGGAAAAGTATTTCAAACTGCTCATTTGGATACCAGTTTTGGTAGTCTAGAGGCAAATATTAAGACCAAGGTTTTGTTTGTTTGTTTTGAAAAAACGAAGTAAGGACATATTTTTCCTTTTGAAGATTCAGGACATAAAAGAGTAATATATGTTAGCAAGATATTATTAAATATTATTAATATTATTATTACTAAGATATCAAATGTTATTTTAATTGTGGAAGGATTCTTTGATGGCAATTCATAGCAATTTGAGAATACAAGAAATGGCACTGTAACTCAAAGTGAAAGACAATCTTTATCCAATATGATGAAAACCCACTAGAATAGGGTTTGGTGGTATAAGCATTGTGGTTTTACTATCAGTAACAGTAAAAAATAATAATAATAATTGCTACCAGTTATAGAGTACATGCTATATGCCACTATGTGCTAGTTCCATTATGGAATAAGTAATGGAATCACCAAAATAAGCTCTCAACTTACGTATTATCATCATCTGCATTTTAAGGTGAGGAAATAAAAGCTAATCAAGTCTTTGTAATTTGTTATATCAGATCTAAGATCTGAATACCTGTCTGACTCACTTCAGATACTCTCTGTTCTTTCTGCTAAGTGATGCTACCTTCCTTCCAGGAATCTGTTTCAGTGAATGCAGTGGTGAACCATTTGCCCATTAAGTTTCACACTCCTCTGATGGATAGGGTCATTTATAATAAACCACCTTAAATAAGTCAATTAGCTGCAAGAGTGGGAAGCTGTTCTGCATAGAGATCTGTTTATAAAAACTGAGACCAAAAAAATGATTATCACTCCAAACACATTTCCAGAATTTTATGATTGTGTAATCAGACTTAATCTTAGAGGCAAAGAAAAGATCTCATAAGACAGTTTACAGACACTGGATAGAAACAGAATGGAACTATTTGCTTTTATATATCTAAATATCTAAAATTTGAAATTTATTTATAAAAATGTTATCTCTATATAAATTTAGATAGATAGATAAAATTTTCATTTTATCGTTAGTGGACAGGGGTTTCGTCTTTGGACAGATGTATATTTTTGTTTTGAGATGCCAGTGCTATTCTATTTTTTTTAAAGATTTTATTTATTTATTTATTTGAGAGAGAGAGGGAGAGTGAGAAGCAGACTCCCTGCTGAGCAGGGAGCCTAATGATGCTGGGCTCAGTGACAGGACCCTGGGATCATGACCTAAGCCAAAGGCAGACACTTAACGACTGAGCCACCCAGGCACCCCTGGATGCCAACGCTATTCTAGAAAAATGCTTCCTGTCCTAACCGAATTTCTACCACTATAAGCACCACCTCAGTCTTACTACGCATGCTTTAAAATAACTATGTCTCCTCAAGAGGACTTCTCCTTACCTGTTGTTTCTGTTTAAAAAGAGCACTAGATTGTGCCTCATGCTCAAGAACTGTTAAAATTTCATTGATTTTCCCAAGTGAGTCATAAAAGAGTGTCATCTGCTTTTCTAATTCTTCCAATGGTATCAACAGCTGTCGAGACTCATAAAGGAGTGGAGGGTGACATTCTTTGACCTTTAAAAATACAGAGACAAAAATTCTATTAAAGGCCACTAATTACCACAAACTCAGGGCACTGTTCACAGTTCTTGGGAACATTTTCTTCAGTGATATTGTCATCTGGTGCTTGCAGATCTTCAAAGACCTTTATTTAATGATATTTCCTATGTATTGTTAAATTTTGATATAAAAAACAATACTACTGAGACAAATAAATGCTACAGAGTTTTCCCATGAAGATTCATCTAAACTGTCCATCTGGATAGCACTTTCCCATCTAAACAATGTTGTTGGTGAGCCAGATGGCATCAAATTCCACCTCATAAACTATGCAGCTCATCTTCACTTCGGCCTCAAAATCTGACCTGAGATAGTTGTGAATTACGTTATCCAGACTAACCTTCCAACTTTATTTTCAAGGTCTCTACTACTTGGACCCTTAACTCTAGACAAAGCTGTAACTTTGCTGACTCATTCTTCCCAGACAGGCCTTCTTCTTCCCTACCTCTCCCACCTCTATGCTTCCCTACTCTCTGCCCATCATCTTACTCATCCCAAGTGCACAAGTCAGGTACCAATTTATTTACAAAAGTCCCCACGCCAGGGGATATCTTCCCAGTCTGAATTGACCCAGCCCTCATTTGTCAATTGTCTTTAAAAAAAATGCTGTTACTTTATACACTTGTATTCTTTATCTTAATGCTGAGGCCATACACTCCTGGGGATCAAGAGATCCATAAAGTTTCTGCCTTATCACTTTATGTCAGAATCCAGGACCAGGTCATTCTCTAAGAACTTCCTGTCCCCATTCATTTTACTTAGAATTGCTACCCAAATATTATTTGTACTTCTGGGAACCAAGGAAAGGAAATTGAGTCCTTGTTAGTTGACCATTCTCTTTTTTCTTAAATTATAAATATTCTCATGCTGTCAGATACCCTGCCTGAAGGACGAACTCCCCAAAAGAAAGCTACTGATCTACTACTGCAAGAAGGCTCTGCTAAAATGACTCTGAACAAAATGAAGAGAAACTGCTAATATGCATAAAAATCAAGTATGCTTTAGAAATCTTTCCTGGATACAGTTGAAAATTTAACTGAGATGCTACAACTAAAGTAGTAGTTTTAAAAAGCTGAACAACTTAGATGTGTTTACAGGTGGAATTTGCTTTCTCAGAGGTTGCCCCAAATCATTAAACTTGGCCTAGGCTAAGATATGCAAGCCCAAGCTATGGTTCTAAAAGCTTGGTTATCAGTTCAACAGCACTGACCTCGAATTGTGCCCAATCTCTATAAATAATCTTAACTTGAATATTAAAATAAAAAGAATTAGAAATTAACATTCTAATTTATACCAGTTTGGCAAATGAAGTTTTCTTTTTTTTTTCAAGACCATGATTCTTCCTATTTTCACCTATCTCATTTATTCCTCTTTACATTATTTTTCCACTACTGATTTCATGTAGGTTATCTCTCTCTGCTTTTTCCCTCCTAAATAACAGGTTTCTCTGCTTTCTTTTCCTCTGTTTCTCAAGTCTTCATTACAAAATTTTCCTCTTCATTTATATAGTCACTCCTTTCCTCTATCAGAAATTAATTACCCAATCACAAACAATACCATCTTCATAAAATTCAACTTCAGACAGATAAAAAATTCCAGTGGAACTTCCAAAGTTCTTAAGGAAGTCCCTCAACAGAATAGAAAAGTCTTATGGCTAGTGCTTGACGTCCATGGAGTTCCCTATACACAAGTGGTAGAAATGTATAGATCTTAAGTCTAAGGTGAGCTCCATGAAATGAAGAGGGCAGAATTCTCCACTGCATAAATAATCTTAGAGCAGAGGGATGTCAAACAAAACTCAATAAAAGGGCATTTGGGAGTTCTTTCTCATTTAAATATCTGATCTCTTCCTCCTCCTTCCCCTTCCTTTTCTCCCCCCACCTTTGTTTTACCACATTTAACTGACCCCTTATTCCTCCAGAAGAGACTTATCTTTCTAATAAAGCTCCTAGTGTTTCTAAATTAACAGAGGTAATACTTGACATCAGATCCATAGTTTCAGTTTTAAAACTCATGACAAAGTTATTAAATGACAGAGTTACTAAATCAAGAATCCCAGGAAAAAGCAAAAGCATCTCTTAACAAGTAAAGAATCTGCCCATGGGTGTGACTGAGGAGGAGTAAAGCATGTTGAAGGCAGTGTTGGTCCCGCACAGTTGTCATGCATTAAAGTATTTTCCCACCTTGGTTAGCTGTTCTTTGAGCCTAGACATGGTTGCAAACATTTCATTAGCTTCCTCTTGGGAGCTCTCTTTGGTAATGAGGTGTGCAGTCTTTGTAATCATCTTGTATTGAGCATCCATTACAGGCACCCTCTGCTCAATGTCCTGCATGAATCATTGAAACAGCTAAATTAACACATGGTACATTTCCTTTTAATTTCAGGATTCCACAGAAGGTTAGACAAAAATCAGTATGTACTGTATAAAATCCTATACTTCTAATAAATTTTTGGAAATTCCAGTTATTGCTTTCCTTTATTGCTAATATATTATATACTGGTAATATCACATGAATAGATAAAAGCTTTCCTTTAGAAGTAACCATAAATCCTTAAATTAACATACAGACAAGCTGAAGTAATCTGTACACTTTCAAAAATATATGTGTTAATGTAGTATGCAATCATTATAACAAGCAAATGCATGTTAATTTGGGGCAATTCCTCTGACCTTAACAATGATACAACTTACTTTTTCTTAAGAAAAGTAACACACTGTCATAGTAGAAAATTTATAAATCAGAGATAATAAGAAAAAAATTAAATTACTTACAGTCTTCTTACACAGTGATAACCAGAGCCAACATCTCATCACTACATCATTAATGTTTTCCCCTGTGCATGCTTACACCCATTTTTTTATATTTACAAAAAAGGATACTATTTTTGGCTTTTCTCATTTAATAGTATATTAGAAAAGATTTCCATGTCATTAAATATTCTTTTACTACTTCATTTTTGAGAGCTGCAAGGTATTCAAAATATGTGAAGAGCACAATTCATTTAGTCAATACTTTATAGGAAAGGCATTTATATAGAGGTGTCATCTGTAGATGTTTCCTGTTTTCTCCTAGTCCTTTGTAATTTGGTTGTAGAAAAAAATCTCTACATTAAAAAACTATTTTGAAGTTACTATTTGATCAAAACATATCCTTAAAAAATCCAAATAGATTTTTTTTTTAAATGCATTTTTTTTTTTTCAATTTTGAAGTGCTAACCAGGATATGTACACATGCCAAAATCGTGCCAAAGAGACATAGGTTTTACTTTGCAAGGATCTGGGTTAACTTCAGTGATCTTCCTTTTCCCAACAGAACAGGTTTTCACTTCCTTGTCCAGAAACTACCCCCTCACCTCCAAGTCTTGAATTAATAACTTGACATTAAGAAAAGAGACTTCTAAGGGTTCAGAAAGTTTCTTATGGGCTTCAGTTGCAAAATCAGACAGGACAGTAACACAGTCTGTGTACTCCTTCTTCATTCTGTCCGTTTCATCAGCCCGAGCATACTGTTAAGGAAAGGGAGGAGCACAACACGGAAAATCATTAAGGCAAACCTCTGGGAGCCTGTAACTTTGACGTTCACCTACTCTCTAGAATTGTTATATGGTAAGAAAGATGATAATTTCTGACTCTTATTTTAGATACACTTGAAGTAAGTCCAATTACTGTGAAAGGAAAAAAGGAACTAGCACAGAAGCAAAGAATTATGATTTCAAACATGAGTCGTCCCCTATCTGTAGGCTCCATATGTCAACATACTCTTGAATCAAACTATACATTTCCATAATGTTCCTCTATTATAAATGGGAACGAATAAAGGACCAAAAATAAGCATAACAGTTCTAAACACATCTATACTCTGCCTAAATAAGCCCATGCTACAACAATAAACAGTCTCTAAACAGACTGTTTATCACCACGTTTATAACACATGCATGTTCTAAGTATATAGAGATTGAAAGACATACTTGCTTGACTTCCATGAACAACTCCCTCCATCGCCCATTGAGCAATAGTAATTGCTGTTTAAGATCTCGGGAAACCATCTCATCACATGTTTCAATTAGAAAATTGCCCGCATCATTCATGGCAGCGTGCTGCTGTATCCAGTGAGGCAAATTTCGGAAAAAATCCTAAAAAATAAACAATGCACACTACTGTAAACCACAGACCAAAAATTAATAAATGATATGGAAGTAACCAAACTATGAGAAGTATCTTTGTTCTAAATTTGTACAAATTTTAAGGTAAATATTCGCTCTCCTTCCAAATGCAATTTTCAGTAAAGAGGTTCAAAAATAGGAACTAGAAATGCTGAGTGTCTTTTTGTAAGAACAGCTTATATCTTTTACCATATATTTTGCTGAAAACAAAACAAAACATGATGGCCATTTTCTGTTATTCCTATTTTACAAATTAAAAACTGAATTTCTGTAAGTGTAAGGGACTTGTACACAGTAAATACCAGTGCCAGAGTCATATAAAAGGTGTGGCATTTTAGAGTAATGTATAGTTTTGTTTAAAAATTATAAACAAACTTTTTTGAACTATCATTTTTTATTTTAAAATCTGAATATAGTACATGAAGATAATTAACAATCATGGACATAAATCATTGAAGGAAAATTTTTAAAAATTATATAGCTGGGCCAAGAAGACTTAATACAGTAACATCGTTTCTTATTTGTTTAAGGTTACGCACTTGGCAATGAAGCAGTTTTCTGCTGATTTCAAGTTAATATACGTGTACATGCATATACACACACACCACGGTAAAAACCAAGGATACCAAAGATAATTCAAAATCTATTTTATAAGCCATGTGTGGGAGGACTTCTCACATAAATAGATGAGAACACTTCTGTTTCTGGTGGTTGTAGTCCCTTGGATGAAATTAACACATATGACATCTACTAGGGCACTGCCAGTCTAATCAGAAAAGCCAAAATCTGTATGGGTATACAGTTCTTATCATCCTCAGCTACACGAGAATAATTAATCTATGTGAAATATAGAGTGGTAAAGATTTAAAAATTATGCATCTACTTGCATAACACAATAATAGAAGAGCCAATCTTGGATAGCAAGCACTTAATTCTAATGTATTTACTATACTCTTTAATGGGAGCCTGGCATTTTTATATCTTTCACATAACATATAAATTGATTTTTCATGGGACAATATCAGATTCCCAGTAAGAAGTACACATAGAGAAATCAATCCATTTTATGTGATATTTTAATGTAAGTGACATTAAAGTAGAACAGTACCTCTTAAACCCTCACATACACACCTCTAATTGGAGGAAAAATATCACTCTTGCCCACTCTTGCCATTCTCAACCCTTGACTAAGGGCTGATAACATCCAAAAAGGAATATCCAAAGAGACAAAAATGTGGTGACCCAGATGTCCAACTGGTGTGTGTCATGATGCAGAATCAGTATTAAGTTATACTCTCTGAAATGAGGAAATCCACAGAGGTCAGGGCCCTTCACGTACAGACCTAATGGTGAGTGAAGTGACCTTTGCGGCCCCCTGGGTTTGGCGGTCCCTCCATAGGTTCCTGCTCTTCTGAATGCAAAAGCCAAACACTGAACTGATCAGAGAGGGAACTGTTTTAACATAACTTCTGTAAAGCAGTGTATTTCTTGGCCTAAAATAATTTACTAACCCGAGAGCACAACTCTTGAGGTAATGTCAAGAATCGTGAGTCACATTTGCAAATATATAACATTCCCTAGAGACCTATGCTGTGTCTCATTGCTAAGTTCGTGTATACTCCTTTCCTTTGGTAAGAGCAATCTTACCTTTTTGGCATGCTCTGACTGATTTAGCATTTTCTCTGCATCCTCTAACCAGGCCTGAAGACTGGCCACAGTATTGTCATACCGATCCCAGTTAGCGATTACTTCTTCCAGCATGCTCCGCACGCTCCTAACTTCTACTGAGAGGTTCCTCCACTGGGCAGTGGTTTCGTTCATGAATTTCATCACATTCTCGGCTTCTTCCACTAAAACAGATACGACAAATTATAACTCTTACTTTATATTTTAAATCCACCAAGCCTTTTCTCTATGGTCTATACACTGGTGTGCAACTATAATTCTTCTTTAGAGATTATTTTTTAAGATTTTATTTATTTATTTGACAGAGAGAGAGACACAGCGAGAGAGGGAACACAAGCAGGGGGGAGTGGGAGAGGGAGAAGCAGGCTCCTCGTTGAGCAGGGAGCCCGATGTGGGGCTCGATCATGACCTGAGCCAAAGGCAGCTGTTTAACCGACTGAGCCACTCAGGCACCCCTATGATTCTTCTTTAGATTATAAAGTTAAAAGATGAAATGTTAGAATTTCATTCAGCTAATGCTGGGTATGTTGTACCATATTCACAGGTATTTATAAAGATTAAAAATAATATATTTAAATTTTTTGATAAACGGGATGCAATAAGTGACATATGTATTTTTTTGCATTTTATATGCACTTAAATAGATGGTCACATATATAGTATCAATCACAAATGCTACAGTTCATTTTCAGCAAATATGACAGACATATTTACAAAATGAAGCAAACATATTTTACAACTTGTGTCTTCACACTAACTTAAGTTTTCATTTACTTGATAGTAATATTCAAGTTACTTTTTTTCATTTAATCCTCAGAATTGAAAGTAGGTTAGAAAATTGCAATTTAGAAAAGGAACGCTTTTTTTTTTTTTTTTTTTGCCCCTTCTCAGAAGATCACACACATAGACATGCACACACACACACAGTATGATTATACAGGGCAGAGAGGCATTGCACAAAGTCAAGGGGACTGAAGCCAATAGGTGCGTTCCAGGCCCATGGCAGGGTCACAGAAAGATTCTGCAAGAAAAAAAAATGAGCCAATCACAGAAATCTGTAGGTTCTAAACCATACTGCATTCAACAGTTCAGCCAATTCTATCATGTGTTTTACCTGAACCGTCAGCTTGGACATACATCTCTGCTGTCTGTTTCAAGATCTGGTATGTCACTTCATACTGTTCAAAGAACTTGGTATTTTCTATAAAAGACTAGAAAGGGGGAGTGGTTAGAAGACGGCAAACACCAGGCATAGGTAGAAATACCAAAGTCCATTTCTTCAAGAGAGATATATAGGTATTTTGCCCAAATTTACCAGCCTCACTCTCGTAAAATATAGCAAATTAGTTCAACTGTTACAAAATAACCCAGCTATTCTGAGAATATAAATTGATTCCACACTCACTTTTAATTCTAACTCAGCACTATTGAGAAAGTATTCTATTTCTTCTCCACGCAAGGGTTTGTTTTTAGAAGGGACTGAAGTCTCTCCAGACAACCTGGGGCTAACATTTAGAAAGCACTAAATTTGGAAGAACATTTTCATGTCCAACTGTGTTTGAGCTGTGGGATTTTGTTGCTCTTTGAACATTAATTCTGGTGAATGATGGCTCTGAGGAACTTGGATTATAAATAAATGGCACAGTGCACACTTTTCTTAAAATAAAAAGTACAAAAATATTTAAAAGTAGAAAAATTTTAAATAATCACATATCCCACCCACAAGTGTAAAAATTACAGATAAGACATGTCTATAGTTGTATGTAATTTACATATGTAACAGAGCCACCATCAGCAAATGGGCACTATAAAATTTAGAACACACAAGAAATCCTTAGGTAAATTTTATTGTTAACTCCAGGAAATATGAAATAACTCCTGTTTCGAAGATTAGTCCTGCTATGGTAAAGGAAAAAAAAAATGCAATCATAGTTACCAACATATCACCAAAGGCTCTTTAATTTCTTTTAATAGTACAATTAGTTCCTATGATAACCCAATAAAATACTTGGTAAGTGTCTCTATTACAAAATGCAAAATTAGCCTTTAGAAAGCAGCTGAAGTCCAGTGTGATATGCTGATGAATACTTAATATGGAGATGCAAAATGTTTGAGTGCAGATATAAAACTTCGTAATTTCATAGACATCCCTCAATTTTACTGATAAATTTTTATTATATTTCAAGATAACACTTAAAAACATTCCACGTATAATACATTTCATAGCATTTTATGTTTATAAAGCATTTATAAATTATTCTTCAGGAATATAGTGACTAGGGAAAGCTGTGAGTTACCTGGAATGAAGGGTTCCACGAGGAACACTTATTTCAATAATTTAACAGGCTGTATTATTTTGTAAGTAAAATAATAAATTGGCTAATTAATTATTTAGCCTTATGTTCTACTCCCTTAACCTCCCTGTTCCCCAACTAGGGAAAGGTAATTTACTGTAATTTAAATTTGGAATAATTTAACCAAATGAGCATATCATAATTTGATCAAAAAAGGAAAGTTACACCTAATGTGCAAGACACTGTAGACAAATGAAGAGATAAATATATTTGGCAATGTTTAAAAAAATAGTCTCCATTTATTTTTGGAACAAATTTCAAGAAGCTAATGGGGAAAACAATTCTAAGTGTGCGAGGAAAGGGAAATAGTGGCTGTATTGGACAGAAAGACTTCATTTAACATGCTTTTGCTAGAATTGTTTACAAATTAACTACAAATGAAGAGAGGAAAGTTTATTTCCAGTTTTATTTCCAAGGGGAAAAACAGGATACTTTAAGAATATTATAAATGTTGTAGGGATTCATTAAAGTATTTTTGAGCCTTCCTATTAGGAAGACTAGGCAATTAATTTTTGAAGGAAGATACCTTATTTGTTATTTTACCTTTTAACTGGTTCATTTATTTTGACACTTTTTTCTTTCTGAATACAGAGTAAATCCATTTCATAGCATGAATTATTTTATCTCTTAATATCACTTTGCCAGGAGGAGTGCTAAATCTCCTTTTTACCATGAGCTAACTAGTCTCTCAGAAGGGTGCAGAAGAAAATGCAAATGAATATTTAAAATAATGATAGGATTAATTTATTTCTTTAAAAATAAGACTTACAGGGCACCTGGGTGGCTCAGTTAAGGCTCTGCCTTCAGCTCAGGTCATGATCCCAGAGTCCTGGGATGGAGCTCCACTTCGGGCTCCCTGCTCTGCAGGGAGTCTGCTTCTCCCTCTCCCATTGCCCATCCCCTCTGCTCCAGCTATCTCTCTCTCTCTCAGATAAATAAAATCTTTAAAATAAAGAACTATATAATTATAAAAAAATAAAAATAAGGCTTAAATTTGGATATCAAGTTCAACAAGTCAGCCATGTTATAGTTGATGGCCCTTCAAGAAAATAAGGTATCTCTTTATCCCACTAAATCCAAAGTATTAGTGGAAGATACTAAACTTCTCTCACAAGATAAATATAGAGATAAACAAATTTAATTCATCGATTTCACTTGAATGGAGCTAAGCCAGCTAATTTAAGATTTAAAAAATCATCTTTGAGAAGAGGTTTTATCAGAATTGCCTATTTACATTAATAAAATAATTACAAATAATAAAATAAATGTTCACATTACTTATGCTGCATTCACATAGGCCACAATTCCAAGAGCTCTTCTTCTATGGAAAAGAATGAGTTATCCTATTTCTTCCACAGTAAAACTGAAGCATGTGTTAACAAAACATGGTCATGTCAAGAACAATGCTGACAGCAAAAACCAAACCAATTATCTCCTGATTTATATTACAGTATGTAATCTCTTATGAATAGCATGTGGCCTAGGTTTAATTAACAAGCATTTGCGAAGTATTTTCCAAGAATTTCTTGAGCACGTAGCAGCTGCATACCTGAGCACCTAGTACAAGAGGTAAGTAGGAAGCACATTTTCTGATTCTCTAACCCTTTAAAAAATGGTGGGTTTTTTTTGCATATGAGTAAGAATGAATTGAGAATTCAAACTAAGGAAAAGATAATTATGGAACTTTTACATCCTGCATATTACTTTGGTTATTAGATGATGTGGAGCAGCATATGGCTCATTACAATAAATTTTTTTAGAAGCCAAGGAAAGGAATGGATTTAAGAACCTGATTTTATTACTTTATTTGGAAGTCTTCACTCTTTGAAATAGTCTGTTCTAAAGAACATTATTTTCTCACTAATTCCAAAGGGATGAGAGAAGCTATAGGGGGCATGAGATAAAAGGAAAGCAGTATGTGTCCTTCTTTCTTCCTTACAAAAGTCCTTATAATTCTTCATCATCATCATCATCATTAAAAATTTGGGAAAGACTAAGTCTCCTAGAAATTATTCATGAAGTCACATGGGCTGTAAGTAACTGAACCATAATTCAACATATTTCCATGTGACTGGTAGCCAGACTGTAATAATCTCCCCTACTTTGCCCCGTTCTGCTACAATACCTAAAACAGAAATTATTATTTCTGTCACTGTCACTATCAGTATGTAAGTGTAAAATATTGTCAAATATGAACTAACATTAAATGGAACTAATATTTATGTGTGCTACATTCCTTAGTTCACTAAGCTACAGGAGATCATTTTAATTATTTGGTCTTTTAAGTTAAAAAAAAAAACTTTCGCAGCCAATATTGTCAGATAAACAATTTCAGTACCTAAGCTTTTGGTTCAGAATGATGTGACTTCAAATCCTGACTCTACTTCTTACCAACTGTGCCACCCAGAACATGAGGGCTGAGCGCTGAAAGGCTCTGTTTTCTCAGTGAAACCATGTGAAAATGTCCAGCTCTTAGGTTGTCACTGGGATGCAAGATGACACAGGTAAAACACTGGGCTCATGGGGAACACTCAATATCCCACAGTTACTAAAACTATTAAACAAAAAATATTGTAAAACCCTTTACAGAAAAGAAGGGTTAGCAATAAATAGGTGTTTTTCACCATGGAATAAAAATATTAAGAAATGTTCATTTTAATGTGCTACATTTGTAGTGAAATTAGCAAGTTTACCAATAATTTAAAGTTATGAAGCAGTGAACTTCTCTTTACTTTATGGAGAAAGCAGAAGTACTGTTTTTTTAATTAACATTAATTTTTTAAGATTAATAAACAAGTCTCTATTTACATATTCTTTATTTGAGAAGTTCAAAGAGAATTACTAACATCCTTGTATTAGAACATTAACCTGGTGGAACACTCCCATTAGGCATTTCAATCTGATTGGCTGTCCTTAAATAGCGAGAACAAAGACAGATCCTGCATAATTACCTACTGAGTTCATTGTGTATCGTTTGACATGACTAAACCCAAAAATATAAATGCATATCTGTATTTAATACTTAAAAGACTAAACTAATTGCTTGAACTTAAAAAATAAGATTTTTCATCACTTTCCAAAATAATTCAAAATGAATAAGGGAACACATCATAACAGATTTCATATTTTTTGACACATATTTCCAAGACAATTGTAGTAATCCTAAAGAAAGATTTTACTGTAAATGTATTTTTCCCCAAACGATCTTGTTCATTCATCACTTTAAAATGTAAAACTTTAAAAATGTAATTAAAATATAGCAAAATATATTCTGATTCTAGAATGCTTCAGTAAAGATATGGTTTCAATAAGCATTCAGTCATACCAGTTACAAAGCTACTCTGACTAGTCAGGTTAGAAATGGGCTTGGATTTTAAAATTACTAATTTCTTCTTTAGAATTTGTGATTAAACACAAATGGAGTGGTACAGGACTGAGATGCCTTATGGACATAAACTTTGAGAGCAAATTTGTATTGCTAATAAATTTGTGGGGGGATTTGTTTAACAGAAATAAACTACCTTTAAGAAATAATTCTCTAATTACATGTAAATAGAAAATGCTAGTTACAGAACAACCTAATTTCTTCATTAATGCAGGGCTACTACTCTATGTAGATATAGAATTATTTATACTGATAGCCCAAAATATAAGATAATCCATAAAAATCAAATTGTTACAGAGATTCATAGACAAAAATTTTACTTTTCCTGGATGCACACGAGAAGCAATGAAACTCGGAGACATGCTGGACCTATAGTCCCCATATGAATAACTGAAAATGATTGATTTTTATAGACATGAGCATAATCTTTAAGTATGTTAACTCAGTTTCAATAGTGAGCTCACAATCAAAATCATGGGTATGCAATGCAAAAACTTTTTTTTTAAGCAATAAAGCCAGTCAATGGTTCAGTATGATTAATGGAGCAAAATCTTTCATTTTACCAAAGAATATAGGTGAATATTTCAGATTATTGCGAAGAGCTAACTTATATCAAACCCATTTAACACACTGGTATCTTTATGCTTAAATTCGAGATAAAAATAATAGCGTCAAATAAACTGGTAGGTACTAAGTGCTAAATCCATGTGTCCTCTGATTTCTTTCTCAAAGCACCAGGGAGACTTACGATGTAGTTTTGCAGAAGCAGCTCCACTGACTCTCTCCTCCCATACTTGATGATCCAAGATTTCAGCTTTGACTCTGCAAGAACCAGCAGTGAGAGCAGACGGTACTTTAATTCTAGAAATTCCATTTTCATTAAGTGTAGCTCTGATGTGGAGGAAACAAAATGAAACCTAGAAATAAAACACCGAGAATTTACAGAATGTAACTAATAGTAACAGAACGGTGCTTACTTAACCTGTTACACGTCAGTGCTAAATATAATAGCAGGAACAAGGTCTTCTAAACTCTGGCTGATCAATCACTATCAGGAGATCTGATTCCTTTTCTAGCTCTGGATTTAAAGGCAAATCATGATTGATTGAAGTATTTAATTTAGTTCTTCCCCTGCCAAGACAACTCTCATCTGTTTCTTTTATAAGCTGTTTTTGCAATATTACATAATGTTCCTCACAGTACTGAATAAAAATACAGTCTCTGAAGAAACCATTTCTGTGATTTCCAGGCTGGGTGGATATATTCAGGTTTACTCTTTTCAAACAATAAGACATTAGAATGTTGGCATTCTTAGCATATGTTATGGGAGCTCAATTTTTATGTACCAAATGAAAGAATCTCTGCAAAAAAAAAAAAAATCAGTTCATTGAAAAGAAAAGAAATGGAAAAAACACCCACTAAGCATTTAAAAAAAGATACTTCGTTTATAATCAGCCATTCTCTTACCTCTCGGCCATGTCCTCTAATTGATCAGGTGGCACTGGGATCCCGTTAACAGACCTGGTCCGGTAGATTTCATGGAATGCTCTTTTGTGGGCATCCGTGTTTTGAAGCAGATCCTAAGATACAATTTAAAAAAATAAAAAATGAGAAAACATGTTCACAGGAGGCTAAGAAGCATAATTTTCAGCTTGTAGCGATGAGTCAATGTACTCAACAATTTGATCATGCTGCTACATCCATATGCGACTTGGTGCCTCTCACAGGCTTTTACCTTGTAGAGGAGCCCTGGTGCTCGTCTATAAGGCCTGTGCTAGAGCTGTATCTAATAATTATGGCATCTTTTAAACACACATGACACTTGCACGGCAATGCATTCAGACATTTTAAAGGCACATGGTCCAAAGGAAAATATAGTTACTGCTACAAACAATGATTTGTTAGGATTTTTCTCCTTCCTTGATTTTGAATATATTGGTTTTTAGAAGCTGTAAACTAAGCACAACTGGTTTAACCCTTTAATGGTAATACACACACACATACACATTACACTCTTGTTATTTTATTTTGAATGCATGTAGACTACTATAAAGTGATACTTGCTCACCATTTAAGCCAGTTATATTACAATATTATGAAAATACTCCTATGGTTAGAAGATTTCAAACAAGCACAGGGAATGTCCCATAGATATCAGAGTGGAAAGATCAAATGTGATGTTTATGAATATTCTTTGTAAGCTGTATAGAACTACACAAATTTTAATAACCTATCTAGATTTGTTTTCTGAATTTTTCACTGTCAATAGACTTACTTGTATAAAGACTTACAGGTATGTCACAATTCCTAGCCAATTTCTCACACAGAAGTGAAGAAAAATGAAACATGGTTCATGCCATATTCTCTAGAGTTTAATTTGTTTCCCAATAGCAGAATAAATACCCAATAGTTTGTCACTCACTGAAAAGTAAGACCCATTAGCCCACCAGAATGATACACTAAGATTAACACTGTTAGCTCACACTGAGATTTAGTGGATTTTTTTTTAAAGATCTTATTTATTTGACAGAGAGATACACAGCGAGAGAGGGAACACAAGCAGGGTGAGTGGGAGAGGGAGAAGCAGGTAGCCCGATGCGGGGCTGGATCCCAGGACCCTGGGATCATGACCTGAGCCAAAGGCAGACACTTAATGACTGAGCCACCCAGGTGCCCTGATGTAGTGGATTAATTGGAGAAAATAGAAGGAAAAACACCGTAAAACCATAAGAGAAACACTTGATGGAAGGGGAAAAAAATGAAGGCTCTCATATATAAATTAAAATGTTAAGGTCATACTAAGGTCATATGTGCTTGCTCACATAAAGACATATGTGTTTGTCCCTTTTAACTTGAGGGACATTAATTTTTACACTGTAGAAAAATCTAGGGCCAAACTACTTCTATCTTGGTATATTTTGCTATTATCACCTATTGATCTGCACAGGTAACTGCACAGATATTCACAAGTCACTCATGCCCAGAGGGAGGCCACTATGTACAGGAGCTGATCACAGGGGACAGAAGACCAACCTAAAGTAGCTAATGACTATGAGTATTTTAGTCACCCCTTGCCTCCTTTATAACATCTAGACACATTTCTGTGGCTTATGATCTTATCTGAGACTCCCCCCCGCAAGTGAGTGCACGGCAAATTTAGAGCCATCACCACACCCAGCTCCGATTTATTATATATGACTATATGTTAATATATGAGTAGGGGTCTGTGACTATACTCATATGTCCCGTTGTTTTCTAAAAAGTTTTCCTTATTATAGTCAGTATCTAGTTAACTGAAAGAATCTTGAGAAGATATCAAAACAAAAACATTTTCAAAAATATGATAAAGGAACTACAGCTGGTGTGATGTCACTGGGATCCCTGAAAAGCCATCGTACTAAAAACCAGCTAGATGCTGAGCACAGCATGTGACTTTAATTCACTGGTGGGCTCACAGGAAGTAAGGGAAATCTTTTAGGTCTCCAACTCTGGCGAAAATATGACCCCAAAACTGGATCATAGACCTGTGAGCAAAAACAAATGGATAAAGCTGATTGTTTGAGGCAAATATCTATACCATTGCTGTAGGAGTTTAAGTCTTGGAACCTGAAGAAGGTGGGAACAATGAAATTCAGAATCCTAATGAGCCAGAACCCTAAGTACTAACAAAAGTTAACTGGTAGGAATGTAACAATATTGGACAAAATAGATTTGAGAATAAAAGTCATTGCATGTAATTAATTGCTTAAGGATGAAACTTTCAATTTGCTAGTGGCTATCTTAATTCTGAACTTGAACATATCTAGTAAAGCCTTTTACATAGAGTAAACTTTACATATCTAGTAAAGTTTTTACATAGAGTAAAAACTGATAGAACTCTAGGGAGAAACTGACAAAACCACATGGCTGTGGGAGCTATCAGTGCCCCTCTCTCAGTGACTGAGATGGAGCAAAGGAGCAACTGCGCTAGCAGGCGGTAGAGGAAGGAGGAGAAGCAAGGGGAAAGGGCTGCGGATCTGTGGACCTCTGTAAGAATTTGGGAATGCTTATTTCGAATAGGTGGGAGCCAGTGGGAAGTTTTGAGAGGGGTGAAATGAACTGACTTGCATTTTACAAGCACTGCTGTGACCGTGTTACTGAAAATGCCCTATCCTTGATGCACTGCTTCCCTTAGCTTCTAAAACAACACAGGAGCTGGATTCCCTCCCACGTCACTGATTGCTCTTTCTCATACTCTTCTGCTGGTTCATCTTCTACTCTTTGATTTCTTGATATTAGATTCCCTTAGAGCTCAGTTCTTGACAGGTTTTTTTCTCTGTCTATACTTCTTTAATTTCTTTAGTCTCAGAGCTTCCAACATCCTTCTATATACCAATGATTTTGAATATTTATCTCCAGCCTATACCTGTGTCCTGAGCTCCTGTCTCTTATCTCTTACTGCCTATGCCACATGTCCGCTTCGATGTGAAGAAGTCTCATACTTATCATGCCCCAAACTGAATTCCTGATCTTTCCCCAAACCTGCTTCCCTGTCTCTCCATCTCAACTGATGGAAACCCCATTCTTCCAACTGCTTAGTTGAAAAAACACAGTGTCAGGTATGACTCTCCTTTTTTTTTCATAATCAATATCTAATGCCAAAAATTGCTCTGCCTTGAAAATATTCGGAATCTGACCATTTCTCACCATCTCTACAACTACCATCCTGGTCAAGCCACCCTATGTGGATTACTGAGACTGGTTCCCTGGCTTCTACCCTCTACTGCTAACGCAGTCTCTATTCTCACATAATAGACAGAGTGATACCATCATTCCTCTGGTAAAAAAAGTAGGTGGGAAAAGACAGTTATAATATGACAGTGAAAATCAACAATGCCAAAAGCACAATTAAGGAAAGTAAGGAGGCGCAAAGAAACAATACTCGGGGAAAATAGGGGCTTAACTACAGGCATGGAAAAGATTACCAAAGAATATTTTTAAATATTTTGAACAATTTAAATATTTGAACAATAATTTTGAAAACTTAGTCAAATGGACAATTTCTCAGAATGTATGAATCTGCCTACTGACCCAATTAAAATTCTGAAAGCCTGAATATTTCTAATCATTTTTAGGGGCTGGGAATACAACAGAAAGAAAACAGACAATAATTCTTGTCCTTATGGAGTTGACACTACAGTACAGGAAATCAAGCAGTAAATGAGATACATAATTAAAATAGCAGTTGAACTGGGTATTTACCACAAAGATACAAATGTAGGGATCCGAAGGGGTACGTGCACCCCAATGTTTATAGCAGCAATGTCCACAATAGCCAAACTGTGGAAAGAGCCCAGATGTCCATCGACAGATGAATGGATAAAGAAGATGTAGTATATATACACAATGGAATATTATGCAGCCATCAAATGGAATGAAATCTTGCCATTTGCAATGACGTGGATGGAACTGGAGGGTGTTATGCTGAATGAAATAAGTCAATCAGAGAAAGACACGTATCATATGACCTCACTGATATGAGGAATTCTTAATCTCAGGAAACAAACTGAGGGTTGCTGGAGTGGTGGGGGGGGGGGGGGGGGTGGGGGTGGCTGGGTGATAGACATTGGGGAGGGTATGTGCTATGGTGAGCGCTGTGAATTGTGCAAGACTGTTGAATCACAGATCTGTACCTCTGAAACAAATAATGCAATGTATGTTAAAAAAAAAAAAAAAAAGAAGAAGAAGATAGCAGGAGGGGCAGAATGAAGGGGAGTAAATTGGAGGGGGAGACGAACCATGAGAGATGGTGGACTCTGAGAAACAAACTGAGAGTTCTAGAGGGGGGTGGGGTGGGGGGATGGGTTAGCCTGGTGATGGGTATTAAAGAGGGCATGTACTGAATGGAGTACTGGGTGTTACACGCAAACAAGGAATAATGGAACACTACATCCAAAACTAATGATGTAATGTATGGTGATTAACATAACAACAAAAAATTTAAAGAAAAAAAATAAAATAGCAGTTGAGATGCAGATAAATGCCAAAGAAAAAAAATCAACCAAGAAAAAGGGAAAAGGAGTTGTAATTTCAAAGGGGTGGCCAGGAAAGTATTGACTAAGAGGTGACTTTTCAGTAAAGGCCCAAAGGAAATGCGGAAGAACATACTGAGACTAATCAATGGGAGAATGTTTCAGGCCAAGGACAGAGAACATTCCAGAACAATGGCAAGGGCTAAGGGGTTGACATGGGAATGTGCTTGCCTGTTTGATATCATCTTTTCAGTGAGGTTTCACTGACAACCCTCATTAAAATTGCACCACCCCTAATACTCTCCGGCCTTTGACTATCGAACCTAATATATAATTTATTACCTAGTTACATTTATTATTTCTTATCCACCTCCTCCCATTAGAAAGCAAATTACATGCTGTAGGAATTTTTTCCTACACTGAGTGTCTGTTTTTCTTATGAGTGCATCACAAATGCCTAGAACATCACTTTGCACATAGAGAGTACGCAGTGAATATTTGTGGAAAGACCAGGAAAGATTAGAAAACATAGCCAGAGGAGTAGAAAGAAAATGAGGAAACCAAATGAAGAAAGCAGTTCAAGGATGAGGAAATAACTATGTGAAATGCTTTTGAGAGGCAAGGTAAGATACAGACTGAGAACTGGCCACTGAGTGAGGAAGAAGGAGGGCTCTTGTGAACCTGACGTGAACAGCATGGCAAGAGAAGCTCGACTGGAATGGGTTCTCAGAAGAACTGGAGAAGAGAATTCTGAAACCGAAATGAGCACAGATAACTTTCAAAGAGCTTCACTGAAAGAGGAAGGAGGGAAAATGGACAGTAGCTAGAGGGGAGGGGAGGGCCACGGAAGACAGGTTTTATTTTTAAAATTTTATTTATTCTTTTTAAAGGAGTCTTTAAGAGGAGAGGATTAACAGCATATACTTTATGTGGGTGGGCACAAATCCAGCAGAGAGAGGGTGAAAAAAAGGCAGGAACTACAGGCACTGTTTACCGGAGAAGAGCAGGGAGGATGGGATCTCATACACATGTGGAGGGGCTGGTCTTAGCTTGGAGCACAGATGGTTCATCCCTAGTAACAGAAGTGAAGACTGAGGATTCAGGCACAGATGCACGTAGGTGGGTTGATGTGGTCGTGGGAGCTTGCGGAAATTCTTTTTTGATTGCTTCTATTTTCTCAGAGAAATAGGAAGCAGTGTCATCAGCTGAGAGTAAGGATATGGGAGGAGGTGTGGAAGATTTGAAGAGACAAGGTATGGAATAGTTGTCCCCAAAATAAAGAGGCGATGGAGATGAGGCGAAAGGAAATGCCTTTGGAGTGCCAGGCAGCAGTGGGGACCCAGCTGGGTTAGTCATCATGCCTGGGGATGTGTTTCTCCGCAGCCACACTCAGCTGTATATGCGTGGGCGGGGACCAGGCAGAAAGTGGACTATAACCAGAGCTGTGTTTTAACCAGGCCCCCAGGACAAAGGAAACCGGGTCAAGACGATTAATGTGTGTACAAGTGGTGACCTTTACTGATTCAGCACTGATTTTAAGTAGAAGACCAAGGGAAAGGATGACATGAAGAGGGTGAGAGGCAGCAAAATCATGGACTATAGGGCACAGAGTTCATGCAATTTGGAGTTGGGGCAAAATGGGTTGGACAGTGAGATAGATGCTTGAAAAAGAGATTGTGGAGGGGGGGGTTCAGTTACTGGTGATGACAAGTTCTAGACTATGCCTATGCCTTGAAAGGCTAGGATAGGGTGTAGGATGGAATCCCTGAAAGACAGGAGATCAAGAAACTAATAGGCCAGGTTATTGGCAGGATTATCTACGGGTTACTGAAGTTATTAAGAATTATGGCATGCATTGTCATGCAGGAAATAAAATCTTCAAAACAGGAGAGGAAGTGATCTAGGTAGGGTTGATAACTACAGCAAGGATGGGGAGTAGGTCGTAGAGTTTCATGGCTATTTTCCTCATTCCTTAAGACTGAAAACCTTACTTGGCTAAAGCAGTACTACTAATAAAAATTAGTAAGTTTAATTACTCTACATGTGTTACATGCAATAGCTTTGTGGGCATGGTTTAAGTTTAGTGTTTAAAACAATCTGGATTAGGGATGCCTGGGTGGCTCAGTCAGTTAAGCATGTGCCTTTGGCTCAGGTCATGATCCCAGGGTCCTGGGATCCAGTCCTGCATGGGGCTCCCTGCTCAGCGGGAAGCCTGCTTCCCCCTCTGCCTGCCGCTCCCTCTGCTTGTGCTCTCTCGCTCTCTGACAAATAAATAAATAAATAAATAAATAAATAAATAAATAAATAAATAAATAAAATCTTTTAAAAATAGAAATAAATAAAACAATCTGGATTATCAGCTATGTGACCTTGGGCAAGGCACTCAACCTCTCTCTGCCTAAAGTTTATTCATTTGCAAAATAAGGATAAGAATACCTGTTCTCACATCCTACATGTCAAGTGCTTAGCAAAACTAAGTACTTAAGACAGAAGCATGGCTAAATACTCAATTATAGTTAGCTATGACTATATTTGTTACCTTCCTAGATAACTAAGCATAAGAGTATCTGGAAAATAGAAAAGCTAGTAAAGGTGTATCTTGCTTTTCAGAATAATATGACCCTATATACATGCAATTAAAAAAATAACTTTGGTAGAACCATTTATAAAATGACCTCTTTGCAAAAAAATATTTTAAAAATTATCTGAATTGAGTTTTCGAATCGAACACTGATTATGTATTAAGTAATGAAGAATTGTCCTGTGGTATATCTTTAAAAAAAAAAAAAGGTAGGAGTAATGCAGAAAGCCAAAAATTCTAGATCTTGATAGCATATCTAAGTTTTCATGGCAAAAGCCATCGTTACTTATAGACTGGGATAGGAAGATAATATTCTAAAATATTCTTACTTATGTATTGATGAGTCCTATTTTGTGCTCTTTTCAACGTATATATTGCATTTCCAAGTGAGCCCAACAGACCAGCACAAAGTACTGATACCAAAGTGATGGGCTGATTTTTCTGCTATTGAAGGGGCCTAGAATTTTACTTATCTCAACAATGATTCAAATTTCTCACATCATCAAAGCTGATCTTTTTACAGGCACCTAACAAATACATTTTAAATGAGTGAGAATTGATTTTATAACTCACAGTGACATTGTCGTATGACTCTACTACCTTAAGTGCCTGTGACCAGACCTAGTACAAGTTCCTCCCTCAGTAAAAAGATCGTTCTGGAGATCTGTTGAACCTAGTCTTTGCCCTTACCTGCCTCTGCTTACTTGCTGTTGTCTCTTCACCACATTCCCCAGCTTGCTCTTTAGTCCTTTCTGATTTTTAGTCTCAGATAAGCATCTCCTCCAACTCTTCCCACTCCCCTTTTCTCTACTCCATTTCATTTCTGGTTTTTATGGTTGTTTACTGCACTTTGGCAAAGGGACGGTTCTTGCTGCACACTTGGTGGTTGGCATAGGGTTTCTCTCTCAAGGGGGCCAGAAGGGTCATGGGGAGCCTGGAGTCATATAATCACTGAGAGATACACTGACAACATGTGCACATCCAACTTAAAACTCATTCCTTAGCAGGGGTTGCTGCAGCCTACAAGTGTGCAGCGAATTAACATTTCTGCTAAATCTTATCACCTAGTAAACAGCACAGCTAATATTATAGGGCATTTTCTCTAAGGTGGAGCATTCAAATCAGACTTAAGTATGTTATTCAAACAACAAACACATGTTGTGTCTCAAACTTACAGATTGGAAGCACCTTCACCAGTTTCCCTGGTGCATAAATCTGGCACACAGGAGGCCCTCAGTGTATATTTGCTGAATTAACACATTTAACCCACAATCGATACACACTCTACATTTGATTTTAAACCCTAAGCTGACTTCTTTTGTGTGCAATATTCCATGTCAGTTAAACATCATTTCAGTTGTTACATGATGTATTACAGAGTATTTATGATGAATTGCTAATATTTAAAGTGGTATCATTTATGTAACACTGTTTCCGCATTTCCCCCTATTTTTAATATCCTGGGAATCTCAACATGGACATAGCCTAGGCTTTTCTGATGCTAAGGAGCCTTAACCCTGTTCAGTTCCAGAAAAACTCTTGTGATTTGATCTCTCATCTTCCATCTTCATAGATAGTACAGACTAGCAGGCCTGGATTTTATGTGTGTGTATCTCTACCCATGGAACAGATTCCAAATGGTGTTCTTACCTGAGAAGCAGATTCTAAGGAGTTTTCTGTGTGTTCTGTGCATGTGGGTGGTGGTCGGAAAGGGAGAGGCTAAGAGATAATCAGCAAAACTTCAAGCGTCTGGAGGTACTGATTATAACTGAAGAAGGGCCAAGAATAAACGCAGGAAAGGCCCTGACTAATTGTGTAGGAACACAAAATCTTCTTGTGTCCCTCTTGTCTGGCGGCTGAGTCTGGGTTGAGTGAGTTGAGTTGAGAGGGCCAGGAGCTGAAACTGCTTTGTACCTCTACATTTCTAGTTCTAAAAATAAGGTCCCAGAGGGGCATGAGACAAAACCTGTCATGAATTTGCTTTATAATCTGGTCTAGAATATATAACAGTCTATTTCCTTGAAGCAGTGTTAAAAATATTAATATTTTGACAGAAAATATATATGAGCTATAAATTGCCCATATGTGGTCATCTCCGCTTGTCTGTTTTCCACATATATAGTAATCCCCACCATGGCACAGTAAATGTGGTATACAAATTCAATTGCACAAAATGCAGGATTGAGTTTAATGTGATGTTGATGAAAAATAGCATTTTTAGTTAGGTCTGTACGATCACAAAACACAAAGAGGAAGGATGTTAGAATTTATACTAAGCACAATGGACTTTGCAGTAAGCTGAAAAATTAATAAATAACTGAAAAGCCATCAAGGTCTAATCCCACCCCTTCCTAAAATCACCACTCTCCCTCAACCCCTGCCCCGTCACAGCACAGGACATAGAACTTGTCAACTTGAATGGAGACAGGAATGAGGTCTGAAGCCAATGGCCAATCACATTATTATATAAATGTGTATGGTCTGTGGCTTACCTTTTGAAAAATAACATATAGCAATAGCAATAACAAAGATAACCACAGATGAAAAAATACCACGGAGCTATTGGAAAATACCTCAGAAAATAAATCTCCTGGAACCGTCAGCACAAGCATGGGTGAGGGTAGTGCGACATCTCCGAAACGCTATGAGTGGTGCCTGAGAGACCCATGTCCGTGGAAGGTCTAAAGAGCCACATCCCCAGACCACACTAGGACTGTCATGCCAGAAAATCCACCGGGATTTTTACCTTGTGTTGCTCGCGTTTCCGTTGTATTGTGTTGGCTGTTTCCTCATGGACCTGCTGAATGGTAATTTCCTCTCTCAGGGCCACCTCTGCTCTGTATAACCAGGCACCTATGGTGCCCAGAGGTGCAGGGAGAGATTTATCAAGCTGTATATGCCAATCAAAGAGCTGAAATACAAAAGTAGAAAAACATAATTATCTTTAATACAGAAAACAATTCCTAAAACTCCCCCAAATGATTTCTAAAAGCCTGCATAAGGGTTTAAGTTAATTATTTCAGGTTAACTTAATAAATATCAAGGAAGAAAATATCTGTGTTCTGAATCAGATACTTTGAGAATGAGGAGGAAATTACAGTTACAAGCAAATTTTGAGGAAACTTAAAATACACCTGAGACATGGAAGGACATTATTGAGAGCTTAAACAATTAAACAATTTTCTTCTTATAGGAAGAGCATAAAGCCCCTGCTGATTTTCAATTTCAGGACTTTTGCTGAAAGGGAAGGGACTGGGTTTGCTGAGATGTTCAAGGATCCAGATGTTATACAATAGCTGATGTGTATCCTTTAAAACCTCCCACATGAGAACAGGTCCAGAAAAATCAGGGTCATCCAGTCATCTCTGGAGGAAGCAGAATATTCAGGATTCTTTCTATGATAGTACAATTTCTAACTATTTCATTTCTACCACTTTATCCAATTCTTAAGCAGTGTTTCCTGACTTACTGGAACATCAGAGGTGCTTGGAACTAACCTATTCTCTGGTAGAGTTTGTGGAAAAAAGATTAGATTATAAAAATGAAGAAAATACAGTAAGTTCAAGGCAAATATTCCCATTAATGACAGAAGTTTCAGAGGTTTTGATATCTTGGCCTTTAAGTTTGCTGAGTATTAATATGAAAGTTACTGAGCAGTTTTCTTTCAGGTTCACAAAGGACTGGATAAAATTTGCTGAAATTAAAGACTGTTAAAAATGAATGTGAATATAGGAGGATGACCAACTGTTGATGAAACCTGGTTGTAAACTTTAGAGAAATTGCTGAGGCTCCATTCTTGGGTGAGTCATCTTTTCTTAATGACCCAGAATTGAGTCTTTCAGGATTTCAATCCATCATCTACTCAACAGGGAAACTACGTATAGGGCAGGCAAAAGCAGAAGAGTTGTTAAGCCAAGTACTTCCACTAACTTAAAGGAAAACTCCCACAGGTAAACCTTTCCTTCCTCAGAAAGAGGCTGTAGGACCAGATGAAAACTCACTGTGTAGAAAAACACGATGGAAAATGTTCTTGACTAAATGATGTCAACCTTAATGAAATTAATCATGGGAGAACTTACCCTGGAGGACACTCTGTCCCAGGATTGTTTTACCAACGCTTGGTCAAGTGACAGTTTACCGTTTCTATGTACTGGTTGTATTAAATGTTCAATCTGTTTCCTTTTTATTTCATATTGAACTCTGAAGTGCTTAAATGACTAAAAGAGGAAAAAGAGCAAGGACATGGAAATGAGTCAAAAACAGCAAACGCAAAGGAAACCACATTTCCTAAATAACAATCCTTTATATTGGGATAACACTCAATATATGCTGTTGGTAATAATGATGACAGTCATGATACTGATAGCAGCTACCGTTCTTCAAGCCCTGATGATGAGCTTGGTCCCATGCTAACCGCTCTCTACACATCATTCCTCTGGCTTTCTCCATAACCCTACAACATCGATGTGACCTATTTTTATTACAATAGGAAGCCCAGAGGTAACTTGGCAAGAACAAGTAGTAGAGGCAGGACTAAAACCTAAGATTTCTCATTTCTAGTTAAATAATCTATGTCCCAGTCCATGCTCTCAAGAAATAATAGTAAATACTAATACAAACCTATGCTAATCATCAAAATAGTTGCTTTACTCCAAAATACCAAATAATTTAGGTTAGAAATTATATACATCTAAATAATACTGATTTAAAGATATCTAAATTTGTGTTTAAATCTGGGTAAAGAGGTTTACTTAAGGGATCTCAATTATATAATAACATTTTGCTTTAACTTTATGGCATTAAAATATTAATTATTGTATCATTTCTTTTATCATCGTGTTTAACATAAATTTAAAATATGTAGACTTAACCCTAAATCTAACACTAACCTTAAGAATTAGTGATTTTAATTAAAGTTCTACATTATATATTAAATTAACACATCCTTAAATAAGACTCCAAGTCCAAATTGAATTGAAAATACCACTAAAATGTGCAATTATGTTAAAGAACATGCGAATGTCCCTACAAACACATCTGAAAGAATGTCAAACAAACATGTAAGTTCACATGAAGAACACTGGGGGGAGACGGTGAGTAAATATTTTACCACAACTTTCATCTATCTTCCATTGCCTCTAACTTAACATAACTCAAAAATACCAAAACATAAATTTGGCCTTCAATTTCGTTCCACAGAATTCTATGCATGAAAAAAATAGAAAAATGAACTACTGACTGATAAGTAGAAAGAGAAAATGCTGATTATGTAAGAAACACACAGATGAGGAAAATGTTTCCTATGTTCAGATTTCAGATGGTCCCTAATTTTTTTTTAAGAGACAGCTGATCATCTTGGGCCTGAAAGGAGTGTTTCTGTTTCATGCTTTTCTAATCCTTTGTCTTCCCTTTATACAATAACATTTGTACAACAGGTAGCTTCATAATTTGGACTTGATTTTTCTATAATTTATGCCCAAACTAAAACTCACCAATGGTCTAATAAGTATATTCACTCTGTTCTTGTATTTCTAGTCTCAATTTACTGGCTTAATCATTTTTTTAATGAAGCTCATCCAGAAAATTATATTTTTGAGAAAGAAATATTACATTAAGTTTCAAAGCAAATAACATATAACGTGTTCAACAAATATAATATTGATGGCACCATTCATCTGAATTCAGGCACACTTTATAGATATTGTTACATAAAATCCACACACTAATGCCAACAGCTAAATCCTTTATCATCTGCCATGTTGAGTGTCCTATCATTGCCCCCTTTTATGTAGCAAAACCGATTAAATTATAATGCAGACCAGGATATATTATAGTTTGGCCACTAAAATGCAATACTATTTTATTTTATATTTTATTTTTAAAAGATTTTATTTATTTATTCATGAGAGACAGAGAGACAGAGAGACAGAGAGAGAAGCAGGCTCCCAAGGAGCTGGGAGCCCAATGCGGGACTCGATCCCAGGACCCTGGGATCATGACCTGAGCCGAAGGCAGACGCTTAACCATCTGAGCCACCCAGGTGCCCGCAATACTATTTTAAATAGGAGGAAAACGTCAATGCTGCATACAATAAATCACAATTTAATGGGAAAACCTGTTATAAGATTTTGTGTCTGAGATGTGAAAATTGAAATCTAAAATCCAAGTAACAGCAGGATAAGGAAACTGGGGGAACTACAACAGAAACAACCTTGGCGGCCTCAATTTGAGAGCAACAGTGTCGAACCGGGCAGGTAGCAATAGAAACTGATCCCATTAATGAGCCCACTCCAAAGAGTCATGTTGCAAGCCTTTGTTAGATACGGCTTATTCAGTAGTAGTTTTCTGTTTGGCACTGAAGTCATTTTTTGGTGGAATTTTTTGTTATGCGACAACTATAAGATCATGAGCTGTAGAAAAACAATGACTAGATGTTTGTCCTTGGGGTCATCTATAAGACTCTGAGTTCCAGAAAAGTCATGAAGCCTCGGAGCTCAACATACAGGTTGGACACACACAATTGGAAAACTACTAATTCCACCTCTTGGTATATATACCCAAAGGAAATAAACAGATACTGAAGAGATATCTGCACTCCCTTGTTGACTGCAGCATTATTCACAATAGACAAGATATGGAAACAACCTAAGTGCCCATTAATGGATGAATGATAAAGGAGATGTTATAGATAGAGAGACCTATAAATAACGTGAGAAAGAAGGACATCCTGCTATTTGTGACAACACAGATGGATCGTGAGGACATTATGCTAAGTGAGATAAGGCAGACAGAAAAAGACAAACACTATACGACATCACTTTTATGTGAAAAAAGCCAAACTCATAAAAACAAAGAAGATGGTGGTTACCAAGGGATGGGAGGTGAGGGCGGGGAGATATGAAAGATGTTATTTAAGTGTACAAACTTGCAACGAGAAGTAAATGAGTCCTAGAGTGAATATAGATAACAATATTGTATTATATTCATCAAACTTGCTAAAAGACTAGAATTTAATTATCCCAACCACAAAAAAGAAATATTTATGCAATGTGATAGAGGTGCTAATTATCTCTACAATGGCAATCATATTACAATATATAAATGTCTTAAATTTTTTAAAACTACCTATTTACACAGAAATACAATTATTAAATTACATGCAAACTTAAGATAACACATATTATTTCTTTTAAGATTTTTCTCATTAATATCATTTGAAAGATAAACTTGGATTAAATGACATATACTAATATTACTTATAAAAAGGATTTTAAGAAACAAATCTTTTTCATACATTACCTGATATTTATCTTGCAAATTTGATTCTGTCATCTGTGCCCTTGTCAAATCTCTTTCAAATTGTTCTATCCAAACTTTTGTTTCTTTCAAAATTAGCCTGTCTTCTCTCTAGAAACCAGCAGAAATTACAATTTTATTAGTAACTATGCATTGACTTAATTGCTGATTAATAACTGGTGGATTCTAGAATGCACTGAATATTTAATAAGTTCCAATTGTCTCTGAAAAACTTCTCTCCTCTCCCTCACCTCTTTTGGAGAGTAAGAGAAAAGTTAATTCTAGAAAAATAGCTTAATTATCTTGCTAAATACTGAAATGACCTACCTCCATTTTTTTCCTCAAGAAACAGTAATTTAATTAAGAAAATGCACTCAAGAGGAAATATCCTAAATACAAAAATACTCAGAAAGAACAATGGCTGGAATAGGACTGAAAACATAGGCTGGGGGGTGCTTCTTAACCCAAGATCATTTGTACCCCAGAGGACCATTCCGGATGAGAAAAATTTTGACTGAATCCAAGGAGTTACAGTCACAGTAACACTGTGGGCTAGTATTATTTAAAAATGCTATTCAGTATTATAACATAAGCTCCACTATGACAGAAAATATTTATTTTGTTCAATATGGTATTACTAGACCCTGGTAACACAGCACCTATAAATATTTACCAAAATATTTCCTGAATGAATGCATCCAGGCTACCACTCACATATCAAACATGAAAAAAAAAAAGATTTATATCATTGTTTCCACAAATAATAACAAGCCATTCCAGCACAAATTTAGTGAAAAATATTCTAATTTTTCACAAGATTTCTTATCTGTTAAGAATGTCAAAGTAACCAAAAACACATTTAACATGGTTCTTGGCACTGACAAATAGCTTCCAACTACAGCATCTCACTTGATCACAGCCCTGTGACACAGATGAAGTGACTGATGACAGGTTAAGTGGCAGAGGAGACAGAGTGCTGGCCATGGAGGCGGGCAAAACTGGTTCCAAATTCTGGTTCTGACAAGCATCAGTTCTGTCTTTGGACACATCTTTTTTTTTTTTTTTTTCCCTCCTCTCTACTGCTGCGCCATCATCTGAGTAGACCTCACACACTGCTTCCCCAGTTTGGGGGAGAATTCAAGATAACCTGTGCAGCACACCTAGCACAGAGGCTGGCCCACAGTGCTGTCATGGTCCATGCCTTCTCTTTCTTTCCACTCTTGCAAAAGCAATCCTATCCTGCCTGAAAACATCTTCCCCTGGATAACACCTTCTTCAGAGATCAACTCAGACACAACCTCTCTAGAAAGCTTTTTTCTGACCCAGAAGTCTCGTTGGGGGTCCCTCTTCTGTGCCAGTGGTTCTCACACAGTAGTGTGCACTAGAATCACCTGGAGGGCTTCTGAAAACAAATTGCTGGGCACCACCTTCAGTCTTCCTTGGCTCAGGATGTCTAGGGTAGAGGACGAGAATTTGTATTTCTAAGAAGCTTCCAGGTGAATCTAACGTTGCTGGTCTAGGGACTACATTTTGAGAACACTTCTCTGATCCTGTAACAACCTGAGCTCAAATATTCACTGAAAAAGCACTATTTTGTATTGTCCACTTAATTGTCTCTTCCCTTCCACCCACAGTACAAACACCTTATGTATCTTATTTTTCTCTAGCCTAACACAGTGTCTGGCACCCAGTTTCACTCAATATATAATGGTAGAATAAATGATTGGTAATATTGGTAAGTAGAGAAAGAAATGGAACAGGAGTCCAAAACTCCAAAGCTTTAGCCTTTTCTAAGATGGCTCCTCTGAATGAACAGATAAACATGACCAAGGCACATGGTTTATTGGTTGACCATCATGCCCATAAAAGCACCAATGGCACATCCTTATGAGCTCAGAAGAACTAAATGCTCTTGGTTTACCTCCAAGGTATCAAAAGCCAGTGTGACTACTAAGTGGGGGGAAGATCATCGAAGCGAGCATAGGACCTCACTATGAGCCTCCAAGGACCTGCTTTTCACCAACTGAAATTACTTCACAAAGTCATCTAAGAGAAAGAATTATGTTCTTAAAATAACCTCATTAGAGTTCATCTAGTAAATGACTTTTCTGCGGGTGGAGCAGTGTCAGGCAAATTGCAATAAGGTAAGAAGCATGTAGCTATTTACACACTCAACATTCTCCTTTTAAGAGGAGATATTGTCCAAACAATATTTAGATTCCCAGAGCCCATTTAGTCTAGTGGCTTTTCTTCAACTGTTAACTTTTATATGCATTCAAAGACCGGGGGGGGGGGGGGGGGTGTCTATTTGCCTATAAAAGGCACCACCACCACCTAAACTCCAGGCAGTTAAATGGCCAGTATTCTCATGACTTTTTCTCTTTCTCTCTATTTCATTCAAACATACACACAGGCATCTTTATATGTTCTGTAGTAGGTTTATGTGTACATCAACTCATGATTCATGGAGCATGAAATAAAAATTAATTTAATATTTGATATAAAATTAGTTACTTCTAATTGTTATTACAGTGTTGGCATGAAGTCTACTTTGTTGATAGATCCTTAACCTCAAGCCTAGATGGAACATAAAGAAAGATGGAAAAAGTATGGGACAACTTGAAATTGGGAAATAACTCATAATCATTAATTCCACAAGTATATCTGAGCACTTACCACATGTCATGAACTTTACTAAATAAACTATATGACCAAATACTGAGCAGAAGAGATGTGATAAAACTCAGGATACAAACTAAATGAATACTTAGCTTTTTTCAAATAATAATTTCCCGCTTAATATGTTAACATATAAAAATAAATCTTTAGCTTTGTTTATTTCTCATGTCACATACAAAGAAACCATAGTTATTATAAATTTTTCCTTTTATTAGTGTTATTAAAAAGAAATTAATTGATGCTATCTTGTAATTAAAGATTAGTTCATGCGAGTGGCTTAGACTATAACTAACATTCAATAACACTTACATGTTATTTATTCTATTGGAAAGGAAAAGGAAATAACAGAATTAATGCATTAAAAGAAATGTGTATATAAAGACATATACATGCAAAGGAATGGCTAATAAGCTATGGAACGTAGGATGTTTGAAAGAGGTCACTGATTCAAGATTATTTAAATCTTACCTTAAAATTTTGGATAGAATTTGCAAAAGATGGAAAACCTGGAAGTATTTCCTAACAATATGAAAAGATAATATATAGAAAAATAATATAAATCAGGACAAAAATTATACAGGAAACAAGAAAAAAAAACAATGGAGAGGCATCTGTCCATAAATAAATAGATGATAATTTTATGGGTATAGTTACTTTAAGAGATTTTCATAACTTTTGAAAGCATCAAAATGTTCAAATCCAATAAGGCAATGTAGTATTCTAGCATTTGATGTTTTGTTTTAATTTTTGGCAATATTTACATTTTACAAATATTTATAGCTTGAAATATTAACCATTTTAAATGGTGAACTATGTAGAGAAGAGGTATATTAATTCATTTCTTTTCTCTTAAATACACTCATAAGATGCATCTCTGTACCCCTATACCAATTAAGATGGTGCTGTGCTTCTCAAAGCAGCCAGTAGTAGTTGTTGCAATAGGAGAAGGAATGAGTGAACAAACAACTGTAAGTTTAATAGCTCACAGAGATGAACTAATAGGCGTATTTTATTTATTTATGTTTGAGTGCTAATTATTCAAGAACACCTTTAGGGAAAAACTTGATCAGTTTTATTGGCTGGAGTAAGAAAGCATAGCAATGTCTACTTCCAATAAGAAAATCACATTTAAAAATCGTATCTATAAAGTATCTAATTTAAATAAACTCATAAAGAGGATACAGCATTCAAATTCACCAAAAAATGGAAGCCTGGGAGACAGGGTGATGCCAAGCTTTTTAAAAGTGAATTAAAAGAATTATTTCCTAAGACTTGATTAGACAAATACTAAGTATTTTGAGGTGATGGCATCAATAGCCCTAATGTGTGTAACCTATAAAATCTTAAAGTTTCACCAGAAAAAATTAGGTGGCCATTTAGCTGCATTAAGCAAATGAAAAATATATAAAATACATAAAATTCCTTTTTCTTATTGAAAATATTCATTTTTAGATGCATATGCCCTCCATTACAAATGCCACACTAAAAAGGGGCAAAGCTTATAATATATTTTCCTCAAAATTAATTTTTGAAATAACCCTGAAGAAATCATATGTACTCTCTTTTCAGGAAGGGATAGAGGGAACTTTTTAAAAAAAATCAATTTATTTTCTAGATAATGAAATTAATCTCTTAATAATAAAGCCTCTTTAGTAAAGCCTATTAACAAGCTTATGTCAGGAATGTGTGTCTTTCAAATCTTGATGAGTTTTGGCATTCGATTCTTGCTCATGAGCATTAACAAAAGCACCTTCTTTTGTTTCTCAGACACTGCCAGTCACAGAGTTTACTCATCTGGGGAGATGATTAATGTCAGAGAAATTAAAACAGTACAAACTCAGAAACTTGATCAGAAATAAATCCAATTGGGTAACAGAAGGACTTTTGATATGAAAATCAGATGCAAGCTGACTTTCTCTAAGCTGTATGGGGTTAGTCTAATATGCTTTCTAATGGAGTTTTCTTATGCACACAGCAACATCTACAACAAATTATATTCTCAAAACCCAGAAAACCCCAAATGACACCGAAGCACATGCATCCGTCTATGCTAGAATTTGTAGAGAAAGTCTGGTTTTGCCTCCTGCGGTTCTTCTTAGAAACATTTACTTTGCTGACTATGGGTAAGTTACTCTGGTGGTCAATGTTTGCGCCTGAATCCTGTCAAGGAACAAAACAGGTTTCCTGAAATGATAGTTTTAAAAAAAACGAACATAGTTCTATCAAATGCCAAGTTAACTTCATCCAAGCAACCTAGGAAACACCAGTTACCGATGTTTTGCTTACTTTTTTATGAAGTCACAGATTTCTATTAGTGCAATACCTTCACCTATTTGAAAATCTGGGGTTATGAGCCCTTGGCCTTTTCCTTTCTCAGACCTGTTTCTAAATCTGTCTGGAAACCATACAAAGTTTTTTGTTGTTTTTCTTGTTTCTCTTTATTATACTCTCAAACTGCTTTGAAAACTCTAGTTGAGACCTGAGCAATGAAGTCAGACGGTTTTTTAACACATCTTGAAAATTCCATTTATTTCTCTCTGTCTCTCATTTTGCCTTATAATTAATTTTAAATTCAGTAGTAAACCCACCTCTTTGTAATTAAAAAATAATAATAACACTTAAAAAATTAGAAGAATGGTAATATCCATTGTTAAAGTCTGGGAAAATAGGGGCGCCTGGGTGGCTCAGTCTTAAGTGTCTGTCTTTGGTCAGGTCGTGATCTCAGGGTCCTGGGATCGAGCCCCACATCGGGCTCTCTGTTCTGCAGGAAGCCTGCTTCTCCCTCTCCCACTGCCCCTACTTGTGTTCCCTCTCTCGCCATGTCTCTCTCTGTCAAATAAATAAATAAATAAAATCTTAAAAAAAAAAATTAAAGTGTGGGAAAATAGGCATTCTGGTGTGCTGGCTCGAGTGTAAAATGGGACAAACTTTTTACAGAAAATTTTTTAAAAAAATTTCAAAAAGCATTAAAAATCTATATGCACTTTAGCCTAGAAATTCCACTTTTAAGAAAGAATCATAAAACAATGTTGTATTACAGAATTTTTCATAGAAGCACCTTTTATAATGGTAAAAATTCAGAAATTTTCAACAATTAAAACTGGATGAATTATTGTATATCTATATGATGTCTTGGAAAGAATGGTATAGGAAGAGTTTTTTTATGTTAACAGAAAAAAAAGATGAAATTGTATGTGTACTATAATTCTGTTTTTGTTAAAATATTATGTGTGTCTACATACATATAGACAAATGTTGGAAATATACACTAACATATTAATTTTTTTCTAGGATAGGGTCTCTCTAAAAGATCAAGTACGGATCATTTTCTTTTTCCATTTTTTTTTACTTTTTCTCTTTTATGACAATGAACATATGTCAGTGGCACAGTATAAAAATGTTATTTAAACTATTGAGAGGCTGAAAAAAATCTAATCACAGAGTATCAGGGCTTTTACAAGTCTGCCTTACTTCCATGTGTTTGTTGTGAGTAGTGCCTTATATAATAAATCTGAAAGTCAAAAATAAATTTTCTCAGATTAAACAGAATATGGGGACTCAAGCTGTAAAGGCACAAATGACATGATGAATATAAAATTACTTCAATCCTCACATTACTAAATGTATCTCCCAACAAGTCTATCTTTCCTCAGTTTTAATTCATCAGTGCTCTATGTCCAGCATTTATCATTAATAATGCTTTCTCTCACATATCCAACATGCACATCAGAAAAATCTTTCCCTGTAATCTCTTCCCCAGTTGGTGATACCTATTCTTTACTCAGTTGCTCCCTTTTTGAAATGCATTCCAAAAATAAAATAAAATAAAATAAAATAAAATAAAGCATTCAAATTTAATTTTTAGAAAGCACCATGTTAAACATCTAAGTCACTACCACTGAGTGTGCTATCAGTGCTTGAAGAAAAAAATACTTACATCATTCTCTTGCCCATCAGTGCCTGTATTGTGGATGTCAGGGTAATGGTTCAGAAACTGGGCTACATAGGTCATAACAGACTTCTCATCTGGTTTATCCACATCAACATCTGGAACAACCAAAACCAAATATGAATAGGTTAATTAGCCTTCTTTATATTTTAATAACACAAACTTTGAAATCTAGCTAATATGCCAAAAGACACTGTCCTAAATGCAAAAGAAAAATAGAATTAATATTTCAAGATAGTGAGGGAGGGCAAACCAATTTAGTTTGGATGATACGTGATGGGAATGTTATGATGCAGAAAGATGACACATTTTAACTACGAACCTTTAGGAAAGTAATACATGTTTCATTTAAATAATATCAACAATAATTCACCAAAAATCTGAGACACTTTATGGTTATTCAGACATTCTGTGTTGTTAATAAAACATAAATACTATGTAAATTTCAGAACTGGGGTGAGCGGGTAGTAAAAAATGCTTACAGGTGTGGCACAGAATGACGTGCCCATAGAGCTTGTATACTGTATCTGGACAAATATAGGTAAGTTCCCTCTTGCCCCCACAAGTTTTATTTTAGAAAAGAGGAAGATGCCTTATGTTCAATTCCTTGGATAGCCTCTTCCTTGTGCATGATTCTCTCTAAATTACTACACTTTGAATGGTCAAGTACTCTGAGGGAAACACAGAGCCTGAGAAGATATTTTTAAGTGTACGGACGTTTACTAATAAAACCAATAAAAATCAAGCAAAGATATTTATACAAATTTAATCATTATAGAAATATAGGGGGTAAGACTGCAACATATAAAGAGTTGAATGTTTTAAATCACCTTTGACTATCCCTTTTAAAGGCAATGAAAATGTGATTACATTTGGAGTTTACAAATATCTAACAAAACAAACAAAAGCCATGGAAACCAAAATATAAACTGCCCTAATATTTTGTAATGTGCCTTGTGATTTGAGATATAGTTTCTACAAACTATCAATGCAGGATTGAAAAAGTGCTACGGCTCAAAAGACTTCAAAGGAAACAGTGATCATGTATTCTGGAATGCACTGGATGACTCAAAGGTGATTGTAGAAACGACAAAATCACTGATGTGGAAGATGCACGTGAAGAACAAGTAAAACTTTCATGAGATGTGAAAGTGGAAAAAAACATTTAACATGATTTAATACAGTAATACAGCATTTAAATATATGTGTAACTAAATCATAAACTAATTGTTGTAATACATATTGATCTATTTAATCTATATTCCTAAAAGTTTATACATCCTGGTTTGCTAAATAACCTTTTTAAAATTTTTTAAAAATTTCTTTATTTTTGTATTTTTAATTTTTTTAATTAAAAAAGTTTAAGATCAATAACTTTTTGAGGGTGGAGTTCATATTAGGAAAACAAAAGGTCACCTTATATCTGGGCTAGCCTGGCATCTGGGCAACCTCAGTTCTATCATCAAAGGGAACACTAAACTTCTCTAGTCTAGTGGATATGAAAGAATCGTTTATACCCTCTTGCTGTCCTACTCTAAAAAAATTGAGGGCTGGGATGTGTGTGTGGCTTTCTCCTTGAGCTGAACATTATTGACTTGTGTGTGTGTGTGTGTGTGTGTGTGTGTGTGTGTGTGTGCATGTGTACACAGAAATAAGGTGGAAAGCCCTTGGCCATCCTAGTGAATCTGTGGGTACCCCCAGCAGGATCCTCAAGTAGCAAGAGATCTCCATTCTGCTCTCATCTCAGGAAAGCCAACCAGGGACTTGTAGGTATCTGTAACTTACTCCTGGAGGCACAAGTGTCTCCATTTAGACACTGTTTTAGAGTTAGACATGCTCATTCTAAAATCTCATCTTTAAAAAGAACTTGCTTTCATTGTATTTACTCTGTTGTTTTTTTTTTTTATTGCAGGGGGAGAGGCAGAGGTAAAGGGAGAGAGAGAGAATCTTAACCAGGTTCCACACATAGCATGGAGCCTGACGTGGAGCTTGATCTCATGACCCTGGGATCATGACCTGAGCTGAAATCAAGAGTTGGATGCTTAACCAACTGAGTCATCCAGGCACCCCTCTATTTACTCTTCCGCATTCATTAATAGAAATATCCATAACTGCCAACCCAAATAAGAAACTGCTTGTGACATTTGGAAAATTCACTTTTTAAAAAAGATTTATTTATTTATTTGAGAGAGAGTAAGCAGGCGGAGGGGCAGAGGAAGAAGGAGAGGGAAAGAAGCAGACTCCCTGCTGAGTGCAAAGCTGGAAGCAGGGCTCCATCCCAGGATCCTGAGATCAAGACCTGAGCTAAAAATCAAGTGTCAGATGCTAACCAATTGAGCTACCCAGACACCCCTGGAAAATTCACTTTTAATCCTTTTATGTCAATATAACAAACAATTTATTCAGTTTACTAAAGTTTATTAAAGGCATCAAAATTGTCTTTTGAAGGCTTGAAAGAGCTTAATCCACTTCTATAATGTCTTAAAATTCACAGCCTTACCAAAAAGGTGCCAGACAACTCTAATGAAAAACAGTAGTCGAGCATTTGTTTGGTTTTCCCAACTGACACTGGAACACTGGATGGTTATCAACATTTCTAAGTTTCTAGTGACTGACATTTTTTTTTAAAGATTTTATTTATTTATTCATGAGAGACAGAGAGAGAGAGAGGCAGAGGGAGAAGCAGGCTCCCAAGGAGCAGGGAGCCCGGTGTGGGACTCAATCCCAGGACTCTGGGATCATGACCTGAGCCAAAGGCAGACGCTTAACCATCTGAGCCACCCAGGCACCCGTAGTGACTGACATTTTAAAGATATGATCTCCGATTATTAATGATCTCTTACTTCTTCCGATTCTTTGTTATATAAACAGAGTAATTCTTTCATCCTGGGCATCCCTCCTCCCCTTAACATGCACACTTCTAAAGCTTTCATTCCACCCTTACTATATGGAGTTACTACTCTTCACTTGGCTGACACCACCCACGTCAAAGTGCTGTTTGGAGCAACAGAACTATATTTTGCTCCCATATCTAGTGAATATTTTTCCAAAAGAAAATCAGTGCAGGAAAGTACTATTTCTTCCTGCTTTTCTAAAGTTTTCTGGCCTCTGATAAGGTTTCGGAAATCATCTGTAATTTCTGCCTTTAAGACATAGAAACTTACTGATTTGAAGTGTGTGTGCAAGAACCAACAATTACTCCATTTACCTTCAGGATCCAGTAGTCTTGGGATTCCTAGTTCTGTTTCAGCAATAGTGAAAGCCTCCTCCAGGTTTTCCCGGTTAGGTCTCCCTTTCACTCTCTCCAAGTCCACTAGTTCTGGTCGAATGGCATGGATGATGGAATGGAAGGCGATTCCACTTCTCCAGCTCCGCCCAAAGTCTTTTACTTCTATTCCCATCTGCCTTAATGTGATAAAAAAAATAAAATAAAATAATGTCACATTCTGAATAGATAACATGCACTGTCCTCAAGGACTAATGCAAAATCCAGTCCTCAGCAATGACTCATGTGCAGTTATAGCAGTTAGCTGCTTAAAAAAAATTAGGCAAAATAAAATTTTTAGAGGGTAACAAGATAAGCGGGAGAAGTTGTGGTTCCATACTTAAGAATCTTCAATATTAGACTTTTCAGTAATTGAGATATTCAATGTAAAATTTTTAAAAAAAATTTTGAAAGGAAACTAATATAGAGAAAACATATCTTGCAAAATAAAAAGAGAAAATTATAAAAACACCAAAATTGATAGTAATTCATCAGTGTGTACTTTTGAAGAAGTATCTAGCACATTTCCAATGACAATGATAAACAACAGTGTGTTGTATGTGCACAGGTATTAACATACTAAGATAATATGGCTGAATTATATCAAATACTTTAGAATGAACAAATGCAAATGGATGTAATCATATCTCTAAATCAGTCACACAGGAGCCTACACATCACATAAGTTCAGACAAGTTTCCATCTACCTCACTGATCAAACTGTTTGATCAAATTGCTTTTTAAACTCTGTTTTTGGAATTGCCTTGAGAGCAATGCCCTTGGTGGCAAATCTTTGTTCTTCTGTGGTGGATAGAATTAATTCAAAGCCGATTATGATAATTAAGAATTCATTCAAGTTGGTAGTAATAGTTTGTTGTTAAAAATAAAAGTGATACAAGCTCACACAATGAATTTTTTTTACATGTAACTTATCAACTATATATAATGGCAGCTCCAAAAGGAACTTGTAACGATGTCTTTGAACAGCATCCCTTGGTTAAGTATAGAACATTTGAAGGTGATCAATTAGGTGACATTCAATGGATGAATATCTTGGTAGTCTCCTTTTAAAAAAAATTAGTCTCATTATAGTTCTTTCTAAATGAAGCAGAGGTAATATCACTCAATTCCCTTTTTTACTATATTCTCAAGAATTCCATGAACCATAAGGTAGATTTGATTGATACATTGATTAATATACAAAGTTGGTAAGTGCCCTTAAATTTTATCTCTGCAAACTTAAGAGTCACTTTAAATCCTTTTCTACCAATGTACATTCAGCTTGCATAAAATGTCTTGTGCTGAAAACAGCATCATTGTATCTCATCACTGGCTTCATAAATATATATTTTCAAAACAATTTTGTAAGATGCCAGTAATAATAAAGTAATCCTGTATCTCCTCTTAGTTCTTTCAGAGTTCCTGTCTCTGGTAGTATGCATGTAATATTTTCAGACAATGTCTGACACACGGGCAAATACCCACACAGGTGGAATGGGTCAGTGTGCTCTTGTTAACTCCTCAATTCGTACATTTACCCTGGCTTCATCTTACTTTTCCACCTACATTTTCCTTTTGCTCACATTTCCTCATTTGAAAATGTTTTTGTATTCACAGGCACCTCAAACTATTTTTTAACACAATAAGGTGGGTGCAAATAAACAATTAGCTAGCAAATATTCATTGTGTATTAGATATTTTCTGATTTTCAACTTGTTTATTGTTTCAGATATTTTCAAAAATATAGAAAATATTTCCCTAAATATTACGATGTTGGAATAATTTTTCAAGTTTTAGTACATTTTCTTTTTCTATATTTGTTGAAAACACACACACACACACACACACACACACACACACACACACATGCACACCTATAATGTTTCATATTAGATTAAAGCAGTTAGGTGATATTCCTAAAAAGTTTTAGTTTTAGTCCAAACCTCTCATTTAAGAATCTCGGATACAAAATCTAGGAAAACTTAGATATGTCACTTAAAGGAGTTATACAAACTTAAACTTGGACACATCACTTAAAGAAGTGATGAAGTATATCCAGTTTATAGGCATTTCTGACCTCTAATACATACTTACTTCAAGTCATTTTGAATGGACCTGGATATACAAATTTTCATTTGTTTCATTATCTTATTAATTTTTGTCTTAAAATACAATTGTTCTTCCTAGACATCTCAAAATGAAGTATGCAAATATCAGATATGCTACAATTTAATTCTTTCATGTCTGAGAGTATATAGTGATAGGAGATAAAGTTGGTAAAAAAAATAGAGAAGGCTTAATTATGTTGCATTACTGAGTTTTTATTTATTTCTCACATATTTTGAAATTTTATATAAAAACAGTGAATATATTCTGATAACATGTCTGGTGTTTACTGGATGTTTTGTCCTTTCTTGTCATGGGCAGTCTTATGAGACTGATAAACATTCAGACCACAGAGTCTCACAGATTATTATTTTAAAAACATGTCATATACTGAAATGGGTACAGATTCTAAAGTCTTTTATCCATAAAAAGTAAAAAGTTTCTTTTTTTTAACTATGTTATGTTAATCACCATACATTACATCATTAGTTTTTGATGTAGTGTTCCATGATTCATTGTTTGCGTATAACACCCAGTGCTCCGTTCAATACATGCCCTCTTTAATACCCATCACCAGGCTAACCCATCCCCCCACCCCCTCCCCTCTAGAACCCTCAGTTTATTTCTCAGAATCCATAGTCTCTCATGGTTCGTCTCCCCCTCCGATTCCCGCCCCCTTCATTTTTCCCTTCCTACTATCTTCTTTTTTTTTTTTAACATATAATGTATTATTTGTTTCAGAGGTACAGGTCTGTGATTCAACAGTCTTACACAATTCACAGTGCTCACCATAGCACATACCCTCCCCAATGTCTATCACCCAGCCACCCCATCCCTCCCACATTTGCAATGACGTGGATGGAACTGGAGGGTATTATGCTGAGCGAAATAAGTCAATCAGAGAAAGACATGTATCATATGACCTCACTGATATGAAGGAATTCTTAATCTCAGGTAACAAACTGAGGGTTGCTGGAGTGGTGGAGGGTGGGAGGTAAAAAGTTTCTTGAAAAACACATAGTGGGATAGTATTTTTAAAAAAGCAACTTTTAATTGCACTACTGGGTATTTACCACAAAGATACAAATGTAGGGACCCGAAGGGGTACGTGTACCCCAATGTTTATAGCAGCAATGTCCACCATAGCCAAACTGTGGAAAGAGCCAAGATGCCCATCGACAGATGAATGGATAAAGAAGATGTGGTATATATACACAATGGAATATTATGCAGCCATCAAAAGGAATGAGATCTTGCCATTTGCAACGACGTGGATGGAACTGGAGGGTGTTATGCTGAGTGAAATAAGTCAATCAGAGAAAGACATGTATCACATGACCTCACTGATATGAGGAATTCTTAATCTCAGGAAAGAAACTGAGTGTTACTGGAGTGGTTGGGGGTGGGAGGGATGGGGTGGCTGGGTGATAGACATTGGGGAGGGTATGTGCTACGGTGAGCGCTGTGAATTGTGCAAGACTGTTGAATCACAGATCTGTACTTCTGAAACAAATAACGCAACATATTTTAAGAAAAAAGAAAAAGAAGAAGATAACAGGAGAGGAAGAAAAGGGGAGTATGTCAGAGGGGGAGACGAACCATGAGAGATGATGGACTCTGAAAAACAAACTGAGGGTTCTAGAGGGGAGGAGGGTAGGGGGATGGGTTAGCCTGGTGATGGGTATTGAGGAGGGCACGTTCTGCATGGAGCACTGGGTGTTATGAACAAACAATGAATCATGGAACACTGCACCAAAAACTAATGATGTAATATATGGTGATTAACATAACAATAAAAAATTAAAAAAAAGCAACTTTTAGAAAAATTATCAACAATCTGGTAGGTATAATGGAATCACGTGTTGATCACAGAATTTTTATGTTAGAGAACAGTCATCTCCCCAAATCTCTACACTTGATGCAGCTATAAAGTAAATGGATCTCACTGATATGTTGATGGGTGGAAAAGCCTTGGATCCAGAAATCTGGACATTTATACAGATAAGGAAAATACAACTTCCACTGATGTTACACACATGTAAGTTGCAGGAATGACTTTTAGTTATCATTAGACCCTTGCACATCTTTTGAAAGCTAACACACCATATGTAAAACAAAACCAATGCAGAAAAACTCCAATAGCATTAAATTTGAGTTTACTTTAAGCTACTGTAATATTTTATTTTTGGTTGGAAACCAATTTATTTTTGGTTAATTTAATGCTTTTCAGCAATGGGAGAGTATCACACTGATATTATCATGAAGTTTTATTAAATAGTATCATGACAAATGTCCTAGCATATGGTCACCTGTCTCTTCCTACCTAGCACATTTCTTCTCCCTGCCCAACTGAGCTGCAAAAGAGATTAGTAACTGCCACTATCAATGGAATGCAAACAGTATACCAGCAGTGTGGTCAGGCTTTTACCATTTTATTTCTACTACGGATTCTAAAAAGCCACAAAGCTTTGCTTTCAGAAATATTTCTGACTACAAGTTGAATCATAAAAATATACCCCAAATTAGAAAACCACCAACACACTTTAAAACAAAAAGATGCAAAATAGTATCACTAATTACATCTTCTTTATGTTTAATTTTTGTCTTTATTTTTGCTTTTCAAACACTTTAAAAATAGAACTAAAAAAAATAGCACTCCCTACGTTTAGTGCCTCAATATTTTATAATGATAAGTACTTGTTTAAAACTACTTTCCAGAAGTAGGGAATAAGATTCAGATTAGATTTAGGCATGCAAAAACAAAACAGAAAGTGAGTTAATTTGACGTGTCATTTAGGAAGTCATAGAAAAGCACAATTTCTTCATGAAGAGATCCTACCACTGACCACATCTGACGACATAACATTGGTATGCTCAATTTTTTTAAATTGCTGAAAATGCTATTGATAGTGCTATGAAAAGATACTCATTGAGAGTAGTAATTTTCTAACTAGCATTATCACATGAATGTACACACATGTAAATTTATTATGCCCAGAAGCAAATCCACAATCCATAAAACTGAAGCTGACAAAGGAATCTACATTTCAGATAAAAGAGGAGACCCAAGGAAAAAGAATTTTAAAATAAAATTGCTAGAAAGTTTTGGGAAACAAAAACAATTCTTTCGGAATGTGGACCTTAGTTCACATTATTATTAAACAGAACTCAACAGTCTTATAAAGAGATAATCACATTTAAGCCTCTAGTTTATTTGTGTAAAGATTATTTAATAAAAGCAGGAAGTCCAAACAATGACCTCAACAGAATTACTCCTCAGATGACCAAAGTGTGTGTTAAAAATAAATCAATTGGGCCCAATCACATGATTAACAAAGGAATTAGGTTGATTACAGCATTTTCCTAGAGTATTAGTGATGATTTTTGTTTATATTTTAATTCAAGGAAAGAATGGAACAGCCTGAAGCAAAGCCCTTCATTCAAATGTCTCTTCAAATTTCACAATATTGGCAGGTGCACTCAGTAATAAATTGGTAACTCAAATTATTGAAGGGCTTCAAATTTAAACAAATTCTTGGTACTTACTTGGCTACTGTGTACTGAACCCACTTTAATAAAGCCTTCTTAGCATTTCCTTGGATCTTGGTGGCCACTTTCCGTTTACTTGGGGGGCTGGCGGTCTCAGCGCTAACCATGCTGTCCACAGAGGATGTGCTGCCTGACAAAGACTGCAGCTGTGGCAGGTTGCTGGTCAACTCCTCAATCTGTTCATGAGTTAACAGGTGGCAAAAACATAAGAATTATCTTGTTCTTCTTTCCTTGGATGTTTTACTTTTCCAACTAAAAGTGATTTAAATTCACGCCCTTAACACCATTGACAAGGTAAGTTCTTAAGGCATAATCGATGTTGTACTCGTCTTCCGACTTCCACTGCATCTAAAACTAACTCGTACACAGTAATAAACACTTGTTAAACACATGAATGAATGAATAAAATAAAACCTAATGGTTATCCAAACTCCTAGAGCATACAACACCAAAAGGGAACCTAATGTGAACTATGGACTTTGATAATGATGGGTCAATATAGGTTCATTAATTGTAACATGTGTATTACTTCAGTGGAGGATGCTGGTTATGGGAGAAGCTACACATGGTGTGTGGACACAGGATATATGGGAAATCTCTGTACTTTTTGTTCAGTTTTGCTGTGAACCTAAAACTGCTCTAAAAAATAAAGTCTTAAAACAAAAACTAAGTGTCTGCCTTGGGCTCAGGTCATGATCTCGGGGTCCTGAGATCAAGCCCCGTGTCTGGTTCCCTGCTCAGTGGGGAGTCTGCTTCTCCCTCTCCCTTTGCCCCTCATCCCTGCTTGTCCTCTCTCTCTCCCTCTCAAATAAATTAATAAAATCTTCAAAAAATAAACAACCTAATGGCTAGAACAATTATTCTAGATGGAATGGTAAGTTCATTTCTCCCCTTAATGTCTAATGGGAACATAAAACTGGTCCCTTCCAGAGAACAAAAAAAAAAAAAAAACAATTTCCTGAACTCTTTCTACACCAATATCTCATCTCTGATGTGCCCTGCTCATTTTTCAGATGGAGCACCTATGTCACAGTTCTTTGTGGGAGTACCATGTATAACATCTTTGCAGGGAAGAAGAGGAAATTTTTCTGCTAACAAAAAACAATATACATGGAAAGTCAAATTTCTGCTCACTTGAGAATCAACCCCAAAGGTAGGGCAAATGAGAGTACTATTAAAATTTCTACCACTACCTCCATCCATGACATTATATCAACTGAAAAGGGAGCTATAGTACAATACCTGGAAATATAGAATAATGGTCCACACCAATCCAAGAACTATTGAAGGTCGGCCATCAGCTATATCAGTGGAGTTAATGTTGACTAATTTAATCTGTTTAAAAAGAAAAACTGTACTAGTAATGTACTAGAAGATTATAGACCACCCAATTATGCAATAATTAGCACTTTAATAGACATCAGTTGGACAATTTGGTCATGCCTATGTAGTGATAAACAAGAGTAAGTCGGGTGAGCCATCAAAACAAACAAGCACATGGTTTCAGTGGAAATTTCAGGAGCATTCATTAGGGGCACACAATAAAAACAACTATAGAATGAATTTCAAAAAATTGTTTAAATTTGAAAAAATATGACATCATGCAAGGAATTACCAACAAAACACCACACAGAAAAAAAAAGGTTATTTTTTAAATTCAGAAGTTGACTGGAACTTAAAAGAAACTGTGATGAGTAGTTTAAGAAAATGCACTTACTTTGAAGTTTGTTACCAAATAGCATGAAACTTATGTTCTCTTTTACCTATAAAAGTCAGGAGTTAAAAATTCTAAAATTTGTACTAACCGGTGATCCTCTGTACATGGACTGACATGAAAAACAAAGGGAGAAGATGATATACACACATAAATAATTTTTAAAAATCAGAGTTATTCTTTCAAAGAGAATAAAAATGTAGGTAGTAAATTTAGAGCAAGATTTGGGGAATACATTGTAAAGACAGAGGAAAGCCAAGAAATAATAAAGTAGAAGAGACCATTAGGGTTTAGTTCCTGACTTTTGAGCATTCAGGAGAGATGTTAACTTGTCTGTAGTTGTCTCTAATTATTTATTTTAACGCCTTCCCAACTACTAAAAATGTTATTTCCTAAGTCCCAGCAAAACGGATGTATGGTAAGTCTATCTCAGCCATTCTCAGAACAATACAATTAACAACTGCTCACCATACTTTCAATAATCCCTAAACAAATTAGAAAAAAAAAAAAATAAAGTGCTCCTTAGATTTCTAGCTCAATAATTCTCAGACAAGATTGAATAAGATGTGTTATTAATAATAAAGTTAGAAGTTTGTAAATGGCTTACTTTTAAAAAATTATCAGATGCAAAATCATCCCACAAATACTTTACTCTGGAGTAATTAGTTTAAATTTACTAGTAGAGTAAAAGTTAGCACAAAAATCACTGTAAATAATTTGAGATATATTTGAGATATACCTATGGGATTTTGTCTCACTGGTGAAATTCATTCATCAGGTTCAGAGACAGGAAAAAAAATATTGAGAACTTCCATAGATTGCAAGCTTATGTGTCTATTTCTTTTAAACCTAGCACAGCATGAGACAAATAATACATGTTTGTAGAAAATAAAGATCACATTTTTTAACCTTTTATGACAGAACCTATTGCAATGTCCATAACCATTTTGATTACTCTGGTTTACAGCTTCTCCAGAATTTTCTCCACATCCATTTTAGTATCCACAGGGCACAGATATATAATACATGCTAATAACCAGAAGATTAATGCATTCCATGAAGGGCAGATTATTTATCTTTCCTTATATATCATTCTTTTTAAAAATGATAAGTTGAATTTTCTACCTCAATCCAGCTCCAGATGTACCATGAAGTTAATATACTGAATTTATGATAGAACCTAAAGATATCTTGCTCAACTTCTGAAGAAAAAATGCTTTCCACAATTATTTTTCCTCTTAAAAACTGTGTGTTCTATAATGGGCCATCAACTATATCAGTGGAGTTAAGGCTCCATAGAGCCTACTCTTATTGGGCTTATGAACTTATCCTATTAAATTCTTAATAGCCTAGGAGTGGGGGATGGGCAATAGAGACATTCAAAGAGAATGAAGAATTCCCAGAAACCAGAAGGAGAATGGGATCACATTTATTGACCTCACCTTTGACCTGGTGACCTTGGGGGTGCAGCTCAAGAATCTGCCTTAACAAGATCTCTAGGTTTTGTTGATTCTGATGCATGCCAATGTTTGAGAATCCTGTACCAGATAATTGTATGTGGCCCAGGTAATCTGGGGAAGTTTGATTTTGCAAGCCAGAAGCCCATATGGACTGGTCTGTGTTTCCTCCAAATTCACATGATGAGGCCCTAACCCCCAGTGTGACTGTATTTAGAGACAGGACCTTTAAGCAGGTAATTAAAATTAAATGAGGTAATAAGAGCGGGCCCTAATCCAATAGGACTGAGGTCCTTATGAGAAGAGAAGGAGACACCAAAGCTCCTTCTCTCTTTCGACACCCACACAGAGGAAAGGCCAGTGAGTGTCTGTCTGCAAGCAGGAAGAGACAAAGAAACCAACTCTGCTGGTACCTTGATCTTAAACCTCCAGCCTCCACAACTGTGAAAAAAGAAATTTCTGTTATTTAAGCCATCCAGTCTGTGGTAGTGTTATGGGGGCCACAGCAAACTAATACAAGGCCCACAGGTATTTCCAAAAAATATTCCAATTATTTGGGAATAAATTTCGAAAAAAAATTCAATTAAAACTCCAGATCCCTACCTTTTCTTGATAAATTGGAAAACCTAACGAATGGATGCATTGCCACTTTATGCTAGTTGCTTTCTACAATGAGGTGTCGAGTGAGTCATTCTAACCAGTGATATAGGTAGCCAACTACCTGCATTATTTAATAAATAACTTAAATAAATAGTTAGATTTTAATAAAAATCCAGATTGCTGACTTCTCTTGTTTAATTGGGAAATCTGAGATCCCTGTGCTTGCATTTCACTGAGGCAACTATAGCTAGAACTGAATGTTGATTTCCATCTTCCAGACAGGGCACAAAACTTGCTCAATTCTCCTGTTTCCATAATTAGCCTCTAACTCACTTCATCTTTAAGATCACCTATCTGACTTTATAGGAACTAAATTTATGTCGCTTGTCTACACTAAGGGAAGTTTTAGGAAAGGTGGTCAGTGGTTGGCTCCTTGCATTACTGTTTAGAATGACCTACCTGATACCTCACTGGGGAAAGAAACTGGTGGAAATGGTACAGGATCTACTCATTAGAATCACGTTTACGTGGTTCCTATCAGGTATTAATGTATGCTTTTTCCAGTTTCCCTGTAAACAAGTGGAAAACAAACACAATGGTAGGGTTTTCTCCAGTAAAATTTGAGGTGTGCCCTTATCATTCCTTAAATCAAGCTAGAATCCAAAGACTAAACTGATTTTCTATTATCTAAAGAAAAAACCTAAATGGAGGGCAAATTAGGTCCAAAGGTCAAAAACAAATTCCTGAAAATATGTTTGAGATATAAGTTCTTAAATTATAAAAATAAAATAAAATAAATAGCAAGGTAGGCACTAAAGAGCCTTAAAACAAACTCATTCCTCCCCACAGTCAAATTTTATTACTTAGGTTTGTTCTATGAAAATGATCTTGTGTAAAACAAGTCTTCTGTGAAAAGAAAACTCTTTGGTCCTCTTTACAAACAATGCCTTTATAGGTTAAGTCCTTAAATTTTCCCCAAGACATTAACAAGAGGAATGTTTTTTATATCCAATGAAGGATAGCTCACAACAAAGCAGGATACTATAATTATATAGGTAAAATGGGAGCCTCAGTGACTTGGAAAGATATAAATATCTTGTTCAACATGGCTTTTTTAGCTTTCTATGAAAACCTCATGGAGGAAGCTGGAAGAAGAGGAACACTCCATTAATAATGATATTAGTGATCTGGAAACAATGTCCAATATTCTATAAGAAGCTAATATTGTTTTTCTACACCATCCTAATGTCCAGAATCTCTCTTTGGCATGGAGTCTACACAAATGACTGGACTTTATATTGTTTAATCGTACTACCAACTGATCAAAATATAAATTATTCAGTGAACAGAATCAAGTATTTTTGTATTTTCTAGAGTTCCTTTCATATGGAAAGTATTCAAATATGCATTTGGGTAGTAAATAAATGAATTTGGTGATATAGATGTTCAAGGAAATAGTTGAATCATTCTATTTTCAAGGAGTATCTAGAGATCCATTTATAGAGCTGGTTTTGGTGCTGCCAAACACAGACACCTAAATTCCCACAAGTTGGGAAAAGGCTAAATCTAAACCAGTTGGTGCACCTGGTTTGGAAGGAAACATGGCAATACCTAACAAAACCACATACACACTTACTTCTTAGATAATCACACTTTCAGGAATTTACCCAGAAAATACCCTTCTAATAGTGTGAAAGTATGGTGGACAGCCTTTAATTGCATCATTGTGTTTGCTAAATACTAGAAACAACCTAAATGCCCCATTCATAAGTGATTGAATAAACTCCGGCACAACCACATAATGAATGCAGCTGTAAAAAGGAATGAGGAAGATCTCCGTGAACCGATTTGGAAGATTTCCATGATATACTGTTAAATGAGAAGAGCAAAGTGCAGGAATGTATTATAGGGTGTTACCCTTCATATAAAAAAAAAGAGGGTGTACGAAAATACATCTGCTCATTTATGCAAAAGAAACATTGGGAGAATAAATTAGAAGCTGGTTCCCTAAGATGAGATAGGAAATGAAAGGAAGAAAAATGAGAATCGAATAGTAAGGATAATGAGCGGGTGCCTTCTCTAAGCATAACTTTTACTCTTGGAATCATAATGATGTCTCATTCCCCAAAATAAAAATAATAAGAATAAGAATAAGAATCATAGTCAACTAGGATGTATGTGTGTGTGAGGGGGTATTACTCAAAACTGAATACACCTTGATTACCAAACTCTATTACAAAAGACTATCATAACACTGAAGGGAGAGAAAAAGAACAAAAGTAACCTAAGTAAATTTGGAAAATAGTCTTTTAGCTGAATGCTGTAATACTAAAGACCAAAAGACTTATACATACACACTGTTCTCCAGTGAGTAAATCTGTTTCTCACAGGGGTCTGGTGAGCAATTCTTGAACAATTTTACGTCTATACTAAGATTAAAAAAATAGGTGAATGTATTATAAATGAAAGCCAGGTTTCTCACTGTCAGAGAAAATAGAAACAAATAAGCATGGGAGGCTATTAACAAACCTTGTGGTATTGGACTGGATCAGAAGTATCAGTTTAAACTAATGGTTTACATACACATACACACACACACACACACACACACACAGAGAGAGAGAGAGAGAGAGAGAGAGAAAGGAGTCGGGGGAGAGAGAGAAAACATATATGCATATACCTGGGTTAGTAAACATTCGTATTTTCTAAATCTGTCTGTTGAGAGGGCTTAGGGGCAATGAAACTTCAGTAGCAATGAGCACACCCAGCACGCAAACATTGTTCACTAATAAAAAGACCAAAGCCTGCTTAGGGAAGTGGTTGATTCCGGAACTGGGGCAGGGAAAACATGTAGTTCTGGAAAATGAGGAAATGCCTGAAAAAGGATGGGGCCATATTAGAAGCCAAATGGCCAAAGCTGGAACAATTTGAGTATTATTATTATTATTATTATTATTATTATTATTATTGGATTATACTTATAGAATAAAATAAGTTCATGCCAAAATAAATAATTGAATAAATAAATAAATGGTGGGAGGGAGAAAGGACAACCTTTACTTACAGAACACTTTCAATTAATACATGTGAAAGGACTGAGGGAAACACAAAATTACCATTAGGCAAACATCACGGAAATAATTACTGAAGAAGGCAATCAATGCTAAAATCAGGAAGCAAAATTTGTAAGAAGTAGAGTATTAGCATAATCTCAGTTATCTCCCCTAAGTTATTTCTCAGTTATAAAGGAAAAAATCATAAATTTATCATAAAAAAAAAAACCCACAGCAGAAAGCCTTGCCAAGTGACTGAGGTTAACATCACCAGCAATAAGATCATCAATCCTATATCCACTTACATGGTGCCCCGAGAAGAATGCAACATCACTTCCTTGGAATTCTTGCCACAAATGTATAACCTCAATCTAATCTTGAGGAAACATCAAACAAACCCAAATTGAGAGACATTCTCCAAAATAACTGACCAGCAGCTATTATCAAGGTCATGAAGGACAAGGAAAGACAAGGTCATAGAGTGGAAGAGACCAAGGAGCCACAATTAAATGCAAGGTGTGTTACTGGATTGGATCCTGGAGAGAAGTAAGACATTAGTGGAAAAAGGGATGAAATTAGACAAATGTCTATGCTTTAATGCATTGTATCACACCAATTTAAAAGTCCTTCTTTAATAATTGTGCCATATATATATATGTATATATATATATATATATATATATACATGTACTATGTATGTAAGTTCTTCACATTAGAGGAAGCTGCCCAAAGTATAGACAGGAAATCTCTCTGCCATTTTTTTGCCACTTTCCTGTAAATCTAGAATTATTTTACAATAATATTGACTCGCTGTATAATTTACATGCAGTGTTTTTACTACACAGTCAACTTGAAAAACATCAGTATGCTCACACTTTCTTGTTTAAAAAGGTGTTTTGTTTTGTCTCTCTCTTACCTTCCTTCCTTCAAGGAACTTGAGTGCTGTGCCAATATTAGCTACAGCATGGATTCGCTTCATACGGCGTCCTTGTTCACATGGCTATAAACAGGAAGGAAAAGGAATAAATAAAAATGCACACATTAAAAAGATAATCATAAAATGAACTTAAATGGATTAAAAATATACTCGAAGAATATTCAAGAACAATGCCAAGGATACTCATTCCTTCAAATGATGCTTTTCATGTTAATATGGTCCTGGACCATAATGACATGCAAAAAATTTAAATAACCATTTCCAAGGTTTATTTATAATTTCAGAGTAATTTCATTTTATGTAATTCAGAAACTCAAAGGGCTCCATATAAATAAATAAGAAAGGTTAAATTGGAAATTGTCCTTGTATGTCTCAGTTTTCTTATCCACTAAGAAAGAATGCTGAGATTCTTTTTGAAATTTCTTCTAGCTTCAAGGTCTTATTATTCTACGGCTGAATGAGTAGGCACTTAAACAGAAGTAGGACTCTTGTGTCAAAATATTACTTTTTCTAGAATCATCTAGCTTGGCAATTAAATGCCCATCAAGATTTCTGTACTCTGTTAGTCAAGTACACTGGCAAAATTATATTGATACAGAATGATATACCTCTTTAATACCAACTGAATTATAACAAAGGTTCCTTTAAGCTTCTAGTAAATAGCTTAATTCAGGAGGATATATAAAGATGGCCAATTATATCTGGAAACCAAGGCTGTATATATCTCAAGTCAATGACTCCCACATCTGAATGCTAATCCAGTTTATTTAGCTCATGCATATACCTGTATATTCCAAATTAGCTTTTCATATGTGTTTTGTTTGATTTCCCCCGAAGCAGAACCTGAGACAAGGTCTTGGGTGCATGAAGTTTATTGGGGAGGTGACTCCAGGTAGTAAGAGTGAGGAGATGCATGGAGAATGAGACAGGGAAGAAGAAAAAGCGTTATTGAGGGTTTCTGCTGTGAGCAACTGGGCCTCAGTCCTGCTGGGGACCCAGGTACTCTATGAGATATGTGTAAATTATGCCACAGAACTGTCCCCGGCAGACTGGAGCATTTATTCACGGACTCCCATCTCTACTGGTTGAGGGTCCTTAGGGACCACTAACCCTTCCACATTTCAGGGCTGCCTTGAGCAACTTGTGCTTTGATAAAAGCCATGAGGATGGAATCCTGGAGACATGTTAACAGGATTTGAGGCTAATTTGCAACGACGTGGATGGAACTGGAGGGTGTTATGCTGAGTGAAATAAGTCAATCAGAGAAAGACATGTATCCTATGACCTCACTGATATGAGGAATTCTTAATCTCAGGAAACAAACTGAGGCTTGCTGGAGTGGTGAGGGGTGGGAGGGATGGGGTGTCTGGGTGATAGACACTGGGGAGGGTATGTGCTATGGTGAGCGCTGTGAATTGTGCAAGACTGTTGAATCACAGATCTGTACTTCTGAAACAAATAATGCAATATATGTTAAGAAAAAAAAAAGAAGAAGATAGCAGGAGGGGCAGAATGAAGGGGAGTAAATCAGAGGGGGAGACGAACCATGAGAGATGGTGGACTCTGAAAAACAAACTGAGGGTTCTAGAGGGGAGGAGGGTGGGGGGATGGGTTGGCTGGTGATGGGTATTAAAGAGGGCACATTCTGCGTGGAGCACTGGGTGTTATGCACTAACAATGAATCATGGAACACTACATCAAAAACTAATGATGTAATGTATGGTGATTAACATAAAAATAAAAAAATTTAAAGATTAAGAAAAAAAACAGGATTTGAGGCTAGATGCTGCTACAATCTATGGGCAATGTTTCGCACTGTCTGAATTCTCACTCGCTGAAGAAGGAGGCGAGCTGAGATGGCACAGGGGCGCTGAAAGCATCCACTACAATATGAATCCTATTAAGATAAATGATTTACACAAAATTATTACCAGTTTGTAATTTTTCAACAAGCAAACTCTTTTACAAAAGCTATTTTGAGGACTCTGCACAAAATTAACTGGAAATTTATGTTTAGGAAAACACTTAAAAAACTCAATTACCCAAGTAATAATGATTGTGTAGCTTTTGTCAAGAAGCAGTAGATAAAGAAAAAATGAGTACTCCCAATTTTGGACTCTGTTTCTAACATGTTATACAATAGTTTGAGGATTATTTCCTGAGTACTTTTTTGTAATTATGGCAAATAGCACTTATAAGTAGTTTATCTTTGCAAACTACTTACTTCTCTACTACTCTGAAATAACAAAACATAATCCAGAAAAACAAAATGTAGATCTTCCTCAACTTACATTGGGGCTATATCCTGATAAACTCACTTCAAGTTGGAAATACTGCAAATCAAAAATGCATTTAATACACCCAACCTACCAAACATCACAGCTTCACCTAGCTCACCTTAAATGTGCTCAGACCATTTACATTAGCCTACAGTTGGGCAAACTCACCTCATACAAAGCCTATCTTATAATGGAGTGTTTAATATTTCATATAATTTATTCAATACTGAAAGTGAAAAACGGAATGTCCATGTGGGTACAGAATGCTTTTGTAATGTATCGCTTCTTTACCCTCGTGATCACGTGGCTCATTAGGAGCTGTGGCTCTCTGTCACTGCCCAGCATCATGAGAGAGGATCATCCTGTCGTTAGCCCAGGAAAAGATCCAAATTCAAAATTTCAAGTATGGTTTTTACTAAATGTATATTGCTTTCACATCATCATGAAATCAAAAAGTCATGAAGTCGAACCACTCTAAGTTGGGGACTGTCTATACTTTATTATTGAGTAATGTAGAAAAATATATTCTGTAGTTCACTGTCAATGTGTTTTTTTTTTTTTCCACTCTGCTGGTTGCACTGTACCTAAAAACAAGCTGTTCCTGTGACAAATGACTGATGATGGAGGATGTCCACAAGTGCATGAAGAATGTCACGCTTATTTCCAACTTGATTTTCAGCAAGCAACTACATAAGTAATGCACAGTTACGGACCAAACACCCTTTCCAAATGGAAAGCAAACACTATAAACTGAGGTGTGTTAATCTGCAAGTCATCTTCCTGGACACCACAGAGAGGCAGTAGTTAAACATGACAAAATCCTAACGAAGTTTTTTTACTCTGCCTTCCAAGGTAGCTACTACTAGATGTAATGTTTCAGATCCACTAAAGGTGGGAGGAAAGAGAAAGGGAATGTATTCTCTGCTCCCAGAAGTGACTGATAGGCCAGAAGAACTACAAAATAGAACTTTGTCTTATAGGGACAGCACCTTTTACACTCCCAACTCCACAACCCCCGGATTCCAAAGGGGAACAATTTGACAAGTCTGGTCGCAGGAAAAGTCCTTACCAGTTTCTGCCCAGACAGGACCTCCAGAAGAGCAAGCAGCTTAACACCATCTTTCATGTCCTCAAAAAGATCATCTACCACCAGTGGGGGTTTCCGCTAGGAGATAAAAAATTAATGAGTAAGTGCAAAAAATGGTTCTTTCTCCCTCTCTCTCTATGTCATACCTCTGCTACTCACTGTGGTGAAATCTGTACGAACAATCTCTAAATACTTAAATTCTTTATTTTGGATATGATTGGCAATTACCAGTTATTGGAGAAAAACAACCCTTTGGAGAGAAACTTGCTCAAAAACCTCAGGAGACTTAATGCTTGGGCTTTTGTTATACATACCAGCTTCTTTCTAGAAAGGAATTTTTGTCAAGAGTCAAAGATGGTAGGGGGTTAGAGAAGGAAAAGAGGTCACTATCAACATAAAAGATAAGAGAGACGTGGAAGGGGAGTTGCCCCAGGTAAACTGTACCAACCTCCCAACTTCGCTGTGGGCGAGCACATTACCAGGGCTTACCTAAGCCCACTCTGGCTGCAGTAATCTCCTTAGCTCAGGGGCCAGCTGTGGAAGAACAGCTAAGATTGTAGACTGAATGTCCTGTGGGTTAGCTGGCCAGGTCCTGTTTCTCAGCCTGACAAATCTAGCTCAGCTTCTCTCAGAACGTGGCGCTGAACTCAAGAGGGTCGTAAGTGCAAGATTACAGACTGATCAGGGCAACTCCATCACCACTACTAGAAAAATAAGTCAAAGCCCATTTTCAATTCATGGAGGGTCTCTTATTTTTTATAAAGATCACTAAAATACTTAATATACTGGGCTTTGTCCAACCTTGAATTAAGGTCTATCTTGGCTCAGAAGAAAGGAAACAGGTGGTGATGCTAATGTTCATGGTCAGTGGAGGATTGGTGTCCTCAGATTTCTCACAGAAAGAACTTTTCCATTTATTACCTGGGTTCAAGCGCTATAGTTTCCTGGTTCTCCCTGAATCATGTTAAAAGCCTAATGTTATATTTCTGACTATATCCAATTGTCTTTCTTTCTAAAAAAGAAAAAAGAAAGGAAAAGTTCTATGTAGAGATACTTAATCACCAAATGTTTTATTCAAATGAGACTTTTTTCTCTACCCACTGATAGGGAGCATTTATATTTCTCTTATGACTGCATGAATTATGGTCTCTGAATGGCACAATTCTAATTTTAAATGCATTTTCTCTCTTCATAAAATGAACAGATGAATACATTTTGTTCTCATACTGTGAAATACATGTTCAAAAATAACAGAGTTTTCATTTTCAGGCATTCCCTTTTATATTCCACTATTCACACTGTTTATAATTAATATAGCAAAAAATGTAATAATGACTTTATATCCTAAGCATATAAATAAAATTGTTAGTGAGCTACAATGAAAACTATTCAGTGTGATAAGAATCAAAATTATTGTATTAGTTATATGTAATCATTAAAAATATGGCCTGTTTATCATGCAAAATATCCATTTGTATCCTAAGAATATAAATGCAGTATAACAATGAGGAAAAAGTTAATAAATATGTGATATATTCAGTGAACAAATGCAAATGAAGTTTTTCTTATACTGTGTTAACCTGAAAATATATAAAGAAAATGAGACAAAGCAGGGAATTTTCTTGAAAAGATAAAAATTCCAAAAAATTTGACACAAAAAACCAAGTCACATCCATTCAACCATTCAGCCTTTGTTGTTGTTGTTTTTTAAAGATTTATTTATTTATTTATTTGAGAGAGATTGTGCATGTAAGATAGAGAGAGAGAGTAGGGAGTAAGTGTAGGGGCAGAGGGAGAGGGAGAGGGAAAGAATCTCAAGCTGACTGCACACTGAGCCCAGGGCTCCATCTCACAACCCTGAGATCATGACCTGAGCCAAAACCAAGAGTTGGATGCTCAAACGACTAAGCCACCCAAGCATCCCCCCCAAATCTGCCTTTAAACACAAACTCGTCTCTGCCACTTTGAAGACCATTTTCTTGTGACCCCACTGCTGCCTCTGATGTTTCTCCTGTCGAATCTACTGGTGCCCCACAGTCTTCCTTCCCCTCCAGCTGCTTCTGCACATGCTCGTGGACACAGCCATCAGGTCAGCAGTGACCACTGAGCAACTCAGCTCATCAGCCTCTCTGTGTTGACTGCTGGTACCAACCTCTCCTTGATCTGTTCTTCCCCAAACCTCTTTGATCAGCCTGCCTGGTTCACAAGCCTCTTTTCCTTCTCTCTCTCCTTTCTTTCTGACTGTGGCCATCACCGAGATCAATCCTGACTCCTCTGTTCTTCACAAAATTTTGTTTGGATAGAATGACTCCTGAATCCTACTATCCAGGTAAATGACAGGCACGCATATATTTTTGGCTGAATGACTGACTGAATAAATGAATAAATGCAATTTTCTAAAAAAAAATGATTTTGGGGGCACCTGGGTGACTCAGTCATTAAGCATCTGCCTTCAGCTCAGGTCATGATCCAGGACCCTGGGATCCAGCCCCACATCAGGCTCCCTGCTCAGCGGGAAGCCTGCTTCTCCCTCCTCCACTCCCCCTGCTTGTGTTCCCTCTCTCGCTGTCTCTGTAAAATAAATAAATAAATAAATAAATAAAATAAATAAATAAATAAAATGATTTTTGTAGCCCCTATGCCCATATTAATGGCTCTTAAAATGTGGTGTGTATATATATATATAATGGGTAAAGAAAAATGTTCTCCAGTTTCCAGGCAATCAGACTGCAACACAACACAGAATATCTTGTTTCTGAATGTCTTATTCACAGTAAGAACTCATTAAGTATTAGTTGAAGGAATGATTGAAGTTTCCAGTCTGCATGATAAAGAAGGGTAGATGTTTTTTATTATAAGAACAGATACCTAGAATACCCTCAACTTTCCTCTTTCTCTGCTTGGTAAATTCCTGCTCAATTTTCATGACTCAGCTCATACTTCAGCTTTTTCAGTTTTCCAACTAGAATTAAGTCACTTCTTTTGCCCTAAATACATTGTTCAGATTAGAATGATCATGTTGCATTACTGATTGTGTTAGTTATTTACAAATCTGCATTAGTTATTTATAAATCTGTGTCCCCAGGAATTCAGATCATGGGGCGGCTTCCTCAAGATAAAGAAGTTGGATATATCATTATATACCTAATACAAGGCACAGTGCTTAACACTAGTTGGCAATAATCATGTAAATGTTGAGTGAATCACACTCAACAGAGATATGTGATGCTTATTTGCAAATATCTTTCAGAATCTTAGAGATACAAATAAGATCATGATGCAGAATTTCTCTTTTTAAAATAGGAAATAAGAGTTGCTTCTGGAAATTTTTCCACCAGTGTCTTCCTGCACAAAGTAAAGAGATGTAGACTGATGGTTATTACCAGTCTAAATAGAAATCGGGAGAAAATATTTCTCCTTAAAATAAAAATGTTTAAAAAATGTTTCTATCAATTTAATTTGTAATGCACAAGTATCATATTTTCAATACACTAAATTATAGGACCAAGCATTATGTAATCAATTCTTTACTTAACTAGTAAAAGAGGTGGAATAATAAACTTCTGGCCAGCCTTACTGTAAAGAGCTGGCAAAAATGAATACTAGAGAATGATCTTCGTATTTCTGTAAGCTCTATCCAATTGCATATAATGTAAACATTGTTCAAAATCAACAAAACACATCAAAAATTACATCAGAATAAAAACATTCTAGTAATTATTGGACAAATTTTGCTCTTCCATTTTGCATAAAGCATTGTTTACATATAGCAAATGATCAACTAGAGGAGACCTTTACTATTGTGACTGAAAATATCAGTTATTTTTTGGAACAATGTTTTAATAAAAAATCTTTCAGATAAAATGTCTTTCCTGTCACATATATAAATACTTACAGCACCAATCTGATTACTCTGGCAGGATTCAGGTCATGGTACTGGCCACCAAAAGAAAGAGTTAGGAAAGCAAGTAACTAATTGGAGCCTGACTTAATGGAAAAACAAAGATAATGTGGTTTTGTTCCTATTCCTTACCAATTTTCAGTTTTAAGCACTAGTCAGGAATCTATCAGGCACTTTTCAAAACCACAATTATCATTTTTTACTATTATTAAGGTAAAATTGTGATAAGCTCTTTTTTTGGTGCAGTATTTTTTAAAATTATATTCTCTTTAGCCTCGACAGTCACATTTAGATTTCTATAGTGGAACCAAAATATATTCATGCTGAATCCGAGGTTGTTCAAAGAACAGAACTTCCCAATTGGGTCAGTGGGAGAGGGAGATAAAGATGGGAGAGAGAACAGAGGAAGGGGTACTTCACTTCTGTGGCTCCTCCTTTCTCTCATCTCTCCTCAAATGAGGTTTAAACCTAAAATTCTAGCTCTAAGAGGACTGCCTGGGTCAAAAAGTCCCTGGAAAAACAGGGAAGTTGCACATGCCTCTGTGCCTGGTTATACCCTCGGGAGTTAACTCATGACTGAAACAGACTTTACAGGGCTTTTTTCTCTCTTTCTTCTCCTCCTTTATTTTTGCTATTCAGCTCCTTTAATGACACATAATGAGATTCAAAGTCCATCCTTGATATTTATGGAACGTTTAAAAGTACAGGTATCTTTGACATAATTTTTCCTGACCATTTCCTCTAATTGGGGGAAAACAACCTCTTTTCTAACATTGCGTGTGTGTGAATATCTTGTGTCACTTTACTAGTCTATAAGCATCAGCACCTATTTAAGCCTTATCTACCATCTATTTTCATATTTTTATCCATGAAAGGATGGCCAAGTTTGCTCTGCCACATGTTGATTTTATGCCCCTAGAAACAATTATGCTGCTTAGAGGAAAAGGAATAAGAGAATAATTTTGATGAAAACAGATATCAGATATAACTATTTGGCATGAAACAAAAATTTAAATAATTCTCACATTTAAAAATTACGTATGAAATGAAAAATGTTGATGCATAAATATGACAAAATAGTCACATTATAGACTACATGTATGAATTCCAATATTTACTAGATGATTCCATGGCTTACATATTTACACATTCTAATTCAGTAGGTGTTTTTAATAGGAATGAAATGAGGAAAAAAGAAGAAGATAGGAAAGAATCAATAATGTATTGTTGAACATCTCAATGTGTCAAGCACTATGCTGAGGGCTTGTATACGTATTATCTCATGTAATATTCATAACCACTACCTATGGGAGTATCACTTCCTATTTCAAAGCAAGGAAGCTGAATCTCAGAGAGGTTCAACTGTTGACCTAGATCACACCCCTTGTAAGTGATTAGATTTGAGCCCAAGTTTATTATACTTTGAGCCACCTGTTAGATAGGAAGTTTAGTATAAAAAATACAGGTATTAACATAAATGTTTCCTGAATAATACATAAAACCTATAAATGTGATTTTTAATATCAATATGAAAAGTATTAACTAATCAGCTGAAGTGCCTGTCATTCTACTAGAAACAAAAAATTTTACAAAATAACAAAAAGCCACTTTTAAATATGAATGGATATAAAAGAAAGACTAAATAGTAATAATAGAAATATTATGTATATAAATACATACTGGCATAGACAACAGTTGGCCTAATTCACAGCATGTCCCCTAGTGGTCATGTTTGTGTGACAGCCCTATCTTTTGTTACATGAGTGACCTGAGCTGCACCCATCACATTCTCTGCTTGGATCCAGAAGTTAGCTGGAGTCAAGTTGTCACATGGCAATGACCTAAATACAATTGTCACCAGGTCCTGCTGTTGAGGCCCCAAGAACTACTTGCCTTCGTCTTTCTCAAGACTGGGTCTGTCAGAATGTCAAGGCTCCTCAAGACCATCCTCAGCTTTATGATGCACTAGAAGAAGCCACAGGACTCAGAAGAGCTATTATACTCATGATTACAATTTATTACAGTGAACTGACACATTAATATCAGCAAAGGGACAAAGCTCATAAAGCAGGGTCCAGGAGAAACCATGTATGAGTTTCCAGGGATGAATGATCTTCCAGTAGAAGTACATACAGACATGCCTAATTTTTCCCAGAATGGTGTGTGGATGATATGTGTGAAGTGTCAGCAACCAGAAAAGCATGCTCCATGAGTTTTGCTCCACAGAGTTTTTATTTGGACTCTGTAACTTGGGCAGTGCTTACATAACTGACCTCAGCTACTCGGACTCCAGGCCTTCCCGTCCCAGCTCCTCCAGAAAAAACAGATAGGTGTTCACCATGAAACACATTATTAAATTGATCTCATCAAAGTAGTAGTAGAGCATGGCCCAAGGTCTAGGCATATAAAACACTCCTATCAGGAAGAATATTCCAAGTGCTCAGAGGTTATCTCCCAGGAGCCAGTTAAGGACTATTCCTAAAGATAGGTCTTTATTTGCAATGTATGGAGTTTGAGCAACCCAAGCCTGCTGAGCTAATCTTTTCCTGCCCAGTCAGAACGTATCTTCTCAATAGATTTCACTTCTTAGTTAAATAATTTAAGATCATTTCATTTACTTGCAACAAAATAAAGCACAACAGACATGTGGGTCTATTTTGTTATTACTTTGTAAACACTATCTGAATGTAACAATTTACAGTTCAGTGCCCTTCCACTCCTACTCCATGATGAGATCCACATAAGTGACCAAAAATAAATTTATGCTTTACTGATGAGAGTGTGCATTTTCAGGGAGACCTAATTGTATTTGATGTGAAAAGATGTTTTATAAACCTTTGACCAATTGATATCAGTAAATGATGAAGGTAGACACAGCTGAATATTGTTGATAAACAAACATACATTCATATCTCCATAAATGAATAGAGCCATTTCACCTGGACCACTGTATGCCTATATCCAAAAATAACAAAAATGGAGATAGACTAAAAATATTTTTACCATTTTTAACTTTGCATTAAGAGGACAATCCTATGCACATCAATTGATGTGAAAGAAGCATTGAGTATTAGATTGCAGTCAGAAACGTAGAAGAGTACAAATCTACTTTGAAACATTACTAGCATATCATTACTTCATCAACAGATATACCTACACATCTGCTAGAATCTTAGAGTCCCTTAGCCTCAAGTATCACACAGCTATCAAGGAGATTTACAGCATGAAGGTTTTAGTCTTGAGCAAATAAAAAGGCAAAATCTCCCGTTCATGCCAGGACCAACCCAGGTCTTCATTTATTATCATGACTTTTAATCTCAGAACAGTTGGGTAGTGTTTTACTGAACACTTTTCCCCTTGGGGAAAGAGCTCTCAAAACATTTTATGACACACAAAAAAGCTATAACATTTTTCTTTAAAATACTAAATACGGGCGCCTGGGTGGCTCAGTTGGTTAAGCGACTGCCTTCAGCTCAGGTCATGATCCTGGAGTCCCGGGATTGAGTCCCACATCGGGCTCCCTGCTCGGCAGGGAGTCTGCTTCTCCCTCTGACCCTCTCCCCTCTCATGCTTTCTCTCTATCTCATTCTCTCTCTCAAATAAATAAATAAAAAATCTTTAAAAAAATACTAAATACATATCCTGTGGTTTAAAATTTGTGATTGCTGGATACCCACTGATACCAATAAAACGGAAGTAGAAAAGTCCTAAAATAAAAGCACATGGCACAGATTACTCTTTATTCCAATTGAGACACACGCACACTGTTGAGCACTGTCAGACTTGCTGAAAATTACACATAATCATGGCATAAAATATTCTCAAAATGGCCTTCTACACAGGCTGTAGAGGGATCCCAAGGCAAAGGCAGGTTCTCAAGGTGTATCCTGTGTTCCCCTGAAACCTCTGTATACAGAATGACCCATCACTTCTAGAGCCAGATAAACCACTACCTCTGGTTTCCATGTTTCAGGTAGGAACTATTTCACAGGCTGAAGGGGAAAAATCCCATTTCAGGACCAGTCTATAGTGTTCACATTCTTTGATGGTTATCTTATGGGTGGAAACAGCAAGCTAAACAACAGGAACAGAGAGGAGAGTGGGAAGGGAAGAGGAGTTGACCAGCAAAGGTGGAGTGAGTTACCTCCCTGAAGATTGGCTAAGAGCCCACCACACTAAAATATCTAAAAATGCCAAAGTACCCCTGGACCAGAGCAGCAAAATCATGATTATCAGCACTGGCGGTAACCACATAAAACTGACTCAATATCTAAAAGTTTTGCCATCTTATTCAGAAAATCTAATTAGATGTTCCCAGTATCTCCAGAAACAAGGTGAAGTAATTACAATTTTATGTGTAATCTGTTTCTCTTTCATTGCCTTCATAAAAACACGATTGTGATTATTTTCCACCTCTACTTGTCAAAGGTGAGAAGACAGTTCCCATTCTTTTTTATTTCCTATGACAGCATAATCATTTCCATTTCCTTAATTACTTAGTTTAATTCCAAATACATATCCCAAAGGCAATGACTACTAGTTTAGTCCAACTTTAAATCTGCTTGGAAAACTCTGCTCTTAACAATTTTCATGTGTAATAAAATTATTTTCAGTACATAGCATAAAAGAATCACTCTCCCCAAGTTATTTGTTTTATTCAGTACAAAGTTGGGGCTATCCGTTACTCAACCTTTGTTCATAAACCATATCTGCTCCACCAACAAATCTTGGTGGCTTTATCTTTAAAATTCATCCAGAATCCAACCACTTTTCACCACCTCTGCTGCTTACTGCCTTGGTATAAGCCACCAGTCTCTTGCCTGGATGACTTCAACCCCTCCTAACTTAAATCCGTCCTTGTGGCCTAACCCCTTGAGTCTCTTCTCAACAAAACAGCTTATTTGCTCTCTTTCCTGTCCATCTCCCCTATTAGGATATAAGCACCATAACACAGGGATTATTTCTTCTGTTTTGTTCACTGCTATATTCTCATTACCTAGAACATTGCCGAGTAGATAAACAGCATGTTAAAATATTTAATGAGGGGCTCCCGGGTGGCTCAGTAGGTTGAACATCCGTCCAACTCCTGGTTTTGGCTCAGGTTATATCTCGGGGTCCTGAGATACAGCCCTGCATCAGGCTCTGCGCTCAACGTGGAAGTCCCCTTCCTTCTGCTCCTCCCCCTGCACACATACCCGCTCTTTCTCTCTCTAAAATCAATAAATATTGGGGTATCTGGGTGGCTTAGTTGGTTTAAGCATCTACCTTCAGCTCAGGTCATGATCTCAGGGTCCTGGGATTGAGCCCACCATTGGGCTCCCTGCTCAGTGCAGAGTCTGCTTCTCCCTCTCCCTCTGCCCCTCCACTCCACTCCTGCTCTCTCTATCACTCTCTCTCATTCTCACTCTCTCAGATAAATAAAATCTTTAAAAAAAAATTAAAGGGGTGCCTGGGTGGCTCAGTCGGTCGTGTCTGCCTTCGGCAAAGGTCATGATCTCAGGGTCCTGGAATTGAGCCCGCCATTGGGCTCCCTGCTCAGTGTGGAGTCTGCTTCTCCCTCTCCCTCTGCCCCTCCACTCCACTCCTGCTTTCTCTGTTACCCTCTCTCATTCTCTCTCTAATAAATAAAATCTTAAAAAAAAATTAAAGGGGTGCCTGGGTGGCTCAGTCAGTTAAGCGTCTGCCTTCGGCTCAGGTCATGATCAATCTAGCCCTGCATTGGGCTCTCTGCTCAATGGGGAGTCTGCTTCTCCCTCTCCTTCTGTGCTCTCACTCTTGCTCTCTCTCAAGTAAATAAAAAAAATCTTTAAAAATAAATTAAAAGAAAATAAATAAATAAATAAAATCTAAATGAGAAAATATTTAATGAGTATATGTATGAATAAATAAAGCATATTTCTAAAAGGAACTTTGACAAATATTATCAAAATGTTTATTAACCTGCATAAACTTTGCTAGATCTATATCTATGTTATCAATGAATTAATAATTCTATTAATAAATTAATAAAGGTTATTCTTTGTGAAATGATTCTCCTTTGTAATCTTTTAGTTACATATTTGGAAATAATGAGTTTACCAATATGCTTAGGATTACCAAACTAAAGTGGTTTTAGAAAATAACAGAAGAATGATTTGGGGGTAAGTTATTACATTTTCCTTTTCCTCTTTCCTTTTTTTGTCCACATCTTAGTTCATTAATGGTCCCACTAAAGTGTGTACAAGGAAACGGATGGGAGTAAAATGCATTCATGAAAGAGCTTCTATATTATCCCTTAGCACTGTTGATGCGGAAGACAACTGAAGAAGTGCGTAGCCACAAAAGAGATACTTTATGACTCTGAAGATGTCAGAGTCATCATTAGCATAGATTATTAAAAGAAAGCATGGAAAATCAAAAGTGTCCCTGTCAAAGGAGTGTATGGATCTAACGTGGTATTAAAACAAAATGTTTAGTGGAATGTATTATGGGTTCTTCTCCCCTTCTCCCTCAAGATGTGGAAATTTTAAACCCCTGTACTTCAAATGTAATCTTATTTGGAAACAGGATCTTTGGAGAGGTAATCAAGTTAAAATAAAGTCATCAGGGTGGGTCTTTATCCAATGTGATTAGTATCCTTATATAAAGGGCAAATTTGGACATAGACACAGACAGAACAGAGACAGGATCTGCACTAATACAGCTGCAAGCCAAGGACTGTCAGGTACTTCAGGCCACCACAAGAAGGTAGGAAGAGGCAAGGATGGATTCTACCCAGGGTGTCAGAGGGAGCATGGCTATCTAGCCATGAGAACCTTGATATAATAAATTTTCCATCTTAAGTTGCCCAGTATGTGGTACTTTGTTATGGTAGCTTTGGCAAATGAATACAGAATCTAAATAATGTTTTATAATACCTTTCAAAAATTCTTCTAAAAAGTGAGAAGATGCTCATAGCATGCCTGAGGTCATCCAAAAGACAATATTTAAAATGTTTAGTGCCTATCCTTAATAGCCCCATAGATCTAAGTCTGGCAGATGGAGAAAGGACTGTTTTTTTGCATATTGAAAGGGCAGCTCCATTTATAGGAACACTAAACGATGTCTATTTGAGACCTATTTGTTTTTCCCTAAGGACTTAGTGTTAAACCATATATTTATTTCACAGCAAATACCATAAAGATTGAATCAAGGGAATTTAAATACAAATATAACACTCTATTCCATTTGATGAAATGAGAGAAAATGTAAAATTACAAAATTTTGAAACCAATGATAATGTCAAGATTACTTACACTATCTTTTTCTAATTAAAAATCTAACTTCTGGAGAACATGGATGGCTCAGTCGGTTAAGCAGCTGCCTTCGGCTTAAGTCATGATCCCAGGGTCCTGGGATTGAGCCCCACATCAGGCTCCCTGCTCCATGGGGAGTCTGCCTTTTCCTCTCCCTCTGCCCCTCCCCCATTCATGCTCACATGCATGTGTGGTCTCTCTCTCAAATAAATAAATAAAATCTAAGTTCTTGTGAAAGTTTTTTGAAAAACACATCTTTAAGTTGTTCCCTTTGGGGGCCATGGTGGCACTATACAATTACCATAGCCTATAGATCTTGCATGAAGTTCAGGAATTTGCTAAGATAAATAAATTTTAAAATGTGAAAGAACTAACATCTTTACAACTGTCAACTTTTAAAATATTTATCCCAACATAAATTCTTTACTCAAAAATGAAGACTATTCTGTTAGATCTAAAAAATAACAGCAATTAGGTAGGAATTCCCTCAAATTCAAGTCCACCTCATCTCTGCCTTCCTCTTTCACTCCATCCCAAATGTAGGCACATCCACACTCACCCTTCCTATTGCCTCCGGTCTCAGAGAAGGAGAGGTGTCTCTCATTTGGTACAAATCTACATGTTCCACCTGTGCTCTTGATTTTCTCTCCCACCTTGCCTCCTTGAGAGCCTGTGTCTTTGAAACAACTTTCTCTCCCTTTTTTGTAGTCTCTTCCCCTCTACTAGTTCTTGATCATTCCTTTCAATAGACACACACTTAAAATTACCCTTTATTAAAACAGCTCTCACCAGATGCTATGTTCTGTTTTAGCCAATACTCTATCTCATGAACGTAAGGTACATTCAGTGTCCTAACATTCTTACCTCTCATTTACTCATCAGTTTGCTACCGTCTGATTTCTGTTATAACGTGGCTACTCCCTATGGTGGTCAATGATTTCCTAACTGCCAAATCAAATGGGTTTATCTCTGAGTAATTTCTCAGTCTAAAACTGGACTACTAGCTTTTCCCCCAAGTCTGTTGTATTCTCTATCTTTGTGAATGATCTCAATCATTTGCTCATGTCAGAAATCTAGATGTCATTCTTGACTCCTTCTCCAAGATTCTGATTAATTACTGAGTCTATTCCTACGTATCTTTCAATGTGTCTACTTTTCTCCTACTCCACCTCTTACGTTACTTGTTCCTGTTCTAATTTATGACAGAGAGAGATACAAAGAGAGACAGAGATTTTTAGGGCCAGGGTGATCATTTAATTCTCTTGCCTAAGATTCTTTAATGTCATCTACTGCCCATACCACAGTCCAAGTCCTCTTAATGACTGGCCTTTGACCAATGTTACCAACCCACTCCCAGAACCATATTTTCAGGTATTCTGAACTTCCATTTCCTTTAATGTACCATGTTTTTTTTCTCATCTCTCAACTTTTAAAAATATTGGTTCCTTCATGTACCAAATCCCACAGGCATTGCTTAGGTCCTAACTTAAATGTTTCTTTCTCTGAAAGCCTATTCTGATGCCTTTCTTCAGATTTCCCCTGTGGTTGGTTGTGCTTGTCACGTGCTCCCTGACACCCTGTACTTCCCCTCTCACGGCATTTACCACAACACCCTGCTGTAATTGTTTCTTCTGTGAGACTATCAGTTCCAGGATGGCATGGACAATGGGTCTATTCACTACTGTGTCCACAACCCCCAGCACATAATAGGTCCTTAAAAAGTATGTGCTGCATAAATATCCAAAGAAACAAATGGAGCATGAGAGTATATAACACAGTGGTTAATGCCAAAACTTAAGAAGCCTGGGGTTGAAATCTGGTTTTTCATCTGCTTATTATGTGACCTTGAATTTATTAACTCTAAGCTTCAGGATCATAATCTGTAAAATGGTGAAAATAATACTTATATTTGATTCTTGTAGTGAAGATTAAATAAAATAAAAGACAAAATTGCTGAGGCAGAGTGATTGGCACATGGTAAAAGTTCAATAAATGCAATTTAAAAATATTTTTAGCAATGAGTGGGGATGAGAAACTAGAACTGAATCAGGACCTAACTTTGAAAAAACATTACTTGAAATCAATATGGGGCTAATTAAAAAACAAATACTTTCTTAAATTAATAGGGCAAACAGAAAAGAAAGATTCAGGTATCTTCCTGAAAAGAAAATGATAGATCTAGTCCATGTCTGATGAAACCCCATTCCTGAAAGGAATTATCAGGTATATAAAATAAATGTAACCCACTAATTTTTGTTAAAGTTACATTGTATCATATTGACAGTTTGTGATTTGTAATGGTTTACATAATTACAGAAGCATAAAGGCTTCAATCTGAAAACAAAGCAGACATCAAAAAAAAAAAAAAAAGAACTGCTAATTATAACCACAAGTTTGGAAAATCTACATCTGTGTACTAAAAATGGCATAAGGCACATATACACAGAAGATTCTTGGGTTTTTTCCTTGCTTCAGTAACATTTTTGTTTTAAGGGTTTTTTTTTGTTTTTGTTTTTTTTTTGTTTTTAAACAAATTGCTCTTTTATTTGCACCCTATCTCTTCCCACAGCTGTCATAATATTTATGAAGAATTGTTACAATAGAATGGAACGCCATCAATAAAAGAGCTTATTATTTTCTTTAATTAGAAGTAAATAGTTTGTTAATTTGCAACTGAGCAAAGCAGCCAAGAACAAAATTAAAATTTTCGCATTAAAAACCCTCCCCAAATTCATCTCCATGAAAAATCATTTAAACGTCTCCTAACGCACCCAAGATTGAATGATCTTAGGAGAGAACAATCTATTTTTCTACTTCTCAATTCAACATTCCAGCCCTTCAAACCTGACACAACTTAGCATTAAAGTGATTTCTAGATCTACTCAATTTCCAAAGAAAATTTTGAGAAAATAGATATAAATTTTCTTTCTAAATAATGAGTCTTTTAAATTGTCCTTTAAAATAAACGTTTTATTCTTTTAATTTTCTTAAAAATTTTAAAGTAGGCACTGTATTATCATGAAATTTAGAATGAAATGGTTTACCATTCCAGTTTAAATCCACAAACATTCCCATGACTACTTTGCAAAAGCTCTCAGACAACTGAGATCCTGCCAAATATTTACAACTTACATTCTAGAAAAGTTGAAACTCATATTTTTTCCTGCCAACTTAGCACTTTTCTCCTTTCTTGTTCTTAGAGATAAAATAACTTGGCACATTATATAGCATAAGAAATAAGTGAATTAAGACTAATATCTTGGTTACTAGCATAAAAAATATTTTTGACATGGGTCATTTTCTTACCCTTATTGGTAGATGTCAACAGAAAATTATATGGGAAAAAGAAGACAACCAAGGAATAAAATGCATTTTAACTATTTTAAGTGGTTTGGTTCTGAGATTATCTGAATGATTCCAAAGCACAGAGCTATGTACTACAAGGATTACCAGACAATGAAATGAAATCCTCATGCCAGGATTGAGTTTTCATCATTATATTATAAGTTTGGAAGAAATTCTCATGTGCTTCAAGCCAGACCTCAGAATGAACTTTGGGCCAGTTATGGACTGAATGTTTATGTGTCCCCCAAATCCATGTTGTAGTCTTAACCCTCCAGTGTCATAGTATCTGTAAGTGGGGCCTTTGGGAAGTAATTAGATGTATATGAGGTCATGAGGTGATGCCCCCATGATGGGTCTAGTGTCCTTACGAGAAGAGGAAGAGAGACAGAGTTCTCTCTCTCTCTCTCTCTGCCATGTGAGGACCCAGCCAGGAAGAGGGCTCTTACCAGGAATCAAACCTGTCAGCACCTTGATCACCTTGATCTTGGGACTTCTCAGACTTTCAGAACTATGAGGAACAAATGTTTGTTCTCTAAGTCCCCGGTCTACAGTATTTTGTTATAACAAAATAGATGCTGTTTTAGTTAGCCTAAGCTGACTAACACAGGGTCTAAATTTGTTGAGTATTTGTTGGACAAAATAAACAAGAAAACATACAAACAATACATCAAACCAGACTCAGTCTGATCCAAGAAATTATAGGGTACCCAATCCTTTCAAAGCTGACAGCAATTATGTCTCCATCCTGGGGGTAGACTATCTCTTAGTTATAGGATAAACCACTGCCTTGGTTATTTAATAAGCAAGAAGAAAGAGGGAAAGTTGGTTTCAAAAAGCTCTGGGGGATTAAAAAAAAATGTTGAGACAGGTCAAATTGCTTATTTGTGGGTTATTTCTTCTAGTGAGAAATGTTTTTATCCTGAGTACTTAGGATTTCCCTGTGACTGAAAGCCTGGGTGTTGCTGATAAAGTGATTGGGTGCCAAGGACCAAAAATTCATGAAGCTGCGTTCATAAAAGACTTAGTAAAACCCTGGGCCTAACATACATTTCTGTGAAGCTTAGCTGACTCTGGGTGTACACGCACACCTGTGTGCATGTGTGTACACATGCATGCCTGCTGTCCATGTCCATAAGGTGCTAGACTGATGGGACCAAGCACACTCTAGCATCACAGAATGGCTTTGGAAACAGGCCTTCCAAGGGAGGCAGTTGGAAAAGTGACACAATGTCCTGATCCAGAGGCCAGATCAAAGATATGAGGTTGACCTTTTTATTCTGTTACAAGTGAAATATTATCATTCGCATCTCAGAAGTAAGCGAGCACACTGCAATGGTGTGGGAAGTGTGTGTTGCCATTTCAGTTTGGGTGTGCCTGTAAAGGTGACCTCAGTGAGACTGTGAGGCCCTGGATGTGCAGGTTGCATGTGTTTTTGTAGGGGTAGGATACAGACAGAAAGAGACGGATAAAGATGGGAAGGGGGAAATTAAGACAGAGACAGAAAGGGGGTTGGGTGGAGGTGTAACGGAGTCGGAGGTGGGATGGGAGAAATAGATAGTCCAGGAATAGGAAAGAGGTGGGAGGAAGAAGGAGAAAGACAGGGCTAGAAATGAAAACTCAAATAGGGATAAAGGTGGGCAAAGGATGGGAAGAGAGAGAGGAATGAGGAAGGAATCATGTGATTAGCGACTGAGACAAATGCAGACAAACACTGACTGTATAGCTATCCTGAAACTCTGCCACCGTAGGGCCATGGCTCAGATTTGATTTTTAAAATGTCTTCCAAATATTAGTGAGTCAGAAAAGGAAAAATATTCTCAAATGAATTTGAGGGTTTTAGCTATGCTGGGCAAGATACTACAATGTCAATATAAATAAGTTCAGGAGAGCGAGTATAGGTATCATTGATCTGCTTCAGTTTTTGGTTTTCAAGATGACCCGAGGAAAAGAAATCAAAATACAGAGGGGAAAACAAACAAACAAAAAAATCTCTATCACATTAGGTTATAATGGAGGTAACAAGTTTCTGGGTTTTTTCAAAATGATACCCTTGATGCAAAAATGTGTGAAGTAGGGGAAAACATATGGACTTTAGATTCATTTCTAGATTAAAATTTCAGCAGCACCCCTTACCAGACATATGAAGATGTGTGCTACAAAATAACCTGTGTAAAACACTTGGCACAGTTCCAGAAATTAATCATTTTTCCCCATGTGATATCCTTACTATTCTACAAAATAAGAAAAGATAAAGACTCTTTGCTGCTCTTGTTGTATTAAAATGCACCTCTGTGTGGTACTCAGCACTGTGCTTAGAGCTATTAAGATTTATAAAAAATTACAAGAATCAGCATAGGCCTTATAGACTTTACATGGTTGTTGGGAAGCGGAGATACACAGTACAAAACAATTCTAGCCATGTTAAACTTCTCCGCCTATGCTACAGGTTCTGGAGAAGTGCTAAGATTTTGGATTCTACTTTACTAGACCAGGAAAACCAGAGCAGACAGGGGGATGGCACTGGAAGAGGGGTACAGGGGCAACCGCAACCATGCTGAGAGCATCTGCTGGGGGGCAGGCTCACTGTTTCCCATGTGGTCAGAAATGACTTCATGAGTGAGGGGCTAGCACTACACATTAAATGTAGGACTTAGATATTTAGATGGGAAATTACAGGGGTGAATTTACAAAGCAGGGCTAGAAAAGAGAAAAGGAAATGATGCACATTGGTAGAGCCTATTCCAATAATCAGTTATTACATAAGTATGTAAAGTATCTTGGAACAATGATAAAACAAAGATAAAAACATTTTTGAAAATCAAAGGCCTTTCATATACTGTATGCCACGGCTTAGGTTCAGATTTTCCCTTCTTTTTAAGTATTCAGTACATAGATGTGCATATCCCAATAATTCTACTTTAAAAACTTTCACAAAGATATTTGAATTCTATTTTTAAAAATCTGAAAAAATTAATTATAAGTTATTTTTTCCAATCAGATTAGAAAACACGGTTAACCTCAGAGTGTTCATAGTGTAAGGAAATGGGCATTCACACAAACTCTTGGCATATATTAAAATTATAAACATGTATATCTGTTGACTATCAACCTACTTCTAGAAATTTATTCCAGGTAGAAATATGCCCAAGGACTTTCAATATAGTATTTTATATAATATTAAACAATTGGAAACCACTTAAATGACCATCAATAGGCTACTGGCTAATTTTGATTCATAATATATAAGTAATTATATTTATAATAAAATACTATTCAGCCATTAAACTTATTATGTACCTCTGTATCTATTAACATGGAAATATATACTGAGCAAAACAGAGGCATACACAACCATTTTTGTGAAATTGTGTGTGTCTGTGTGTAGAAAAATGATCAACACGTTAGTGATGGTTATATCACTATTGTGAGATTTAAGGTGATTTCTACTTTCTTTACACCGTGTAAGAGGTTTATCATTAATATTACTTACAATTAGCATGTAATCTTTTTAACAATATGAAAAAACAATAACTCTATTTTCATTTTGGAAAAAAAATAATCTTCCCCAATTAATGACAATTCTGTAGCAAAGTAATGGCCAGCTGGCACCAGCCAAGACAAGAGAAGATGAGCCCCCACCAGGGGCATTTACTGCCTTTTCACAGGGCAGATACTGGGGGTAACCACTGTGTGAGAGAATTCCCTTCTCATCAAGGGGCTTTTGGAAAGAGATTATAGGAGAGATAATCCCAGTTTATCCTGTGTCTAGATGCATCGTTTAGTCTTCTGTCTTTACTGGACTGTGAGCTTCTCAAGGCCTGGGAAAGTGTCTTACCAACATTTTCGTGTGTCCAAAGCCTAGATTAGACATGCAGGAGGCAGTTAATTTGTACAATGGGACTGTAATAAATCGCCATGCTTTGTTTGCTCCTGCACTATAAAAGAGGCTTTGGGGAAGTCCCTGATCAAAACTGCTCATAAGGTTATGTCTGGCACTCTGTAGGCACCACTCCCAGCAAAAGGATCCATTAACTGAATTCAAACAACTGTCCTATGGTCTATATTTATTTTTACAAATGCAATGTTTTTCATTTCACATATTTTTTCATCTGCATGTATATGAGACTAATTTTATTATAATATTGCCATACTGGGATTTGTTTTCTAGTAGCATTTCTGTCCAAAGTCATTACAATGTACAAATACACAGTCATCTGATACAACCTAATGTCGGTGTGGATAATCTCAGAATGATTAGTCTTTTTAGTGTCCTGCCACCATGGTTACTTTGCTATCGAAGCACCTAAGAGGGGAGCCCAGACACTGTCATGATCTACTCAGACTAAATTCTTTGCTCAAGACAGACCACTCCTTGCTTCTTTCTGGTCCCAATAGAATCAAATGCATAAAAAAAAAAAAAAATTGAGCACAAATTCTCCTTTCTATATGACATACACATTAGTACATTAGAAATAACTGAACAAACTATTTCGATCAGAATTCACAGAATTGACATGAAGTAACTGCTCTTGACTCTAGCTATCCATTCACTTCTTCTCAGAGACAATGTTAGCAAATGTCACAGATAAGCAACAGTTAAACTGATTGAACTGCCAATATCACTGATTAGTATTAGTGACCGTCAAGAGTGCCAGCAGTGTTCCTTTATTACACTTGGCATTTAATGATTTATTGGCTCCAAATAAGTAAACATAGAACTCTAGGTAGTTTGCTTTACCTTGGCCAGATGAGAGTTGATCCATTTTGTGAAAGTACGTTTTTGTACTAACTCTTGCTCATCTAGAAGAAAAAAAAATGAATGAAACTAGTTAGATAACACAGTATAACATGAAGTTGTATCCCAAAAGACATTGGGTTACAAAGTCTAGAAGTAATCATAATATTATTTTATCTTCTAACCCATTTTGCCAATTGTTGTCTTGAAGGAAGTGTCAGTACAACTCCAATTTGACTACTCCTTTAAACATTATCAGCAAATGCTTCAAAATTTTCAATATGTTAGCCCTATGTTTACCTTCATTCACTTATTGAAAGCTCACAATACAATTACACCTCAGTAAAGCTGTTTGGAAAAAGTTCACTGAGACCAACTGAGTGCCAAGTTTTATGTTAGGTGCAGAGATAGAAAACAACAGGGCAATGTCTCCACCATGAAAAATCTAGAAGGAGAGACAGACAAGCACGGGCATATGCATAGTAGAGGATTATACGGTAATGTAATAAGACAGAGCTGTGTATGTGAGGCATTACAGGGACTTCACCCAGATTGGATGACCTCCAAAGATCCCACCACTCCTTTTTTTTAAAGATTTTATTTATTTATTTGACAGAGAGAGAGAGAGAGAGAGCACAAGCAGGGGGAGCAGCAGAGGAAGAGGGAGAAGCAGGCTCCCCACTGAGCAGGGATCCCCACATGGGGCTCGATCCCAGGACCCTGGGATCATGACCTGAGCTGAAGGCAGCCGCTTAACCAACTGAGCCACCCAGGCACCCGGAGATCCCACCACCTCTTGAAGTCCACACCTTTGTGTAGGCAGACTGCAGGCAGTACCTGTGACTTGTTTCTAATCAACAGAATATGTCAAAGATGATGGGATGTCACACCTCTAAAGATGTTATTTTATGTTAGATTCCATCTTAGTTGACCAGAGTGAGAGATTCTCCTTCTGGCTTTGAAGAAGCAAAGAGCCATGCTGTGAACTGCCCATGGAGAGGGCCATGTGGAAGGGAAGAAGAAGCTGCCTTTAGTGAAGGATGGTCTCTAGCCAAAAGCCAGCAAGAAGCTGGGGCCCTCAGTCACACAGCCATAAGGAAATGAACTCTGCTAACAACCCAAATGAGTTCAAAAGTACATTCTTCCCTCTTTCAGCCTCTGGATAAAAATGCAACCCAGCTGGTATTACGGATTTGTCTGCTTGATTACAGACTTGTGTGACCCTGAGCAGAGAATGCATCTAAGCTATGCATTGCTTTTGGACCCACAAAAATTTGAAGATAACAAATGAAAGTTGCTTTTCTTTTGGGGGGTTTTGTTTGTTTTTTAGAGAGGAGGTGGAGATAGCGGGAGGGTGATACAGAGGGAGAGAGAGAATCTTTAATCAGGCTCCACACCCAACTTGGAGCCCGACGTAGGGCTCAATCTCAAAACCCTGAGGTTATGACCTGAGCCGAAATCAGGAGTCTGCTGCTTCACTGACTGAGCCACCCCGGCACCCCCTGAAAACTGTTTTAAATTGCTAAGTTTGTGGTAATTTCTTGTGAAACAAGAGAAAACTCGCATCAGGTTAAAAAAAAAAAAAAAAAAAGGTAGGGTCCAGAAAGGCTTTAATTAGAGGCATAAAGATAAGAAGGCCAGAGAGAAAGGAGACAGTTTAACACCTTTTAAGAAAAGGTGAGTTCTATTCATTCTACCAACATCTACCAAGTGTCAACTGTCTGTAAAACACTAGACCAGATGTTGTGAGGAACACAGTTGAACAAGACATCATTCCAATTCCTCACCCTTTCAGGGATAGTGCTCAGATCTATATCCCTGAAGCAGACCTCTCCTGGGCTTCAGCTGAGAACATTTAACTGCCTATGAGAATATAAGCTCTATGACGACAGTAACTTTGTTCCCAATACCTACAAATATGACCAAAAAAATACTGTTCAATGAAGGAATGAAGAAAATTTATAACAAAACATTTTAATTTGGAGAAATTTTGGATATATCCATAGAATTCACAGAATGTCATTATTTCAAATGTACTTTAAGCATGTGCTTTTAAACTTTCAAGTACATACAAAAACAAACGAGTATAATGATAGGCAAACTTTTTATGTACCAGGCACAGATAATCTATTTTTGTTCTTTTTTTGTTTGTTTTTAAGGAACTTAAGAATTATATGGGATGATTGAAGGGCTGAGTTTGAAAGAAGACAGATTTCTGTCTATATCTTTTTGGAAAACCCAGATAAAATCTCAAATTGAACTGCAAAAGAAGCTGGAAATATAGCTTCTCTGTGTTCTCAGAAAAGGAAAAAAAGTAATGGAATTGGATGAACGCCTGACAATGTCCAGTCAAACTTTGCTGAAAGCTAAATTCTAATAATTTTATTTGCTTTATTAAATTTTTTTGGATTACATATCTTCCTTTGAGTTATCTGATACAACTGCCTATAACCAAAATATTTATTTTTAGACCTTTCATGATATGAATGGTCTGTTACATTGAGCATCAGATGACAACTAAATGTAGAGGAAAAAAAACATAATTTATTGGAAATTATAGAAAGTAAGTTTTAAAATGCTAAAATGACATGCTTTGGTTACAAATTTTAAAAATATTACTCCATTTTGTATGTTTTTTGACCAAGGAAAGATATAAAGGAAAAAATGAAGAATAATTTATTGTATCAAAAATGTGATCATTTTGGCAAATAAATGCTAAGTGAAACAATTAGCACAAAAGCAGCTTATTGTCATCTATAATATATAAATTCTGTGCTGTAACATAATATGACTCATAATGGTTTAAAGTCTTCTTATTTGCAGTATGGGAAGTGATAATGCAAATTTAACCTCTGGTCCCAAATGCTTTTAATTATTTCTAGTAGTGTTATTTCCCCAGCAAATCAAAGTAATTATTGATCGTTGGGTTTCAAATGACTCAGCAAGCAAATACTCTGGATGAATCTACATGTACATAATCATCCCTTCATCAAAATTATTAATGTCTTCTTTCCCTACAGAAATATTCCTGGCAAAGTCAGAGTACTGTTTATTCTTTTTTTTAAGATTTTATTTATTTATTTGAGAGAGAGAGAGAGTGCAAGAGAGATCAGGAGCAGAGGGGAGGGGCAAAGGGAGAGGGAGAAGCAGACTCCCTGCTGAGCAGGGAGCCTGATACAGGGCTTGATCCCAGGGCCCTAAGATCATGACCTGAGCCTAAGGCAGACGCTTAACTGACTGAGCCACCCAGGTGCCCAGGGTACCATTTATTCTTCTGAACCATTTTTTTTTTAATTCTAGTATAATTAACATACAGCATTATATTAGTTTCACGTATACCCAGGCACAGATATTTCTATCTCTATGTCTTTATATAGATCCTATTATATTTTAATTAAACCAATTATTATATACCATCATATGTAATATATACTTATTAACTCATTTAATTCTTGTAGCAAATCTTCAAGCAAGAAATATCATAATGCCATTTCACAAATAAGAAAACCAAGGCACGTGGAAGTTAAGCATTTTTTCCAAAGCCACCCAGTGGCAGACCCAAGTGTTCACCTCTACAAGTCAGGTTCTTATACCATTATACTAAGGAGAGCACAGAAATCATTGTATTAGTCCAAGGAGAGCACAGAAATCATTATATTAGTCATATCAAATATTAATCATATTAAAATGATAAATTCATAGTTAAATCACTTTGAGTTTGACCTTAAAATCTTTAAGTTCTATAAATAAAGTCATGTAGCAGCAGAATAACCTTAACTAATCAAGCTAGATTTGATGGAATTCAGAACTTCTATGATATATAAAATCCAATTCTAAGTTTAAAATAGACTATGGGGGGGGGCGCCTGGGTGGCTCAGTTGTTAAGCATCTGCCTTCGGCTCAGGTCATGGTCCCAGGGTCCTGGGATCAAGCCCCGCATTGGGCTCCCTGCCCCGCAGGAAGCCTGCTTCTCCCTCTCCCACTACCCCTGCTTGTGTTCCTGCTCTTGCTATCTCTCTCTCTGTCAAATAAATAAATAAAATCTTTAAAAAAAATAAAAAAATAAAATAGACTATAGGTACAGCTAGAGTATATATAAAATCTTAAACTCAATTTGAGATTATGCACAATTTTATTAATGTTGCAAGATATAAATGTTTTAAAATCTTAAATTAGCATAGTGTTGTCATAAATTTAGGTAATAATATATTGATATTACTTCCTGATTTTAAGTTGTTATATTTTTACTACTCCGACCTTTAATGAAACAATACTGCTATTATAACAGTTTTCTTTGATGATAAATCTCTTGAGTTTATATTTAGACTTTGGCTAAAGGGCCTTTTTTTAGAAAGTTCAAATTATGAGGGTTTTTTTTTTGGTAGCATTCATTATATATGTAAGTGTCAAATTCTCTACATGTTTCTTTTTATATTATGGCTACAAAAGCAGAGTTTATTGGGTCCTAAGAGTCTACTTTTTATATCATTGTATCAGACACAGTGAACTGAATTCTAAGTAAATATTTTCTGATTTTACTTACTATATTCCCCAAATAAAGAAAATTCCTAAAACATGTCAGCAAATATTCATTTTTTGATACAAAAATCTAAATAATTTAGCCCAGGATTTGGTAATTATATCTGATACCAATAGCATAAAATGTTTCAGTCATGGAAGTAATATAAAACATGTGATGAATGTCTATCACATTGCATTAAAACAACATTATGAACAACAGCACTGTTTTATAAAGTTGTTGAAGAGCTGACTTAATCTCCATGATATAGGTTTATAGTTCTTGTGAATATGTAGTTATATTTGAGAAAGCATTATTTAAGTGTATGTAACTGTTAATCTTATAGTGATTTTTCTATCTTACACTTTTCAGAACAACAACATGATATGGTCTTACCAAGTGTCCACATGTATGCATGCTAAATATTTCCACTAAAATTGTAAACAGAGTAATTCATTAAGACATTTAGCTGAACATACATGTTAGTTGTAAACACAGAGAAGTTTGTTTATGTCATAAACATAAACTTAGATCTCTAGTTCTAGGAATCACAGAGAATAAGAAGTTAATCCTGTTTACAAATCCTAATCCCTGATGAATTCAGGCAAGATGGCGGAGGAGTAGGAGACCTGGATTTCGTCTGGTCTCAGGAAGTCAGCTGAATAGGGATCAAACCATTCTGAACACCTACGAACTCAACAGGAGACTGAAGAAGAGAGTAGCAACAACTCTCTAAACAGAGAAGCGACCACTCACTGGAAGGTAGGACGTGCAGAGAAGTGAATCCGAGGCGATATTCGGGAGGATAGACGGCGGGGGAGGGGGCCTCCGTCGGCCACTTCTGGCAAGTGATAGAGACGCAGAGCACAAAATCAGACCTTTTAGAAGTCGGCTCTACTGAGGGACGTCGCTCCGGTGGCTAAGCGGGGGGTGGAAACCTCGCGGGACAGTGTGGTCTCAGGACCCTCGGGGTCACAGAAAGACTGGGGGTGCCTGAGTGCAGCAGAGCTCCCAGGTGTTGGAGCAGGGAAGCCGGCTGCAGAGACGGAGCCGAGGCGCAGGCTCTCAGCTCGGGGTGGCCATAAACTGTGATCGGTGACAGTCGGGCCACTGCTCCTCCAGCAGGGACCCAACAAGCGGCAGATCCGGGGAGACTCCCCTCCCTCCCCCGGGAGGAGCGGCGCGGGAGCACACTGCAGGGATCTGCTGGGTTTGGAGACTCCACACGGGGTCGGGTGCCAGAGAAAGAAACGCTCGGTCACAGGCCGGGTGAGCACGCAGTGCGGCCGGAGACCAGGGAGATGGGAGTGACTGCTTTTCTCTGGGGGCGCACTGAGGAGCAGGGCCCCGAGTTCTCAGCTCCTCCGAGTGGAGATTGGGAGGCCACCATTTTCACCCTGGTCCTCCAAAGCTGTACCAGAGCTTGCGGGGAACAAAAGCTCCTGAGAGCAAACCCAAGCAGCTTACTTAGCCTGGACCGACAAGGGCGGGGCAATTCCGCCTCCGGCAAAGACATTTGGGAACCACGGCAACAGGCCCCTCCCCCAGAAGATCAGCACAAACAGCCAGCAAGCCAAGACCAAGTTTACCGATCAAGAACGGGAGAACTCCAGCACTAGGGGAATACTGCACATAGAATTCATGCCTTTTTTACCATGATTCATTAGTTTTTCAAAGTCGATTTTTTTAAACATTTTTTTTTTAATTTTTCTTTTTCCCTTTTTCAACCATCTTATCAATCCCTTTTTCTATTTTATTTTTTTTTTATTTTTTATTGTTATGTTAATCACCATATATTACATCATTAGTTTTTGGTGCAGTGTTCCATGATTCATTGTTTGTTCATAACACCCAGTGCTCCATGCAGAACGTGCCCTCCTCAATACCCATCACCAGGCTAACCCATCCCCCTACCCCCTCCCCTCTAGAACCCTCAGTTTGTTTTTCAGAGTCCATCATCTCTCATGGTTCGTCTCCCCCTCTGACATACTCCCCTTTTCTTCCTCTCCTGTTATCTTCTTCTTTTTCTTTTTTCTTAAAATATGTTGCGTTATTTGTTTCAGAAGTACAGATCTGTGATTCAACAGTCTTGCACAATTCACAGCGCTCACCGTAGCACATACCCTCCCCAATGTCTATCACCCAGCCACCTCATCCCTCCCACCCCCAACCACTCCAGTAACACTCAGTTTATTTCCTGAGATTAAGAATTCCTCATATCAGTGAGGTCATGTGATACATGTCTTTCTCTGATTGACTTATTTCACTCAGCATAACACCCTCCAGTTCCAACCACGTCGTTGCAAATGGCAAGATCTCATTCCTTTTGATGGCTGCATAATATTCCATTGTGTATATATACCACTTCTTCTTTAGCCATTCATCTGTCGATGGGCATCTTGGCTCTTTCCACAGTTTGGCTATTGTGGACATTGCTGCTATAAACATTGGGGTGCACGTACCCCTTCGGGTACCTACATTTGTATCTTTGTGGTAAATACCCAGTAGTGCAATTGCTGGATCGAACGGTAGCTCTAATTTCAACTGTTTGAGGAACCTCCATACTGTTTTCCAGAGTGGTTGCACCAGCTTGCATTCCCACCAAGAGTGTAGGAGGGTTCCCCTTTCTCCACATCCCCGCCAACATCTGTCGTTCCCTGACTTGTTAATTTTAGCCATTCTGACGGGTGTGAGGTGGTATCTCATTGAGGTTTTGATTTGGATTTCCCTGATGCCGAGCGATGTTGAACACTTTTTCATGTGCCTGTTGGCCATTTGGATGTCTTCTTTGGAGAAATGTCTGTTCATGTCTTCTGCCCATTTCTTGATTGGATTATTTGCTCTCGATCCCTTTTTTTAAGAAAACATTTCTTATTTTTCATTTTTAGAGTCATATTTTATCCCTTCATAGTAGTTACCCTTATTTTTGGCATATATATATTTAAGTTGTTCTCTCTTTAAAATTTTGAGATACAGTTTCTTCTAACAGATCAAAATATACACTAAATCACCAGTGTATGGCATTGTTCTAGTCTCCTGCCTGACCACATTCTCTCCTTTTTTTTTTTCTTTTTCTTTCTTTTTTTTTTTTAAATCTTCTTCTTTCTTTTTTCAAACAACTTCTTATCGTATTAATTCCTTTTATAAAATCTTTTATAATTTTCATCTTTACAGTCACCTTCCATCCCTTCATTGTATCAACCCTTATTTTGTACATATATAAGTCTTTCTTCCTTTAAAATTTTAGGAGGCACTTTTTTTTCTAACAGACCAAAATACGCCCAAAATCTAGTGTGTGGCACTGATCTATGCACTAGCCTGATATTTGATCATATTCAGTTTTTTTCGTATTGTTCTGTTTTTGTATTTATCTTTTTGTTTTTTTTTTCTTTTCTTTCTTTTCTCTTTCTTTTTTCTTTCTTTCCCTTTCTTTTCCCCTGGTTACAGGTCTTTTCTGATTTGTATAGAGTATATTTGCTGGGGACGTTGTTAGCATGTTAGCATTTTGTTCTCTCATTCATCTATTGTGCTCTGGACAAAATGACAAGACGAAAAAAATCACCTCAGCAAAAAGAACAAGAGATAGTACCGTCAGCCAGGGACCTACTCAATACGGACATTAGTTCGATGTCGGACCTAGAGTTCAGAATCATGACACTAAAGATACTAGCTGGGCTTGAAAAAAGCATGGAGGTTATTAGAGAAACCCTTTCTGGAGAAATAAAAGAACTAAAATCTAAGAAGTCGAAATCAAAAAGGCTATTAAAGAGGTGCAATCAGATACGGGGGCACTAACTGCTAGGATAAATGAGGCAGAAGAGACAATCAGCGATATAGAAGACCAAATGATGGAAAATAAAGAGGCTGAGAAAAAGAGAGAGAAACAACTACAGGATCATGAGGGCAGAATTCGAGAAATAAGTGATACGATAAGACGAAACAACATTAGAATAATTGGGATCCCAGAAGAAGAAGAAAGAAAGAGAGGGGCAGAAGGTATACTGGAGCAAATAATAGCAGAGAACTTCCCTAATGTGAGGAAGGAAACAGGCATCAAAATCCAGGAGGCACAGAGAACCCCTCTCAAAATCAATAAAAATAGGTCAACACCCCGACATCCAATAGTAAAACTTACGAGTCTCAGAGACAAAAAGAAAATCCTGAAAGCAGCTCGGGAGAAAAGATATGTAACCCACAATGCTAAAAATAATAGATTGGCAACAGACCGATCCACAGAGACCTGGCAGGCCAGAAAGGACTGGCATGATATCTTCAGAGCACTAAACGAGAAAAATATGCAGCCAAGAATACTATATCCAGCTAGGCTTTCACTGAAAATTGAAGGAGAGATAAAAAGCTTCCAGGACAAACAAAAACTAAAGGAATTTGCAAACACAAAACCAGCCCTCCAAGAAATATTGAAAGGGCTCCTCTAAGCAAAGAGAGAGCCTAAAAGCACCATAGATCAGAAAAGAACACAGACAATATACAGTCACAGTCACCTTACAGGCAATACAATGGCACTAAATCCATACCTTTCAATAGTTACCCTGAATGTAAATGGGCTAAATGCCCCAGTCAAAAGACACAGGCTATCAGATTGGATTAAAACACAAGACCCATCGATATGCTGTCTGCAAGAGACTCATTTTAGACCCAAAGACACCCCCAGATTGAAAGTGAGGGGGTAGAGAACCATTTACCATGCTAATGGACACCAAAAGAAAGCTGGGGTGGCAATCCTTATATCAGACAAATAAGATTTTAAAACAAAGACTGTAATAAGAGATGAGGAAGGACACTATATCCTACTTAAAGGGTCCATCCAACAAGAAGATCTAACAATTGTAAATCTGTATGCCCCTAACATGGGAGCAGCCAATTATATAAGGCAATTAATAACAAAAGCAAAGAAACACATTGAGAACAATACAATAATAGTGGGGGACTTTAACACCCCCCTGACTGAAATGGACAGATCATCTAAGCAAAAGATCAACAAGGACATAAAGACTTTAAACGACACACTGGACCAAATGGACTTCACAGACATATTCAGAACATTCCATCCTAAAGCAACGGAATACACATTCTTCTCTAGTGCCCATGGAGCATTCTCCAGACTAGATCACATCCTAGGTCACAAATCAGGTCTCAACCGGTACCAAAAGATTGGGACTATTCCCTGCATATTTTCAGACCACAATGCTTTGAAACTAGAACTCAATCACAAGAGGAAAGCCAGAAAGAACTCAAATACATGGAGGCTAAAGAGCATCCTACTGAAGAATGAATGGGTCAACCAGGAAATAAAAGAAGAATTAAAAAAATTCATGGAAACCAATGAAAATGAAAACACAACTGTTCAAAATCCTTGGGATACAGCAAACGCAGTCCTGAGAGGAAAGTATATAGCAATAGAAGCCTTTCTCAAGAAACAAGAAAGGTCTCAAATACACAACCTAACCCTACACCTAAAGGAGCTGGAGAAAGAACAGCAAATAAAGCCTAAACCCAGCAGGAGAGGAGAAATCATAAAGATCAGAGCAGAAATCAATGAAATAGAAACCAAAAGAACAGTAGAACAGATCAACGAAACTAGGAGCTGGTTATTTGAAAGAATGAACAAGATTGCTAAACCCCTGGCCAGAATTATGCAAAAGAAAAGAGAAATGACCCAAATCAACAAAATCATGAATGAAAGAGGAAAGATCACAACCAACACCAAAGAAATACAAACAATTATAAGAACATATTATGAGCAACTCTATGCCAGCAAATTAGATAACCTGGAAGAAATGGGTGCGTTCCTAGAGATGTATCAACTACCAAAATTGAACCAGGAAGAAATAGAAAACCTGAACAGACCTATAACCACTAAGGAAATTGAAGCAGTCATCAAACATCTCCCAACAAACAAAAGCCCAGGGCCAGATGGCTTCCCAGGGGAATTCTATCAGACATTTAAAGAAGAATTAATACCTATTCTCCTGAAACTGTTCCAAAAAATAGAAATGGAAGGAAAACTTCCAAACTCATTTTATGAGGCCACCATTACCTTGATCCCGAAACTAGACAAAGACCCCATCAAAAAGGAGAATTACAGACCAATATCCTTGATGAACACGGATGCAAAAATTCTCACCAAAATACTAGCCAATAGGATCCAACAGTACATTAAAAGGATTATTCACCATGACCAAGTGGGATTTATCCCCGGGCTGCAAGGCTGGTTCAACATCCACAAATCAATCAACATGATACAATACATTAACAAAAGAAAGAACTAGAATCATATGATCCTCTCAATAGATGCAGAAAAAGCATTTGACAAACTGCAGCATCCTTTCTTGATCAAAACTCTTCAGAGTATAGGGACAGAGGGTACATACCTCAACATCATAAAAGCCATCTATGAAAAACCTACAGCGAATATCATTCTCAATGGGGAAAAGCTGAGAGCTTTTCCCCTAAGGTAAGGAACGCAGCAGGGATGTCCACTATCACCACTGCTATTCCACATAGTATTAGAAGTCCTAGCCACAGCAATCAGACAACAAAAAGAAATCAAAGGCATCCAAATCAGCAAAGAGGAGGTCAAACTCTCACTCTTTGCAGATGATATGATACTGCATGTGGAAAACCCAAAAGACTCCACCCCAAAACTGCTAGAACTCATACAGGAATTCAGTAAAGTAGCAGGATATAAAATCAATGCACAGAAATCAGTGGCATTCCTATACGCCAACAACAAGACAGAAGAGAGACAAATCAAGGAGTCGATCCCATTTACAATTGCACCCAAAACCATAAGATACCTAGGAATAAATTTAACCAAAGAGGCAAAGGATCTGTACTCAGAAAACTATAAAATACTCAGGAAAGAAATTGAAGAAGACACAAAGAAATGGAAAAATGTTCCATGCTCATGGATTGGAAGAACAAACATTGTGAAGATGTGAATGCTACCTAGAGCAATCTACACATTCAATGCAATCCCCATCAAAATACCATCCACTTTTTTCAAAGAAATGGAACAAATAATCCTAAAATTTGTATGGAACCAGAAGAGACCCCGAATAGCCAGAGGAATGTTGAAAAAGAAAAGCAAAGCTGGCGGCATCACAATTCCGGACTTCCAGCTCTATTACAAAGCTGTCATCATCAAGACAGTATGGTACTGGCACAGAAACAGACACATCGATCAATGGAACAGAATCGAGAGCCCAGAAATGGACCCTCGACTCTATGGTCAACTAATCTTCGACAAAGCAGGAAAGAATGTCCAATGGAAAAAACACAGTCTCTTCAACAAATGGTGTTGGGAAAATTGGACAGCCACATGCAGAAGAATGAAACTGGACCATTTCCTTACACCACACACAAAAATAGACTCCAAATGGTTGAAAGACCTAAACGTGAGACAGGAGTCCATCAAAATCCTAAAGGAGAACACAGGCAGCAACCTCTTCGACCTCAGCTGCAGCAACTTCTTCCTAGAAACATCGCCAAAGGCAAGGGAAGCAAGGGCAAAAATGAACCACTGGGATTTCATCGAGATAAAAAGCTTTTGCACAGCAAAAGAAACAGTCCACAAAACCAAAAGACAACCGACAGAATGGGAGAAAATATTTGCAAATGACATATCAGATAAAGGGCTAGTATCCAAAATCTATAAAGAACTTATCAAACTCAACACCCAAAGAACAAATAATCCAATCAAGAAATGGGCAGAAGACATGAACAGACATTTTTCCAAAAAAGACATCCAAATGGCCAACAGACACATGAAAAACTGCTCCACATCGCTCGGCATCAGGGAAATCCAAATCAAAACCTCTGTGAGATACCACCTCACACCAGTCAGAATGGCTAAAATTAACACTCAGGAAACGACAGATGTTGGCAGGGATGCGGAGAAAGGGGAACTCTCCTACACTGTTGGTGGGAATGCAAGCTGGTGCAACCCCTCTGGAAAACAGTATGGAGGTTCCTCAAACAGTTGAAAATAGAGCTACCATACGATCCAGCAATTGCACTACTGGGTATTTACCACAAAGATACAAATGTAGGGATCCGAAGGGGTACGTGCACCCCAATGTTTATAGCAGCAATGTCCACAATAGCCAAACTGTGGAAAGAGCCAAGATGTCCATCGACAGATGAATGCATAAAGAAGAAGTGGTATACACACACACACACACACACACACACACACACACACACACACACACACACACACACAGGAATATTATGCAGCCATCAAAAGGAATGAGATCTTGCCATTTGCAATGACGTGGATGGAACTGGAGGGTGTTATGCTGAGTGAAATAAGTCAATCAGAGAAAGACATGTATCATATGACCTCACTGATATGAGGAATTCTTAATCTCAAGAAACAAACTGAGGGTTGCTGGAGTGGTCGGGGGTGGGAGGGATGGGGTGGCTGAGTGACAGACATTGGGGAGGGTATGTGCTATGGTGAGCGCTGTGAATTGTGCAAGAGTGTTGAATCACAGATCTGTACTTCTGAAACAAATAATGCAACATATGTTAAGAAAAAAGAAAAAGAAGAAGATAGCAGGAGGGGAAGAATGAAGGGGAGTAAGTCGGAGGGGGAGACGAACCATGAGAGGGGATAGACTCTGAGAAACAAACTGAGGGTTCTAGAGGGGAGGAGTGTGGGGGGATGGGTTAGCCTGGTGATGGGTATTAAAGAGGGCACATTCTGTGTGGAGCACTGGGTGTTATGCACAAACAATGAATCATGGAACACTACATCAAGAACTAATGATGTAATGTATGGTGATTAACATAACAATAAAAAAATTAAAAAAAAATCTTAATCCCTAATTTCTCTTAATGCAATCTAAAATCCACCTAGTTCTTAAGCCACTCAGTTGGAGGTCATCCTTGGGTCTTTACTTATCCTCCTCCCCCACGACAAATTCATAAGGAATTGTTGTTGGTTTTATTTCCCAAATATCTCATCTCAATCAAGATCAATCTAGTGAAGATACCATCATCTTTTGGATGCCTGTTCATTTCCACCACTAGAAACTAAGTTTTAGATGAGATGGCATGGACCACATCTGACTTACCATCACTGTCTTATTCATGATTGCTTAGTAGATGCTTAATAAGGAAATGAATGGATGCATTTGCTAAGGAAGTGCTAGAGACTAAAAAACAGGTCCTGTTCTAAGGAACTGATAATAAATGGAAGAGACAAGTATGTAAATAAGAGCTCAAAGCATTGTGTCAGCTACTGTAATGGAGGAACATATAAAATGTTGAGGGAATATAAATACAGGAGCAAGTAATTCTCTTATAGGGAAATGGAACAGGCTGGAAGATTCAGAGAAGCTAAAAAAGGAGGTGCCATTACATCAAACTATCAGCAAGTAAGTAGAAATTTTCAGGTAGACAAATTTTTAGGAGAAAGAGGCAGTGTTTTAAAAGCATGGCATGGTATAGTAAAGTGGCAGTAAAAATCTGTTTTGGCTGAATTATAAGTAGAAAGGGTTTAAGAAGGCTTAGCAAGGAAGTAAGCCTAGAAAACAGGTAACAATCAGGTTATTAAAGTCCTTGAATAGCATGCCATGGAGTCTGGTCTCTATCTATGGACAATAGGGAGCCACCAACAGTTCTGGACAGGAGAAAGACATGATCGTATGAGACCTGAGACACAGAAATATATATTCCAATGGCGGTATAGAGGCTTAATTGAAGGGAGAAGAGGCTGGGAGCAGGGAGGATATTTGGGAATATACTAGCAGAACACATGTTAAAGGTAGGGATGAATTCTGTTCTCAGGATGTGCTAAGAGGGACATGAAATGGCTGCACAGTGCATGAGGTGCGTGAGGTGCATGAGGTGCATGAGATGGCTGCCCGGTAACTGTCAGAAGTAGACCGACAGGAGTTAGGGGTGTTTTCTAGATTTTTATCATAGGTAACTGCATAATGATGTCACTAACCAAGGAAGGAAAGAGAAGCAGCAGGCTTCAGATGCATTGCAAATGCATCATGAAATGTCTGGTAAGATGGCAGCATCAGCACAAAGGAGAGGTGAGAATTCAGAAGCTAGATTGGGAGGTGGGTGCTCCACAGATAAGAGCCTGTAATAGGCTGCAATTTAAGGCCAGGTTTTGATCCAGGTATTACTGGGCAAAGGCAGCTCAAACTCTCCTCTTCTCTAAATTTGAATCTTGATTTCTTTCTAAAGGCAGACTGTATGAGGGGAAAAAAAGAAAACTAGTTATGGAAATCAAGTTCTTCACCCTTGAGGTCCCCATCACTGGTTCCGTTTCAAAGGCAGTTGGTCCAACAGACCCAAGAGTTGGAAGCCGTTAGGCCTTAAGAAAGGTGTTATACACAAACAATGAATCATGGAACACTACATCAAAAACTAATGATGTAATGTATGGTGATTAACATAATAATAAAAAAATAAATTAATTTTTTAAAAAAAGGTCTATACAGGAACGCTATTGTACAAGCATGGTCCTGGGTAATGCTGTTATAAGAAATAATCCCAAAATTCCACGGCACTATCCCTCTCTAGAAATGAGTGAAAGATGAAGGGAGCTGGCTCTGACATTCAATTTCTTTATTTCTTTGTCCTGTTATATTTTTAAGGTATTTTGCCATTTCAGGATAAGATCATGACACATGCAGAAATGAAGTCTAATTTAGCAACAGTGATTAAATTTGACCATTAACAAACTGTCACACCTGACTATAATCAACAGTTTTCCTCCTAATGGGTCATAGTAACAGTGACTTGATGATTTTGCACAACTGTTGTTTGTCCCAAGTGACTTACACATAAGCAAAGAGGCCACAGTAAAAAGTGGCCTGGGTTATTTGGAGACTTTGCAATCAATCATGAAAATTTTGCTGCCTACAAACATGTTAATTATATTTTCATTTTACCATATATAATATGTAAAACTGTGAAAGAGAGTCCGATGGTCATTAGCTTTTAAATAGCAATTTAAATTAAAATAAATTAAAATATATGCAATGTCCTTCTAACAGATGGTGAGATTTTTGTTTGTTTTAAAGATTTTATTTTTTTACTTGAGAGAGAGCGCGAGCACAAGGGGGGGGCGGGAGGGGCAGAGAGAGAGGGAGAAGCGGGCTCCCCGCTGAGCAGGGAGCCCGACGTGGGGCTCAATCCCAGGACCCCAGGATCATGACCTGAGCCAAAGGCACATGCATATCCAACTGAGCCACTCAGGTGCCACCTAACAGATGGTGTTTTTAAAAATACTAATAGTAATTGAAATTAGACTATTTCAATATATTTAACAAATCTTCTATAAGAACTTATCTCTGAGATAGAGCATTTCATAAATGGGTATGCACATAAAGATGTATATATATATATATACATATATATTTTTTAAGATGTATATTTTTATCAGAGTCATGAACAATCATAACGATCAAAGTACTGAATTTCTGGGTGTATCCACCCTTAATTGATATGTTAATATAAAAATACCAACAATAAAGACTGTTTAAATAAGTATATATAATTGTTAAGTCTGAAATAGCTATCTTTTACAAAAATGTTACTGTATCATATATTAATACATTGGAGGATTACAATAGGTTATGGTTAACTTTTTTGTTTTCTGCAGATTATCATTTTATTCTTTAGGTACTTTAATGACAACGATGGCTTAAATAAAATTCTTACAGATTTTAGTTACCTAAAATATAGATGCTAATTTAAAACAAAAATTTCAAATCATAATTTCTTAGCTATATTTAATAAAGTTTTTTCATTATTTCTGATGCAGATGAATTCACCTCAGTAAAAAGTTGGAAAGAAATTTTATAGAAAGTAGATTGAACTTTTTGACACAACCAAATGTCATGGCTACGAAGGAAAAGACAACAGAAACACAGGATGACAATGTAGTTGTTCCTAACTAAACGAGAGCCACAGTGAGATGGCCTCAATCAAATTATTGGTTTTGGGATCAGAATTACATGGTCCCAATTGTAGATCTACACTAACTTTGTCATACATGGATAGGGTTTACAATATGTTGACTATGTCAACATGTGAAATAGAGTTTGTAATTACCCAGTGTTTAGATTTGTAAGTTAAACATATAAATGAAAAAAAAAATTTACAAAACCAAGCTGTGGCTGATTACAAAATACGTACACAAACTCCTCTTATCCTGATCATCTTACCCTTTGCAATCTGGTTTTGCTGTGCCTCCTATGAGCACCTAGAGTGGGTTTCCCCACCCCTTGAATCTAGCTTGGTCTTGAGACTTGCTTTGACCAATAATGTGGCTGACGTGATTTTATATGACTTCTGAGGCGGGGCCTTGAAAAGCCTTGAGGCTCCATTTTGGCTCTTAGAACTTTACCCTGAGACCACACACAGGAAGCTCATCTAGCATCCTAGAGGGAAGAGGTCACGTTGAAGAGAACTGAGGCAGGTGACAGCCCGCACCAGTCACCAGACATCCAAGTCAGTGGACGTACTGGTCCTACTAATCCTCCAGCTGAATGCACCCGTGTCAGTGAGCCCAGGCGCAGCCAGCAGAGGAAACAGCCAACCCACCCACAGCCCATAATGTGTTACTGCTTTAAGCCACTAAGTTTTGGTGGTGGTTTAGCAAAAACTAAGTGAAAGAGAAACTGCTACTGGGAATATAGTGCTGCTTTAGCAAAAATCGAAAACATGTGGTGTTGGCCTTGGGGCCAAGTGGGAAGGAGCCTGGAAGGACCCAAAGAGACTGTTGGTAGAGACTGAAAGGACAGCGGTGCACTGCTCTCGGAGATCAGGAGAGCCACGTATATTTTATGTATGGTATACTCTGTCATCGGCAGTAACTTGAACTTGTACATTTGGCTAGAGAGGTTTCCCTGCAGAAAGCTGAAAGCATCAACTGCCTTCTTATGAGGTACCAGAAGAGAAGAGATGAACCAAGGAAGGCACTTTTTCATTTGCGTTGGATTAGAAAATTGTTATTCCCCGTCCTTCCTGGAAAAACATTTGCAAAGTAAAAAGTAGCTTCAGCGTAACAATAAATCAAGAGTGTGACTATAAGACCCATTTTTAAGAACTCATAAAGATGAAAGGTAGTGCCTACTTGACCTTCTCAACTAGACAAACCAGCTTCTAAGAATCTTAAGGGCACTGCCCACAGCAGCCTTACCTGTGGTCCAAAATTTTTTTTAAAATTTTTGATTTGAGGAGCTCTTGGATGGCTCGGTTAGTTAAGCGTTGGACTCTTGATTTCGGCTCAGGTCATGATCTCAGAGCCATGAGACTGAGCCCAGTACTGGGCTCTGCATTCAGTGGGGAGTCTGCTGGAGATTCTCTCCCTCTCTTTCTGCCGCTTCCCCTGCTCGTGCACACACACTCTCTCTCAAATAAATACATAAACAAATCTTTTAAAAAAATGAATTTTGGATTCCAGTGGCACAGAATGAACTCCAAGCCGATTTTTAGGAAGTCAACAAATCTGTTAGACTATTTATTTGAGAGAGAGAGGGAGAGAGAAAGAGTGCGAGAGGAGGGAGGGAGAGGGACAAGCAGGCTCCATGCTAAGCACAGGATGGAATTTGGGGCTCCATCTCACAGCCCTGAGATCATCATCTGAGCTGAAATCAAGAGTCAAATGCTCAACCAACTGAGCGACCCAGGCGCCCCAAGTCAACAAATCTATTAAGCAAAAACACCACTACCTTGCACTAAAGGGACAGGACAGTTGAAAATGAAGACAAGACTTGGGAATCACAACTTTATATGACTAGTAAGAAGGCTGAGAAGACTATCAGCCATAACACGGGCCACTTCTTCTCAAAAAGACAGGGAATATCACTGGCCCCCAGACTGAAGGGACTAGCCACATGTGCCAGCTGGATTTCGGAACTATTTCAGACCATGATTGTTACCTCTTTTCCATCATTTGAACAGACATCTAGTTCAATGGCCCTGGCCCCTGTCTCATCATTGCATATTGGATGAATAGGGTGTAGTCACTTCTCTTTTTAGTTTATAGGCCTGAGGGTTGAGAAGAATTATACCTGAGGAGCCTCATTTGTATGTGGACCAAAGCAGACCACATGACACTGGATTTGGAGCTTGTCGACATCATTGGATGAGATTTTCAGGGTCTTGAGAGGAGGTGAATATATTTTGAAGTAGAAAGAATATAAATAATAGCAACCAGAGGACATATTTTTAAATTATGGCCACAAAATTCTCTGGTCCCAATATGCATCCTCTTTTGCAAGGTGACTTTACTCTTTCTCTCATCAAAGGATAGAACTGATTTCCCCTCTCCTTGAATCTGGTCTTGTATTATCCTTGCTTTGATCAATAATACAGTAGAGATGACTTTATGCCATCTGATTCTAGGCCTTAAGAAGTCCTGTACTTTCTGTTTTGGCTATCTCGGATTTCTGTCTTAAGACCACCATATAAGGAAAGCAGTCTATATGGGAGGGCAGGAGTCCATGTGGAAAGGAACTGAGACGCCCTATCGTATAGCCAGAGCCAACTGCCAGACACGCGGGTGAGGTCATTTTGCACCTAGTTCAGCCAACCCTGCAGATAAACTCATCCCAGATGAAGCCAGAAAATTGAGGCCTAGGGATTCAAGACGGATGCACCTCTTACCTCTTCTCTCTCACACCCACATACATACACGATCACAAATTCCCCGTGGCAAGAAAGCACGTCCCCATCATTATATCCCTAGAGACTAAGTCACCACCTGGCATGCTGTCTTACACATATGTCCTTAGGAAACCATCCATATTTAACTGCGGATTAGTGAACTAACCCACAGATCATGAAAAATGATGAATTATGATTATTTTAAGTTTGAAGTGGTTTGTTAAAGTGAGAGCTAACTGAAACAAAGGCATTTACTTGTATGTGAGATACACAAGTAATCTTCCTCTTCCTCCCCTTTCCCTCTGTCATCTACAATAGGTTTCTCAGCTTGCTTGGTTGGGTCTACTTCCTGGGCCTTTGATGTTCTGATCAGGTGAGTAAAGGAGAAAAGAGTGGCAAGGAACAGGGGCACCCAAAGTTATTCTCCATATATTTAAGTGTAGATTAACGGAGGAGGACAGAGGAAAAGAGGAGAGAAGATCAATAGCTATCCAAGGAGTGGGCTTGAGGAAAAAGATGAGCAAAGAGAATTTTTAGGGAGTTTTGCCTCTGTTGAGTGCTCGGATCATTGCTTCAATTTTTTTTTTTTTTTTTAAGCAAATGTCAGTAAAGACATATTGCTCTTAAAATTTTTGGAACTGGAACTGCATTTCTTTTATGTGAAACCAATGACCAGATTTAAAAAGCCTTGTTTCATTAAAGTTACTTTTGCCACCAAATTCACTTGCTGATTATTTGACTCACTTATTTAATGAATACCATCGCACCTCTCCTGTGAGCTGACACCCTACCCTGACCCGCTGTGGACGTGATCTGAGAGGATGGTGTGGCTCCTTACACTCCAGTAGGGAGAACAGGAATCATAAAGAAGCGCCACAGCCCAGGTTCTGTGCATGCAGCACAAAGAACAATAACATGGAATATGTGAGTGGATTAAAAAAAAAAAAAGACCGCAGTTATGAAATTAAAGGCAATTTGAACAGTAGAAAAAGTGAAAGCCAACCCCTGCTATTTGCTTGCATAGGAGCTACGTGAAAAATGCTGCTTCTACGTCTAATTTTTTTTAATAGTCACATGATAAATAAAAAGTGAGAACAGCTGATCTCCTTGAAGGATTACTTCCAACTAATTAACACAGAAACCTTTAGAAAAGTTTCAAGCTGGTGCTGGATGAACTTGCCACACGTAGCTCCCTAATTGTAAAAAGTGGCACAACTCCTGATTTTGCAAGAAAACTACCACAACTTTGAAATCTTTTCCTGTTGTGAGTGCTTAGCAATACGAGTGCAGCAGAAGAAAAGTAGGTATTGGAAAATGTCATAAAATACCATCTTCATACAACCATTTTAACATTAAATTGTACTTCAACACCAGTATTTCAATCAGTCAAAATACAGTGTTTTATTTTGGGTAGGGAGAGAGAGCGGAGTAGTTGATCACCGTGTTCACATATTTTATATTTGATATTTAGACTAGGCTTAAAAAAAAAAATAGTTCTTTTAGGGATGCCTGGGTGGCTAAGTGTCTGTCTTTGGCTAAGCGTCTGTCTTTGGCTCAGGTCATGATCCCAGAGTCCTGGGATCGAGTCCCAGGACTCTGGGATCATAGTCCCACCTCGGCTCCTCGCTCAGCAGGGAGCCTGCTTCTCCCTCTGCGTGCCGCTCCCCCTGCTTGTGCTCTCTCTCTCTCTGACAAATAAATAAAAACAAAAACAAAATAAAACAAACATATAGTTCTTTCAAATAAATGACTTTTTCTTAGCTAGGACCTTCAGAGTTCAGTTGTTTTGTTTTTTTCTCACTAAATTACTATCCTTTGTCTTAAGCAGGTTTAGGATTACAATCCCACATTTGGGGATATTGTATTTTAAATTACTGCTAATATTATTTCTTTTTCTCAACCTGTGATCTAAATTTTCTTTTTCTCCATTATTTTTATCAATATCTGAACACAAAATACAATAATTTGACACAATTTTACTTCTATTTTACACTCCATGTCCTCTTCAGAAGTTAAGAGAGCTACAGTTCTAAGATTGAAATTCCTGAATTTGAAATGGAGGCAAAATAATAAAAGTTGAAAGCAGTAAAAGTGAAAAATAAGATCAAATCACAAAGTTTGAGGAGGAGATGCCAGAAATCCCAATCTCAAACATAGTCAACCCTGGATCATAATGTTCAGTTAGCCACTTGGAAAACCTGCATTCAGTGTGCAATCACAAAGAGAGCCCCAGATGGTATGTAGTTTTTGGTTGCTTCAGGACTGGAGTGACAGCAGTGACTTTTGTTGTCAAAGAAAATCCACTGGATCATAGAACCTGTGACCACTGGTCCAGAGGCAGAGGCTCCACATGAGACAACAGCTGGTGAGTGTCACAAAGGAACCTCCGCACACGGTCAAGCTTATTTGTAGAGTAACATATTATTTTAAGTTTTTAAAATAATAATAACAGCTGTCATCTATTTAGAAAGGATCACGTGGTAGGCATAATGCTATGTACGTTCATTATACATATTATCTAATTTAAACTTGGCAACCGGGGCGCCTGGGTGGCTCAGATGGTTAAGCGTCTGCCTTCGGCTCAGGTCACGATCCCAGAGTCCTGGAATCGAGTCCCACATCGGGCTCCCTGCTCCTTGGGAGCCTGCTTCTCCCTCTGCCTCTCTCTCTCTCTCTGTCTCTCATGAATAAATAAATAAAAAATATTTAAAAAAAAATAAAATAAACTTGGCAACCACCCTGAGAGGAAATTCCCCCCAACCTGGATTTTACCTGTAAAAAAAATGGGCTATCAAGGTTCACTGACTTGCTTCAGGTGATACAGACACTCAGTGGCACAGTGTGGCTCTGTATCTCTCCAAAGCCCATGGCTTCAATCACTTCACTCTACTTGCATGAACAAATTGCCCATTGGGGTTTCCAGAATACTTTTATTTATATCGTCTGATTGTTACAAAACCCTAGGGATAGTCAACAGTGATACTATACCCAACTCACAGATGAAACAACCAAGTCACATAAATAGTCTCAACAAATGAGTGTCAAAGCCAAACTAGTAAGTCTGACTCCTTGTCACCCTGCACCATATCAGCAACTAATTTGCTAGAATTTAGCCAATATCTAGAGCACCTCCAAGCTAGGTCATGTTTGTTCCACCATCTTCTTGAGCTACAAGCTATAAGGGCTTCTTCTCCCCAGTGATACCTTGACCTGCTGTCTTCAGTTCTCCAACTTTCCCATCTCTTTATTCTCCACCTCTCTATTTGTATCTACCTTAGTATTATCATGTGTCACAGGTCAGGACAAGAGGGAAACCAACTCTAGAAGAAATTTGGTCAGCAGGAGGTTCTTTGGGCATGTGCTCTCAGAAACAGTATTTTTAAGGGTGTGAGGGAAGCAGCATTGGGCAGAGAAAGACATTGAACTGAGATGCAGTTATGTCTGAAGCTGGGATCTCTTCAAGAGAGGTCCTAAATTGAGGCAAGGGGCCAGGACTTTGCAGCCAGGCACTGACCACTCACTGGATATAGGCTGCCCTGGGGAGGGGTATACCTAGGATGAAGCAGATCCCTGGGGTTGAGGACATATCCTGGGGAGGGGCTCAGCTGCGAGCCTCTGGCAAGCAACACTCTGGGTGGCTGGGGGAACGAGAGCCCCCAGACTGAAGAACAGGACTTGTGCTATACCCCACAGACTGAGCTACGTCCGCCACAAAGAGGATAGTGCAAAGAAAGGGGCAGGGTCACAACTCTGATGAGAGCATCAATTACACAGGTTCTCCAAATCATCCAGATGATTTAGTCCTGCCAGTTTGAATGCCTTCTCACTACTTCATATACCTTCTCAATCCAACCAGCCAAGCTTTGTTCTGCCTTTCTGCCCCTCTGGGCCTTCCTACCTGAGGTACCTTTCTGCTTCTCTAACCAGATAACTCCAGCAACCACTGGCTAGTCCTCCCCTCTGTCTGGCCTCCATATTACCATCCATCCTGTCAGATTCTTTCCCCTGTAGGTGATGCTGCTCTTCCAGTTCCTAAACATCAGCAGCCAGGAGCCTATACAAATAAGAAACAGAGTGTCCAACACTGGCCTGTAGGCAGGACCTGGGGCCAAAATGTGTTATCTTTCCCTTGCACGTTTTGGGGTGAGACTTAACATTTCCCAGGTTTACTCAATTTTCTCAGACTAGTTGCTTCTCGGATCGCCTGAAGGTAACTGAGTTTAAGAAATCTAGAAAAAAGGAAGACTTGCCTTCCATATATGCACAGGTCAGAAGTGAGGTAAGGGGGCATATGATGAGAAATCTTAGGAAGAGGTAACAAATAGAACAAAGACTCTCCCGATTTAAAAAGAAGCTATTATGAGTATTAATATAACTATTTTAATTATATCCTTAGAGAAAGAATATATAATATATAAACTATACAGATTATATCACATATAATGTACAATATGTAATATAATATATATTATACTAATTATAAAATATTATATTATATGGTTGTTATATGGCTTTTTTAATCATATCCTTGAGAAAAGTAGAAGAGGTTTTCTGTTCACTTTCTCCACCCCACCTCCCAGTATTTTAAATTAGTATAAATATAAGTAAGGACATTATTTCAACTAAATTATTTCATGTAAACTCAGAACAATCAGGAACTAGTTAAACATCACTTGTAATTACGTAAAGATTTAAATCAAGGAAACACATACAATTTGATAAATGTATATAAATAAACATAAAATTAGTGTTTTCATATATAACCAAACACCAGATTCTAAATATCAATCAGCTATAAGAATGCATGGTACCCTTTATATAAAACTTTGGAAATCACCAGAGTCTAGGTCAAGAACAAACTTGTTGCTATCAGGATATTTCATGTAGCCAAACATTAGCATAAGACTTGCCATTGTATCTACATTTGTTTCTTAGTAAGAAAAATGTCTCAGCCACCTAATTATGTTTCAAGGTCTCATCACTGAAAAAAAAGTTGTCCTGACCCCAGAGGTAAACTAGAATGCATCTGGGTACCATCTTCTATCTAAACATAGTGGTAAGGTGGTGAAATTCTGAGTCATCCTCACATTTTATAAAGGTCTGAAAAGAAGATAAGATGAAATAATTTCATTACATTCAGATGAAGATATGAAATAAGTAAATGTACTTTAAAAATTAGAATTTAAAAACAATAATACTGGAAGTGAAAAGAAAATTAAGTCATTAACAGACTGTGACAAATTCTTGACCGGAGATTTGGGTTTCAAGAGTATTTCTGTTCATTAGTTTGAGGAGATACTCAGTTCTGTCATAAATGGCAGACACTGATGTCTTAAGTTTCAGAAACCTCTTCTTTAGAACATATAAATATCAATCATCTAAATTCCTACACTAAAATTTGGCTTCTATCTTATCTTAGCATTCCTAGTAAACTTTAACTGTTCAAGCTTACACTGTAAATACTGGTTTTAGGTTTTCCAGAATCATGAACATAGACCAGAACTATTCATTTCACTTCCATTAGTGTTCAATTCAGAAAAAATAGGAAGAAATAAATTTCAACTTAGAGCTGTTTTAAAATCTGTTTTATACAATCTCAATGTTTTTGTACCAGGGATTCAGACTGAAATTATTTTAAAAGAAAAAGTACACACACTCATCGTGCACACACACACACACACACAGATACACACACAGACAATAACAACAAAAGTACCTTTTATCGCACCAGGAGTCTTGAAGATTGTTTTTATCATATCCCACCTATTAGAGTTACTTTTGGAATTTGTCCTAATTCAGTCAGTATCCAAATCAAACACAGCTTTCACCAAGGGAACTTCCAGCTCGGCTAGCAGCATTTTCCCTGAAGTATCCCTATAGCAACGCCTCTATAAAAGCGTATTATTCTATCATTCTTTAGCCTTACCCCCTGCTTACTGACCAAATGCACCACTCTCCAATGCCAGCATTTCTACAAAGACAGTTTTTCTATCGATTTATAAAAAGTGCTTCAGATGCATTTTCAGGGCAAAAAATAACACCTTTTTCTGTCTATACTTAGGAATTCAGACATTTTTACTATGTTAAAGTCTTAAAAACTGATAGGGATTTTTTTTTTTTGGTTGAAAAGAAATCCCTCAAATTATTAAAAGTCCCAAATTATAACCTCAGATGTATATGTAAAGTTTTTAGAATTTGGGAGAAAGAAATTAAGTGAATCTTTGTAAACAAATATTACAATGACATTTAATTTCTCATATTTATTTTTATACAAAAGATAATCTTATTTCTTAATTTTCTTATTTTCTTACTTAATTTCTTAATTTTCTCTTACTTATTTCTAATTTGTTTTTTGAACTTGCTGGAATTTTATCCAAATATCTAATATTGTGACACATCAAGTTAAAAATTGTAATTACCACATTAGAGATATACATTATAATTATAGCAAGTTACCAAGGGAATCATATATATATATATATGTATATATATATGTGTGTGTGTGTATCTGTATAAACAATATTAGAGAGTTTTTACATTATTTAAACACATAAAATATCAGTTAAAGAAAAGTCATACAAAAGAAAAATAAATATAGGTACAAGAATCCACAAAGAGTATTTTAAAAGTTCCATGTTATGCTTCCTAAAACAACTTAAGACTAGATGCCCAAGTGAAAATGCTTACAGATTTGTGGGTCTCTCCAACCTAGAATACAATAATTTTTTGACCTGGGATTTCAGGGTAAAATAGAAGTCAGTCGTAGCCATATTCATGCCTGTTAAAATGACACTATAACAAAATTAGTAATGGAATTGTTTTTATTTCTCTGTTCCATTTAGAGTAAGGGATGTTTATTGTGATACCAAATTTGATTATAAAGTGTGTTTCTAAAGAATGTTAGCTATTACCATGACTTACAGAAAACAACAACAACAACAAAACTACTGTTTAGGAGAGGCAGCAATGGAATGATTAATTTCCACAGAAGTAAATGTTTGGCTCTGGGAACGCAACAGACCTAACTTGGGATCCCCAGCATTAGCATTTACTATGAGACCTTAAAAAGGTGACTCAGCCATTTTATGCTTCAGTTGACTGATTTGTAAAAGGGAGATGCAAATAACACAATCCCCACAAAATCACTGTAAAGATTAAATTAGGTATCTTACATAAATGTTCTGTTCAAAGCTTACCACATAGTATTTTATTCTTCAATAAATGTTGGTTTTTGTTATATTTGTTTTTGCTCATTAATTTAAATATAACAATTTGTATAAAGCAAAAAGAACTGACCGTTGCTTTCTTTGATTTTATTATTAGAATATGCATTTAACAAAGACAGGAAAATCAAGAAATTTCTATAAGCCAGAAGAAACTTGGTATTTATTTACATGTTTTCTCTTCACCTGCTTCCAAATACTAAGAGTCAGAGCTTCGTGTGAGGTGTTAAGACATTCCAGCATAGGTTTACTGAACAAATCTGAGCCATGAGGTTTAATTTATCTTTGGGGCTAGTGACTAAGTTATTTAACTACTAGGAATAAAGTAATCCTACAGCCTTGGGATTAGGGTTTACCACTCCTCCTATAAGGGTTTGTCCTGCAGGATGGCAAATGTTGCAATGAAAAGTCAGTGGAAGGTGTGGATTTAACAGTATACTTTGTGTTTATTGGCACTTTTTGTTGTTGTTGTTGTTGTTGTTTAAATCATTTACTGGGTGGGGAGGATTTCCCTTCTCACCCAATCCCAATATATTCAACACTGAAGTTTCACCTTTATTATTCTTGAAATTCTCACTTGCATTCATTCAAGACCAAAAGAGTCAAAGGTTACTAAACTTCTTAACACTTAAATTTTCCACTTATTCAGATAATTCCCTTGCTGAAAGAAATTTTAAAAGGCACCTCTAAAAAAAGCCATTATTTCTAAGAACAGGGAAGAAAAGAAGACAAAAATAATTTACAATGGTGTTCCAAATAGGATGTCTTATTTTTTCAAATTTCTCATTTCAGCCTTACTTCTGTTTGCTAAACAGCTATTAATCGCTTAGGGCAAGGAAATGTGGGGATGACAAGTTAAAGAGGGTTTGTAGTCCTCCAGGAGGACCAATTTTCTTAACTGGCTTTAAGAAAGATTTACTGCACACAAAATTATGTGCAAGGTACAGACTGGGTATACTGATGATTTCGGGGGTGCGGTAAAAGTGGGCAAGGGCTAAAAAAGAAGATACAGATCCTAAACCTAGTCTCTTTGTAAACTTAGTCCCTTCACATCCCTGAAGAGTATTTTTTTTTCCTTGCAACAGTACAGCACTATGTGCATGTCAGGGGAAGAAGCAAATATAATAGTCTCAGTTTGATTTTATTGCTCCCAAAATTTGGGGAGCCTGTGGTGCATGTGGGAACCTAGAGTGAAGCATCTCATCTTATTGAGATAAGAGAGAAAGGCCAACAAGGAATGACTTGGGCAAGAAGATGTTGGCTTGTTTGCCAATAACATGTTCTCTCTTCTCAAGCCAGAGCTCGGAAACAGCATGACCTTCCCTTCTATTTTCAGTTTTGTCAAGGGCAATATTGTTTCTTTTCAGGAAGAGACAATAATACCAACATAAAGAAAAAAATCTGGCTTAAAAAATGCAACAACAAAGAAGTATGATAGGAAGGAGGTGCACGGGGAGCACAGGAAGATGCAAGAGCAGTGAAACGTCTATTTAGAGGCAATTTTAGTCCAATCCACCACCTTTCAAATTATACTAAAAGCATGATTAAAATAGTACTTTTGTCAGTAAATCTCAAATTCATGGTACTCTAGGATAAGGCTTAGTGGAATTATCAAGAGTGTGGCTGCCAAATGGACATCAGGCAGGAAGAGAAACCACAGGTTCCTTTTCAGCAAGGTGTCTTTACAGGATTACTCCACGTAGAGCTTGGCCTAACTCAAATATTAATTTCACAAACAACTGCAGTTATAAGAGTGACTCTCACCATTTAAGGATATGATTTCAGGCATAGAAAAACAATCCACAAACTCAGATTTCTGGTAGCCTATAAAATAGCCTTTGGTTTCCTACATATTATTTTAAATATTAACCAAATCATGCTAACACTCGACAATAAAATATTTTCCTTTCTCACAATAATATAAAATTGTATATTCTTTCATTTTCCTAACCTCCTTAACTCATATTTTTCTTTAATTTTTAATTTCTTTAAATTTTCTTTAGAAAGGTCTTTATCAGTGGATTGTTCTGCAAGCCTATAGTGAAGTGTGTGTGTGTGTGTATATATATTTATTTATTTATAAAATATATTATTCAGATGCTTCTATTAAATTATTATATTTATTATTTATTATTTATTATAATATATTAATATTACTATATTAATATTTTATATATTATTATATTATATATTATATATTATATTACATTATATTTACTATATAGTATTATATTATATATTTATACATATATAATAGATTATTCTGATGCTTCTATTAAATTATTTGTCTCCATTTCTTGGAGACACTGACTCCTTATACCATTCTCTGAAACAAAGGCAACAGAGAAGAAAAAAATACTATTTTTTCTTCTGTCACAATACCTTTGGTCTGAAACTCCCCAGCTGTCCCAATGACAAAGAATCATTGTAAGAGTAACTTTGAATTTGTAGATTTTTTCTGAAAAATCCAAGAAAATAGTGATCTTTATTAAGTTGTCCAAAACAGTTTCTTACATGTTTTCTTAAAAAAAAAAAATGAGAGAGGTCTGACTCCTTTATGAAGATAATCTTAGTTATATAAAAGAAACATAACAATGAGGGGAGCAGATATTCAAATACAACAAAATATTCAAATACAATGAATATTTGTACCCTACCCTACCAAATATTCAAATGCAACAAAAGACTAAGTGAGTTGAAGCAGTGTGATAACAGATAAGCAACAAACTAAGAATGGAATGGAAAACAGTTCAGAAAGAAGCCCCAGTCTATGCAAACAAAAATGAGAAAGAAGGGTGAATGCGTGGCTCAGTAGGTTAAACGTTTGGGCTCAGGTCATGATCTCAGGGTCCTGGGATCTGGCCCCACATCGGGCTCCCTGCTTGGCAGGAAGCCTGCTTCTCCCTCTCCCACTCCCCCTGCTTGTGTTCCTGCTCTTGCTATCTCTCTCTGTCAAATAAATAAATAAAATCTAAAAAAAAAGAATGAGAAAGATTATCTGGTGAATGGCTTAGGCAAAACTAGAAGGCAAATTAAGATAGAAAAATCCATTTAAAGCCTTACTTCACACCAAAATAAATTCCAAATGGTTTAAGGAATTAAAGTAACTATAACAAGTACTTGAAAATAAGGCAAATATCTAAAATAAATTCCAAATGGTTTAAGGAATTAAAGTAACTATAACAAGTACTTGAAAATAAGGTAAATATCTATGTTTACCGAATGAAGAAGGACAATCAAGGCCTACAAGTAACAGAAGAGGAATAGATTTCATTGCATAAAAATAAAAAGTACACACCCAGCAAATTTTAAACAAAATTAAAGACAAAGAGTATACTGATAAAATATTTGCCAAAAATATAACAGAGTTAAAATTTTAAATAAAACCAATGAGGAAAACCTTAAGATATATTACATTGCTATACAAAGGTATGACAAGCAACTCACAAAATGGGCTTTTAAAATATGTGAAATAAGTTTTGAAATATTTCAATCAAAAATGGGTATTAAAATTAGATAAGCATAAAATCCAGGGGTATTTTTTTTCTTTTGAAAGAGAGAGAGGATGGAAAAGGGCAGAGAGGGAGAGAGAGAATCTTAAGCAGGTCCCATCCCAGCACAGAACCTGACACGGGACTCAATTCCAGGACCCTGAGATATGACCTGAGTTGGATACTTAACTGACTGAGCCACCCAGGTGTCCCAATCCAGGGGTAATTAAAAAAAAAAAAAAAGAGGAAGAGAGAGAGAGATTCTGAGCCACAAAAAGCTCTTATTTTCAATTATTATAATGAAGATTAAACAACATGGGTAGATTAGCTATTTATTTCCCATAACCTCAATATTATGGTAGATCAGTGGTTCTCAAAGTGTCCAGATCAGCATCACCAGGGAACTTATTAGAAACGTAAATTCCCCAGGCCCAACCCAGACCTACAGAACCAGATCAGTAACCTGTTTTAACAAGACAGGTGATTCTCAGGCACAATCAAGTGTGGGGATCACTGTGTGGATCATAAACTGTATAAAATGCTGTAGCATACTGGCAAACAGCCTGCATCCAAAATGCCTGGTTTAAGTTCCAGCTCCACCTCTTGGGCAAATTACTCAAAGACTCTGTCTTTCAGTTGCCTCATCTGTAAAATAGAGGTAATAATGACATACACCACACAAGGTTGTTAGGAAGACAACTTGAGTTAATATCCGGAAAGCACACAAAATAGTGTGTAGTATATAGTTTAGTCCTGTTGTTAAATAGAAATAAAAAAAGCAAATAATTTTCTATTTAAAAGTTGTTTTTAAATAATCAATAATTATACTATTAAAAATGACAAGTCAATTTGCATATCTGTAATGGGAAACTAGGTAAGTAAGCAGCTTTATAATGATGAGATGAATAGGAGAGAGAAAGAAAAAAAGAAAGAAAAAAGAATATACACTTTGGCTGCATCCAAAATAATTTCAAGTACTCTGACAATTGAGAGCCACATATAAGTCATTCAGGGATCTTCGTGGAGATAACCTTGAAAGTGTGAATTCTTATGCTGTCTAAAACAATTTAGGAATTTAAGACCTCTCTCTTTGTTGGTAAAGATGTGTTTGATCTTCTATGCTAATAAAGTGGCTGTAGAAACACGGTTGGAGGCCATACTTTGAAATAATAAATAACCCTTTATTAATTTACAAGTGATCCAAATATGATCTTAGCCTATCATGAAGATGTGATCTCAGTGGTTTTGGTCTATTAATAGTTACTTTTCTGATTTACAGTTTAATACTGACATAATTTAAAAACAAAAAGTGCAAGTCTAGTAATTATTTCAGTGTTGTCTAGACTCTATCTGACAACTCCACTGAATTCTTCAATTATTTAGTTGTTAATAATAACTAAATCATCATGAAGTCACAGCAAAATAAATGAAAAACACAATCTTATATTTTCTATTTTTAAACATTCTTGCTCAAGACTAAGTAAGATAATACAAAACTTGCAAAGTATTAACACCCTATATCATGTAGATATTTGATTGTCCAAAACATTATAATATCTTTTGTTATATTTTCTAAAATCTTTTGAATATCTGCTTATAAAACGTTTGCTCTATCACATTCCAAATATGTGCTCTTCCATCTTTGTATAATTTTCAGCTTCTTTCATGTGAACAGAATAACGAGGGAGTTCCCTGTGCCTTTGGGATGAGGTAGATGGGGAATTCCCGGAGGGCCACAAAAAAACAGAGGTTGTTGAAGAACAAAGAGGTCAACTTAAACCTTTTGGTGAGGCCCAGCCCTGTCATCATTAGGGACATGACTCACTGAGGCCATCTTGAATCTTTAGTCTCTCTTCACAGTACAAGGAACAGTGCTGGGTTTCTCCTATCCTTTACCCTTAACAAACACAGGATGGATCTGTTCCCACCATGAAGTCAGACTCACTGTCTAGTAACTGTTCCCACAATCTGAGGCAATTGACATGATGGGATCCGTTTCCTCCTACAAATTCACAAAGTGCTATCTAGGAAGGTTCAGACCCTAGGAAGATGGCAAGAAAGTTTTCTTTGTTGCCTACATCACTGACAAGGGAAAAACCAAACTCCTACCCACAGCAGTATGCAAATTGTTAAAAGGTGAGCATCTGCCCAAGACACTGTCCCCTCACCTGGCCCCAATCTGGAGGGATTTGAGTGACGCCCCTCTGCCCAGTCTCAAGAAGGGATAGACATGGGGTGATTCATCCCTTTGGTTGAAAAACTAGAAAGGAAGGGACTGGAGTCAGAAATCAGACTGTCTCTTTAATCCGATTCTTAATCTGGTCTTTTTGACCCAGGCAAGAATACAGAGATCTTTTCAACCAACAATTTATCTCAGTGACTTAGTTTCAATAAATTTAACCAGTAAACTTTACTTTATAATGTGTTCACTTCTGAGATTCTTCTTAACCCAAGGTAATGGCAATGCTGTTTTGAGGTTTTGTTTTGTTTTTGTTTTTGTCTTGAGAATGCTTAAGCACAGGCAACAAAGTACCCATGACTCGACTTGCTCTTTTAAACAACAGCCTTGTCAATGAGTTCTAAGTAAGAACTGGCACTTCTGTTGAATCTGAGTATTCAGAAATAGAAAATCAAGAGAAGAAAGAAAAACAATGTTTAGAAACAAAAAAGATCTAAGAGATCCCTTAAAAAATAGAGCACATGTGTGTGTACACACTCAGGTTTGAACTGTATAATAAGTACAGTCCTTTGGAGGCATTTCATAACAGGTGCAGGATGGAGGGGAGAATTTATATTTAACATACATATAAACTATATATGTATATATATATATATATACTTTTTTACCCTAACCAAAAAGAAAGGTGGGGGGGGAGGGAGGAGAGCATGCATGTTACCTTTTTATAAAAAACAGTGCAATTTAACTTGTTTACAAATCTGTGACTGTAAAGTGCCCACAAGGAGGGAAGAAGGGAAACTGGTCGTGGAAACAAAACTGTTCAATTATAGCTATATTTGTACTGGGCTAATTACTATGACAGAAGGGGCATTTTCTTTGGTAGAAAGAATATCAGCATTTTATTTTCTCAAATAATTTAGAGTAACATGTGGCTAAACTTTTAAATTGCTTCCTGCTCACTTGCTATGTGCAACTAAGTTCTTATTTTTAATGGGTTTTTTAAAAATATCATGCTAGTTTGTGCATCATCACAAATTTTCACGATGCCCTTGAGAAGAGATTATCATGTTTGTAGGTGCAACAACAAAATTCTTTCCTGTCACTTCCTGAATAAGGCAGGGATGGGGAGGGCAGCTTCTAAGCCACAATCTTGGACTGGCCTTTTGCCTTAAGCATTTTTAGAAAGTGAGCAGAAATCGATATTTTTAAAAATAAAATGCCTGCATCTTTTATGATATTCTTTAATGTCTGGGTGATATTTCTATTGTCATTATATAATACTTAGCATTTTACAGTCATGGCTATGAAAACCAAGGTAATTTTTACTACAATCTGCATAAACTGAAGTTTCTACAAACTAAGTATTTTCATATTTTGCCAATTCTGCCAATTAATGTTCAATTATTCTCACCCCCTTTAAAAGTAGGGTCCATTAATTATACACATTCAAAATGCACAACCTAGTTAGCTTTTAGAATAATTCACTTGAGCTATAGATGTCTTGCTTTTGTAAAACTGCTCATTTCATATGCCTTATGGAGAAATTATTCAGACTGGAAGGGTTTCAAAACAAATAAACAGAATAAGGGAATTCATAGGATAGCAGAATTCTAGGATTAGAGCACTTTGTACAGGATAGAAAACCTGTAGTTCGGATCTGTGACCCGCCCAGCGTCATAAACCCAGTTAGCCACAGAAAGTCAGAAATAATGCTTATCGCTGTCAGATACCCAAAAGCTCTTTTTTCTGTAATTCTAAAGATTAGCTACAGAAAAAGTCTTTCTTTAAGGGTGACTCACTTGCTGCTGGGGATGAGGAGGCACTTAGAAGGGAAGGGAACAGAAGTAAAGAAAATTAAGTTATGTAATGCCAAAAAACTATAAAATAAAATGGATCCCTTGAATTTTGTTCATTGGTGTTTTCAGGTGTGCTGGTGTGTTTCCCTGGTCATGTGGCTTACTAGGGTAGGCAGGGAAAGCACCGCAGAATAAAAAATACCTCACCACGAATGAATTCTGAAGCAGGGAGTTGCTTTTGGTCTGATGAACATTTCAGGAATGTAAACACCTACTGGGAAGGGTAGGTCTTTTTGTCATTCATACCTCACTGTCAGCTGCTCTAAATAGAGGACATCTTGAACAGCCTCAGGCAATGAAAATTAAGAAGTGAAGAAAGAGAAAGAAATACTTTTCTAGGGGTGAGGCACTTAGAAGTGGTAGAGGTCTCAATAGAGAAAAGCTGGAGAAAAAGGCTGAAAAAGTAGATTGAATTCCATTGCTCACAACTCTCCTTCCCTTGGATGGCCCCAAATGGTCATTCTCCAATTATGAATATGGGAACAAATGTTCAAGAAACTTAGAAAACTCATCCTCAAGAAATGCTAAGCATATAACCTTGGGACACTCATAAGTTATAACTTCTCTATGAATTTGCTCAAGATTTCCCATATAAAAAGTCCACTACCTGGGCACTCTTAATATATATGTTTGAAAATCAACTCAATCACTTTTTTAAAAAAAACTGATTATCAAACTAATTGTGATAATAGCATCAACCTATCCCAGAATAACATTTATCTCAGAAGGCAAACTTCTATGACAAAGAAACAGAATGGGTTCATTTTCAAATACATCACACTATCACTGAAGCTCTGTTTCACCTGTTGGAACAACAGACTATATTTTAAAGAAAAAAAAAAAAAGAAAAGAAAAAATTAGCAACATTCATCCAAGCTCTGAGTCATCTCTTTACCAGTTACAGCTTCTCAAAAACAAATGACAAGACCCAGGCATGCAAGAATCTCATATTTCCAAACCTGTGAAAATGGACTATGTACATTTTGTAATTACAACTTGAACCTCAGAACAGGGGTAGGAATGAAGAAGAGAGACAAAACCTACTATGTGGAGATATGTACACATGTATATTTGCAGATGACTCTTGGAGAGCTAAGAAAGGTGCCTACACCTTTGTATAGCAAAGGCACCCCCGACGCTCAATTCTGCATGGGTATCTCTTTGTTTTTATAACTGTCCTTCCTTTTCTCACTGCTAATTGTTTGAATTGGACAAAAAAAGAGTTGGATACCCTTCATCTTCCCTCACTCTCACTGCTGTCAGGACTCTCTTCTGGTCTTGCTTAGTTGATTTAGCTTGAACAGTCTGATCATTGGTCCAAATCTCCTCTCATTAATTGAACTAAATGAAGCTTTGAGGGCAGAGAAGGGGAAGAATCTGACAGGTGAAGAGTACACACTGTAGTGACACAGCCACAAAGCTGCTTCTTGGGTGGCGTACACTGGACAGCACCTGAAGGTATGTTCTTTACCTATGTTCACAAACAATTATTTAAGGTATTTGAGGTAATCAAAGTGACTTGTACCAGTGCATAAGCCAACTTCTGGTTTTATCAGGAATATAATGCTTTCAGTTTCCTTGAGTGGACACTATTCAGTGCATTACTCTGGGATCCACCTGGTCAAGTCCTTAGAGAAGAGGGCTTTGAACTTCAGTTCACTTTGGGCTGGTTTTTGTTTTTCTGTTGTTTTGTTTTGTTTCTCTATGGCTTTAGGTTCTTTTAAGCCACTATGTAAGTACTTCAAGAGAATAACCCTTGGAATCATGCTCTTCTAAGAAAAATAAATATAAGTGAACATATCAAAACCTTACATGTAAGAGTTCCAACATCTGAGGCATAAATTATATCCTTGAAAAACACCTGGTAGTATATCCAGTTGACAAGGTTATTTCTGGCCTCATGGTACAAGATTGTAGTCTTCAATTTGGGAATGTAATAAATGTCCTGAAGCACTATTTCAAGAAGACCCACTTGATAAAGTTTTTCCTCATGAAATACTATTTTGAGTAGGACAACTTTAAAAGAAGCTTTTCTTGATGCTTTGGGCTGAATTACATCTCTTTAGATTTTTACTGTCAAATGCTATTCATGGACAATGGCATCAGAATGTGGTGCTTGTTAGAGGTATAGATTCCTGGGTTCTGCATCATATCTTCTGAAAGAGGATCTCAGACAAGGCTTTAGAGCTCTTCTTTGGACATACTCCTCATAAAAACCAGTACTCCAGATCCTTAAAATATCTGTATAATAATGTAATTATGTTAATTACCGATAACATTCAAGACAGCAGTGATACTGCACTTCAATACAGCTCAGTAATCATCTAAGATGTCTTTCTGTTTTTAGAGTGTGGTATCCTGAGAATAAACATGATTTTTGGAGTCAGAATAACCTAAGCTTGCCACCACTTACTAGCTAGTTCCCAAACTGAACAAGTGTTTTAACTTACCTGAGCATCAGTTTCCTCTAGTCTAAAATGGAGAAACTAACAACTATATCACAGGGCTGCTGGGAAGTTAAATGGGCAATGTATGTACAAAACAGAGCACAGTGCACGGAACATAACAGGCACTTAATCTATGGTAAATTTTATGATTATTATTATTATTATTATCTTCCATTTTAGCAACTTGATGTGCATATAATCTCTTTTAAAATGTTCAGTATAAAGAAAGTTTCTCTTGTAATTTTTAAGCATTATCAGAAATGTTCCAGGAAACAACTATTGCCTAATCTGCCCAATAAGACAAAGTGGACCTTGACTAATCAGCAAACATGCCTGGGCATGTCTTTCTGGTAGCCATTCAGTCAGCTATTAAATTGGTCCTGTTGAGGTTTCTCTTCTTTTCTTTTTCACATGTACCAAGCCATCTTTGCTTACTAATGTTAAATCTAATCCGCATTAGCTGTTTGCCTCAGGCAGTTATTGGCGTGTATTCACATTCTATTGCTATAGGATATATCCAAAATAAAGACGGTTATGCATAAGCAGATTCTCAAGTGGTCCAGAGTAAGCAAAGTATTACTGTGCTACAGCTCACAAGTACAGACTGGGGATAACTGATTAGGAGGCATATATGGCAGAAATACTAGCACATATTTAGTCTTGATTTTTGAGCCCTGCTATGCCAACTCTACAACACTCTCATATACAGTGTTATTTTTCTGTTTTAATAAATCAGTGTCTGAGAGTACATTATACTCCAGGTTCTTGATGACTAATCATTTGCAACTTGGTGTGTTCATTTCTCTAAACATAGTCCCTTTTCCATCAAAATAACTTCTGAAGTACACATTACTAGACATTATTATTTTAAATGTGTCAGAGGTAACTAAAGAAGCATTACTATGAAATGGTGACTCACCCCAAAAGACACAGGTATTTCCAAGTGAGACAATGACACATAGACCAAAAGGCTTTCAAAACCTTGGCAAGAAACTTTGGGTCACAGCAGGTGTAAGAATAAATAGCCAGATTCTTGACCTTCCTATTAAAATTCGCTAGAGGAAGTACAGAAATTATTTTACATTCTTCCAAATCTGGCTGTCAAAAATCAGTGGAAAAATCCAGCTTTTTCTCTGTGCTTCCCAAATCTAATCTCGTTTAGTCCTATTAGATAAAAGAAGAGTAAATAACCCTCAAAGCAAGCAGAGGAAATGGAGATACAATTTAACTTAATGACTGAACATTAACAAAAGATCTATGGAAAACAGATTGTGAGCCAAAGCAAAAATGTTTTAATACACTGATCATTTTATGCAAGGGCTTTTAAAAAAGAAATGGAGGAATACATAAAATGCCAGCTTTCAAATGTCAGACAATAATTGTTCATACATTAAAAAGGGATATTCTTGTCTTTAAATTAAATCAAGCCACTCATAACAAAAATAAAACCTGTTGTAAATGGTTCAGTAATAGAATTTTATTAGGAGCTACAATTAATGTAGGGTCTTAGCAAAGTTACCCAGCTAAGCTAGAGCCCATGCTTGTAGGCAGAAATATGGACACACTGATGTATACTTTGCAAGAGGCTGTGTATCCTGCTGCTGGTAAAGAAAATTCACTAAGAGCCTTGAAAAAAACTGAATCTAAAACTGACATAGTTGTGGTATTTTAAATACAAAACATTTTCTAACACTGAAATGTTTCTAATCATTATGATAATTTTTCATACCAGATTCGGAGTAAAGAGCTATAGTCACTTGTTTCACATCTCCCCATTACTACAGACTGGAGTAGCGTTTTTGTTTGTTTGTTTGTTTGTTTTTGTTTTTTTTTAGCTTTGCAAGCAATATGGCAATAAAATTATTTATTTATTTATTACATTGTACCTTACCTACTTATGAGAAGATTTACTGCATCTAATAGGCCTCACTCAGAAAGTAAACACCAGAAACAGACAGTTCCTGCAACAAGCCCCACATCTTTACTTCCTGAATTTCCCTGCCCTGTATACGCTATAAAGTGACACAGTGTTTGTGTGGGTGTGGGCGTATAGGTGTGTGTCTGTGTATGTCTGTGTATTTGTAAAGTGTCATTCTTTATATACAAATCTAGATAGCAGAAACAGTTTTTTCCTATCATCAGCCCCAAAACAATAGCAAACTAACTTTCTTGTGTTAAACTCATGAGATGTAAAATTTCATATTCTTTAATTCTAATATTCTGATTTTGATTCCAAGGTTCCCAACTTTGGAGGCTTGCAGACTAGTTAACCCTGTGACAGTGATAGCCTTGCTTTCCTGCTAATTTTAATAATTAAGAATTTTGACCTCTAAGTACTATGCATATATCTCTTCCATGAATTCATCTAAAATCTTACATCACTGTCACGTCTCTGTTTATTTCATTAACATTTTTTAGCAGTAAGAGCCACATTTTATTTCCAGTTTATTCACCTAAAAACCTATTAATTCTTTGGTAACAGATACTAATTTAATACTCTAATTTGTTTCAGAAGAGATTTGACTTCATACACCTATAACCAAGCAATGTAAATCTACAGTTAATACTTTACCAGCTGCTTTTCACTAAATAGACTCCATTGATTTAAATTTTGTAACATCAGGAGGTTTACTTTTTTTAATCATATTGTGGAGGATTGCATTTTCTGAAAAAGACAATAATACCATTTCTCGTCCTACATGCTCTTTCAGAACCTTGCTACCTGTTCCATGAGGGGATAGAGACTGCTTTCTGTTCTCTTGAAACTAGGTGGGCTTTGGGCACTACTGTGGTAAGTAAGATGTGTCAGAGTGAAGCTAGGTGACTTCTGAGGCTAGGTCTTACAGGCAAAAAGGCTTCTGCCTTGCTTTCTCTCTTGGGTCACTTGCCCTGGGAACCCAGCCACTATGTTTAGAGGACAACCAGGCCACACAGAGAAGCCACATGCAGGTGCTCCAGCTAAAAGCCTCAGCCAAGAGCCTGCATCAGCTGCCACATGTGGTAAGAGAGTTTTGGGATGATTCCAGCCCCCAGAAGGCCAGTCTTTGAGCTGAGGACCCAGACACCATGGAGCAGAGATAAGCAGTTACAGAGACATGGCTAACCAGAACACATGTGCACTTAGACTTGAGCATGCACACAAGGTCTATTTGACACTTAAAGTGGAGCCTCCACCAACATCTTATAACATTCCTTTTCTCTTGGCTTTTTAAACAAGTTCTTACTTTCTCCATTGACCAGTTTTTCTCCACTTGGTAAACTCTAGTAAAATCTACCTTTGCAGAGCTAGTCAATGAAAGTTTGTTAAAAAGTTTTCCTAGGAGGCCTCAGGAACCACTGATGGGTGAACTGATGTGTGCAAAGAATTGCTCTCCACATGGTACTGGCAACTAATTGAATTCCTGGCCAATCGGAGTATGCTCAACCATGTATGGCCTTGGTGGGCTAGTATTTTCCTGTGCATAGGTGTGAGGTGATGCCTGCAGGGAAAGGGACAGGGAAGAGCTCAAGACTGCTCCGTCAGCCACAAAGGCAATTAGAACCTGAAACTGTACGACTTACCTGTTTTCTAAGAAAGAGGCCAGATCTATACAGGTGCTTCTGAGCCTGCAAAAGTATGGTGTCATTCCACAAATATTCACTAAGTGCCCACTGTGTCCTAAGAGTGTTCAGCAGGGACTTCCGGGTAGGGAAATGACCATGTAAATATAGTTCCCTTCAGCAGAGGTAGGTCTCTCTCCTGCACCAATTCTCAACTTCAAGTCACCGCTGACTGTTGTCATGCCTTCCACTCCCAGGCCTCTCCCATTCCAGTTTTAATTTAAACACCTCTTAACTCTTCCTTGATGGTTGTTAAAGGGTACATAGCACTCCACCAGTCTAAGAATCATTTGGGCCCTTGTTGATATTGCAGACCTATGGGCCGCTCCAGACTCATTGAATCAGAATCACTACTGGGAGGCCCCGGGCTTGGTATTTTTGTAAATACGCCCGGCTAATTCTTCTGCATCTGTCTGGCCTCCCCTGACTCCAGTCTCTCTGCCACCTGATTCATACTACTCACTAACACTAGATTAATTTTTCAGAGCATAACTCGGGTAACAGCATTCCCCTGCCACCTTAAAATGGGTTACCACTGCCTAGCTGGGTTCTTATTCCAGATCCCAGGACTCAAAACTTTTTCCAGTCTGGCCTCAACCTACTTTCTAGTCATGTCACCAATAACCCACATAGGGAGTTGTACTGCACTGCAGTTTGCTTCCACCAAACTGTACCCTCTGCACAATTCATAAACTCAGCCTGAGCTCCTCTCTCCAGCTGCCTCTGCCTCATCTTTATCAGGTTGGCCTTGCCACCTTGGATACCTTCAGCTCTCCTATTGCTGCTGGTAAAAATTCTCCTCCTCCTTAACACCTAGTTCAAAAGCAAGCTCTCCCAAGATATCATCATACCTGGAAGTTCTCCTTCCCTCCTCTCAAAATTAGTAGCACCTTGTCTTAAACACTTCCAAAGTAGTTCTCCTACTATGTAGAGTAGTACTAAGTAGTACATCTTTCCTTGTAGTAATAATGTTAATTTTCTTCCCCTTTCATGCCCTAAAAGTGTTTAAGGATGTGTGTGTGTGAGTGGGTGTATGACACATACACATGGAGTTAACTTTAAAAAGAAAGAGCAAGGGGCGCCTGGGTGGCTCACTCGGTCAAGCGACTGCCTTAGGCTCAGGTCATGATCCTGGAGTCCCGGGATCGAGTCCCGCATCGGGCTCCCTGCTCAGCAGGGAGTCTGCTTCTCCCTCTGACCTTCCCCCCTCTCATGCTCTCTCTCTATCATTCTCTCTCTTTCTCAAATAAATAAATAAAAATCTTAAAAAAAAGAAAAAGAAAGAGCAAATGTATAATCTATGGTGGCGGTCCTGGACAGCTGCAAATATCAAGTAATCTCAGCAGGAAATTCAGAAACAAATCATGTTATATCACCTTGTGATAATTGATTCTACTAATGTCTAGTTTCAAAGGGCTTTTGAAATGTAAATGGCTATCTTAATTCACAAATGATATAGCACAAAATATAATTTAGGGTTGCAATCACTCTAATAGGAAACTGGCTTTTATTTACTAGTTTCTAGAAAATATACTTCTATTTTTGGCAAAATAAATGACTCATTATTTATTTATTAACAGCCTCAAACACAAAGTCTGTACTTTCCTTTTAGCACAATTGTGTTACATCAGTTTCTTGCATTCAGTCAATATTTTAAATTGTGTTTTAATCAAATTATTTTTTGCAGCATTTGTTTGTTTATAAATATGGATAAAATCATAGAGTGCTATTATAACTAAATAATGCTTTTATTAGAGAGCTTTTGAAGAGTCACAAATCTTATCATACATTTTGTAATTATTCTATTGATAAGGAAAAATAAGCTGCTCTCGAGTAATATATTTACCAAACTAAAACTTATTTTTCACTAAAAGGGAATACATGAAAATATGTTATTATCTTGACTCAGATTCTAAATAATGACCCCCATTAAAGACCGCTGCAAGCCAGGACTTCTGGAACACACTGGCCTCAAAGGTCACATCCTAAAAGCAAGGAATCTCAGAGGGAAGGACCTACAGCGCCTATCACAATCAACATTCTCTTTCTCACACCTCCTTAAGCATTATCAGCAATGTTCACTTTGCGTGACATCTCCATTACTAGTTTAGTGGCCTTGAGCAGGTTACCTCACTGCTATAAGTCTCCATGTCCTCATTTCTAAAATGGGGATCATAATAGTAGATCAGCTACCTAAGGATATTGTGAGGATTTTAGGAGATAATAAGAAACCTATAAATGTTATTTTATTACAACAATCCCAACATGTGTTAAAAGTCTTCATCAAAAAAAAAAAAAAAAAAAATGGAACAACAGGGAACTTCCTACCTCAAGAAGCTGGGAAATGGGCCCTATGTGTTTTTATAGGTTTCAGGAACTCTCCTACCTCAAATCCCTGCTGCCTGCCTCCAACCCCATGAAAATTTCCAAGTAGAGCCTTTCAGTCCATAATTTGTGATTCATGCCCTCCTTAAAGAGGATGATGGTTACAGAAATCTGCACGCCTCTTGGAGGAGAACACCTGGCTTTATTGGCCATTTGTTCCTCTGCATGATTGAATTTATTAGGTGTTTTCCTGAGAGAGCAGATGTGGGTGGATTAGACAATGCATGAGCCCTGAGGCAGAGCAGAAAGAAACAGGTATGGATCCAAGGTAGGGAGTTGTCAAAAACACATTTCCACTACTCAAAATTGCCTCAAAAATAGACATTCCACACGATGGAGAAAAACAGAAAACATACCCTCCCCCCGGAGGGGGGGAGGGAGGAAGCAGTGAGGAAAATATATACATAGTATCTTATCTTTTTCAATAATTAAATTCTAAAGCAAGGCAAACAAAACCCAAGAACTTTCCAGCCCAGCACTAGATAACTTAATAGGTTGAACCATATGAATTTTGTAAGTCAAAAGCAATCACATGAAGGCAATTTCATAGACTGACATACTTAGCTTGTGTCAGCCACCTCATATGAAAATCTTACCTTTAAGCTTAGAATCATACTTAGGGAGGGGAGGTGCATGCACTGAGAGATAGGTGGGTGTTAAGACCAACTGAGGGAAGAGCAGGCTTTGAGCTCCCACCTCAATTCTTCTCTAATTTGCTCCAGGGCCAGAGGAAGATGCAGAACACTGTACCATCTGGATAAATATCTTTTCTCTTCCAACCACTGCCTGTTCAATGGATACAGCTGAATTTACTTATGTCCATGTAATGCAATCGGCAACACTTATTGAACACACTGCTTATGAGTTCTGGGCACTTGACATGGATAAACATTTAATCCTCACAACAAATCAAGAAATCTATTTTTTTCATAACACCCAATGTTATATGTGGCCAAACAAAGGTGCAAAGAGGTTAAGCAACTCCTCCAAAGTTGTGCAACTAAGTAGCACAGGAGACAGTCATACTCCAGCAGGATGGCCACAGAGCCTGTATTCTTAACCATGAACCTGCCCACCCCCACAATACTGGGGAGACAGGGAAGGCAGGAGGAAAAGTATGGAAGCATGGCTTGCAAATTCTGAGGAAATACAGAACTTCCAGAACAAAACAATAATGATATATTGGTATATTAGACCCATGTTACTTATTTTACTTTCCTATTAAGCTTCTCTCACTCACTAAAAACCAATCTTCAAAGATTGATATAAAGTGTCCATCTAAGTATGCTTCCTATTTTCCTCTATTTAGTTACTTTGTATTTAGTTAAAACCTTTCCTTGGGACTGGAGTAGAATAGCTACAGTAGCCCCCCCCCCCCCCCATCCAAGGGAGATATGTTCCAAGATCCCCAGTGGATGACTGGAGATATATATATATATCCCCAAACCTTATGTTTTTTTCCTATACACACATACCTACAACAAAGTTTAATTTATAAATTAGGCTCGGGCGCCTGGGTGGCTCAGTTGGTTAAGCGACTGCCTTCGGCTCAGGTCATGATCCTGGAGTCCCGGGACTGAGTCCTGCATCGCGCTCCCTGCTCAGCAGGGAGTCTGCTTCTCCCTCTGACCCAACCCCCTCTCATGCTCTCTCTCTCTGTCTCATTGTCTCTCTCAAATAAATAAATAAAATCTTAAAAAAATTTATAAATTAAGCTCAGTAAGAGATTAATAATTAGTAACAAAATAGAATTATAATATTATAATAAAAATTACATAAGTGTGGTCCCTCTCTCTCACTGAAAATATCTTATTGTACTATATTCAGTCTTCTGACAATGTGAGATGACAAAATGGCCTTCATGATAGATGAAGTGAAGTGAATGTCAGACGCACTGTGATAAAGCTTTAGGCTATTATTGAGCCTCTGACACTTTGTCAGGAGGTAGATCATCTGCTGTGGACTGTGGCTGATTATGGGTAACTGTTGAAAGCAAAGCTGTGGATAAGGGGAGACTACTGTATTCGTGTATTTTTGTCAACCAGTGGGATACTATTTATGATTCCCTCTGGTTCCTCCTGGGGTATAAACAAAAATGTAATATAACTATATAAGAATGCATGAAAGCTTTCAAAAAATAAACACATTATGTTAGTATGGATGTATGGCTCTGGCGAGCTAGACCATTCCCACAACCAGCCAACCAACCAAGTAAACAAAACAAATACTTTGTTTTAGCCCTGTGATGCAAAATGATTTCATCTCAAACACTGAGTTAGTATTATCAATGATGTGTAGCCAAGGATAAGACTTTCAGACTGTAACCATGCAATCACACCTTTAAGTAACTGCTATGGCATAAGCATAAGATTTTGAAATAGAAAGTTACCTGAAGTGGATAAAAAGTAGCTTTACTTATTCCATGACAAGCAAAAACTTAGCATCTATCTTTGTACCAACTTAAAGGTCAAAAATTCATCTAAAACTAACTACATAATTGTCCCATTGGAATAAAAAAAGAAATTCATGTGCTAAAGAATTCCTACAATATTTCCTGTAAGTTTAGAAATTTTGGAAGACCTCTCTATAGGAGCTGTATGAGCAAAACCCAGGAGCAGCTTGGCTGTAAGCAGTACCCAGGAAACAGTCAGGGGTTCATCTGTAAAACAGTCCAGGAACCTTGGAAATGTATTCAAAATGATGAAATACAGCTATCTCAGATAACATTCTACACATCGTTACAGAAAATCACAACACAGATAAATGTCTGCCAATAAATGTATTTTTGACAATGGTGAACCAAGATAGGTCAGTCGTCAAGCCTTGAAAAGGAGTATGAACATGAAACAAAGACAAGATGCTACTATTCCAGGGAGTCTCAAAATTAAAATCAACATTTTTAGAAAAATCAGGAATAGTGAACAATGAGAAAAAATGAATTCTAGGCAGAAATCTAAATTAAGAAAACTGCACTTGGCATAGATTGTTTAAACTTACTCAGTAAGGATAAAAGTCAGCCTGAAACAAACAACAGAAATATTCCCAGACACTCAATAGAGAGATAGTTGCCTTTTGTGCAGCTTTTCTTCAAGAAAACAGAGACGGATAAAAGGTACGTGGGAATGCCAACATAAGAAAGCGTTGATCTGATTACTTTCTTAGTGGAAAGCACAAATCTAAAATACCACAAATAGCTGCTAGGTAACATGCTAGATTTCACCACTAGAGGACAAGGCAGACCAGGGCGCATTAGAGTTTTTTACAGCACATATTAGAGTATTCGGTCTGATTTACAAAACAAAACAGTAGTAGCACAGTAAAATTGTATCATGGCCACAGAATGTATAATTTACATACAGAAGTATGATTTAAATAAAAACACCCTATTAAAATGTCATGTAAAAAATGCACGTGTTGTAGAACAATATATAAAGAAAAATTATAAGGAAAAACAGTTACTTATACTATCCTACCCAGAGGCTATAAAGCTATATCTTCCAGACACTTTTTCTATGTGAATCTGTGTGATGGATTTCTATGCGTTTATGTACAGGAAAGCATTACTGCCTAAAGGTTATGAACATAAGCTCTGAAGCCAGACTGCCTGGCTTTGAATCCAGGCTCTGGCATTCACTAGCTCTGTGATCTTTGGCAAAGTACTAAACTCTACGCGTCAGTATACTCATTGGCTAAACTGGGGACATAAGAATAAAAGCTTTAAGGTTGTTGTGAGGTTTATTTATTTATTTAGTTTTTACGATTTTTATTTATTTATCAGAGAGAGAGAGAGACAGAGGGCAGGCAGAGGGAGAAACAGGTTCCTTGCTCAGCAAGGAGCCCGATGTGGGACTCAAACCCAGGACCCTAGGATCATGACCTGAGCTGCAGGCAGACGCTTAACCCACTGAGCCACCCAGGCACCCCTGGGTTGTTGTGAGGTTTAAGCACTTCAACAGTGCCTGACACAGTTTTAATAAATATAGCAAGCAAGGAGAGAGAGAAAGAAGAAAAATGAGACCACAGATAGGATCATATTATATCTAACTTTTTCTACTTAATTTATCTTGATGTCACAGCTTCTTGGTTATCCTTGTATGTTTAATATAATGAGTTAATATTACATCTGCTCACACACTCTTACATATGCAGAGACTGCTTCTAGGATGAAGTATATATATATACCCTTCCACATCTTCACATTACACTGTATATAAATCTTCTTCACTATTTTAAATAGATGCATAATATTTCACTATATAGATGCATTTTACTATTTGTGAAACTTAGGCTGTTTCTAGGTTTAAATATATATATATGTATTTACCAAAATGCAGCAATCAATAACTTTGTAATCTAGTTTTGCATACAAGTGCAAATAGATCCATGGGATAAAATCCTACAAACAAAACAGTTGACTGGACCTTTATATGCATCTTTACTTGGAGGAATGTTGCCTAAATGCAGATGTTTTCTTATGTCCTTTGCCCATTTTCTACTGTTTGCTTCTCTCTTACTGATTTATAAAGATCTTTGTCTATTACAAAATTATATAGCTGTGTCATATGTGTGACAGATATTTTTCCCTAATTTTTCGTTTGCTTTTTGTTTAGTTATACATTTTGTTGTGCAGATATTTTTACATACTCAAATGTATAAATCAATTCCTTATTAATTCTGGGTTTTTGACAAGCTAAGAAGGATTTCCCCACTACCAGATTATAAAAGAGAAACAATAACCTCTATAATTTCTTTTAATTCTGTGGTTTTTTGTTTTAAAATTTGCATTAAACCATGTAAAGTCCTAATAATCAAGTGGTGTTAGCCTACAAAAAGTCAACTTCAAACAAACATATTTTTTGGTCCAGTTGAAAGTGAGTGTGTGTGTTGTGTACGTGTGTGTATTTATGAAAGGGACAGAGTGAAGGAGGGAGGGAGGGAGAGGAAGAATGGGGAAGAAGGGCGAGAGAGAGAGAGAATGTGTAATCATGCACGTGTGAGATGTGAAGACATGCAGTAGTAATCAGCGGGTTCCCTCCTGGTTCCCATGGTCATCCAATTGTCTCCAAGTGATTTAATGAATATCCATCTCCCACATCTATGGGACTATTTTGGACTGCATATTCTGCTCTAAGGATGGATCTGTCTAAATTACTGCGGTTGTTAAATGTGTTCTAATGTTTTATAGAATCAATGTTCTCTCGTAACTCTTCTGCAGATTTCTTTTCCTGTGTATTACACGATGCATATTTTTCTAAATGAACATAATCATTTTGGTTAATCCAAATTTAAAAAAATCTTGCTAATATCTTGCCTGAGAGTGCAAAATTAGTTTAATTTAAGGAGATATGAAATCTTTACAGTGAGTTTTTCTAAAAAAGCATATGGCTTCCAATTTAATGAAATCCTCTTTTGTATATTCCTCAAAAGGGCGTTCAGATTTTTCTTTATATAATTCTTCCACATTTGCTATCTGCTACTTTACTGAATTCTGTTTTTAACAATTTTTCAAGTGATTCTTTTGTGTTTTCCAGTCATGCATTCATATTAATGTAACTAGTAATGTTTGTCATACCACTTCAAGTCTTTATATTTTTTATTCTTATCTGATTACATTGGCTGGTGTGTGACTATTAGCTTCAGTGGAAATGTTTCTAAAACTTATTAAGCCTGATATTGGCTAAATGCACACTAAGCAGGTATTTTAATAGAATTCAGTGTAAAGTTCCTATAATTTACTTTGCATTTGGATGACCATGTGGTTTTTCTCCTTTGAGTTATTATATTGAGAACATTCATAAACAGTTATAAAAGAAACCCCATTTGGTGGTATATTATTATTTTAATAAATTGCTACATTCTATTCATTCAAGATCAAAGAGAATAAACATACCTCTCTGTTTCTTTCTTCAGCCCTGATTCTCTGATGTGCTTCAGTGAGGAAACAGGTCTGTATAAACCTACGTACCTTGGCTTGTTATGGCCTTGGTCACGGGATCTTTGAAAAGGGTCGTTTCAGGACGGTGATGCTTACTTTTAGAGAGGCCTGTGCCCTTGATGTGGTGACCTCAGGCTCTCCAGGGGGACCTAAGCCACAACAGAGCAGGGATGGACATTCACGCCAAGGGGGCTGCTCTTCTCGGCCCGCGCTAGGGCCCCTGCTTCTCCTCCACGCCAATTGGTGGTGTGTGGAGGATGCGGCTGCAGACTGGCCCCGCCTCCCCCCAAGGGCCAAGGCCTCCCGGGTGGGCCAGTGGGGGTTCTCTGAGGCAGCGCTCTCACTGGCCTGTCGGCTGTGTCCAGGGGCGGTCCTCCCGAGTGCGGGGAGGACCATCCTGCTGTGCGGTTCTCTGCTTTGGCACCAGCACTTTGCACCTGCCATCCATGGTGCCTCTGGAGCCTCCAGGTTGTCCCTCAGGTGCCTGAGGCCAAGCAGTGGCGTCGTTTCCACTTCCCAGCGACCCCTCGGGCCACCGCTCCTGGCAGTGGCGCAGTGGGGGCGCCATCGATAAGGGAGGCACACCCCTTCCTCTTTCAGGGCGGGCACTTCATGGACAACATCGGGGGATGGTGTGTCACTGTGGAGGCTTGCACGCAGGCGTGGGAGCATGGTGGCCACCCAGCCAGCCATAGGGAGCCTAGCTATCTCCGAGGGGTGCCGTTTTTCACAAACGTGTGCTTTGGTTCCCTCGCATGTTTTTACGGGAAACATGAGCTCCCAAGCAACACCAGAGCCTGTGTAAGACTTTGATAAGTCAGCGAGGCCACGGAAGCGCCTGTGACACTGCAAGCCTATGGCGGCCATGGGAAACTCCCAGGACGCCCTGCACCTGCGCACGCCGCGGACCCCGCCCCCATGCCCTGGCGGCTCCCAAGAGAAGTAAAAACCGAGGGGCCCCACCTCTGCCTGAAATGTGGAGAAGTGTGCACCCATTCTCAGTGTCCTTCACTTGAGCTGATCCAAATGTCACTATTATTTGTCAAATATTTCGGGGGAGGTTAGATTATGACTGTTTTCATGTTTACTACAGTCGATTTTTTTCTCACCATTTTTCCATTCTTTTTTACTATTTTTGATAAATATCAGGGAGACATATAAAATAAAAATATCCTTTCTCCCAATCTTTTACCATAACTCCTACACCATTACTCTGATGGCTGTCCATTGTTCCACTGTATGACTGTAGTTAATTGTCCAACCAGTCTCCTACTTGTATTTAGGTTGCTCCAAATTTTCACTGTGATAAATATCACTGAAAAGAAGAAACTTTTTAAAAGATGAGGATTGGAGAAAATCCAATTCAATCACACAAAATAATGAGTAGCAGAAAAGTAGAGGATGGCTGTAGAATAATGAAAAAGGTGTGCTACTTTTATGGGGTGAGCTGCTCAGGCAGAAAGGAATATAAAGGGAACTTAATCTCTTTAGCAAGTTCCCCTTATTTAATATCTTCTCTTTTTCTTTCCCACATCCTCTCTCAGACAGAATTTCTTGCGGCAATACTGTTGTGGGTGGTTAGAACACCTCTGTCACTCAATGTGTAAGATGTTAAGATACTAGGGTTGTCATTAGTAATGTGTTTTAGGTCATACTTACTGTCTGGAGGAAATTCCTTTTATGACATGGAATTCAACTAGCATAAATTATGATTATGAGGATAGTACATCAATACAAAGTCAGGTGGATAGGCACTCTGAATAAAAGAGGCAAACTTCTACCTTGGGCTTGTATATGCTGTTTTGTTTAGGAATAATAATACCAAAATTTTATTGGCCACCTGTCTTAGACATAAATGTAACAATATTTTTAAAATATTTCATTTTTATCCTTTATTTGAAGAACCTATAGACTTAAACAGTGCAGCTGGCTCTCAAGACTTTTCAATACAGACCACCCATCTACTTCATCAGATATAGATTCCTCAAATTAGATTGAGTACTAAGGCAGACAGTATGGACTAAAATAAGATCAATGTCAACAAGAATCACAGAAACTTTTTAAAAAAATGCAACTGAGGCTTTGTGCTAGGCAGTAAGGACAAAGAAGTTTATTATATAATCTATGCCTAGGAGAGTCTCACACTGTCCTATATTAAATAGGTCATTTACATACAGTTGACAATTCACAGTGTATAAAATATTCTAAGATTGAAATGATCAGTGATATAGTACCACATAGAAAGGCAAGAACTATTCTACAGGTTCTTTTGTTGGACTTGTTTTATGGCTTCATTCCCTGAATAGATACAAATTTGACAGTCGATGAGAGTTGTGACCAGTGTTTGACTTGGTTCTAAGACAAGCAAGGTCAAGGTTAAACTGAGAGAAGGAAAAAGAATCCTCCCAGAGGGCCAAGCTGCCCCTACATTATGAATACTAGTGTTTGGGGAGGAGGGGAAATGGTTATATCAGACTTATCAAAGGAGCTCTTTTGAAACACACATGCCTACGCTTCTTCCCCTTGTAGCTCAAGGAGGGACAAGAGGAGACATGCACACACATTTTATAGACGCTTCCTAGGTGACTTTTTTCCCCTCCTTATTCTGCATCCACATAGGCCTGGGGGAATGACTGTCCTGGAAAGACTCACCCAGCTTGGTCCTTGGGAGGGCACCCAGTGCTAACAGCACTTTCTGAGACAGCCAGCTTACTCCTCTACAGCTACATAGGAGGAGAGTTGCTCAGCTAGTAGATTGCAAAAGCAAATCTGGGAAAAGCCCAGAGTTTCATTTTTATTTTTTTGAAAGATTTTATTATCTATGAGAGAGAGAGAGAGTAGGGAGGAGCACACAGAGAGGTACAAACAGACTTGACCTAAACGCAGAGCCCAGCACAGGGCTCCAGGCGGGGCTCAGTCCCATGACCCTGAAATCATGACCTGAGTCTAAATCAAGAGTCAGTCACTTAACCAAGTCACCCAGTTGCCCAAAAAGCCCAGATATTTAAATGCTTGTATTTCAATTTTTCCTTTTAAAAGAAATCATAAGTACTTGTTAGACATTTGCTAGCATGGGATTACTGAAGAAATATGTAGTAAAGATATATTCTATTAATAGTTTTGGTTATCTAGGAAAGGCTACTAGTAATCTCAGAAAACCATTTCTTACTAGGAAATTTAACATAAATCTAGTTTACTTTAATTTTTTATTTTTTACGGGCTTTAAATAAAAACCCATTATCGTGAAAAAACTTCATCCTCTTACCAGAAAATCAATCACAAAAATGAGTTTGGGTAATAAATGGATCTAAACAGATAGAGGTATGTGGCGTAAATTACAATCTAAAAGGTACAAAAATAGAACCAAATGGGGGCTTTTCGTCTAAGTCTATAGTCAGCATTTTATCCATCAATTTATATCACTATTAATATGACAGCTTTGAGTCAAGCAAGAATCATGAGGGACATCAGGGGGACAGCAAAGGACCAGTATGACAACCAAGTGTGAGCTTTTTTAACTAAACATGAATTACAATTATTCACTTGGAATATTAACTCAAAATGAAATAACGGATTTAGCAAATCTTAGTTGAATCAATTATTTTTTCTTATACACAGTCTTTCATATTTCACCAGTTTGTTTATTTGTTGGTTTCAATCTATAGTCTCAATATATAAAAGCATACTTCACTCAACAGGAGAATTAGAACTAATTTCCTCTAAAATTTCACTTATATCTTATTACCAATAACTTTGTAAATTGTGTTCATCTTATGAAATAATCATCTGAAGATATAACAATATCTCAACCTTCAAAAACTCTTTTAAGTTAAGTAATTGATGGAACAAATCCATCAATTCCAAATAGGTCGTATTCCGAATAAGTTGCAGCATATTACCTATTCTTATATGTTAAATGGTTTTTGCACTGTGTCAAAAATGCAAAAACAATTAATTATTCTTAAAATAATTACAAGGGGTGCCTGGGTGATGCAGTTGGTTAAGCGACCGACTCTTGGTTTTGGCTCCAGTCTTGATCTCAGGGTCATGAGATCAAGCCCTGAGTCGGGCTCCACGCTCTGCATGGAGTTTGCTTGGGATTCTCTCTCCTTCTCCCTCTGCCTCTCCTCCCCATCCTTGTGCTCGTACTCTTTCTCAAATAAATAGATCTTAAAAAAAAATAATTACAAATGTAATTTCTCTTAACTACCAAAACAAAACAACCCTCCCCCCCAAATGAGCCTCCTATGTGTAGCAAAATTATTACTTTTCTTAAAAAGTAAGTCCTGAATGGCTCCCTGTTGCCAGGTACAAAATAATAGTCATATTTCTGTCAATATGCTCCTGGCTTTCCTCACTTGTCTCCCATTGATCTCTCCCATGTGCATCCTTTCCTCCAGTTAAACCAAATCACAAGCTGTCCTCTGACTTATCTTAGGGCTTCCTACCTCCACCCCATTGTTTATGCTGCTCACTAGATGTATAATAAACCCTCCTGTGGACAATTTTACTCACTTATCCTTTAAAATTCATCTGACATTTAACTTTTTCATGGAGAATGTCAAGATCGTCCACTTGATCATGTCCTCCTAATCGCCATACATAGATCTAGAGACCAGAGAATTTACTAGTGCCTCTCTGCAAGATCACTCATCAAATTTCACTTTAGGTAATTATTTGTGTATTTATATTATCTTTTCTACAGAACTGTCAACTTCTTAGGGGCAGGGATTGAGTTTTCCCCATTTTAGCATCTCCTAAACAGCCTCAAATAGTACCAGACAAGAGAAGATACTCAATAGAAGAATATAACTAAGTAATAGAAGAATATAAATAAAATATCGGAAAAGTATAGTACAATGAAAATCATACTATAATGAAAAGTATAATATAATGAAATGTGTTAAGAAATGATATCTCTTAAAGAACTACAGAGCGAGGATAACATCCAAGGTGCTCCCAGCCTGTGATTTGAGTATGTTGACAAGTACCCACGTCATGCCTAAAAGAAACCTCTGGGGTCAGACAGATTTTGGTTTTAATGTCAAAGGGGCACTTGCAAACAATGTGACTTTGGACAATTTATTTAGAATTCTGGGGCCTGTATTTTCTCATTTACTAAACAGGGATAGACACATCTGCTTAAAGTGTTGTGAAAATTGTATAAGATCACTAAGCAGAGCATTTAGATGGGACTCCACAGAGGTATCCTTTCATCAGTCAGGTCAGGAGAAGAGAATAACGACTGCTCCTTCATACCAAACTCATCACTGATAAGCACCTACCCACCTTCTCATTAACTTCTTTTTACCAATATTTTAGATCAGGAAATTACTCATTTTTTTTTCCCATTCTGCTCAATTCCTATTCACTTGAATTCTGGAGAGGCAGAAGCGGCTGAATAAGGGAGTCACAAATAAGGAGCTGAAGTCACAAAAGAAATCTGCCCGCAATACTGTTTTATGTGGGACATGGGCCACTAGAAAGGAATTGCTGTCAGATTGGTAAAGGGATGTGAAACCATATCATACAAGGAGTGGATGGGGGGATGGAAGCATTGGCCTGGAAAAAAGAAATACCAAGGAGACCAGGGTCACCTCATGTGCAGTAGGAGCCAGACAAGGTTTGTGTGGCCTAATGGGATAAAACGAGAACACCCAAATGCAGTTATAAGACGACGTTTCTGTTGGGTAGACATGAAGAAGCTGGTTTTGACTGTTTAGTCTCTCCTAAGATGGAATGCGTTGCCTCACTGACAGAGGTGTTGGCCTAAGAAGAGGTCAGACTATCCTGTCTTTAGGATTTATTCTGAACTTGATATCCAATAAATCTATGAAATCTTCAAGAAACTTTCTTTGTGTGTGTTTGGGATTCAAGTTACAGCAAACTGAGTCATTGTTTTAAATTATTGAATTGTGCATTAAATTTATTCTAAAAATAACTAAAATTAGTTCCTTAAGTAAATACCTCCCACGACATGATGTCATGTCTCCTTCCAGCTATCATCAATTTCCCTACTCTCTTTAATGAAAAACATCCCAAGGAATTTCTAATACACCAACTCACATTTCCTTACTTCCCAGTCTCTCTTAAACCCTACTACAGTCAGACTTTCATCCCCACCAGTATCTACATGAAACATTCTTGTCAGTGCCACACCCACATCTTAACCAAATCCTAAGCTTAATTCACAGGTGTCATATTACCTGACCTCTCAGCGCACTAATGTTGCTAGTTACGTCCTCATTCTTGAAACTCTCTTGCCATCGATTCCAAGCCATCTCTCCTCCTGTTTTGTTTTGTTTTCCTTATCCTCCTTCCTAGCTTCCATTGTTGGCTCCTCTCCTTTTTTTTTTTTTTTGCTGAACTACAAATACTGGTGAGGACTAAGTAAGCAATGATCACTTCTTTCTCTGCTGACAGTTTTCTTTCAGGAGATCTCACACAGATAAATGTCATCTTTATGCCCCTGAATCACAAACATCTATCCCCTGAGCTCCACAGCCTGTTTGATGAAACAGCTTTCTCAATATCGCCACTGGATATCTTCTAACATTTCGATATGAACATTTCTAAAGCACAACAGTTAATTCCATGCCTCATCCTCCAGATATATCGGCAAAATTTGTTCCACAAAGCTTTATGTTTGTTGTTTACATAGCCTGGAATGTCCTACCCCATTTCAAGGACCCATCCTTCTTGTTCAGGTCTCTGATCAAATGTTAACTCTTACACAAGCCTTTGCTGATAACCTTATCTCAAGTAGTACTGTAGAAGTTTATTAAATGGTTAGTGAATGAATAAATGAGCAATCATGGATCTCTTTTTATCAAAATACTTAAAAATGCTGCTACAAGCTATTCCAACTGCCTTGCCAGAAACTATATATTCTTTCCTGACTTTGGAATCACTAGAACAGAAATCTGTTAACAGAGCTGTTACAGAAAAATGTACTTGGCTCTGCATCTGCCCCTAGTGGGAACTCTGGAAATTTTGTAAAGGGGGTGTGATAGCAGCTGCTAACCCAAAGTTCAGGGTTTGACAAAGCATGAAACTTCAAGGCTATAATTGCCTCACCTATAAGATGCTGCTGTCAGGTCGATGATCTCTACAGTCCTATCTAGTTCTGAAATTCTATGCTTTTATGCTTCAAATATTTTATATCCCAAGTAATTAACTGGGGACTTTGCCTTACATATATACATTGGAATGAGTTGAGAGGCTGAGCTGGCTGGTCTAATCATGGCCAACAGAAGTAAAGTGCTGAGGCTGATCCAACAGGCTTCTTCAGTATCGTGCTTCTCTTCCAAGTACACCTGGAGCAAAAGGAGATCTTAAAAAAAAAAAAAAGCCCCCTCTGATCTATGTTCCTTGGCTGGATCTTCCATAGAGAAGAATTAATTGTTGATTATTTACAATAGCCACGATAAGGTAAGAATAACTTGAGTGTCCATCAACAGATAAATGGATAATGAAAATGTGGTATATATATATTATGGAATATTATTCAGCCATAAAAAAGAACAAAATTGCCATTTGCAACAGCATAGATGGAACTTGAGGGTATTATGCTAAGTGAAGTAAGTCAGACAGACAAACACCACAAGATTTCACTTACATGTAAAATCTAAAAAATCCCCCCCAAAAAAACCATGCTCATAGATACAGAGAACAGACTGATTGTTGCCAGAGGCAGGGTTTGGGAGGTGAGCAAAATAGGTAAGGGAGTCAAAAGGTACACTGTCAGTTATAAAATAAATAAGTCCAGGGAATATGACGTACAGCATGGTGACTATAGTTAATAACACTGTATTGCATATTTGGAAAGTTGCTGAAAGAGTAGATCTTAAAAGTTCTCATCACAAGAAAAAAATTCTGTAATTCTGTATGGGGACAGATACTAACTAAGCTTATTGTGGTGATCATTTCACAATATATACAAATATCAGATCCCATTATGTTGTATGCCCGAAACTGATATAATGTATGTCAATTATATCTCAATAAAAAATAAAACAGAGAATTGTTGATATATACCTAAAGGACAACCTTGTGCAGGTATATTTCTCCATTATTTTCTTATTTTAAAAATGTTATAGTTTATAGTTTTAACTTGATTCTCCCTTATTATTCTTATTTATTTAAGCGTTCTACTACATAAGGTACCTGGAATTGCTAACAGTTGGTTTATGCTTAAGGTAAGTGTTACACATAAGAATAGGGAAAGGAAAGGGTACAGAAGCATGATTTTTATAGGACTGTTTCACTTATATCTTCTTAACTATGGAACTCATAAGGCAAAGCTTTTAAAAATTAACTGAAAAGAGATCTTCCTTCTTATTATTTTCCCTTCCTGTTGATTTTGACAGCCTTAAGTAAATTTGGCATTTCATGCTTTCTAACTCACTGGAGCACTGATTTATTGCACAAAGAGCCAGTTCTCTATAGAAGCGCAGACAAAGGCATAAGCAAAAACTGCCTGACTCTGTGCCAGGAACATGAGTGCTTCCATATGTCTAGGGAAAGTGTAGATATCATATTGGTAGATAAAGTTCAATAAAACCACTCTTACCATCTTCTTTAAATCCTAGCAACATGGATGATTTTTTTTCTTAAATTGAACGTGAAATGGTGGATTTCATTTTCATGCACTGCTCTGGAGAGCTCCAGGTATTTTAATAAAGCAACAGACATTTGAGTTTTGAGCAACATGATGTTTTCCCATTAAGCATATGTAGGCAACTTTATCTTTAAACATCAAACAGACATGCAACTTACAGTAACTAAAACTCACTAAAGTATCTTCCTCCTTGCCTCAAATTCTCTACCTTATGAAATTTATATGGTTTAATAAGTGCAAAATAAATACCCGTTGAGTTGGATTAAACTCAGTAGCTCAGATATTTGTTGTGCTCAGAATGAATACACATTAGCTCCAGGGACCACATCCACTATAATCAAATTGTACAGTACATGTCTAATGAGAAAGTAGCCACATGTGAAGAATTCTTTCTTTTTTTGTAATTATTACGAATATATATTCAAGGTGAAAAAAGTAAAATACATGTTTGAGTATGTAATACACTTTATAGTTAAAGGGAAAGGTTTTCTCCTTTAGAAAAACTCCCTTTTATTCATAGTTCCTATGGCAACTATAATATTGAGTATCATTTACTCTTTATATGGAGATGATTCTCTTATATGCATATTTTTTCTTCTTTTTTTTTCTGAGACTATGACATGATCCGCGAGCTCCCTCTAACTCAGTAGAATCACTGAGTTGATGAAGTGGTAACAAATGTACTGTCCATTTATGATACAAAGTATATAGCAGAGTAAAAGAGAGAAGATATTTCCTGGGGCTGAGAGGGAAAAGCTCAGGCTTGGAGCTGATTCAGGAACTGAATGTACCCATCAAAATATTAAATTATTCTTCTTTAAATAATTTAATCACTTTGATCAATTTTTCACGAACTCAGTGGTGTCTTAGCAATATCTCCCAAAATAAACATGGTTTCAGGTTCAAGATTTTCAAAATAGCATCATGTGGACATGATATACTCTTAATTTGTAAGGTTAAAAGAAAGCCTACCCTTTGTAGAGCACAAGAGGAAGGGACAAAGTGGTCATTACTCATCACTGTTGATAGCTAATAACAGCTTTTAAGAGTCTGGGTAAATCTGCTCTTTTTATGCATAAAGAGAATCAGGTAGACCAAACATCAGTAATATATACATATATATCTAATAATTGAGCTATATCTGGCAAATAATACACCGACCAACAAAAGCTTTTACAACATAATTAATAGTTGTTTTGTTCATGTAGCTGTTCTCTATTAACCCAGATGTTTTGCTGCTGTTTCATCTGTGTCACAGAAAGAGACATAATAATTAGTAATTTCAAGTGATGTCATACTCTTTTGCAAGAGATCAGAGGCCTCTTCTGAGTCTTCCACAATATTCAAAAAATAAAAAGAGAGCAAACATAGGGATTTGATTTGCAAGCTTCATATAAGATAAATAAGTAAAGCAGTCTAGGAAAGCTTACTGTTTGTTTAATAATTTCAATAATGAAAATTCAGAGGAGACAAAAATTATCCCTCTGAATGTATTTAAAGCACTAAGTCCACACCCTTGTGAGTCTCTCAAATTGTCATAAATTTTAGACTGGAGAACCCATGGGCTAATACATGATCTGTAAGCCTGCCAAGGAAAATACCGCTGTGGTTTGCTCTAACAAGTGCTTGGAATACAGAGGAAGAATGGTTTTTTTTGGGGGGCGGGAGAGGAGGGGGTTGGTGGTAGTGGTGGTTTTTGTTTTGTTTTGTTTTGTTTCCGCAATCCTATTTAGATCTACTTATCTGATGGTATTAGGTTATCACACACCCACAGGCTTTCCAGAACTCTTTTCACTTCCCTCTCTAAAGCAGTTCTACACAGGTGACACTTTCAGATCAAAGAACTAAAAATACCTTTGGTTCTTAAAGGAATAAGACATGGAGGATTTTTATTAAATTGAATGTGAAATGATGGATTTCATTTAAATGCACTGTGCTAGGAGATTCTAGATATTTTAGTAAAACCAACAGACATTTGCGTTTTGAAACAACATGATGTTTTCCCTTTAAGCATATGGAGGTACATTTATTTTTAAATATCATATAGACATGCATCTTGGAATTAGTGCTCTGGACATTATCTACCACAACCAGATATATCAGTGTTTTTCTCTTAAATTGCAGATAGGATGAATAAACTGCGAAGTGTTACATGAGACTTGGTCAGTTGCTTTGGTAAAACTCTCCAAACTATTGATCATAATACTGATAATTCACATAACTAAATTGCTACTGCCTGATAAGAATTAAAATCTATTGGTCAGGGGCGCCTGGGTGGCTCAGTTGGTTAAGCGACTGCCTTCGGCTCAGGTCATGATCCTGGAGTCCCGGGATCGAGTCCCGCATCGGGTTCCCTGCTTGGCAGGGAGTCTGCTTCTCCCTCTGGCCCTCCCCTCTCTCATGTGCGCTCTCTCTCTCTCTCTCTCTCTCTCATTCTCTCTCTCAAATAAATAAATAAAATCTTTAAAAAAAATCCATTGGTCAGGCTCATTCGAGTCAAGTGTATTTAGGGTTATTATTTACTCACACCACCCTGCCTTCTATTTTCTGCTTACCCCAAGACAGCAATGGCAAGCATTCAAGTGTGTATTTGGCACTCTGATGAGGTATTACAGGTCAACAGATGAGTATTAAATACATGGAATAATAACCAGTAGGTAAAAAGCAGAAGACTAAGTACAGACATAAGAACCAATAGGTTAATGGAAAGTATAGTTGGGTTGAATCCCAAAATAATGTGGGCTTGAGAAGGTGCAGAAATTGATTTTGAAATGTCTCTCCTTGAGTAGCCGCAAGAGCCAACAAAGCCCAGTAGTATTAGTCAGCATTGACTAATATAGTAAATGTAGTAGCAGTTGACAAACCCCAAAACGTCACATATAGTAAGAGGAGAGATGTGTTGCGACAAAAACCTTAGAAGAGGTGACAAAACAAGACAACACATGGCAAGAGGCGACAAGGAACAGTTGTTACCACCTATGTGAGAAGATCCAAAACAAATCTCACCTTTGCAGAGCTTTCATTTAGACACAAGAGTACAAAATGTACCATCTACGCAGTAACTTTATTTCCATGGCTAGTAAATTGGGGATAATTGTGTAAAAAAAGAAAAAGTTTCCTAATAAAAACAAAGAAATAAAAATCTCTTTTCAGTGTCTCCTTTATCTTACATGGAGAATCGGATGCAGAATTTTAGGATTAGATGTGACCAGGTAGACACTACAGTAACTTTTCTCCCTTGTGGGAGAAGTGTTTGTTTGCTGGCAAATAATTTAAAAAAGGAAGCAAAATGAATCTGCTGAGAGCTTGCCTCTGTATTTTTCTTTAACTAATGACCATCTTTAGCTCCATGCCTTATAATTAGGTTTCCTCTTTCTTCTTGGTTTTGCCCTCTGGCAGTCTAAATTTTCCTTGATCTTTTGAGAAATTGAGAGGGGAGGGAGTTGGAATCACTGGAGGAAAGTTTTCCTCTAGATGGCTCTTTATTTCATAAAGAAAAAAATGTAACCTGTACAGTTCTCAGAAATTCATGAAACTAAGAGCTCTTACTTAAATATAGCCATGGCAAAGTAAAAACGGTAATTCAGGTAAGGAATGCAATGCCCAGGGAGGGTATGAACAGCTTCCCTCTTTTCTTAATAGAAACCTTACTATGAATCTTCCCATGCATTTATGTTGTCTTACAGTTGCAAGCCTAAAACCAAATAATTTGGGAAGGTGAGATCATCTACCAAATCTAAAACACCAAGGAGAACTTGTGAATTAGAATGACACTGTTGGTCTGAGACTGTCCAAGGTGACGAAACCTTGTTCCCTCGACTGTTCATTTAATATACAGGGTATGTTCTAACGATTTATACCAAGCTAGGGGCCTCTCACTTATACCAAAACCAGGAACATTGGTAGAAGTTCAACAGAGAGTTAAATGCCTAAAAATAGAAAGAAGACAAGCATTTGCTGGTTATGGAGAGATAAGATTCATGGATAATGGTGCCCGTTGTTGAGACCATGAACAACAGCAGACCTAACTAGGCACAGGGTTAACTTAATTGAAGAAACGGAGGTTCACCTAAGTGGGTCTTCATCCTTAACCATGAGCGAATCAATACATCTTAGACAAGCCAAAGAAAAGGAAACGATAGGTTGAAATGGAATTTCGATAACCAATGCCATTGAGATCTCTGGGAGGGGCAACCAAAGGCAATAAAAGACAGCAGCCTAAGCTAGGTAAGAACACTGCAGCGGGATAAGGATGCAAATGCTTTCCTTTGCCAAAGCACAAAGAACCCAGAGATCCAGTCTTGCTGAAGCCCTCCAAAGCAAAGATGAAGTGCAAGCCATGAGCAGAGGGGCGCCTTGGACACCCATAGAAATGACTACAAATCATGACCTGAAGTGATGTGAGAGTCACTAAACTTAGCAATAGTTCCAGTAGGAATGGAACTTAAACAGCGCTGACAGAAATGGTTCTATATAATGAGATCTAAGCAGTAGGCAATGTGAGAACATCCCAAAGAGGAGCGTGCACGTGTGGTGGGGTATCTGTTCCTTACTGATTCCATACTGTCCCCTCTATAATCAGTCACAGGCTGTATGCCACCAGCTACTCATGCCTTGGAAATTCATCTCCAGTGTTCACTGGCCACTTTCAGTTTGTCCTGGATTGTCTTATCCCTCGATTCCTACTCACTTTGGTCAATGCCAAAGTCGGCAGTTAGCAGCTTGGAAATAAGACACTTGGTGGATCGCCTCCACTTTCCATTCCTCCACCACCCCAACTCCCTCAACCCTCAGCTTGAGAAAAATTTGGACATGTCTGCACTAAGCCAAGAATGAAGGCGCTGTTAATAGTACTTTCCATGGGGTCCAAGTTGCTCACTTTCTCGTTTAAAAACAAACTGCATCTGGTCGTATGCATGTTTGTTATTTTCCATCCTTTCTGGAACAAGTAGGGTATAAATAAAGATCCCTCATGATCTGAAACCAGACCTGAGCTGTTTTTTTTGTTTGTTTTGTTTGTTTTTGTATTTTTGTGAATACCTGTCAAGTTTGAAGCAGGTACTACTTGGAGGGGAGGGAGGGAAGGAGGGAGGGAGGACTGAATACCACTGTAGGAACTAACTTGGAGAGAGAGGCGCTCCTTTGTGGCCATTAACCATCAGCCAAGGAACAAAATCCGAGTAAATATGACACAGGTCCAAACGAAGTGGCAGCTGTAGCAGGGCCAGCAGGGAAGACGATTCGTCGATTTCAGACTAAAGCAACTACTCTGCAGGTGAAGTAATCATTGCCAGGAATATGAGGCAAGACATTAGCATCTTGGCGCCTATTATTTTCATGACTTCTCACAACTTCTCACTCCCACTCACAGCATAAAACTGAGAGCTACAGACAGTTGTCTGGGTGATTCAAGGAAATGGAAAATAAAACTCCAATACCTCAATGGCCTATGGATTACACTGGAGTTGGAGACATATTTTTGGCCAGCATTTCTTGATTTCAATGTGACATTCTGCATTTAAGGACGAACTTCAGCTCTATTACAATGCAGGTGTGTTTTTGCAAAAGTGTTTGTGTCCTTTTAAATGACATGCTGCTGATGGCTCTGCCCTTAGCTACATGGGAAGCAGTCCGATAAAAGGAAAGGAAGCATCAACTCCTGACAGAAATGTTCTCGTTCAAGTGGATGTGGATGCCAACCATTCCTCTTTCCAGGTTAAGTAGTTTGACTGTATCTGAAGAAAAGGTTTGGGGACTTCATTGGAAAAATACTCCATAAGTAATGGGAAATTTATCCTAACTTATGTTCAAACTTTTAAGTCACTGATAATGATTATTAGACTTTCATAATCTCATTTTTCTGGGAAACGTGTTCATTAAAATTATTATAAACCTGATTCTTAAAAGTCATAAACTATCTCATATTCAGTCAATGTTTCTTAATGTAAAATTCAATGCAGAAAGAAAAGCATCCTGTTTTAAGGGATTAGCAGTCTTATCTAAAATAGTGAAAAGCTAGATACAGTAGATTAGTTAAACCAACAGCAGGACTTATCTAAAATAGAATGGTACTTAACCACTCAATGTCAAAGTAAATTTGTATTTATCGATGCGTGAAGATGTGCACAATATATTGCTCCATAAAAAAAAAAAACACAAAACAAACAGAGACTAGAACAGCATTCATAGTGAAAATCCTTTCTTTCATTTGTGTGTGTACATTGAAAAACACCTGGGGAGATGTCCACCAAAATATCTTTCTTTCTTTCTTTCTTTCTTTCTTTCTTCTTTCTTTCTTTCTTTCTTCTTTTCTTTCTTCTTTCCTTTCTTTCTTCCTCTCTTTCTTCTTTCCTTTCCTTTCTTCCTTCCCTTCCTTCCTTCCTCCTTCCTTCCTTCCTTCTTTCTTTCTTTTCTTCTTTTTCTTTTCTTTCTTCCTTCCTTCCTTCCTTCCTTTCCCTTATCTGTCTATCCTATCATCTATCTATCTATTATCTATTCTCTCTCTATCCCTATCTATGTAGTGGTATTGAAAGACTATCACTTTATTTTTATACTTTTCTATGTTGGTTGAATTTTAATAAACATGTATTTGTATAATTTGGGACAATCAAGCTATTTAAAACTTTGGAAACCTATCTAATATATTCTTTGGTTAATGTCACTGACAGAATGCTTAAAAACAATCATTATAGTTCATGAAGAATATTTTTGCTTGAATACAGAAATCTTACCAGTTTTCCATTTGGATTCATTTCTTTTAGCCTCACTGAAAAAATAATGATAAAATCTATTTTCTAGGCATCACATCTTGTATGTTAAATTATTAAATAGCTAACTAGCAATGAAGAATTGGTCTCATGTTTCCTTCCTTAAACCAGAAACAAAGGCCACTTGGTACTTCAAAGCACCGATTGTCCTTGAAATGTAAAGGGAGTGTCTAATGTTCTGCATCAGTAATCTGACCCACATTAGAAGCTATTTTGGACAACAGGAAATAGATTTCTTTATCAAACATATAAAAGCTCACATTAATGTGTAGCTGGTTATGAAGCAAGTTCGCCAAGAACAAATGCGTTACAGCACTTCAGTCCAGTGGCCTGCACTTAAGTCTGATTCAACATTTCTCTTTTAAAACCCCACTTTTTGAGGCATCAGTAACTGAGCCAATTAAAACCAGTTCTAGGTTGAAACTGCACAGAGCTTTCTGGAAGAAAGGCCTCTTTATAGTCTAAACATAGGAACAATTTTACTTTTCTAAAAGCAGATGTTTGAAGGTATTTTTATAGTTGCGATTAAGGCTTGGGGCTTTTACTAATTCAAAAAGTTTTTCTAAAATTATTGTTGGAGCTATGTGTCATTAGAGTACTGCTCGGTTTTAAATAAAAATGGGCAGCATGTGCTATTCAACCAGTCTATACTTTCCCCAACCAAAGTTAAAACATGAAGTTCAGGAAAGTAATAATTAACAATTACTATTTCTGAATGTCTTGGACATGGAGCAAAAGCCCACTTTCCTTAGTATAATGAAGATTAGGTTAACATTATGGATGCACTGTGGGGAAGGAAGTGAGTATCCTTCAACCCTCCATCTTCACGGTCTGTGGCTTGGCAGTGCTTAGAGAGAAGGAGCCACAGTTTGTTGTCTAAGACCCAATGGCCCATCTGGAGTGTGACAAGAAGGGGAGCTCATTGGCAGTTCTGTCAGAATGTGGCCTAGTTCTAAAAATCTGGCATGAGAATTAACGTGAGGAAGGGCCAGTGCCCAGGCTGGAGCCCAAGCAGAGCCATAGCCAGGGAGGCTCCTGGGACTGCCTGGAACTAGCCCAGGAGGCATCCCAACCAACCTCCAAAGGTCCTCTGTCCGGAGCGACTCATTGCAAAATTTAATCATGGCTACAACCTAGTCACTAGCTTTGAAGTTCCCAAAAGGCCAGGACACCACTGTCAGTTGCAGAGTTAGATCCCTTATGTTTAGCACAGTATCTGGAACCGAGGAGGTGTTCAATTTATATTTGCTGTAGGAATGGAATATCTGCCGAATTGTCACCCATTAATGCATTTCACAACAAACGATCACATAAATGCAAATAAACTAATCAATCACGTGGCAACATTTTTAGAAGAAGAAGTATCCTTGAGAATAGCATTATATTTTAATCTATAGCCTAATAGTTGATATTTATCAGTTCAAGTGACCACAGCAAGTAACTTGTACCTATAGAGAAATCTTTGCAACAGCTCACTGAAGCACAGTCAGAAAATGAAGTGATGAGCTAAAGATCTCCCTCTCTCTTTCCTCCCCACAAATCTCTTTCTGTCTGAATTTACTAACCTAACACCCATTCAACAAATGCTTAGTGAACATTTACCATATTCTGCAAAGTTAAAAATATACTGGCTATGTCAACAGCTCCAACTATTTGTAATAAGTGCTCTAATTAGAGGTAAATACAAAGTACATAACTTTATGTAAACTAAGCACACACTAAATACCAATCTTGCTTTTCAACTCAAAACAGAACGAAAAAGGCAATGCTTAGTAATAAGCCATATAATTTAATCATGAGGGGAAAATTCCATAAAATTTCATAATTCTGAAATTATGAGTTAGATAATCTAGGTTCTAGTCTTATTTTTCCTCAACTAAATGCATAACTTTTATGTCGCTTAATCTTTAGGAATCTCAATTACTTATCTTTAAAATCGGAATTAAACAACTCGATCATTTGAGATTTTTCCCTCAAAAATCATGAGATTTTATAAGTCTTCCAGAACACTTAAGATTTCAACCATTAAGTATCACTTAGGAAATCTAAAAAAACACAGATCTTTTTATGGGCAATAATTAAATAGCTCAAGTTGGATTTTTACTATACCTAGCCATCTTCCAAATATTTATAGGTATTTAATGAAGTTTTATGCAACCACTGCTATCATTATATTGAACTCATACAAGTATCTTTTTTTTAAGATTTTATTTATTCATTTGAGAGCAAAAGACAGAGAGAGTGACAGAGATAGGGAGACAGAGCAGGAGCAGGGAGGAGAGGGAGAAGCAGACTCCCCGCTGAGCAGGGAGCTGACACGGGGCTCAATCCCTGGACCTTGGGATCATGACCTGAGCCAAAGGCAGAGGCTTAACTGACTGAGCCACCCAGGCACCCCCATACAAGTATCTTTAAGACTCAATATTGTTATAAAACTATTCTTTTTAAAAGTATAAAGTATCAAAAGAAGAGAATATACAAAGCTTTAAAATACATCAGAAATAGCTTTCCTTCTTTGCTTATCTGATTATTGTTGTGCTTGTGAGAGTTACTATTTTAAAAAGGAGCCATTTTATCTCAAAGGTGAGACACATGTATTTCACAGAAAACAAGTATTATAAAACCAAACAGAAAGTGTTAAAGGGTGCTAGCTGTATACACATGTTTCTAGTCAGATTTAAAGATGCTTTGTATTAATTTATTAAAGTCATTAATTATGCATAGGTATATCTACCAAAATTACATAAAGAAGTATCATAAGACTAGAATGCAAAATGATCTCAAAATATCTGACTCTTACTGTAAGAGACCCATGAACTTGGCAATGCTTTCACAGCCAAGTGTTTTCACACCTTTTGACTCATGAACACAAGAGCAATGCACTCTTGAAGGATTTTCCACAACTTCACTGAATAATATGAAGTCAAGACAAAAAATTTCCAGCAAATCTGTTTGTATGCCATATATCACATTTCTTACAAATTTGACTACAGTGTTACTAATTATAAGGATAGAGAAATTAAAGGGATATAATTAGCCTGAGTATATCCAGAAATAAGAAAAATAACTGCTAGTTTCTCATCATGATTATTTAGTAGGACCTAAGTGTTTTCAGTAGAAAACTGGCTATTAAAATAATTAATATTCAAACTGGTCTTTTCTTTGATGAAATGTGTGGGCCAATTCAATTCAAAGAGGCCATGGGTTCGTTTTTGTGAGAAGTTATTCTGAACCCAGAAAGATAAGGTTGTAAGTGACAGGAAGTCTCCCGGCCCCCCGTGTGTTAACCCAGAGAGCAGTTGACTAACAGTACCAGTAGTGCTTGAAGACTAGCTTTGTGTTGAGCTGAGGGTGAGAGAGAGTCTTCCTCTTCTCTCCTGCCTTTTATACACAATTGATCCCAGATACAATTTTGAAATAGCGAAGGGCTTTCTGATGTTTTGCTTCCTCTCTTCATCCTTTTCCACCTCTTAATTTCTCTTGCATGATGGCCCTAAAATCCTCAGGGCCTCAAGTTTTCCAAAGTCACATCTATTCATGCCAGCCTTATGAGTGTGTGACTTGACTATTGCACGGGGCTCTGCACTAAGATGGGCCACACATGGCTTAATGCCCTGCTGCATATTATTCTTAACAACTGTTGAACAAGGAGCCACAGTTTTATTTTATGCTGGGCCAAAGTAAAAAAACCATGTAGCCAGTTTCGCCTCCTATCCACAACGATCCAGTGATCATTAGCAACTGTGCAAAAGAGTAACCTTGAAGGAATATGCACTAATGTATGAATGTATGAATCCCTCAATTCTGTCAGAGATTGGAGTTCCTCAAAAACCTACTTATGACCTTTGCTTGTCACTTCACCGCTCTAGAACTCTGTTACTTCATCTGCAAAATAAAGAACAGCAAATTATGCACTGTAAGTACCTTTCCAGTCTAACCAACCGCACTACCCTATTAAAAAAAAACCTAAGTGTTTTCAACACAGGCAGAGTTAAAAGATTACATGAAAATAATCTGGACCATTCAACGGTCTGCTACCCTGCTCAATTTACTTAATTCCAACTCCATTGTTTTTGTGGAATTTTAATTTGTTCATCAAACACGTACTTACTATCATCATATCTATCACCCTGTTTATAAATTTTTCATTAATTATCACATCACTCCAGTAGAGTACAGCCCCATGAGGATAGGAACTCTGTACATGTTCACATCTGTAGGCAGAGGACTTGGGCACAGTAGATGCCCAAAACACATTTGTTAAATGCAGGAATATACACTTGAATGAACGGAATACCTACTAAATGTTAAGTTTTTGTGTTCAGTACTGGGTAAGACAAGAGCCTCTAACCTCAAGGTTCTAATATTCAAATGGGACACAGAAAGAAACCATCATAGGCTGATGTAATCAATACTTTAATAAAAGCATGTTCAGAGTAAAAAGAAGGAATCCGTTCATTTTGACTCATGGTGCTGGAGCAGGCTTCACAGAGGGGGCAATGTTTGAGCTGAGTCTTACAGCCTGAGTAGAAGCCCAGGTAAGTAAAAAGGAAAGGAGGCGCTGTAGCGGAGGACATGAAAAGATACGGAAGTAAAATCAGAGTTAGCTTGAGCAGAACTCGAAGTGGTTCAGAGTGATTGAGACACCATGATTTACTCTGTGGAGGGTGATCCCAAAGACAGGAAGATTAAAAGGAGCCAGATGATGGAGATCCTTTTTGAGTGATGACTTTATCTTGAAGGTTATGATGACTCATCGTAGGCTTTGAAACAGGGAAAAGGACACAATCGGAATTACATTTTGAAACACCTCTCTTGTTACAATACCAAGGGTACAGTCTAGTTTAATGCCCAGTTTCTGGGTTAAGACGTCTACATTTGTTGTTTACTACTGAGGCAATGAATGCTCCTATCAACCATGGTTGGATAAAATAAGATAACCTATAAGAACTCTCAGAAAAGCGAAGGAGCTGAAAACATGGGCCGTGAGTATGTAACTAGTGTAATTCTTGGCAAAATGAACACTGTGGCTCATAGAATAATAAGAACATTAACAACAACAAAAACACAAGATCAGTCCTGGAAATCTGAAGCTTCTTCCTGAATTTGTAAACAAGTCAGTAGTATAATAAAGAATAAACAGATAAAAGGGATTCAAAGTGCCATGTGAATAGTGTTGGTGACACGTGAGGAGAAAGCAGGCAGAAGAATGGAGAACAATTGTGTAATTCAAGGTAAATAATTTTTTTAAACATGGGTGGAGACCAGTGTTTACTAAACATGAAAGATTAGTATCAGTAAAGGAAGGAATTGTTTGTTTTTGATCCAAGAGGTCATTGTGAACCAAGAAACAAAAAAGAACATAAGTTACCATAGAAACCATTTTTAAAAATACTGAAGCAAACTTCACTATATCTAAGGAATTCAAAATCTTACATAAATCATTTGGCCCAGACCCTATTTGAGGCAGTCAACAATTTTTCCTTCTCCCAGATATTTCCATTCATTTATTTGAATAGAAACAAACAAAAAGTTATGATTTGCCTAGGTCTCAGCATTATGGCAAAGTTGCATATATTCTTATACGATAACTTCTTACTTGTTCAAATGAGTGAATGATTACCTGAATACTTAATGAGTAATTGCTTAATTAAATGATAGAATGCCCTACAACAAACAGGAACTCTGTATGTAGGGTAAATACCATGTAAAGAATGCATCAATAGTCCCATCAGCCCCAATTAGAAAGAAAATAGTATTTTTCTGCCTTATAGGTAGCTATTACCCTAAATATGCATTAATGAAACTAAAGTTCATGGGCACCCGTGTGGTCTTCATCCCCGTCAGAGGTTACCCTGAGGCCCCAGTCTGATCCAACAAAAGTGGGATTAAAGAGCTACCAGTACTGTGACTTTTCCTCGGTGCAAATGTAGTTTTCCCAAATTCAGGTACAGTAATTTTGGGAAGAGTAGCATCCCAGTCTTGATGGAGAGAAAATCCCAGAGTCCTCACTATGTTTCAGATAATCCAAACACTTATAATGTCATGCTTTCTCATTTCTTTTCAAGGAACTATGCCCTGGAGAAACTAATTAAACAATGACCCAAACAATGAAAATACATGATACTCACTCCATGAGATTTTCTCCAAAACACAAGAGGAATGCTATTAATTTATTATGTGGAAAGAACCTAGAAAAATATGTCAAGGGGTGCAAGTGGAGATTTATGAGGGGAGGAGGTGCACAAGGAAGGCAGGCACTGAGATGCAACAGTCACACACAAAATGGCATCAGTGCGAGCACTGTTCTCATGAGGACCATCTGTCGGTCCATAGCAGGAACCCCGCTCCATAAGAATAGAGGACTTATTAGGCCAGAGTGAGAGACATTTTATTCTTACAATGCATTTTTGATTAGACTCTACATGAAGTACAGATTTATATTTAATAAATTCTTAAGGAATTGCTTTATCCAATTAACTTCCAAGAATTTCGCAACTCTTTCTGGGGAATGCACAGGACTATTCTTTTATTCTTCCAGAAATGAATTTGAAACTATATGCACATGTACTTGGCTCACTCAGCCCTGATATTTATATATATAAACACATAATCTTTTTATATACCATAAACATTTGGAAGTGTGAACATATAAAGAATGTTAACAGCATTAACACACTTGATCACTCCCTCTTTGAACTCTTCTCTTGGCTTCCAGATCTTCCTTCTCTCCTCTTTTTCTTACCACATAGGCTGCAGCTTCTCAGTCTCATATGTGGGACTCTCATTCCCTCACCACCAATGGTTGATGCTCTATGTTCCAAACCTTTTTTTTTTTTTCTATGTCCTTGTTCTCTGGGTGGTGTCAATCAACTGCACAGCTTTAAATTCTATCAGTATGCTTAGGATCTCCAAATGTTTTCTCCAGCTGTGTCCTCTCCCTTGATCTCTACAGTCATGTAGCCCAGCTACTTTCTGGGTTATCCACCAGCCTTCTAAAATGTAACACATCCAAAAAAAGCTTTTGGTTTTCCTCAACCCTATTCCCAACAGTCTTTTGTCTTACCTCATTTCAAAATGAAAAATGAGGGAGCCAGCTTTTTTCCTCCCTCTCATACACCACATCCAATCCATGAGCACATTATTTCAGCTTTACTTTCAATATATATCCAGATTTTGACCAGTTCTCTCTCCATCCACTGTTTAATATCTAGTCCAAGCCAATTTAATCTCTCTTGTGACTTATCCAAATTACCCCCCTCCTGGTCACCCTGCTTCCACCACTGAAAATCAATATGATATTACATATTTATACTGTATTCACTCAGCAAATACTTAGGAAGTCCACATTATGAAATGCACTGCCTAGTCAGCGTGTAGGGCACTGATATGAATTTGACCCAATTTTTGCCTTTAAGGTGTTTATATTCTGAGTGGGTGGATTAGTCACATATATGTAACATAATGCAAAGCAATACTAGATAATTTCAGTAATAGTGTTACAAAGTGCTAAAGGGATTTAGACAGAACTTCTGATTACATCAGTAATAGAGCCTTCCTGGAGGAGGCTGAATTTAAGTTGAACCTTGAAGATAAGTCAAGTTTTAGGAGCAATCAACAGAGCTCATTTCTGAAAGTGCCCCAGAAGGACCCAGAGGAGTCAGGACATCTTGAGAGCATTACAAGTAGTGGCATTTGGCAGATATTCAGGGATAGGTAGGGGAGCTAGAGGAAACAAATGTTGGGCAGTTAAGATGAAGTTTGAATAAGGAAGCCAAGTCAAGAAGATGGACATTAATAGAGAGGTCAAGAAGTGAAGGAAGATTTTCACCATGGAAGTAACAAAATTAAGTGGTATATTGAGAGGAATTAATTTGAAAGCAATGCGTAGGAATGCTTTATGTTCTATTTGTAGGCCTCAGATGTTCTTATATTTAGGGGCCTGCCACACACTATATCAAGATCAACAAAGTATACCCACACTGCATATTTAAATATATTTACACATATAATATATATAATTTTTGAATTAACTTGACTTACATTTGACATAATTTTAGCATTTGTAAACCTCTGTTAATTTTGATTTAGCAGTTTTCTTTATCTATCTGAGAGCTAATGTTTTTGCCGGCCTTTGAAAATCCTGAAGGCCTCTGGCACTTTCTCCATAATGTGTGATAGATAAAATGGCTCTGCAAATAGAAAGCTTGGAGGACAGGGCATTATTCAAATGTAAACACTTTAATGCATTTAAAAGTAATATGAACATATAATATACCATTAGGAAGGAAAAATATTTTTAAAGCATTCAAATTAAAAAGCAACACACAATAGGCTCTGCTTGTTTTGCTTTTAATTAATTTATTTGAGAGAGAGAGAGAGAGAGAGAGAGAACATGTGAGCAGGGGGAGGGGCAGAGGGAGACTCCCCAGTTGGCATGGAGCCCCAGGCAGAGCTCAATCCCAGAACCCTGAGATCATGACCTGAGCCAAAATCAAGAGTCAGACACTTAACGGACTGAGCCACCCAGGCACCCCATAAGCACTGGTTGTTATACGTAAGTGATGAATCACTAAATTCTACACCTGAAACCAATTTTACCATATATGTTAACTAACTATAATTTAAACAAAAACTTGGGGAGAAAAGGGAATACAATAGATAAATGGGTAGAGGGTATGAGAACCTAGAACTGACATAAGCAAAAATTGGAAGAAGGAAGGTAAAAATGCTTTTTGGTATTTTTTTAAGACTTATTTTGAGAGAAAGAGAGTGTGTGTGAGCATGCGGAGGGGCAGAAGTAGAGGGAAATAATCTGAAGCAGACTTCCCACTGAGCAGGGAGCTCCACACGGGGCTTGATCTCATGACCCTGAGATCATGACCTGAGCGGAAATCAAGAGTCAGACACTTAACTGACTGAGCCACCCAGGCGCCCCAAGGTAAAAATGTTTCATAAATGTTAATAAAATTAAATGAGAAAAAAGCAAAAAATAAAAAAACCCAATGCACATATCTGAGAAGTCAACATGGAACTTGTTCAGGTTAGATATGTATCCTTACAATGATTTTATGGTCGAAATCAAGTTTAATTAAAAATAAAACTCAGATATATAATTTCTTTTAAAAATGGCAAATAAAGTAGGACTCAATTTAATTGTTTTTTTTCCTTTGCTTTTACATGTGTCTTGACTAATTTCATTTTCAACTCATTACTTTAGGGATTGTGATTTATCCATTTATTCATTAAATATTTATTTAACCATGATGTTCCAAAATATAAACAAATGATCATTGTTTTGTGCTGAGTTTTGCTTAGTATTTAAATCTGAGGGACTAGCACACAACATTCATTACAGGAAGAAAGATTAAAGCAAAGGAGAATTTCAGCCTAAATACAATAAATGGATTTTTGACAATATTTTGAGATTTAATAAGAAGAGTCATTAAGTCAGAGTAATAAAATTTAGAACTTAGTCTCTCAAGGCACTCTAAAAAAAAAAAAACCCAGAATCATCATAAAAGGCAAACCTTTCCTTCCCGATGCTTATTTCATGTTAAACTAAAGGGGAGGAGTTAAGATGACAGAGTAGCAGGGGGACCCTGAAGTTGCCTCATCCCTCAAACACAACTAGATCAACAACAAATCATTTTGAACAATGAGGAAATTGATCTGAAGATTAAGAAAGCAATCTGCACAATTGGAGGAAGAGAACATGACAGATGTGAGGTTCGGAAATGTGAACTGGGCGAGAGAAACCCAAGGTGCCACAGAGGGGAGGGAGCCCTGTTCATGAAGAGAAGTCAGGGAGAGAGAAAGGGAGCAGGAGAGAGAGCAGCATGTAGGGTTCAAGCAAGATGCCATAGTGTGGGGATACCCTGGGTTGTACTGGGAGAGAATGTGCCCCGTCCTGGAGTACATTTGGAAGACAGTATATTGCCTCTCTAAGGACAAGAGGCCCACCGGGGGCCACTGAGTAGTCATTCAACAGAAAGGGACAGAGGTGCATTCAGAAGCAGATAGCTTGGTCACAGCTTTTTCCTTTGTTTCACCATAGACTCCAGGCACCTGCCCAGCCAAGCAACTGTTTTTCTGAGACAGAATGGTGCCAGACACAGTGCTGCGAGGCTCTCCTCTGGGGTAGGGTAGAGGGTCCATGCCTTGCTGGGTTATTTAAGATTTGGAGTTTTGAATCCAGCCCCTGGACAGAGATAAAACACAGGAGAACTGTGGCACCAGACCCCAGTTGGGCCCCAGATGTCCTGGGCACAGACTGGTTGAGGGCAGGGATCTGATGAAAGACTGAGACACAGGAGGGAAGATTGTTCACTTTTCTGTGAGGGCCTCCTGAACAACGGGGACCGTGAGTTCCCCTCCCCTAGGACAAGAAGGCAGAGTGACACCATCCTCCACCCTTCCCCCTGCCCAGCCCACCAGGACAGTCAGACTTCAGAGAGAAACACAGTGCCTCCAGTAGAGGCTGGAGTCCCTTACACCAAACCCCACCCCCTGCACACTGCAGGGGCATCTTTACTAGGGCAGATCTGACCATGAGCCAGCACATTGGGCCTCTCCTTCAGGGGACCAACACAGGCCCCACCACATGCACCAAGCCTACTGATCATAGAGTGTTCCAAACCATCAGCTTCAGTTCTGGTGGAAATAGGACCAGGCTTTATTTTTTGTGTTTTTTTTTTTGTAATTTTTTTTTAAATTTAATTTTATTTCTTTTTTCTTTGGAATCAGGCTTACAGTTTTTTATTTGTCTGTTTGTTTGCTTTTTTGTTCCTTTTCCTTTTTTCTTTTCTTGGATCTCTTTTTCTTCCCCCCAGGCTTACCTTAACAAACAAATCAAAGCACACCTAGTTAAAGGTCCAAACACTCCCCATTATAAATAAGGAGGAACTCTGCAAAGGACTGACCTCTGGGAAAGAGCAGCCAAAACACAATAACAGTGTGCACAGAGCATACACCAGAAACACTTCCTGAAGCACCAGGCCCTAGACAGTGTATGACTCCTTCTTAATATAGTATTACTCTCAGGAACAGGAAACATAACACGCTTTCATAACACACAAAAGACAGAAACCTAGACATAACGACAAGACAGAGGAATTCTCCCCAAAAGAAAAATCAGGAAGAAATCACAGCCAGGGATTTTCTCAAAACAGATATAAGCAATATATATGAACAAGAATTTAGAACAACAATCATAATTCTTGAGCTTGAAAGAAGAATAGAAGGCACCAGAGAAACCCTGGTTACAGAGAGAAAAGACCTAAAAACTAGTCAGGCCAAAATAAAAAATGCTATAACTGAGACACAAAACTGACTGGATGTAATCACAATAAGGATGGAAGAAGCAGAGGAACGAATAGGTGACGTAGAAGATAAAATTATGGAAAATAATGAAGCTGAAAAGAAGAGGGAAAGAAAACTATTACATCACAAGTATAGACGTAGGGAACTCACAGTGATTCCACAAACCGCAATAATATCTGTATCATAGGAGTCCCAGAAGAAGAAGAGTGGGGAAAAAGTGGCCGAAAGTTTATTTGAACAAATTATAGCTCAAAACTTCCCTAATCTGGGGAAAGAAACAGGCATTCAAGTCCAAGAGACAAAAGAACTCCCCTCAAAATCAACAAAAACAGATCAACACCAAGACATATCATAGTGAAATTTGCAAAATAAAAAGAGAGAATTTTGAAAGCAGCTAGGGACACAAGACCCTTACTTAACCTAAAGGCTAGACACATAAGGCTGGCAGCAGATCTGTCCACAGAAACTTGGCAGGCCAGAAGAGAGTGGCATGATATATTAAATGTGATGAGTTAGAAAGATATGCAGCCAAGAATACTATATTCAGGAAGGCTGTCATTCAGAATAGAAGGAGAGATAGAGTTTCCAAGGCAAGCAAAAACTAAAGGAGTTTGTGAACACTAAACCAATTCTGCAAGATATATTAAAGGGTACCCTCTGAGCAGGAAAGAAAGACCAAAAGCAACAAAGACTAGAAAGGAACAGAGACAATCTACAAGAACAACAACTTTACAGGTAATACAATAGCACTAAATTCATATCTGTCAACAATTACTCTGAATGTAAATGGACTAAATACTCCAATCAAAAGGCACAGGGTTATCAGAATGGATAAAAAAACAAAACAAAACAAAACAAAACAAGACCCAGCAATATATTGCTTACAAGAGACTAATTTTAGACCCAAAGACACCTCCAGATTCAGAGGGAGGGGGTAGAGAACTATCTATCATGCTAATGGACATCAAAAGAAAGCTGGAGTAGCCATACTTATATCAGACAAACTAGATTTTAAACCAAAGACTGTAATAAGAGATGAAGATGGGCACTATATCATAATAAAGGGGTCTATCCAACAGAAGATCTAACAATTGTAAATTTTTATGCCCCCAGTTTGAGAGCAGCCAAATCTATAAATCAATTAAAACAAACTTATGGAAACTCATTGATAATAATACAGTAATAGGAGGGGACTTTAATAACCCCACTCACAGCAATGGACAGATCATCTAAGCAGAAGATGCTGAAAACAATAGAACACTTATGAAAGAAATAGAAGAAGACACAAAGAAATGGAAAAATAGTCCATGCTCATGTATTTGAAGAACAAATATTGTTAAAATGTCTATACTGCCCAACGCAACCTGCACATTCAATGCAATCTCGATCAAAATAACACCAGCATTTTTCACAGAATTCCTAAAATTTGTATGGAACCAGAAAAGACCCTGAATAGCCAAAGTTATGTATGAAAAAGAAAATCAAAGTGAGAGGCATCACAGTCCCAGACTTCAAGCTGTATTACAAAGCTGTAATCATCAAGATAGTATGGTACTGGCACAAAAACAGACACATAGATCAATGGAACAGAAGAGAACCCAGAAATGGACCCTCAACTCTATGGCCAACTAATCTTCGACAAAGCAGGAAAGAATGTCCAATGGAAAAAAGACAGTCTCTTCAACAAATGGTGTTGGAAAAACTGGACAGCGACATGCAGAAGAATGAAACTGGCTCACTGTCTTACATCATACACAAAAATAAATTCAAAATGGATGAAAGACCTAAATATAAGACAGGAAACCATTAAAATTCTAGAGCAGAACAGCAACCTCTTTGACCTTGGCCACAGGGACTTATTACTAGACATGTCTCCAGAGGCAAGGGAAACAAAAGCAAAAATGAACTATTGGGACCTCATCAAAATAAAAAGCTTCTGCACAGCAAAGGAAACAATCAACAAAACTAAAAGGCAACCTACGGGATGGAAGAAGATATTTGCAAATGACATATTGGATAAGGGCTAGTGTCCAGAATCTATAAGGAACTCATCAAAATCAACAACCGAAAAATAAATAATCCAGTTAAGAAATGGGTAGAAGACGTGAACAGATATCTCTCCAAAGAAGACATCCAAATGGCCAACAGCCACATGAAAATATGCTCAGCATCACTCAGCATTAGGGAAATACAAATCAAAACCACAATAAGGTACCACCTCACACCTGTCAAAATGGCAAAAATGAACAGCTCAGGGAACAAGAGATGTTGGCAAGGATTGGGGGAAAGGGGAACCATCGTGCCCTGCTGGTGGGAATGCAAACTGGTGCAACCACTCTGGAAAACAACATAGAATTTCTTCAAAAAGTTAAAAATAGAACTACCCTATGGCCCAGCAACTGCATTGCTAGGTATTTATCCAAAGGATACAAACATGCTGATTCAAAGGGACACATGCATTCCAATATCTATAGGAGCACTATCATCCATAGCCAAATTTGGAAAGAGAGCAAATGCCCATTGACTGATGAATCGATAAGGAAGATGTGGTGCATATATAAGGTGGAATATTACTCAGCCAACAGGAAAGAATGAAATCTTGCCATTTGCAGCAATTTGGATGAACCCAGAGTGTATTATGCTAAGTGAAATAAGTCAGCCAGAGAAAGACAAATAACATATGATTTCACTCCTATGTGGAATTTGAGAACAAAACAGATGAACATAGTAGAAGGGAAGGAAAAATAAAATAAAATAAAAACAGAGACGGAGGCAAACCATAAGAGATTCTAATTATAGAGAAAGCTGAGGGTTGCTGGAGGGGAGAGAGGTAGGGGGATGCACGAAATGGGTGATGGGCTTTAAGGAGGGCCTTGTTGGGACGAGTACTGGGTGCTGTATATAAGTGAGGAGTCATTAAATTCTATTCCTGAAACCAATACTACACTATATGTTAACTAACTTGAATTTAAATTTAAAAAATTACAAATACCAAAAACTACTTCATTATTTATTTATTATTGTTGATTCTACTTTTCAGTTAACTCATTTGCTAGTCTGAAGTTTTCTTTTACAGTATAATGGATTCAGAGGAAATATTATATTTATTTATTTTTGAATTTATTCACAGGTTTAAAAATAAAAATTCGACCTTGCAGTCAATAATCCTTTTTTATCAAAGTAATCTCTATATGACACTGTAGTGTGCCCATTTTGAATCTTCTCTGGCATTTACCACTCACTCTGTAAGACTGCATGGATGCTGCCCTGTCTTACAATAACAAACATTTAAATATGTTAATTTAGAAATCTTCAAACTTTGACAGATTATCTTCAAATAAAAAAATGAAAAAAAGGTATTTGATAAAAGCCATTCAACAAATCTTTTTTAAGCAGACATTATGCAGCAGCATGATGAAATTTACAAAGATACTGTCAGTATCTTAAAGAAATTTAAAATCTTAAGAGTTCAGACATCTACTTTTTTTTAGATGTGACTAAAAATTAAGTCACTCCATAAGCCACCATGAAATGGGTCCCCTTAGTTAGCCTTTAAAGAGCAGAAAATGTGTATACTAATTATGTGCATTAAATTAAACTTTTAATACTCCTGTATTATCCTATTGCCTTGTATTTGCTTTTAAGGTTATATTTAAATTGATGAAAGTTCCAGAAACATTCATTATTTTTAAGAGCAAATGAAACTCTGCATTGCAGTCGGCCTGCTCATCCATAATTCAGGATCCCAGACTAAAATATTATGCTCAAACAAGCACAAATATTGGCAAAGGTGAAATACTGAACTGCTACAGTAGCAGCTAACTTATGAAGCAATCTGTGTGTGCTTCAATTTCCCAGCACTAGAAATAAAAATTAAAAGCAGACAAACAGTCAACAATTATGGTTGTAAACTAAATAAGCAAGAGAGCAAAGCCAAGTTGCCGCTATTCAAAGCTACATGATTTTTATTAGTTATACGCAGATCTGATATGACAATAAAGCCCAAGAGGGGGAAAAAAAAACATTAGTTGCTTGGATTATCTATCTAAGCAAAGAAAAGGGGATTCTAGAAGAATGTTCTTATGGATTTGAACTTTGCAAATAGCAACTCTGCTTCTATTTAAGGTAACAGATTTATTTTTCCTCAAACACATTCCCTCATTTGTCACATTTATCTGGGCAATAACACCAGCCCTCCATTTATTAGCACCATGGTCACTGGTTTGGAGGTTCCGGCAGGCAAGAAGAATCAGAAAACAGGACTCCTCTGTCCAGGGAGGCTAACTCTTGTTTGGGATCCAAGCATCAGCAGGATACACAATGAGAAGTGAGATGCAGGGGAGACACAGACCTAGCCAGATGAATCAGCACAAGTAACCCAGTAGATCAATATGTGAACAGATACCACCACCAGATCACCTTCACTTCTAGCCCTTCTGTTGTTTCCACTGCTGTGGGCTAGATCCATTGCATTTTGTGGCCATACAGACCTTACATTTTGTTGCCACTCATAACATATATATGTATAAAATAATTGATGCTAAAAACTAATGATAAATATCTAGTCCTCAGAACTTTTGTCTCCTATCAAAAGGTTTATTGTTCTAAATTTGTCAGATAGCCTTATGACATGTTATAATTCTTTCTTTTATTAGTAAGGGGAAAGTAATTAATACAGTGAGTATAGTCACTTTATTATATAATAAAGTGACTAGTTTTAGATAGCTCGGAATATATAAAACCATTAACATTCATCCTCAAATCTGCATGACTAGAAAAATTTGCAACAAGTTATCAAGCTTCTTCGTCCACTTTTCTGCCATGACTATTTGAATGGCTCACAGATGGCAGTATTTATAATTTTTAAAGCACCTTTTGTCATCATCTCACTGAGCTTGAAACAATCCAGAGCGAGAACAGTCCGCATTTTACAAGCGGGGTCCCAAAATGCGCAGATGTTACATAGGACATCCACTGTCACAGGCCACGTATGGGAGGGGAGTGGGGACTCCACTCTACACACCTCTCAAGAAAAACCACTTATCTGTACACTACAGAAAATAATAAAACACTGAGGCATCAGTCCTCTTTCTTCTCAACCCACCCACTTCCTTAGTAAAAAAAAAAAAAAAAAAAATCATTCAAACCAAAATAAGAATAAAGAGTAAACTGTAGAATCATAATCTGATTCCAAATTATTTTTTTCAAATTTAATCTGTACAATTTTGTTTTATTGTGTGTGAGTGTGTGTGTGTGTGTCATCCAGAGAATTTTCACATTTAATAGACTCAAAGGAAAATGTGCTTTATTACCTAATTATCTCTCCCACGCTTTTGGAAGGGACCTGCTAGTTTCCTTTCTATCATTTCATAAATGATGTCACTGAGGCACAAAATGGCTCAGGAATTTGTGCCCAGGAAACAGCAAAGACAGACACAGACAGAAAAATGGAACTCCAAGTTCAGTATCCCATCTCCCCAGATAAAGACGTACAACTTCAATTGGAGACCCTTCGCATTGTGTATCAGAGGTTTTTCTGGCCTACGGAGGAGGTCTATGCCCACATATTCAGCAAGGATCTGATCTTCTATCCAACCAGGCTCTTTCTGGCATGACAATGAGATCTTCCAACAATAAATGTGAAACAAGCACCACTGGCATTGAACTTCCAAAAATCAGCCCAGGACAATCAACATGAGCGGGAGCCTTATGATTACAGGAGCTTCAGTGAAATTAGTGGTCCCTGGTCAGACATGGAGAAACTCCCTGCCTTTCTATAGCTGAGAGCATGCTCTGGGCCGTGAATACCCAGATTCTCTTCTGTATTTGTAAGTGAAGAGTGCTTCACTGGAAATGGCCGCTATGCACATCGAATACATTGTAAAGCAAGGAAAGTGGGATTGTGAGAGTTAAAATGATGGCTGTGGTACCGAACCACAATGATCACTTGTTGGAAAGACTAGAAAAACAAAAAGCCAAGTGTAACATTACTTTTAAGCTCTCTTGACAGAGAGTTAAATTTGGATATTTTTATATCTAAAAATATACATTTGAAGCTGGGGGAGGAAGCATTAGGATTGTGACAAGGAAGCGATATTTTTATATTCTTACAGATGATTATTTCCATGGTTTAAGGAATATACATGTTTAAATGCATGTTTAATTCACAATGACTTTGTTAATTGCATAATTTATTCATTATAGAATTAATCTATAAGCTGCCGTTATCACTTCACTGCTAATTCTCTTCTAAAACTCAGTTTGCTGTTAGAGAAAGAACAGTGGTGGGGAACTCGGTTCCAGTCCACATGTTGTCCCTCACTGTTAATCTTGTCACGTCACAAACCCTCTGGGCCTCATCACCTCATTTTGCTTAAATACTTTCTAGATCTCTAAGGGCTTCCCCAGTTGGAATAAGGAAACTACTGGTTGACTTATTTGACCAGAGTGTACGGTCTTTGTCGCCATCGTCATGATAACCTCGTGCACTGTCACCGTGCGGTATTGTCCTTGGTGACTGAAGGGCAGTTTGACGATAACTGAATTCCCAACTGGCCGCTGAATAACCATCAAGGCCACACTAATGCAGACACCCAGCCAAACAGAGAGCCTGGTCTTTGTTCTTTTGCTACATGAGAAAGACAGCACCTCCCAAGAGCAGGGACTAGTCTGAAAACGCTAGGAGGAGACATCACCTTGTGATTCCTTGCTGTCGTCTCCTAAAATGGAAAGAAAGTGCAAGCTAATTGAAGAGACCCTGAGTGAAGCTGGTAGTTGGAACTTTAAAGTGTACTTAAAAATACATATCCAGTGCCCTCGGATTGAGCCCCGCATCGGGCTCCCTGCTCAACAGGAAGCCTGCTTCTCCCTCTCCCACTCCCCCTGCTTGCGTTCTCTCTCTCGCTGTGTCTCTCTCTGTCAAATAAATAAATAAATAAATCTTAAAAAAAAAAAATACAAAACCAGCCTCGACACCTCTGCCCCTTACCTTGCAGTCTTTGCATCACGTTGGCAATGTCCCGAGGAGACCGTGAGGCCATCCTGGAGGCCGCCATGGTGCCTCCTGAAGCATGAAACCCACACCAGAGACTTCTCCCAGGGTGGAGGAGCAGCACGCCACTCAGGAAAACATAGCGCAGCTTCCCGAGATCTATCGGGTCACTCTATCGGGTCACACATGAATCCCAGGCCCTCGCAGCAGCGAGCGAGGGGGGAGCACTTCCAAAGACTGAACCCCTTTTCCTTTTCTTTCTTTTAAAACTGTTCTCTTAAATGAACTCAGGAACCTGAAAAACAAATAGAAAAGGTACAGTATTTTAAAAAAAATGATCTACATAGGTCCCCCTCATGCTAAAAAGAAAACTATTTCTATTCAGTTTGAATAGAGGATTCATTACCAAGTGAAACATGTATAAAGTACTAGGCAAATGTTAGGAATCTTTAGATCTGACAAAATAAATGCATACATGAGATACATATGCATACATATAATATGCATACATATGCATACATATAATAAAGTTGGTTGCTGAAAAAGAAATATTCGCTTATTCCATGTATTCCTTTTTTTTTTTTAAAGATTTTATATATGTATGTATGTATGTATTTGAGAGCGAGCACAGGAGCAGGGGTTAGGGGTAGAGGGAGAGGGAGAAGCAGACTCCCCCGCTGAGCAGGAAGCCTGACCTGGGGCTGGATCCCAGGACTCCGAGACCATGACCTGAGCCAAAGGCAGACGTTTAACCAACTCAGCCACCCAGGTGCCCCTTCCATGTTTTCTTTTCTTTTTTTTTTTTAATTTTATTTTATTATGTTATGTTAATCATCATACATTACATATTAGTTTTTGATATAGTGTTCTTTTTAAACGATCATCTTTCTCCACTGATCTATGAAAGTGAACGTACTAGGAAGTCAGAACACTGAGTACTATTTCTCAATATTCCCAAGTTCTCGCATCTATGCTATTTCAGCCTACTTTGTACATATATTTTGCTGTTTCATTGTATACTTTCCAAGAATGAGATTAAATCTTAGCTTCTAGATGAGCACTGAGTAATGCACAGAATTGCTGAATCACTATATTGTATACCCTAAAATCAATGTAACACTGTATGTTAACTACCCTGGAATTAAAATAAAAAAAATAAAAATAATTTTACAAAAATCTTAACTTCTACTAACAATTTGATGAATTAAAACAGTAAAAATGTAAAAATATTTCATTCTAAAAGCATCAGTTTCAAATATTCTGGTTTTAGAAGTCAAAATGGATTTGATTTAGCTTCTTTCCTTCCCCTACAGAAGGCTCTAAAGTGGGTTGGAAGGTTAGGGTAGGGGTGGCCAGGGCAGAGAGGCCATATCCCTTCTAATCCTTTCCTGAATTCTCTGTTTTGGTCAAGTTTAAGTCATCATTCTGGACTGAGCAAGGAGAAAAAGAGACAGGAGAGTAGTTGATGAACACTTGATATTGAGAGACATTTCCTTTGAACAAGGATTTCCTAACCCTAGGGTTAGTTGAAGAGAAGGTTTTGCCATGCAGAGAATAAATAATGAAGAAAGGAAAGGAGGGTGAACATGCACCCGGGGGAAGAAGCTTAACCAAGGGGCCACACTAAGGTGGCCCATGTAAGATGACACTTTACTACAGTTCACACTGCATCTCTGCCCTGTGAGGATGAAGGTGAAGAAAAAGAATGGGGTGGGGTCGGGGGAAGATGGTAAAGGCAAACCTGTAAAGAAAACACATACATGTGGGATGGTCCTCCTGCCAGAGGGAGTCCACGAGTGCTATCAAAAACCGTATTATAACCTGAACGTATGGTCATACAAGCAATATTATTTTATTTATGAGAGATTGGTTACATAATAAAAGATAAATACAAACTATAATCAATTTTAAAATGGCAGTATTAATACTAGCTTACACTGGTATCTGGTTAGAATGCATGAAGGCAAAGCCGATAGTACCTGTTTTAGAATACTATCTCAAAAAAGATGCAAAACATTGCATAGTGCTGCTACCCTGTGTGAAAAAGCATCAGAAAGGTTTGGTGGAGCAAGAAAGGATGCACTGGTCACTCAGCAAGTTAGGGTGAAGTGGTGCAGTGAACAGCCTTAATGGGTAGAAGACACACATCAACTTCTCTTGGCTATTTGAAAAGATATTTAGTAGAAGGAGGACCCAATACCTGTCGGCTCCTGGACTAGAGAAGTACCTTGCAGTGGGTGGCTTTCCAAGGGATTCTCAGAGGAGAAATCATTACTTATGGTTAGCCTATCATGCACCAAGGCCTTTAGCCCTGCTCGAATTATATGCCCATTAGCAGCTTTCATCTCCTGTGGAAAAATATTCCACTTGCTTACATGCAAAAGCTACCATAATTTGGAAACTAATAGTGGGATGTGCCTAAAATATTACAAATGGCTCCTCTAAACTGTTAGAAAGTTAAGTTCTCCAAATGCAAGAATCTAACTTTCTGAACTCTAGCTAGCTAGCTAACTACATATATACTAAATAGAGAGGAAGGAAGAAATTAGTTTTAATTTAGCTATCCCAAGTCAGCCCCTGCCCAGCACTGGAGTTCATAAAAGACGTGGCTCTTAACCATCAATCAAGAATTATGGAATTAAAAAGGATTCCTCTAAGTCACTGCATTACAGATCACCATGTTTCTACCTTCTTCTAGTTCACATTCATGTTACACAATAGACTAATTTTGAACTCTCTCTCTCTCTCTTTCCTTCTCTCTCATAGGTGTATATATGAGATATACATATCAAATATTTGAGATGTATTTGATATATACATAAAAGATATATATATATTTTTGATGGCACATTAAACTCAGAATTTCTTTGCTTATGTCCAAGTTCAGGTTATGTATCCAGTCTTACTTCTACAGTATAACAAATGCATTCTGAATGTCAGAGCTCAATGCTGAGGGTATCAAGATGAATATGACATAGCTTCTATTTTTTGAGGAGCTTCGAACACAGTGGGAGATACAACAGAAAAAATAATATAACAATACCATGGGCAAGTACAAATACAGAGATGGAAAGTGCAAAGGATGGGCGCTCAACCAATAAGAAGTTTCTGGAAGAGTGTTCTGGGAGGGAGCTCACCCCTGAACCGAGTCTTGGTAAATGAGTTAGAGCTAGTCAGGAGAAAAATATGAAAGACACAGTCCAGGCAGTGTGAATAGCTCAAGCCAAGTCGTGGACACAAGAAACAGCATGATTCTATGTGGCAGTACCAAGAGTTCGATCGTGAGGGACTCTACCAGGTGACATTGTGGAGCCGAGGCCAGAGAAGGAGGTAGCACCAGATGGTTGAGGGCTCTGTGTGCTATGCTCACAAGCTTGGTCCTGATGCTCTGGGAGGCAACAGTGAACCACTGAGGGATTTTAAAACTGGAAATGCCCAAGTATGATTTAGATTATTCTAGATACAATTTTTCAGGGTGTATCTGAAGGAGACAAGACTGAAAGATCCAGAAAGATCAGTGAGGAAAGTAGGAGTCAAGATAGGACATGATGGCAGACTGAAATAGGACAGTGGGTGAGTAGAGGATAAAATCTAAAAAATCTTTAGGAGGCAAAATGTGCAGGACTTGGGTGATGGGTCAGGGAGGGAAGATAGGAAACAGTTGGTGGGGTTGTCGGAGTGTCTTGGATGACCCTCAGGATTCTGACTTGAGAGTTTTTGGGCCTTGGTGCCATCAGTTGAGCTCAGCAGCCAGAAGGGCTATGCAGGTTTTACTTCCAACACTCTTCACCTCATATACTCCTATCCTTGCTGAACAACAATCCCCCTGTGTGGGGCACTGTCCGCTGAGCAGGTCCAAAGGATCCCTAAATACCTGGCCCAGGACCCACACTCTGCTTGAAGCCATCCCTCAACACTCCAGTACAGACTCAGCACTAACAATCCATGTTGTTATAAATATGAGTTGTCTTATATTCATCACCATTGTTGGCCTCACACTCTAAGTAGACAGTGAACATTCTGCAGGCATAGAGTCTATCACTTGTTTTGTTTTGACATCCCACCCTTCAATACCAAGTACATCCCTGAGAACATGCTAAGCCCTCGATCTATATTTTTGTTTTAGAGTCAACTTCATAATACTTTCCCTCGATGAGAGAACCCCCAGAAAACTCCTTCCTCCTCACTGCAAAAGAAGTTAATGCAATATCCTTCCCTTCAGATACAAGATAAAATATTTTGCTTTCATCATTCGTGTATACACACATTTCCTCCTTTGTGAAATTACGATATTCTTGCTTTTTACTGATACCTTCACTTAAAGGGACATATGATATGATAAGAAATTTCAAATTAATAAAACAAATATAAAAGGAAATTGGGGATTAGAAGATATGAGTTCTAGGCTTAGCTTTGTTCCAACTGGCTGGGTGAGTTGGAGCTGGTTCTGTGTATGGAGGTCCTCAACAATGGCCTATCACAGGGAGTGTGGTACCAGGACATATGCACACTATGGACTAAGAAAGATCTGGAGCAGTCTTAATTTTGTCCATGTGACCTTAAGAAAAGATAACTTTTCTGAACACTTGTTTCTTAATCTGTAAAGCGAAGCTCTTTTATGCTAAATTAATTTTATCCTATATAAGTTATATTTATTTTTTTATTTTTTTAAGATTTTATTTATTTTTGAGAGAGAGAGAGCATGCACGAGCACGAGTCGGGTGGGGGGGTGGGGGGCAGAGGGAGAAGCAGACTCCCTGCTGAGCAGGGAGCCCGATGATACGGGACTCGATCCCAAGATGTTGGGATCATGACCTGAGCCGAAGGCAGACGCTTAACCAACTGAGCCGCACAGGCGCCCTGCATAAGTTAAATTTTAAAAGATCAACATGTAATATTCTTAGGAGATCGTTTGCATGTAACGGAGTTCCAGAAAATACCTGGCTTCCGTTTTCCTTCCCCTGGCCTCAGTTTCTCCAGTATGCCGTATGAAAGTGGGCCCAAAACGGAGAGGTGCTCTCTGGTGGGCTTGTCAGCTGCAAAGCCAATGGCAGCACAAGTGTCAGCTGAAATAATGACTGGTACAAAGTCACGAGAGCTTGAAATTCACTCCTGGAACTGCCTGATTACCTAGCAGTGTTCTGGCTGCGGGCCTGACCTACAGAGCCAGAACATCAGTGGAAGGCCTGGAACCATCAACAAGCTCAATATTCCCAGGGAAATTTAAGGTGCAGGAGATTGTGGGCAGGAGTGTGGTGGGGAGGGGTCCAGGAGATTGTGGGCAGCAGTGTGGTGGGGAGGGGTCCAGGACTGGGATAGAAAGGGAGAATCAGGTAGACATTGATGGACTGTGTACCGATTAACAGTCCCAGCACGATCTCCAAATCCTTCCAGGAGAAGGAACTAAGATCCCACTGCAGCTAAGTACATCCACCACACCTAGCAGAGAATTAAGAGCCCAACGCTTATTTCAAACATTAAAAACGTATAGAGAAACTATTCATAAAGGACAACGGTACTGAGAAAATAGAAATGAACATGACAGATAAGCCCTTCTTAGAGCTTACATATCAGAGGGGGAGATGTTATCAATAATACTACAACAAAGTAGGGTGAGATCTGTCCACAGAACTGTGTGAGCAAACTGAATGCCCGATTAATAACCATCTGCTACACTGATTGTGCAGAAAGCAGGGGGTATACTGTCTGCTATGGGGGATTCTCCTATCTGAACCACAGACTCTTCCTGCGGCACCTGTGAAAAGCACAGGAGTGAATCATCAAAACTCGACATCTCCAGTCTCTAAGCAGAACGGACAACTGGCTGCAAAAACAGTTTCTTGTTTGTGCTCCTAAAAAGAAATGCGTGAGGAAAACACTAGGAAGAACACTGCTAGGCCCCAAGAGCACATCGTAAAGCAACGCAACTACAATTTTAGGTATCCGGAAACTAGAGCAGAAAATTGCAAACCCTGCGACCACCAGAGATGATGTGGTTCATTTCTACCTGAAAACGATGAACTGAGACCATAAAACACAAACAGATTCAGAGCAGCATGAAGCATAAATGTTACTAAAATAGACGTCTAACTATGTATAAGGATAGGACCCTATTAAAATTCACTATTAAACAAAAATAAAAAAGCCAATAAATACACCTCCACCCCCTTACATCTAAGTCCTTTGCTGGAGTGAATCACATTAAGTGTCTAATTTTAAATTTAATTATCGTTTTTCTGTATTCATCCTTTAGCAATGGTACTAATTAATAAACACCAAGATGGCTAAGCAGTAGGGAAGCAGAAGGACATCTGGAGTTAATATAAATACACTGCTAATGTATGTGTATGGGTTATCAGTACTGTGAATCACTCATTATTATGAACTGTACAGGGTAACAAGAATCAGCCCTTTTTATGGAAGAACAAAAATGTAAACAAGTAAGCAAAAGATGAAGTACAGAGCTGATCAGCATGACAGATATGTAGTATCATGATTCAAACTTTTTGGTAAGCTTGGAGTATAAATCAGGCCCCAAGATATCTGCTACCTTCCTCCCCTACTTTCCTAGAGTATATATGTCACACCCCTTGCCAAACACTAGCTCTGGTTGGATTAGATCACAAGGAAGGACACCTACAACACATCTAGGAGGAAGAGAAATGCAGATTCCCTCACAGGGGAGCCTTGGGCCCCTCGTGCCTGTCAAGGTCAGGCCACGGGATGTGGCTGCAGTATCTAGAGCTAAGAAAACACTACCAAACTTGCCCAGCTGTGGGCTTCCTACATCCTGTTCAGTTACACCTCCTTTCATTTCCAAGACGCTATGTGTGGTGCAGACTTAGAGAGCCGGTCCTGCACATTCAACACAAGCAATTCTTGAAAGATTCTGAACGGTAAACTACCTTTTCCCAACCCTTGCTCCCCGGCAGGAGGAAGGAATCAAGTGACAAGAATTTTTATATGGGGACAATGAGAACAGAAACAAGCCAGTTTGTGAAAAATCATTAGTTAAGAGAGATAAAAATGAGTCTATAATGTAATAGCGGAGCAAATATTATCAAAAGCTAGCAATATTACTATCTGAGTCAGTCTGAAGACGTGCCTTTTATCTTCAGCATGAAACATATTAAGTTAGCATTGATCTGGTACATTTTGTTCTAAATTTGCCACAAAGTGAGGAACAGGCTCAAAAACACAAGAAAAAAATAGCTATGTGTGTTTATTATACTGTTCTGGCAATATCAGGAACTTTTTATCCATACTATTTATCTTTTTCATCATGGGGAACAACAAGCCTTTGAAAGAACAATCTTCATGACTAAGGATTAGATCAGCATTTTATACAGATGTGGGTCATATTAATAACTGTTGTTTAACTGAAAATTACTACATTCTCTCTTGCACAAGTCTGGCTTTTGTATACAAATGCTTCCTTTAGTAAAGGCTCTCAGATGAAGACAAAAATATAGACACTCAAGAAGAGAAAAATAATTCGCTTAGAACTTTCTTAATGTTCACAGAAGAAAGTCAGATACATGCAGGTTTTCCACCCCAAACTGAAAAGCTCAGAAATGAACATTCCAGGATGGTAACACTGGGTTCACAGCTGATGTTTCTCCCTAGGCTGGGCCTGAACTTGCAGCCTCCAAGCTCTGTCACCCCGGGGCAGCACACCCAACCCGGTTTCCGGACGGGCTTTCTTTGCTTAGCGGCCGAGAGCTGCTTTATTTCGCACTATTTCCCTGCCTTTTGCCATGCACCTGCCGCCCTGTGAACCACCATTTCACAGAACTCCTCCCGCAGCAATGCAAAACCTCCGTCTGAAACCAGTCTTTCCCGAGAGGAGATGAAAGTTATCTTGCCCTCTAGCGAAGGCTCCGCCTGGAAGCAATTGCACGGTGACACCCCCAGCAGTCTGAAGCCCCGGCCTCCGCACGGTCTTCAAGCCCTGGGCCGTGCTACCCATTTCCCCTCCCCCCAGCCCTTCCTAAAATAGTCGAGAGTGGAGGAAGGGAGGCTCCTAGAATTTGTCCAACGCCCTGCATCTCCCATCTGATAGTAGCAACAGTACCGACCATCACAAGAGGGTGGCTGCCTTTTGCTTCTGCATTACTGGAGCCCAAGAGAAGTGCCACAAGCGGAAATGACAATCCGAGAGGGGGATATTAATAGGGATATCTACGTACGAGATGCAGGGAGGACGCTCCCCACCTCCTTATCTCCTCATCCCTGAGTATCATACACGTACACACACCACCACCACCACCATCACCGCCCTCTCCCTCCCATTAAGCACGCACAACCCCAGCATGCAAGTACAAACTTGCTTACAATTTGTCTGCAAATTGTTCGGTTTGCACCCACATTCATATTCTCTCTCTCTCTCTCTCTCTCTCTCTCTCTCTCTCTCTCTCTCTCTCTTTCCTTCCTTCCATCTCTCTCTCGCTCTTCCTCCTTTCCTTTTACCTTCACTCTCCCAGGCTTGTCCAGGTTCCCGGCAGCACAGCGAGCGCACGGCCGGCCGCGGGCTCCGGGAGCTCGCGAGCCGTTGCAGGACTGCGGGGAGCCGGGCCGCCCTGGTTACGGAGTACAACACGCCGGCCGGCTCCCTGCCCGCGGCAGATCCGCAGCCGCGCTCCCCTGGGCGGCTCGCACACTCGCTCACTCCTGCGCCCAGCTGCTCGGCGACTCTGCCCTCCCTCTGCAATTGGGTCCTCCCCTCGGATGCACCCTGGGGTTTTAGGCCTCCCTGCCCCCCACTCTCCCCCCGCCCCCTACACTAAAGCTCCTTTCCGAGGTCGGCCAGGCGGGTTCAACCCCCCGGCAGGATGAGGGTGATACCCCTGCTCCGCCACACCCCTCCCCGGCCGGGTGCCCCGCGCCCCGCGCCCGGCTCCAGGATGAGCGGGTCCCTGAAAGAGCCGGGGACTGGGGCCTGGAGGCGCTCTCGCAGGCTTCCCCTACCTCCTGGAGATGCACGGCCTCCGGCGTTTCTCCACAGCTGCAGACCCGAGCCGTGACCCACCCTCTCGGCGAACCTTTCTACCGGGGGAGAGAAGGAGAAAGAATGGCCGAGAGCGCCGGGGAAGAGATGCGCTGCACTAGCCGCTAACTTTTGCCTGGGGTTCCCACTGCCCAGGTGACCTTTCTAAGCAGAACCTATCTTGAAAGGCTGGGGAGGTTCCCCGATGGTCCCAGGAAGGAAGTGATGCAGTTCAGTGAGGACATTTAGCACACTCCTTTCAAATCAACTTTCAAAAAGAGCGTAACAGCTGACCTTTTGCGTGTCAGATCAGTAGCAAACAATTTTTAGGGAGACTGGTCAGACTACAGGCTTTTGTTGTTGTTTATAAAGCTTAGATTTCCTGAGAAGACACTTGCCATCTTAGTTCTATTTATTCTTGGTTATTCATTAAGATGATGCTGAAGAACCTCCTTCAGTTTCTTCAGACCCCCTGAATGCATGCTGCACATTGCGGAACCATTTGTCTTTTATCACAAGTCCTTCTCATGGTGTAGAGGAGATCCTGGTGTTGCCTAGTAGCATTCAGGAGAATCTATTTTGTTGTGGTTTTATGGTCTCCAAGCAAAGTCAAACACAGTCTCCCTTCACCAACAATGAAGCCCAAGTCCAACAGGATTATGGCAACCAAAATAATGAAAGCTATGCTGCAAGAATCTTAAAAATAATAATTACCCCTCGAATTTTTAATCTGACAAAAGTTTTCTATCCTCTAAATTTGCTAAATGGAGGGGCCGTCTTTGCTGAATGCCTTTACCTCACTTGCTGCCAACACTCCGTGATGTAGCTGTGCATTTTCTTCAAATTCTTTTTCTTCCAGATCTCATCAAAACAATATCTGAAAGGAATCTGGTAAACCAATCTGATGTGCTCTTACTCCTTGTGTTTACATTTTTTAGAAACCAAAGAGTAAGTCTCTAATGGCGGAATTTGTTACACCAGGAAGTTGGGCCTGAAGAGGGCGCTGTTTGGGGGGGAATCACTCTCAATGTATACCTTGCCTCTGCCTCCGGGTGACACGTAAGGATACCCAGAGCTCCTTGTGGAGATAATCCACAAGAGCCCAGTCATTCCAGATAGCGCCCTCTTCCTGTTTGGTCATGAGACAGGATTCCAAACTTCCAGGCCTGCCACTGAGGAGGAGAGAATCAGACTCCGTTCTCCCTCTGTCTCCGTCTTTGTAGAGCCAATTCACCTTGAAGGCTTTGGAAAATGGGATGAGAAGGTATTTTACAAACTCAAGGCTCTGTGTGTTAGGCAGTTGCTTCCTTAGTTGCCTTACTTGTAAATTCTGAGACTGAAACATTGTTTCCACCAAGTGAAACTCCCTTATGAGACTTAGCCACAGTCCTCCTAGGCTCAGGCAGCGGGAGCCTGGGGCTGTCTGGCTGGCACGGTTGGTTGTCTGATGAGCTGACCTTCCACTCTCGGTCATCTCCATCCTCCCCACAAGGGCGAAGCACATTACAGACTTTGGGAAAAGGCTTGTCTTTCTCATACCCCCCACCCCGGGGGAGGTTTGTGGTAGCCCCGATTATCCAACAACTATTGCTTGAATGCCCACCCTATGCCAAATGGACTGTGGCTACAGGGGTAGGCAACACCTGCCCCAGTTCCTGCTTTCACAGAGCTTACCTTATGATTGGGAATATAGCCATTCATCAGAACCACACAAATAATTCTAAAACCCCGACCTCCAAGAAAAGGTGAATTGGTTAATGAAATTAATTTAATGATCAGAAAGACTGCTAGGAAGTGATCTGCAGGAGGAGTGGCATGACCTAGGTGCAAGAGGGGTAGGATGCAATGTGGCAGAGCGCTCCAGACAGAGGGAAGAGCATGGGCAAAGGCTCTGTGGAAGAGAAATGCATGGTGCTTTGGAGGAAGTAAGGAGGTCCACAGTTGCTGCAGAAGAGACAGCAAGGGAAGGGAGGAAGCTTTGGGAACGATGGGCCCCACGAGGCTCAAAAGGAATGAAGGACAGACTGGGCAGGCCTAAAAGAGCAGCCCGAATTGATGAGTCTTCACATGAAGCCGTGAAAGCGTTTTCAGTAGGTGGTGCAACGTGATCGGTTTTATGTTTTGAAATGTTCCCTTTGGCTGTACTATGAAAACAGATAAGGGGTGGGGCCAAAATGGGTACAGGTGGATCATTTAGAAAGCTGCTACAGGTAATCCTTTAGGAACATCCTAGTGTTTATAATTAGAGAGATGGTGGTGGAAAGAGTGGATGGATTTGAGGGGAATTTAATGGAAAACATCTATGGGCCATAAGGTCATGTGTGGCCAAAGGAAGTCAGAATAATATAATGGTCAGAGTCTTGGATTCAGGTGCAAGAAAGCCCTAGGTTTGGATCCTAGCTCCATCATTAGCTACCCATGTGATTTTTAGCTAGAAATTTAACCTTTCACAAGTTCAGATTTTACAAACCTATAATTAGGATTATAACCGTATATCTCATTCACAGGGCTATTGTGGGGACTAAATGAGCTGATACCTGGAAAGCACTTCATACTTCAGTGCCTGGCATGCGGCCAGGAAATGCAATATAATTATAATGCATCGCTATTATAGTTATAGTAACTATACTGAATTTGGCAAATAAAGGGAAAACAGGCTCTCCTTCACTTTGTAACAGACTGATTGGGTTAGGATACCAGCTCCTAAGAGCAGCAAAACATAATCACGGGACCATCAGAGGCCGAGAGACCGCTGCCAGGGTAGCAATTCCCACTTTCCTCCTCCACCAAGTCCAAGGTCAGTGCTTCTCATCTGTCTTCTCTTTGTACTCTCTCAGTTTACAAAGAGACCCATTCTCATCCAGCATGGCAGCTGGACCCCCAATCTCCCATCTTTCCATTAATAAGAGGTGCTAAAGAACAACAAAAACTCACAGACTGGTTTCAGTTCAGCTTTACCCCAATGCCTGCATCATTCTGTCTAAGTATCTGTAAATTTGGAAGAGTTCTAGTGCCCGTACAAAATTAGCAAATAGTAGTTTTTATTTCTATCATTTCTCTTTTATGTAATTATATTAATACTAAGGCAAAAACTTGCCATAATTTTGTCATTTATCAAAAGGATCAGCCTTAGGGTCTTACAAGAGGTGTATCTTCATGGCACAAGAACACGTGCAACTCAAAACTGGATTTTCTGTTTCACCTCCCTCCCTTAGTCTTCAGTCTCTTCAAAACACACTTCTATGCACAGAGCAGGGAAAGTCTAAACAAAATAGCTCTCTCATTTTTTAAAGGTCAAGAGACTTGTAACAATCAAGGTCTTGATACAGTCAGTCCTGGTCTGGTTGGATTTTAAGAGATTGGCAGCCCCTTACTAGGTAATTTCTGCTGATGGAGTCTGCTAACAAGGGATGAAGGACAGACCAGGGAGGAAGGGCTCACTTCTGCCGGCAAGGAAGCCTCAGAAAGATTTGGGGTTCAAAGTATGAAGCTCACCCAAATCCTCCAAAAGGCCTCTTTCCCAATTCACAGGGCCCACTTTTTACAGTGAAAGCCCTCACTTTCACATAAGAAACCTAGCAAGGTTTTGAATTCGTCTTGCATTATAAAGTTCCAGAGCAACAAATCTTAGGCCTGATTTTTAGTTATATCGACAATATGGCTGCAAGCATAAGGGTCTTAGAAGATTTCTGAGTCTTTGGCCATGCCTTGACCCGAGATTGTAAAGTTCTTGGGCTTGTCATGTTCTTTCTTATGGTCTCTATTATAGTCAGAAGGGGCTGACATACCTCATAGTTCTCTAGTTCTCTTTTCTATTCCACAGCAATAGCCAATGTGGGTTCCTGAATTCTTGACTTCAATAGGCCCTTAGTTTTAGGCATCCATAGGTGTAACTTTAAGTAACTGCTAGCCACTGCATGCCCTGTCTCCTTAGAATTCTATTTCACATTGGAATGAGATCATCACTGGATGCAAACCCAACCAGATCAACCAACCAATATGAGATTCCCATCTTTGTAGGTCTGGAACAGTCTTGGCATGAAATATTGTGCCATTCAGGATTCATTGATGAAAAATCAAAGCAATGTGATTCATTAATGAAAAATCAAAGCAATGTAAAGATTTTAGGGGCTCAAAAGTTGTTGGTAAAGCTACAGAAGTGACCATTAGGGTGGCTGCCTTTAACTTTCAGGTGACACCACAACTCCAGAACGCAGCAACTAGCTACTGCCACCTAGAGGTCAAGATACTGAAGCAAATCGCCCGCAGTACCAACAATGCCCCTGTTCTGAGGCTCCCCCTGGTGGTACAGCTTGGCATTCCATCTGTCACTGTAGAACTAATGCCAATGAGGTCGGAGGGGGAATTGTTCTGTGTCCCCTTTGCTTTCAGATCTCTTGTGAGAATATTGGCCCAATGCAAATTTCATCCAAAACCCGGAGGAAAGGGAGCCTGAGAAATGTAATCCCCAAACTTCCAGCCCCTGAACATAGAACGGATTGTGAATGAAGGTTATTTGCCAACAAAACAATATTCAATACAAGCACAGAATTAGGGTAAACAGGATCATGCAAATATTTATTTAAATCAAAACTCACAGAAATTGCAGTTTAAGATATCGAATTTTAAAATCTATTTCAACTCATGTTTAATATTGTTCTTGAATTCTAAAAGTTAGGATTTTAAGACTATTTTTTTTTTTAAAGCAAAACATTTAGCTTACTGATACATTTTAGGATAAGTCATTAATTCTCTGGTGTGATTTTTGTCGCTTTCTCCCCATGGTTCCTTCATTAGCAATAATGACAATTATTCCATAATGATAATCTCAGTTGTTAATACCCCACTCTCTGACCACCTCCTTTTTTGGTTCCAGCCCACACCCTCTAATGCTCCAAGTCCAATAATCCCTCACCTGAGCAGGACCTCATATCCATTGTTAGGGCCACCGCTAGCCACTATGATGCCTTAGAATTAGTCTTCAAGACACTTCACTTCAATCTTTTGGAAACTGCTATAATGTTTTGATAAAACAAGACATTTGAGTGCCATCTTCCAGAAAATTATTATAATCAATCTACAAATCAGAAATTTCAGATATGAATGGAGCCCACTTGAAAGGGGTACCTCAGGTGTGCATAGTGTGTAACCTACATTAACCACATATGACAGCTCGGGGACTATTGATTCTACCATTGTTTTTCATTCCCATCGTCCCTTTTATGTTTATTCCTCTTAAACCGGTTTAAATTCCATGTTTAATCATTATATTCACTTCCTTGCATTTATCCTCAACTACTTTTCCTCTCACTTTGTCCCCTACTCACTTGGCTAAGCCGCATACCTTGTTAAATTCAACACTGTCTACTTTGTACCTGTGCTCACAACGCTGAACTTGGCTGGAGAGAAACCCCATCACCCTAACTGGACTTTGCATTCACAATCACTCAGTCAAATGCCCTGGAATACTTTGTTTCTCTAATCAATACAGCCTTCCACTTCCTGATGCAAATTTCATGCTTTTTCCTATTTCTTCAAACTTCCAACATCTTTCCCTACATCTAAATTTTCAACTGCTAACTTTTCTTCCTATTTTCCTTGAACATTTTGAGTAATCAAAAGAGAATGTTGAGACGCTCCCACCACCATCTGCACTATCTGCATCAGTGCTATATATAATATGCAAACTTGTCTTTTATTGCCATTAATGAACTCCTCAAACTCCTAGCTAAGGCTAACTTCTCCACTTATATATTCAATCCATCCTTCCTACCAATGATCTTTTCTCTCTTCTCAGAACCATTGATTTCTTTTCTCTTATTAGTTCACTCCCATAAACATGTAAACACGCTGTTATTTATCTCATATTTAAAAAAAATGGGGGCCTGGGTGGCTCAGTCGGTTAAGCGTCTGACTTCCACTCAGGTCATGATCCCGGGGTCCAGGGATCGAGTCCCGCATCAGGCTCCCCGCTCGGCAGGAAGCCTGCTTCTCCCTCTCCTGCTCACCCTGCTTGTGCTCTCTCTCTTTCTTTCTCTCTCTCTGTCAAATAAATAAAAATGCTTTAAAAATTTTTAAGAAATTAAAAAACAAACAAAAAAACAAACCATGATCATGATCTGAACTCCAAATACCACCCCTTATTTTTCCAGCCAACTCTGACAGAGTTGGCTATACTCACTGCTGGCCTTTCTCTCATCCCCCTTTCTCTTGAACTCATAGCACCCACTTATCTAGTTCCCACTGACTCCTTCTTTGCTAAATTAAAGGTCTCATCTCTGTCCCTATCTTGACCTATCAGAACGATTTGACTTATTTCCTCTCTCCTCCTTAAAATGTTTTTCCTCACTTGCCTTCCTCACTTGCTTTGTCCTCATTTTATTTCTTCTTATGGCTACTCCTTCTTGGTCTCCTTTGCTAATTCCTTCTCATCTCCCCCACGTCTAGAGTCTGAAGGACCAAGAGCTCCATCTTTGGATCTTTTCTGTCTTCCAGCTACACTAATTCCTAAGGAACCTTATACAATTTTATAAGAAATTCATATTTCATTTTTAAATATCATGCATATGCTATGAATTCCTAAATTTAAATCTCTAGCCCAGACCTCAGTCCCAAACTCCAGACTTGAATATACAATCATCTACTTGGGATTTCCAGTGGAAAGTTTAAAAGGTATCCCAAGTGAAATATGTCCAAAACTAAATTTGTAATCTTCTCTTCCAGACATGCTCCTGTTTCTTCCTTCCTCACATTGTCACTGATAACTCCATCCTTCTTAGTTGCTCAAGCTAAAGCTTTGGTGTCACACTTGACAATTCTTTTTTTCATTTCTCACCTTTGGTCAAACAGCAAATCATGTTGATTTTATCTTTAAAAATATATCTATAGATCCTACTTGTTCTTAGGAAACAAACTCTGAAGTATTTACCAGTAGTAGGGCATGGTATACCCAACATATTCTCAAGTAATTCAGAAAAAAGTATGATGAAAAAGAGATTTAAAGGAAGTAAATGAGGTAAAATGTAAACAATCGATGTATCTAGTTGAAAGGTATATGGGGGTTCTATGTAATATTCTCAAAACTGTTCCCTTGGTTACCAAAAACATGCTAAAATCCATTACTCACTAGCTCTACTGCTGTCACCATGGATCATCATCTCTTGACTTCAGGCTGTTCTTAATATAATGACCAGATAAATCTTATGACAGCATAAATTAGGTGTTGTCACCCTTTGCTCAAAACCCTTCAATAGTATTCCATCTTACTTAGAGTGAAGACTCAAGTCCTTTTATGATCTGCAAGGGCCTACTTGATTTGCCCCTACCTCCCCATTGGTTACGTAGTCTCAACGACAAGTCTTCCCTCAGTTCACTGTACTGCCAGGCTATATTCATTCCTTGGTTACCAGGCAAGAACCTGCCCCAGGGCCTCTCCATATAATATCCCTTCTGCCAAGAAATACAACTCTGAAAATTATTCAGAGGGCTTATTCTCTAACCCTTTTCAGGTCTCTTATTAAATGTCACCTTCTTCTAAGTCTTTCTTGGATGCCCTATATACAATTTTAAAATAACCTCCACTCTACCTTAACTTTCTATCCTCCTCCATTTTTTTTTCTCCAGCACTTGTCACCAACATTGTATATATTGTCCTTACTTATTTAGTTTATTTTCTGTCTACCCTTAGAATGTAAGCTCCATGAGGGCAGATAGTTTTGTGTTTCCTAACTATTACATTCTCAACATTTAAAACAGACACAGAGGGGCGACTGGGTGGCTCAGTCCGTTAAGCGTCTGCCTTCAGCTCAGGTCATGATCTCAGGGTCCTGGGATCGAGCCCCCCATGGGGCTCCCTGCTCAGTGGGCAGTCTGCTTCTCCCTCTCCCTCTGCCCCTCCTCCCGCTCAACCTCTCTTTCTCACTCTGCTCTCTCTCTCTCAAATAAATAAATAAAGTCTTTTTTTAAAAAAATAAATAAAACAGACACATAGGGGAGCCTGAATGGCTTAGTCAGTTAAGCATGCAACTCTTGTCTTTGGCTCAGGTCACAATCTCAGGGTCGTGATTTCAGGGTCCTGACATCAAGTCCTGTGTCAGGCTCCCCTCTCAGTGGGGAGTCTTCTGGAGATGCTCCCTCTGCCTCTGCCCTTCCCCCGGCTCTCTCTCCCTCTCCCTCTAAAATAATGAATTTTAAAAATCTTTTAAAAATAAATAAAACAGACACATAAAAGGTACTAAATAAATATTTGTTGAATAGGTGAGTGACTAATGGACCAATCTTACTATACCTTATGGATTTTTACATACCATCAATTATACCTATTGTGTTATAATCAAAGCCAGTAGAAATTGGTTGCCCAAGTCTCCAGGACCCGCAGTGGGTTACCAGCACAGGATTATCCCACACTTCATGATGTAAAGTGGTAGAAAACAATTTTTTTTCTTTTCAGCTCTTAATTCTACCCTTTCTTTGGTTCACAATTTTATAACTACTTTAAAGCACTTCTGTCACTGTACTTCTGCTGTTTAGATATATCTTTTTTTTTTTTTTGGCCTAAAATGACTTCTGATCTCTGAAATCTCCTAATAAATTCACTTCTGAGATGTTGTGTTCTTTTCATAGTTCCCTTGAGTTTGTGTTACAGTCTAGGCATATTGGAGTCTTTTCTCTGTTCTTCATCATATATTAATAGCATCTACCCTTTCTCTGTCCTCATTTCTCTCTTTTTCAAAGGACCTTAACATTTTCTGGATACTTTAAAAATTAATTTCATTGGCCACCACCATTCTGCCTCACTTGTGTATAACGATTTTGCTAAATACTGTTTTGAACTGAGCTTTTGTTTACAAAATAACTGTGCCAGTAATGACATCAAGTTGTAGATGAGTTTGCAGTAGGAAAAGATCATGTGGATTGAAGAACCTCTTAATTGGATTCCTACAAAGACTGTTCCAGAGTAGCTAAATGAGCTCACTGGTACACACAGTTTTATTGGCCACTTGGAAATACTTCAAGGATCCCCTGAGAAAGGAAAAGGGGTCCTTACTTGTGTATTTCTTCTTCCTGGTTTATTTCACTATCCATACCTATTTCCAGCTGGAAAATTTGTGGTAAATCATCAGAATCAAGTTTCTGTGTGAACATGTGTTTGTTCAGACTCATTATGATGCAAGCTGCAGAAAAGTCAGCTGAAATTGGCAAAAACAATACAGAAGATTTATTAGCTCATGAAAGTGTGAAAGGACAGATTTCAGGATTCATCAAAAGTTCCAGTCAAGGATTTGGTTCCAATCTTCTCCTCACTGTTATTCTGCCCACATGTTGGTTTCATTCTAAGGTTGATTGCCCTATGGTTGTAGGATAACTAACAAATAATAGGCGACATACTTCTTGGTTTACCCATTGGGAAAGAAAGTACTTTTGTCTAAAAGTTCCAGGAAAAGTTTATAATATTTATTCCAATTGAATCAGCTGAGGTTATGTGCCTAATACTCTTCTTCCAACCAAGCCAAGAGGAATAAAATGTTCTCATTTGCTTTAGCTAATCAAGACCCATCTTTGGCATTACACTTGACACCATATTTTCCCAAAACAAGTAAGTCACATGAACAAGTTACCAATGTCTGTATTTGTCAGAATCCCAAAGGAATCAGAAATCATACAGACTAAATTAGGATATTTTGAGGTGAGATGTATTTGTTTTAGGTTTGGTTTTGTTCAAAGGGCCAAATTGCAAAGTTGTGAATGGGGTATAGTAGAATTATAAGGCATAGCACAGGAACTTGGAGAAAGAAACAGCAGAGCCATTTCCAATCCCAGGCCCAAAGGGAAAAGGGGAGGAAGAGATTACTAGAACCCGGAAGAGGAGCCCTGAGGATAGCATGTTAGGAGCAGTGACCCATTAGGAACACACATAATTTCAGAGGAGGTTGGGAGGGAATTAATGGAAGCAACAATCTTATATTCTTGTTTTCTCCTGTTTTTATTGCAGCTCCTCATTGTTCAAACCAAACAAGAAACCTGAAGATGCCAGAGCCTTGTTGATATGGTCCGTACTGGTTGGCATTCCAGGGCAGAAGGCAAAGGAGAGAGCTGTGAAGACAAATGGCATGCATTCCACACAGTATCTGAACCAAAATTTGGGTGCTGCGAGGAAGGTGGGGGGAGGGGTAATAAATCCTGAGAAGACAGTCAGTCGATGTTTCCTACAGACCAGACGTATTTTATTCATGAATCTTACTAAGGATTCTTAAGATACTTAGGGCAACCCCTTGTATTCCAAAAAGCAGACAAAACTTAAAAATACTTACATTATCACATTATATGTATCTGAGTATTTTCTTACCCCAATACTAAAAGCAAGAACAACTATTTATCTTAATTAACCAGATTTATTGTCATCACCTATATTAACAGCTACAGACAGGATATTAGCTAATTGGTGGGACAAATTGCTTGACTTCTAGGAATGCTTCCTAGACAAAAATATTTTTCACATAAAAGATTACCACGTGGATGATGGGAACCTCCTATTCCCTATTTTCTTAAGCATAAAATAAGAGAAAATGAATTTACTATTAGCACAAGATATTTAGATTAACTAGAAGAATTTATATTTTTTAAGATTTTATTTATTTATTTATTTGAGAGATACACAGCAAGAGAGGGAACACAAGCAGAGGGGGTGGGAGAGGGAGAAGCAGGTTTCCCCCAGAGCAAGGAGCCTGATGCAGGACTCGATCCCAGGACCCAGGGATCACGACCTGAGCCGAAGGCAGACGCTTAACCAACTGAGCCACCCAGGCATCCCCTAGAAGAATTTCTTGATACTAGGGTATGTTAAACTTCAAAGTATTTTCCCTGCTGAATGTTTTTGAGCACAGTTTTGGGATTCCTCTATGTTCTAAGATAAATATGGAAACCAACAGATCCTTATGTGGATATAAGAAAATGAATTTTGCCTCTTCAGCCACAGAGCTGCAATGTGTCCTAGGATGACTACCAGTTGTGGTTGTAGAGCCTGTGAGCTATGTGTCCATCTTCATCTTGAGCTAGCTGAGAGTGATTCCGGCCACTGAGGCATTGTACTGCACATCCAGGTCCTCAGAGTCCTCTCCAGCCTTCATTCGTCATGACAAGGACACAAGCATGGAATAATAGGCTGGATCAGAAAAGGCAGAACTCAAAATCCAGGCAGACATTCATTCCTTTATTCATTCATTCAGTGTTTACTGGGTACCTGCTATGTACATGCCACACAATATTCTTTGTGTTGATTAGAGCAGTGAATAAAATAAAAACATTCTTGCATTCATGAAGTTTATCTTCTAGAAGGGAAAGCAGACAATAAATAATACACACACAAATATATACTACATTGGGTAGTGATAGCCAGTAAGGAGAAAAAAATAAAGCAGAGAAAAAAACAAAAGGTATGTCCAGTAAATGGCTGAAATATTAGATCGTGTGGCCAGAGAAGACAGCACTGAGACTGTAAATTTTGAGAAGAATACTGAAGGAAGTAAATGAGGAAGCAATAGGGATATCTAGAGAAAGTATTGTGGGAAGAGCAAAGAGCAAATGCAAAGGCCCTGAGGTTGAAAATTTCCTGTTCTATTTGAGAAATGGGAGGGAAGCTGGAAGCTGGAGTGTCAAGAGCTCAGTGAGTGATGCGGATAGCCATAAGAAATGGGGTCAGAAAAACAGCAGTTAGTAGTGGAAGACAGATCTTTTGGTCTTGGTAGGTCATTGCAGGGACTTTGCTCTTAATCTGGGTGATATGGGAATCCACTGGAGAGTCCTGAGCACAAGAATGGTATGACATAACTGGAATTTTAAGAAGACTCTAGCTAATATGTTGATAGTAGCCTCAATTATCAAGGGCAGAGGCAGGAAAACCAATGAGGAGGCCATTGCAGTAACACTGGTGGGAAATGATTGTGAGTGGATTGGACTATGGTGGTGATGGTGCAGGTGCTGAGAAGTAATTAGATTCTGAATATATTTGGAAGTGAGAGATTATAGGATTTATTGACAGACTGGATATAGGACACATGAGAGAGAGAAAAATCATTAGGTCGGGAAGACTGGCTGAGTGTTTCCCAAGGATTCCAGGAAAACAACATTTGAGTTCTAACAGGTCTAAAAGTGGAACTGGGTCATTCTCACGGGGCAAGTAACAAGTGATATTCTGGACCAATCAGGATGGATAGAATAACAACATTTCTAAATTCAGGATAAGATCCAGAGTGAATCAAGATGATGCAAGATGACTGAGAAAAAATGACTGGTGGATCTATAACAGATGTTCAGCACAGATCTAGGCAGAACGGCATCAGGGTACCTGTTTCATGATAATATTGACTCTGGTGGGGCTTGGTGTGGGGGCAGTAATTTGGTTATTGTGGAAGAAGGCAGCAACTTATTGGTTCAGAGAGGGATCTAGTTACAGAGGATCAAGGCACTAACGCATCACTAAGATCTCCAGACTGAAGCTGGAGAAACAGAATAACCTCTCTTAAGCCAGGGCTGATCTTCAAGATGGAGGCTGGGTGAAACCCAAGTGAGGAGTAGAGCAGTTTATTTATTATTTGAGAGACAGAGATAACATGAGTGGGGGCGGAGAGGCAAAAGGAGAGGGAGAAGCAGACTCTCCGCTGAGTGAAGAGCCCCGCACACAGGGCTCCATCCCAGGACCCTGAGATCACGACCTGAGCCAAAGGCAGACCTTTACCGACTGAGCCACCCAAGTCCACCCAGGTGCCCCTCCTCCTCTTCTTATAAGGACACCAATCATATTGGATTAGGGACCCACCCCCTTATGATCTCATTTGACCTTAATTTGCTCTTCAAATGTCTTATTTCCAAAATATGGTCACATGAGTTAGGGCTTCACCATAGGAGTGTTGAGGAAACACAAGTCGGTCCATAGCAGAAGGGTATGAAATCAAAGGCAAGAATATTGTTGTAAGTGTCTAGGTGGGAGGAAATTGAGATCTGCACTAAGACGATCCTAGGGGTGAGGAAAAGAAGATGGATAAGAAAGACATTTCATAGGCAAAAACCACAATGACTAAGCAATTGATTGAATGCCGAGGCTGAGCGAGAGGAATCAATAAATCACAAGTATTGAGCCTGAGTGACAAGGAGAATAATATTGTCCTTAAACAAAAATAGGGCCTTTTTCTATGTGTACTTGTTTCTTTCACTTTGTCCTTCATTCATTTTGTCCAGACGCCGGCTCCTCTCCTATTTCTTTCTCTGCTTCCTATCTCCTCAATTTGCCACTGCAGCAGAAAGTCTGACATTCTCCACTAAGTTAATCTTCTGTAAGACAATTCCAGGAAACAAATCCTTCATGTCACTTCCACTGTGTCCTTTTCTGTCCCTCTTCCCACATTTTCGGGCATTGCGATGGTTTGCTTTGATTGCTTTTATCTGTTTGCTTGTTTGTCTGTTTTTCTTGGGTAACTTGCTCCACTCTCATTTTTGGTGTCCTTTCTCATGGGGTCTCAATTATTGCCCTTGAGAATCATTATGTCCAAGTTATTACCTGATAATAATTTGCATGCAAAGAGATCATTTTAAAGACAATTTATTTTGAAGGAGGAAAACATAATAGAAATAAAAAAGTTCTACTTTACAAACTGTGAAGATTTTGGAACTTTGTTCCCCAAACTAATGCTAAAATATAAATAAATTGGGGCATCTGGGTGGCTCAGTTGGTTAAATGTCTGCCTTCAGCTCAGGTCATGATTCCAGGGTCCCAGGATCCAGCCCTGCATTGGGCTCCCTGCTCTGCGGAAAGCCTGTTTCTCCCTCTTCCTCTACCTGCCACTCCCCTTGCTGTGCTCTCTCTCTCTCTCTCTCTCTGTGTGTCAAATAAATAACTAATATCTTTAAAAAATAATAAATAAAATAAAATATAAATAGATTAATATAAACTCAGGAACAAGAAAACCCACATAAGATATTATAAAAAGGAAGACTTAGATAAATTTGTGGATGGTTGTTAGAAAATAAATTAAAAATAGAAATTGTATTATTCGATGAGATCTTGCCATTTGCAACGATGTGGATGGAACTGGAGGGTGTTATGCTGAGTGAAATGTCAATCAGAGAAAGACATGTATCATATGACCTCACTGATATGAGGAATTCTTAATCTCAGGAAACAAACTTAGGGTTGCTGGAGTGGGGGTGGGGTGGGAGGGATGGGATGGCTGGGTGATAGACATTGGGGAGGGTATGTGCTATGGTGAGCACTGTGAATTGTGCAAGAGTGTTGAATCACAGATCTGTACTTCTGAAACAAATAATGCAATATATGTTAAGAAAAAAAAAAGAAGAAGATAGCAGGAGGGGAAGAATGAAGGGGGGGAAATCAGAGGAGGAGACCAACCATGAGAGACGATGGACTCTGAAAAACAAGCTGAGGGTTCTAGAGGGGAGGGGGGTGGGGGATGGGTTACCCTGGTGATGGGTATTAAAGAGGGCACGTTCTGCGTGGAGCACTGAGTGTTATGCACAAACAATCATGAAACACTATATCCAAAACTAATGATGTAATGTATGGTGTTAACATGACAATAAAAAAATTTAAAAAAAAGAAATTGTATTATTTGAGCGTATTTTTCTAAGTTTTGTGATTTTTGTAATAGCCACGATTTTAAATACGTATCTGAGTGATCTGGGGACCTTGCTAAAAATATATTTTCTTGGGCCCCAACCTCCTATATTCTGATTCTCCAGGTCTTAGATAAGGCATGGAAATCTTAAATAAGCTTAGATAATCAGGACACCTGGCCAGGTTTGAAAGTAGTTTCAAAGAGCACAACTGTACTTCCTGTGGCCCACGTAAGAGACAAATGCTGGCAATGCAGACTTTGATCTGACAAGTTTTGAAACTATTGTCATTTCTTTTAAACACAGAAGGACAGATGGGGCACCTGGATGGCTCAGTCAGTTAAGTGTCTGCCTTAATTTCAGCTCAGGTCAGGATCTCAGGGTCATGGGATCGAGCCCCACATTTGGCTCCAGGCTCAGCACGGAGTCTGCTTGAGATTCTCTCCCTCCTTCTCCCTCTGCCCTTCCCCCAGCTCATAGGTGTGCTCTCCCTCTCTCCGTCAAATAAATAAGTAAAATCTTTTTCTTTAAAAAAGGGCAGATGACACATTCTGTTGACTTTGCCACTTGAAGTTGATGAAATATGACAATCTATAGGTAGTTTTAGGGAAGAAAAGTCATGCTAATAAAGTTAAAGATGAGATCTAGACCCCCAAACAATAAAACAATGAAACATTTAAAACTATTGGACATCAGTAAAAATACTCATTATATTCTGAAAATCCTGATCACAACAGACATACAAAAATACTTATTTGTTTACCTTTTCAGGAACTAAAGATAAATATTAGTAAGTCCTAACTTCACATCTAAGACAATCTAACCACTTGTATCTTTATTTGATAGGGATTTACAGTTCGAAATTAATATTGATAATAAATCTTACAATTTATTTTAACTTCTCTTTTATTATTATACCAAAATATATGCCAACCTATTAACACTTAGCAAATTAAAAATGAAATCTTGGAAATGAATACTGTTAGGCTAACTTGAAAATTTGCAAGTGTCAAACATCGGTAAAGAGTAAGCCAAATGATTACTATGAAACACATTCTGTTATTCCAACTGCATGTGATTTATTCAGGACGTTTGATTCCATTGAACATGCAGGTAACCACCCAAATCACCTGGCAATATGAAGATACCTTTATTTCGGCTTGATGTCCTTTGTTCTTTAAAACAAAATGAAAAGAAAACTCAAATCCTCAGAAGTATTATTACTTCCTGTTAGTCTCCCTCCCCAAAGGCATCAAACTGGAACACTTAAAGCTATGTTTAATTTGTATTTACCTTCATATGTTTAAATAACATGCTTCCTGATTTCGGTGTCTTAGGCATTGTCTATAGACTTGGCGCCATGGGAGATGAGCACTGAACTCTATTCTAGTTCTCCTCTCTCCTTCTCTTATACTCACATACACTTCCTGTCTTCCATGTTCCTAATGGAGTATAATCCTAATTCTAGTTTGGTAAATACCCAGTATTTACATTATTATGACCAGGTGAATGGAATATACATAGATTATGCTGTGACTGCTCATCATTCCCCATACAATTCCGTGGTTTCTCGGGAATTAACAGTGTCCTTGTTATTATGTTAGCTTATCTTTTATGAGAATTTCACAGCCTCAACATCTGGATTTCCCTGCCCAATAGGCTACATCTCCTCTCAATATGGACAAATGAATCAGGTACCCCAGAAGCTACTATAAGCTTGTGGGGTGATGTCAATTCAGTCAGACTCTTCTGAAACCTAAAATGTCAGTTAGACCTGTGTTCTTCGTAAAAAGTACCTGGGGGACACAAGTGGGGGAAGAAATCTTGGGAAACACAGCTGCTGTAGCCATGAGCCCTAAGTTCTTTCCCTCTGCTAGGATTTTTCCTGGGTAGGTGACCCAAACCGTCATTCCTGAAGAGTCTGAGGACTCGGTGGTCTTGTCTTGTCCTGCTGTCGTACTCAGTTAGGACTACCGGATTAGGACATATTAAAGAATTCCAGCAAATCCCCTTCTAGGTTCCAGTTATAACTCTTCACATCCCATTGAATAATAGCAATCAAAATGCCCTCTGGAATTGGGACAATCACAACATTCGGTTTGTCTCCTTTGCCCCTGTTTTTTACAGAAGGATGAAGAGCCCACAAGGGCCAGTATCAGTTTCCAGTTCATTGTATCACAACCTGGTAGACACATTCCTCTTCTAGGCCATAGGGCCTTCAAACCCACAGTGTCTAAGTTTGTAAGGACTTTAAGCAGAAATCCATTCAGTGGCAACTAGACGTGATAGTAAGGGGAACTGCTGCTATCGTGAGCCCTGATTTCCAGACCTGTGAACCGTGGCTGTGCTTGGGGGAGACAGTAGCGTCTGTCGGTCTCTGGCTTAAGGCCTAGACTGCATTCGGTAATACAATATACTTCAGTCTCAGGATGTTGTCTCCCAGCTCATGTGGTACTGGGACTTTAGCATTACATCTCCCTGTTTGACCAGGACAGCTACACGTGGGTGAGGAAGCACATTGAAGACTAAGGAATTTCATGGGCATGAAGTGATTCGCAAGTTCCTTTGCTATAAACTGGGTCCCCTGATCAGAGACGCTATGTCAGAGCTATGAGAGATCTCAGAGCTGGCTGTTTGCAGATTGCGCACCCAGCAGTTATAGTCAACAAGACCAGCCTTAGTGGGGGAAGCCCACGCTGTTGCATTCAGGAATAGCCTCTCTTCCTGCCACCTGATCACTTTGTACATAGATAGTTCATGAAGCAAGCCCAAGGCAGGGGAAAGAGGCTCACAACCTCCACAGGAAAACTAGTCTTGTCTACTCGACTACTGAGAACCTTCTCTACCAGCTATGCCCTCTGGGAGGCACTTGGGGGAAAACAAATACATTCACACTCTTGCTTTTCCAAAGAATCCACCTATGTAGCCCTCTTCCAGATTTTCTCGTAATCACTTTTCTAATTTTGTTCTTTGCAAGGCCTGCTCCAGCCGACCAGCCTATTCTTTTGTCCATAAATCACTATAGATCAACAACCCAGGCCATCTCTCCTTTGACACAAAACAAACAATCATATATTCCACTCCAAAGTCTGCAGACTGGGAAGGTTTTCCTTCACTACTGAGTGGGCTTTAGAACAGTAGCTGTTCCTTTCAACTGTGTCGACACAGCTAGAATTAATCTTTTGAACCAGGTCCAAGTTTTTCCTCTAATGAGTCAGAAAATTCCCCATGAAGTCATAGGTGTGGGATGAGGAAAAGACAGCAAAGAGCAGGTGGAATGAGAGTCTGAGACACATGCATTTTACTGTGCCCTCCAAACCTGTTGGAGCCAGATGTGTCTCACAGATAACACTTCCATTTTACAACGACGTGTTGCTGTCCACACTCAAGTTTATGGTTTGGTGATCATGTAATACCCAGTTCAAGGTGTGTAACAGACTGTGTGGTTGCCTATAGTATTGGTTTCTTAGAGCCGTGGTAACAAAATACCCACAAACTAGGTGGCCTAGTTACAACAGAAATTTATTGTCTCATGTCAGCTAGAAGCTAGAAGCTGGGAGGTGTTGGTAGGGCCATGCTCTCTCTGAAAGCTCCAAGGAAGAATGTATTCTATGCCTTTTTCTTAGCTTCTGGTGTTGCTGACGATCCTTGGCTTTCCTTGGCTTGTAAACACATGATCTAATTTCTACCTCTGTTGTCACATTCTCCCTGTGTGTCTGTCTTTGTGTCTCTTCTCCTCTTACAAGGACACTAGTCATATTGGGTTAAGGGTCCAGCATGCTCCAGGATAACCTCATCTTAACTAATTATATCTGCAATGACTCTATTTCCAAACGAAGTCATATTCTGAGGTTTCAGGATGGACACAGATTTGGGGGACACTATTCAATCCTTTACATACCTGGTGCCATGGAGCAATGTTCAGTTTCTATCAGAGCCAAGAAAACTCTTTTCCTATCAAGAATGGTGGTCGGTAGAAGAAGGCATGACCTTACTCCCAAACCCTAAGGGTCTGCACTGTCATTCTCTTACTGGGGCTTTTCAGAGGCTACATACAGCATCTCCATCAACCCTGATAATTCTTTTTTTTTTTTAAGATTTTATTTATTTATTTGACAGAGAGAGACACAGCGAGAAAGGGAACACAAGCAGTGGGAGAGGGAGAGGCAGAAGCAGGCCTCCTGCAGAGCAGGGAGCCCGATGCGGGGCTCGATCCCAGGACCCTGTGATCATGACCTGAGCCAAAGGCAGACGCTCAACGACTGAGCCACCCAGGTGCCCCAACCCTGATAATTCTATTAACTACTGCATCATGAAGTCCCCAGGTCAGGGCATCTGTCATGGCCTGGACTTGTTGCAGACCCTCTTTTCCTCTGCGTCTTACTCAAACAAGCAACTTTGTAAATGGGCTACAGTAAATGGGCTGGAGTGGCTTGACCAATGTGATATGTATTACCTCTAAAATCTAAGGCTCAACTCATACTACCCTCCTTGCTCCATGGTGAGCTGTGCAACATAGCCTTCTCACCGAGGTATGGCTTTTCTTACCCCAGAAGAGAGAATCTGATATGTCTCATATCACTGGACCCGCAGAATCTTAACCAGTAAGACAGGCTCTGGTCCTTATAGTAACATTCATCTCCTATCTCAGGGTAATAAATAGGTATTCCTAAGGAATTTAAGGTGCTTGCTACTTCCTGTTCACCAGGTCCAGTTAGAATGATGTCATCAATGTAAGGGATCAGTGTGGTATTCTGTATATCTAAATGATCAATTTCCCTTGAGCTATTTATTATGATAGCAGAAGCATGGATAAAATCCATTAAAAGTATACTTTGACCTTTGCAGTACAAATGCAAATTGTTTCTAATTTTCCTTACTGATGAGAACGAGAAGAACTGCCAAGCCAGTAGCTTCATACCGAGGGTTGTTTTTATTTGCTCTAGCAGATACCACATCTGGAAATGTAGCAGTGATTGGTTTTGCTACTCCATTAAAGTAGCCATAACCGGCAAGGGAGCAAGATGGCGGAGGAGTAGGAGACCTGGATTTCGTCTGGTCTCAGGAATTCAGCTGAATAGGGATCAAACCATTCTGAACACCTACGAACTCAACAGGAGATCGAAGAAGAGAGTAGCAACAACTCTCTGAACAGAAAAGCGACCACTTACTGGAAGGTAGGACGTGCGGAGAAGTGAATCCGAGGCGAGATACGGCAGGATAGACGGCGGGGGAGGGGGGCCTCCGTCGGCCGCTTCTGGCAAGTGCTAGAGCCGCGGAGCACAAAATCGGACCTTTTAGAAGTCGGCTCCACGGAGGGACGTCGCTGCAGTGGCTAAGCTGGGGGTGGAACCCTCCCGGGACAGTGTGGTCTCAGGACCCTCGGGGTCACAGAAAGACTGGGGGTCCCTGAGTGCGGCAGAGCTCCCAGGTATCGGAGCGGGGAACCCAGAGACGGAGCCGAGGCGCGGGCTCTCAGCTCGGGGTGGCCATAAACCATGATCCACGGCCCAGTCGGGCCACTGCTCCTCCAGCAGGGACCCAACAAGCGGCAGATCCGGGGAGACTCCCCTCCCTCCCCCGGGAGGAGCGGCACAGGAGCGCACTGCAGGGATCTGCTGGGTTTGGAGACTCCACACGGGGTCGGGTGCCAGAGATAGAAATGCTCGGTCACAGGCCGGGTGAGCACGGAGTGCAGCCGGAGACCGGGGAGACGGGAGTGACTGCTTTTCTCTGGGGGCGCACTGAGGAGCGGGGCCCCGAGTTCTCGGCTCCTCCGGGCGGAGATTGGGAGGCCACCATTTTCACCCTGGTCTTCCAAAGCTGTACTGAGAGCTTGCAGGGAACAAAAGCTCCTGAGAGCAAACCTGAGCAGCTTGCTTAGCCTGGACCGACGAGGGCAGGGCAAATCCGCCTCTGGCAAAGACATTTGGGAACCATGGCAACAGGCCCCTCCCCCAGAAGATCAGCACGAACAGCCAGCAAGCCAAGACCAAGTTTACTGATCAAGGAGAACGGGAGAACTCCAGCGCTAGGGGAATGCTGCAAGTAGAATTCATGGCTTTTTTACCATGATTCATTAGTTTTTCAAAGTTAATTTTTTTAACTGTTTTTTTTTGAATTTTTCTTTTTCCCTTTTTCAACCATCTTATCAATCTCCTTTTTAAAAAACACTTTTTATTTTTCATTTTTAGAATCATATTTTATCCCTTCATAGTAGTTACCCTTATTTTTGGCATATATATATATATATATATATATATATATATATATATATATATAAGTTGTTCTCTTTTTAAAATTTTGATATACAGTTTCTTCTAACAGATCAAAATATACCCTAAATCACTAGTGTATGGCTTTGTTCTAGTCTCCTGCCTGATCACATTCTCTCCCTTTTTTTTCTTTTTTTTTAATCTTCTTTCTTTTTTCAAACAACTTCTTATCTTATAAATTCCTTTAATAAAATCTTTTATAATTTTCATCTTTACAGTCATCTTCCATCCCTTCATTGTATCAACCCTTATTTTGTACATATATAAGTCTTTCATCCTTTAAAATTTTAGGAGGCACTTTCTTCTAACAGACCAAAATACACCCAAAATCTAGTGTGTAGCACTGATCTATGCACCAGCCTGATCATATTTGATCATATTCTGATTTTTTTGTTTTGTTCAGTTTTTGTTTGTTTTTATCTTTATCTTTTTTTTTTTTTCTCTTTCTTTTTTCTTTCTTTCCCTTTCTTTTCCCCTGGTTTCAGGTCTTTTCTGATTTGTATAGAGTATATTTGCTGGGGATGTTGTTAACCTGTTAGCATTTTGTTCTCTCATTCATCTATTCTCCCCTGGACAAAATGACAAGATGAAAGAAATCACCTCAGCAAAAAGAACAAGAGGTATTACCGTCTGCCAGGGACCTACTCAATATGGACATTAGTACAATGTCGGACCTAGAGTTCAGAATCATGACTTTAAAGATACTAGCTGGGCTTGTAAAAAGCGTGGAGGTTATTAGAGAAACCCTTTCTGGAGAAATAAAAGAACTAAAATCTAACCAAGTCGAAATCAAAAAGGCCATTAATGAGGTGCAATCAAAAATGGGGGCACTACCTGCTAGGATAAATGAGGCAGAAGAGACAATCAGCGATATAGAAGACCAAATGATGGAAAATAAAGAGGCTGAGAAAAAGAGAGATAAACAACTACAGGATCACGAGGGCAGAATTCGAGAGATAAGTGATACGATAAGACGAAACAACATTAGAATAATTGGGATCCCAGAAGAAGAAGAAAGAGAAAGAGGGGCAGAAGGTTATATTGGAGCAAATTATAGCAGAGAACTTCCCTAATGTGGGGAAGGAAAAAAGCATCAAAAGCCAGGAGGCACAAAGAACCCCTCTCAAAATCAATAAAAATAGGTCAACACCCCGACATCCAATAGTAAAACTTCAAGTCTCAGAGACAAAGAGAAAATCCTGAAAGCAGCTTGGGAGAAGAGATATGTAACCTACAATGGTAAAAATATTAGATTGGCAACAGACCTATCCACAGAGACCTGGCAGGCCAGAAAGGACTGGCATGAGATCTTCAGAGCACTAAACGAGAAAAATCCCTGCAGCCAAGAATACTATATCCAGCTAGGCTGTCATTAAAAATAGAAGGAGAGATAAAAAGCTTCCAGGACAAACAAAATCTAAAGGAATTTGCAAACACGAAACCAGCCCTCCAAGAAATATTGAAAGGGGTCCTCTAAGCAAAGAGAGAGCCTAAAAGCAGCATAGATCAGAAAGGAACACAGACAATATACAGTCACAGTCACCTTACAGGCAATACAATGGCACTAAATCCATACCTTTCAATAGTTACCCTGAATGTAAATGGGCCAAATGCCCCAATCAAAAGACACAGCCTATCAGATTGGGTTAAAAAACAAGACCCATCGATATGCTGTCTGCAAGAGACTCATTTTAGACCCAAAGACACCCCCAGATTGAAAGTGAGGGGGTGGAAAACAATTTACCATGCTAATGGACACCAAAAGAAAGCTGGGGTGGCAATCCTTATATCAGACAAATTAGATTTTAAAACAAAGACTGTGATAAGAGATGAGGAAGGACACTATATCCTACTTAAAGGGTCCATCCAACAAGAAGATCTAACAATTGTAAATCTGTATGCCCCTAACATGGGAGCAGCCAATTATATAAGGCAATTAATAACAAAAGCAAAGAAACACATTGAGAACAATACAATAATAGTGGGGGACTTTAACACCCCCCTGACTGAAATGGACAGATCATCTAAGCAAAAGATCAACAAGGACATAAAGACTTTAAATGAAACACTGGACCAAATGGACTTCACAGACATATATATTCAGAACATTCCATCCCAAAGCAACGGAATACACATTCTTCTCTAGTGCCCATGGAGCATTCTCCAGACTAGATCACATCCTAGGTCACAAATCAGGTCTCAACCGGTACCAAAAGATTGGGATCATTCCCTGCATATTTTCAGACCACAATGCTTTGAAACTAGAACTCAATCACAAGAGGAAAGCCAGAAAGAACTCAAATACATGGAGGCTAAAGAGCATCCTACTAAAGAATGAATGGGTCAACCAGGAAATTAAAGAAGAATTAAAAAGATTCATGGAAACCAATGAAAATGAAAACACAACTGTTCAAAATCTTTGGGATACAGCAAAGGCAGTCCTGAGAGGAAAGTATATAGCAATACAAGCCTTTCTCAAGAAACAAGAAAGGTCTCCAATACACAACCTAACCCTACACCTAAAGGAGCTGGAGAAAGAACAGCAAATAAAGCCTAAACCCAGCAGGAGAAGAGAAATAATAAAGATCAGAGCAGAAATCAATGAAATAGAAACCAAAAGAACAGTAGAACAGATCCACGAAACTAGGAGCTGGTTCTTTGAAAGAATGAACAAGATTGCTAAACCCCTGGGCAGACTTATCCAAAAGAAAAGAGAAATGACCCAAATCCACAAAATCATGAATGAAAGAGGAGAGATCACAAGCAACACCAAAGAAATACAAACAATTATAAGAACATATTATGAGCAACTCTATGCCAGCAAATTAGATAACCTGGAAGAAATGGGTGCATTCCTAGAGATGTATCAACAACCAAAACTGAACCAGGAAGAAATAGAAAACCTGAACAGATCTATAACCACGAAGGAAATTGAAGCAGTCATCAAACATCTCCCAAGAAACAAAAGCCCAGGGCCAGATGGCTTCCCAGGGGAATTCTATCAGACATTTAAAGAAGAATTAATACCTATTCTCCTGAAACTGTTCCAAAAAATAGAAATGGAAGGAAAACTTCCAAATTCATTTTATGAGGCCACCATTACCTTGATCCCAAAACCAGACAAAGATCCCATCAAAAAAGAGAATTACAGACCAATATCCTTGATGAACATGGATGCAAAAATTCTCACCAAAATACTAGCCAATAGGATCCAACAGTACATTAAAAGGATTATTCACCACGACCAAGTGGGATTTATCCCTGGGCTGCAAGGCTGGTTCAACATCCGCAAATCAATCAACGTGATACAATACATTAACAAAAGAAAGAGCAAGAATCATATGATCCTCTCAATAGATGCAGAAAAAGCATTTGACAAAGTACAGCATCCTTTCTTGATCAAAACTCTTCAGAGTATAGGGATAGAGGGTACATACCTCAATATCATAAAAGCCATCTATGAAAAACCTACAGCGAATATCATTCTCAATGGGGAAAAGCTGAGAGCTTTTCCCCTAAGGTCAGGAACGTGGCAGGGATGTCCACTCTCACCACTGCTATTCCACATAGTATTAGAAGTCCTAGCCACAGCAATCAGACAACAAAAAGAAATCAAAGGCATCCAAATCGGCAAAGAGGAAGTCAAACTCTCACTCTTTGCAGATGATATGATACTTTATGTGGAAAACCCAAAAGACTCCACCCCAAAACTGCTAGAACTCATACAGGAATTCAGTCAAGTAGCAGACTATAAAATCAATGCACAGAAATCAGTGGCATTCCTATACACCAACAACAAGACAGAAGAGAGACAAATCAAGGAGTCGATCCCATTCACAATTGCACCCAAAACCATAAGATACCTAGGAATAAATTTAACCAAAGAGGCAAAGGATCTGTACTCAGAAAACTATAAAATACTCAGGAAAGAAATTGAAGAAGACACAAAGAAATGGAAAAACGTTCCATGCTCATGGATTGGAAGAACCAACATTGTGAAGATGTCAATGCTACCTAGAGCAACCTACACATTCAATGCAATCCCCATCAAAATACCATCCACTTTTTTCAAAGAAATGGAACAAATAATCCTAAAATTTGTATGGAACCAGAAGAGACCCCGAATAGCCAGAGGAATATTGAAAAAGAAAAGCAAAGCTGGCGGCATCACAATTCCGGACTTCCAGCTCTATTACAAAGCTGTCATCATCAAGACAGTATGGTACTGGCACAAAAACAGACACATAGATCAATGGAACAGAATCGAGAGCCCAGAATGGACCCTCAACTCTATGGTCAACTCATCTTTGACAAAGCAGGAAAGAATGTCCAATGGAAAAAAGACAGTCTCTTCAACAAATGGTGTTGGGAAAATTGGACAGCCACATGCAGAAGAATGAAACCGGACCATTTCCTTACACCACACACAAAAATAGACTCCAAATGGTTGAAAGACCTAAACGTGAGACAGGAGTCCATCAAAATCCTAAAGGAGAAAACAGGTAGCAACCTCTTCGACCTCAGCCGCAGCAACTTCTTCCTAGAAACATCACCAAAGGCACGGGAAGCCAGGGCAAAAATGAACTATTGGGATTTCATCAAGATAAAAAGCTTTTGCACAACAAAAGAAACAGTCCACAAAACCAAAAGAACCGTCAGAATGGGAGAAAATATTTGCAAATGACATATCAGATAAAGGGCTAGTATCCAAAATGTATAAAGAACTTATCAAACTCAACACCCAAAGAACAAATAATCTAATCAAGAAATGGGCAGATGACATGAACAGACATTTTTCCAAAGAAGACATCCAAATGGCCAACAGACACATGAAAAAGTGCTCAACATCGCTCGGCATCAGGGAAATCCAAATCAAAACCTCAATGAGATACCACCTCACACCCGTCAGAATGGCTAAAATTAACAAGTCAGGGAACGACAGATGTTGGCGGGGATGTGGAGAAAGGGGAACCTTCCTCCACTGTTGGTGGGAATGCAAGCTGGTGCAACCACTCTGGAAAACATTATGGAGGTTCCTCAAACAGTTGAAAATAGAGCTACCATTCAATCCAGCAATTGCACACTGGGTATTTACCCCAAAGATACAAATGTAGGGATCCGAAGGGGTACGTGCACCCCAATGTTTATAGCAGCAATGTCCACAATAGCCAAACTGTGGAAAGAGCCAAGATGTCCATCGACAGATGAATGGATAAAGAAGAGGTGGTATATATACACAATGGAATATTATGCAGCCATCAAAAGGAATGAGATCTTGCCATTTGCAACGACATGGATGGAACTGGAGGGTGTTATGCTGAGTGAAATAAGTCAATCAGAGAAAGACAGGTATCATATGACCTCACTGATATGAGGAATTCTTAATCTCAGGAACAAACTGAGGGTTGCTGGAGTGGTGGGGGGTGGGAGGGATGGGGTGGCTGGGTGATAGACATTGGGGAGGGTATGTGCTATGGTGAGCGCTGTGAATTGTGTAAGACTGTTGAATCACAGATCTGTACTTCTGAAACAAATAACGCAACATATTTTAAGAAAAAAGAAAAAGAAGAAGATAGCAGGAGAGGAAGAATGAAGGGGAGTAAGTCAGAGGGGGAGACGAACCAGGAGAGATGATGGACTCTGAGAAACAAACTGAGGTTTCTAGAGGGGAGGAGGGTAGGGGGATGTGTTAGCCTGGTGATGGGTATTAAAGAGGGCACATTCTGCATGGAGCACTGGGTGTTATGAACAAACAATGAATCATGGAACACTACACCAAAACAAATGATGTAATATATGGTGATTAACATAACAATAAAAAATTTTAAAAAAAGGCAAAAAAAAAAACTGTTCTTAGTATAGGGATAGAGGATCCATACCTCAATATCATAAAAGCCATCTATGAAAAACCTACAGCAAATATCATTCTCAATGGGGAAAAGCTGAGAGCTTTCCCCCTAAGGTCAGGAACGCGACAGGGATGTCCACTCTCACCACTGCTATTCCACATAGTATTAGAAGTCCTAGCCACAGCAATCAGACAACAAAAAGAAATCAAAGGCATCCAAATCAGCAAAGAGGAAGTCAAACTCTCACTCTTTGCAGATGATATGATACTGTATGTGGAAAACCCAAAAGACTCCACCCCAAAACTGGTAGAACTCATACAGGAATTCAGTCAAGTAGCAGGATATAAAATCAATGCACAGAAATCAGTGGCATTCCTATACACCAACAACAAGACAGAAGAGAGACAAATCAAGGAGTCGATCCCATTCACAATTGCACCCAAAACCATAAGATACCTAGGAATAAATTTAACCAAAGAGGCAAAGGATCTGTACTCAGAAAACTATAAAATACTCAGGAAAGAAATTGAAGAAGACACAAAGAAATGGAAAAACGTTCCATGCTCATGGATTGGAAGAACCAACATTGTGAAGATGTCAATGCTACCTAGAGCAACCTACACATTCAATGCAATCCCCATCAAAATACCATCCACTTTTTTCAAAGAAATGGAACAAATAATCCTAAAATTTGTATGGAACCAGAAGAGACCCCAAATAGCCAGAGGAATGTTGAAAAAGAAAAGCAAAGCTGGTGGCATCACAATTCCAGACTTCCAGCTCTATTACAAAGCTGTCATCATCAAGACAGTATGGTACTGGCACAAAAACAGACACATCGATCAATGGAACAGAACCGAGAGCCCAGAAATGGACCCTCAACTCTATGGTCAACTAATCTTTGACAAAGCAGGAAAGAATGTCCAATGGAAAAAAGACAGTCTCTTCAACAAATGGTGTTGGGAAAATTGGACAGCCACATGCAGAAGAATGAAACTGGTGGAAGGAAATGTCCTTACACCACACACCAAAATAGACTCCAAATGGTTGAAAGACCTAAACGTGAGACAGGAGTCCATCAAAATCCTAAAGGAGAACACAGGCAGGAACCTCTTTGACCTCAGCCACAGCAACTTCTTCCTAGAAACATCGCCAAAGGCAAGGGAAGCAAGGGCAAAAATGAACTATTGGGATTTCATCAAGATAAAAAGCTTTTGCACAGCAAAAGAAACAGTCCACAAAACCCAAAGACAACTGACAGAATGGGAGAAGACATTTGCAAATGACATATCAGATAAATGGCTAGTATCCAAAATCTATAAAGAACTTATCAAACTCAACACCCAAAGAACAAATAATCCAATCAAGAAATGGGCAGAAGGCGTGAACAGACATTTTTCCAAAGAAGACATCCAAATGGTCAACAGACACATGAAAAAGTCGTCAGCATCGCTCAGCATCAGGAAAATCCAAATCAAAACCTCAATGAGATACCATCTCACACCAGTCAGAATGGCTAAAATTAACAAGTCAGGAAACAACAGATGTTGGCAGGGATGTGGTGAAAGGGGAACCCTCCTACACTGTTGGTGGGAATGCAAGCTGGTGCAACCACTCTGGAAAACAGTATGTAGGTTCCTCAAGCAGTTGATAATAGAGCTACCATACGACCCAGCAATTGCACTACAGGGTATTTACGACAAAGATACAAATGTAGGTATCCGAAGGGGTACGTGCACCCCAATGTTTATAGCAGCAATGTCCACAATAGCCAAACTGTGGAAAGAGCCAAGATGTCCATTGACAGATGAATGGCTAAAGAAGAAGTGGTATATATACACAATGGAATATTATGCAGCCATCAAAAGGAATGAGATCTTGCCATTTGCAACGATGTGGATGGAACTGGAGGGTGTTATGCTGAGTGAAATAAGTCAATCAGAGAAAGACATGTATCATATGACCTCACTGATATGAGGAATTTTTAATCTCAGGAAACAAACAGGGTTGCTGGAGTGGTGGGGGGTGGGAGGGATGGGGTGTCTGGGTGATAGACATTGGGGAGGGTATGTGCTATGGTTAGCGCTGTGAATTGTGCAAGACTGTTGAATCACAGGTCTGTACTTCTGAAACAAACAATGCAATATATGTTAAGAATAAGAAAAGAAGAAGAAGATAGCAGGAGGGGAAGAATGAAGGGGAGTAAGTCGTAGGGGGAGAGGAACCATGAGAGACGATGGACTCTGAAAAACAAGCTGAGGGTTCTAGAGGGGAGGGGGGTGGGGGATGGGTTAGCCTGGTGATGGGTATTAAAGAGGGCACATTCTGCATGGAGCACTGGTTGTTATGCACAAACAATGAATCATGGAACACTACATCAAAATTAATGATGTAATGTATGGTGATTAACATAACAATACAAAAATAAAAAAACAATTAAAAAAAAGATACTGCCTCCTATTATCTGTCTCATTTTGTAGTTATTCTTTCTTTTGTGCTTATTTTATTCTTTTTATTCTTTTATTTCATTCTGGGTTGGTATGGATAGGAGAGAAATGAGTACACTGTTTCCTGCCGTGAACTAGATAATTTCTGTTATATTATCAAGGTATTATTTGTGACTTTTTACATTTCTATATGGAAAATTCTATATGGAAAGAACTTTAAAAACAAATACAGAAGACAAAATGCATCACCCAATTTTATATGCATCACCTAATTTTATCCATTTTTAAGACTTTGCTATATTTGCTTTATCCAATATTTTAAACATTTTTTTCTTTTGATAAAGTATTGTATGGCAAATCTTAGATGTCAAGTTATTTCATTCTTACAAACTTCAGTGGACATTATTTTTTAAAATGACATTTTCTTATACAACTGTAGTACCATTATCAGTGACAAAATCAATATTTCCTTGATGCATCTAATATTCAGTCTGTACTTATATGTTCACAATTGTCCTCAAAATGATTCCTTACAGTATTTTTTAAAGACTTTTTTTAAAATTTATTTTTGTGCGTGAGAGAGAAAGAGAGCGAGCATGAGCAGGGGGAGGGGCAGAGGGAGAAGCAGACTCCCCACTGAGCAGGGAACCTGATGCGGGTATTTATCCCAGGACCCTGGGGTCATGACCTGAGCCAAAGGCAGGCACTTAACTGACTGAGCCACCCTGGCGCCCAATATTTTTCTTTCTTTTCTCTCTCTTTTTCTCTATCACTGCCTTCCTTCCTTCTGTCCTCCCTCCCTCTCTCCCTCTCTTTCTTTCTTGAACTCAGCATTCAAACATGGTCCACACTTGGAATTTCATTGTTAAATCTCTTAAGTATATTTATATCTAAAGCTGTTGCCCTCCCCCACCCCGCCTTATTTCTCCTGCCGTTGATTTCTTACTGAAATGGAGCCAATTGTCTTACAGACACCTGATTTATCTCTCTGCTTTTTCACAGTGTCATATGTCGTATAAATGGGAGTTCATTCTAAAGTTTTGAATAAATTCAGGCACACTTTCTTGTTAAGAAGTCTTAGTGCTGTAGGGAGCTCGACATTACCACATATTAGGAGGCATGTGTTTGGTTGTTCCCACCAATTGCTTGGTGGGTTCAGGTGATAATAGCTCGATACCTTTATTGTAATGTTTCTCTTTAACCTGTGTTTGGATGGGTCTACTCAGTGATGACCTTTGCTTAATTATTATTTCACTGGGTATTGCAAAATGATGATTTTTAAAAATAACTTTATTGGGGCGCCTGGGTGGCTCAGTCGTTGGGCGTCTGCCTTCGGCTCAGGTCATGATCCCAGAGTCCTGGGATCGAGCCCTGCACCGGGCTCCCTGCTCAGCGGGAAGCCTGCTTCTCCCTCTCCCACTCCCTCTGCTTGTGTTCCCTTTTTCGCTGTGTCTCTCTCTGTCAAATAAATAAAATCTTAAAAAAAATAACTTTATCATTTCTTCTACATTTAGTAGTTGGGAATGTTCTGTAAAAAAAACCTTTGCTTTCTCAGCTAGGCTTACCCAGAGATAGTTTGTTTAGGAAAAACAGAATACATACTTTTCTTTCCTCTTAGTTTCCAATGTTCAGAGTAAGTGGTGCCCAGTGGTAATCATTGTTTCTGTAACAATTATTGTTCTTTAGATTTCTTCAATTGCCATGTTGATTTTTTTTTCTCTGACACAATCATTGTTTTTTTGTTTTTGTTTTTAAAGATTTATTTATTTATTTGAGAGAGAGAGAGAGAGACAACATGAGCAGGGGCGAGGAACAGAGGGAGGAGAAGCAGACTCCCCACTGAGCCAGAAGCAACAGGAGGCTCCATCCCAGGACCCTGAGATCATGACCTGAGCTGAATGCAGATGCTTAAATGACTGAGCCACCCAGACACCCCACAATCACTGTTTAAAAGTGTATTAAAATTGTCAGGTGGTAGGGTATTTTGATATCTGGTGTGTTGTTAGTTTCTAGTTTTATTTCTTATTTATTAATTTTTTATAACCTTCATTGGGGTATAACTGAAATGTGATAAATTTCACTTATTTATAGTGTTCCCTTTGATCATTTTTGCCTTATGCATATGTAACACCTTCACAACAATCAAAATAAACAAATAGTTCCATTACTTCCAAAAGATTCTTTGAGTACCCCTTTGTAATCCATTCTTCCCTCCCCAAGCAATCACTGCTCTACTTTTAGTCATTAGGAATTAGTTTACATTTTCTAGAATTTGATAGAAATTTAATCATATGATACATATCCTTTATTGCCTGGCTTCTTTTACACAGCATAGAGATTTTGAAATTCATTCACGTTGTTGTTTATACCAGTAGTTTGTTCATTTTTATTGCTGAGCAGCATGCTATTATATGAATACATCACAACTCGTTTATCCATTTGCCAGTTGATAGACATTTGGGTTGCTTCCAGTTTGAGCAATTACAAATAAAGCTGCTATTTTTATTCTTGTGTAAGTCTGGGTAGATTTATGTTTCCTTTTCTCTTGGGTAAAGACCTAGGAGTGGAATTTTTTGTCATATTATAGGTATATTTCTAACATTTTAAAGACCAACGAGGTCTTTTTTTTTAAATCTACTTTGTAGATCTCAGTTTTAACTGGTGTGTTCCGAGCTTTGCTGTCCAATAGAGTAGCTGCTAGCTACATGTAGCTATTGAGCTATTGAGCCTTGTCTGAATTGATATGTGCTTTAAGTGTAAAATATATATTGGATTTCAAAGACAGTCCAAAAACAGAATGTGATATAGTTCATTTATAATTTTTATATTGATTGCATGTTGAAACAATAAGAATTTGGCTATAAAGATTTCTATGTGCCTGCTAGAAAATTCTAAATGACAAAGATGGCTTGCAGTGTATTTTTATTGGCAGTGTTTAACATTTAATGTAATTATATATGTAGATTTAAGTCTGCCATTTTGTTATTTTCTATTTGTTCCTCTCTGTTTCTTACTTCTCTGTTCAGTATTTTTCACAGTCCTTAGGTGGTTGCTTTGGCTGGTGGGGGGGGGTGCGGGGGGCGGGGGGACAGGCATTTTACCTGAAGTTTTAGTTGTAATTAGCAGAAGGGATGGGCTGCAGTGAGTCTATATCCCCATAACAGAAGTGGCACTAGCATGATTACATTTAATAAGAGGCTTTTGCTAGTTCTACTTCTACTTATTTTAACTTACTGAGTTACTTACCTGACCTAATATAGAACTCTGCTTTCCTTATGTAATGGTTGAATGGTGATCCTCAACCCCCTCCAAAATATCTATTTATGAATGTGACCTTATTTGGGAAAAAAAGGGTTTTTGCAGATATAATAGTTAAGGATCTGGAGATGAGATCATCCTGGATTATCCATGTGGGCCCTAAATCAAATGATAAGGGTCCTTATAAGAAGGGTGCCTGGGTGGCTCAGTAAGTTAAGTGTCTGTATTTGGCTCAGGTCATGATCCCAGGGTCCTGAGATTGAGCCCTGCGTGCGGCTCCCTGCTCAGTGGGAAGCCTGCTTCTCCCTCTCCTCCCTGCTCATGTTCTCTCTCGTTATCTTTGCTACTATCTCTGTCTCTCTGTCTCTCTCTCTCTCAAATAAATAAATAAAATCTTAAAAAAAAAAGAAGGGGAAAAGACACAGAGATACTGAGAAGAAGGTAATTGAAAATGGAAGCAGAGATTGGAGGAATGTGTCTACAAGCCAAAAATGCCAGATTGCCAGCAGCTACAAGAAACTGAGAGAAAAGCATGGAATGGATTCTTCCTCAGAGATCTCAGAAGAAACTAACACAAAATGGCTAAAATTAACAAGGCAAGAAACAACAAATGTTGGAGAGGTTGTGGAGAAAGGGAAACCCTCTTACACTGTTGGTGGGAATGCAAGCTGGTACAGTCACTTTGGAAAACAGTACAGAGGTTCCTCAAGAAGTTAAAATTAGAGCTACCCTATGACCCAGCAATTGCACTACTGGGTATTTACCCCAAAGATATAGATGTAGTGAAAAGAAGGGGCACATGCACCCCAGTGCTCATAGCAGCAACGTCCACAATAGCCAAACTGTGGAAGGAGATGAGATGCCCTTCAACAGATGAATAGATAGAGATGTGGGCCATATATACAATGGAATATTACTCAGCCATCAGAAAGGGCAAATGCCCACCATTTGCATCGACATGGATGGAACTGGAGGGGATTATGCTAAGTGAAATAAGTCAAGCACAGAAAGACAATTGTCATATGGTTTCACTCATATGGGGAATATGAGGAATAGTGCAGAGCACCACAGGGGAAGAGAGAGGGAAAAGTAAACGGGAAGAAATCAGAGAGGGAGACAAACCATGAGAGACTCTGGACTCCAGGAAACAAACTGAGGGTTGCGGAAGGGAGGGGGGTGGGGAGGTGGGGTAACTGGGTGATGGGCATTAAGGAAGGCATGTGATCTGATGAGAACTGGTTGTTATATGCAACTAATGAATTATTGAACATTACATCAAAAACTAATGATGTACTATACGTTGGCTAATTGAATTTAAATAAAAAAAAGAAAGAAAGAAACTAACACTGCTGATAGCTTGCTTTTGACTTCTGGATGCCAGAACTTTGAGAAAATGAAGTAATTCTTCCTGTTTTAAGCCACTCGGTTAGTGGCAATTTGTTACAGTAGCCCTAAGAAACTAATATACCTTACTATTTTTTTTCCACTTAATCTATCATGGACTAAGATAGGCTTGCCAGTTATTAGCTATTTAAGTTTCAGATATACTGAAACTTCTCAGATTTTTGATCTCGGACCTCTTAGGCAACATAGGAACATTGTTTCCCAGATAGTGCCTACATTTTGTTGTTGCTGCTTATTGATAAGAAGGTACTCACGTGTGAGCAAAGTGTAGTATTTACTACTTGACTTGAACATATTACAAGAACAAGGGGAAAAATAAGATCTTCAAAATATTTTGCAGTGGTTAGTGATCTAGTTGACCTCCTAGCGATGTTTTAAAGAAGGCATTTGAAATTTCTTAAACATTACTTGAAGTATTTATATATGAACTCTGTAACCCACTTTTCGCTAATGATTTAGTTGGTTGGTTGACCAAAATTTAGGTTCAGTGGTGGCTTACATTAATGAGGTTGAGCTGCCTGAACACCCCTGATGTAATGTAAGAGGACCTTCACTAAGGCATTGACAGGTACATTGGTGAGGAGAGCAGGAGTAGCCTTGAAAATCTCTATTCTCTGTCACCTATGATGGCGAGAGGCTGGCTCATCCATTTCACCAGGGGCAATGGAGTAGCAGAGGCTGTGGCAGCTCCTCATCACCAAAGATAAGATGGACACATTTACCTTAAGAGATAACAGGTTCAAAGTTCCAGCATAATTTGTCCTGAAGGGATCTTCGGTGGGGGCTATTGGTCACAGTGTCCTTGGGATTGAAGTAGATTGACAGCCTACTTAAATGTTTTGGATCCAAATAACAGAAAAATATTTTCAAGTCTGGGCTATTGGAAGCCAATTATCATACTCAGAGTCTTTTGAGAAGGGGAGATCAGACTTTTCTAAGGCAGGATTCTGCACAACTGACACAAGATTGTATTGTAGATTCTCCCCCAAGTTGTTTGCCAGAGTGACTGCATATCGGGAAGAAGGAAATACTCTGGCCTTTCAAGGATTATCAGACACTAGCTCTAAGTTGTAATATCTAAGAATTCAAAGTGCTATTTTGTTCCACCTTTCAGAGTGAGGCTCATGGTGCGATGATACGTGGAAGAAGGACTCAAGTGGAAACCACTGCAACTTCCTCTTGCTGTCCCAATAGTGGGCCCTGTACCCCTTTGGATTGTGCCATCAGAGTAGAGAAATTCAAGGGCACTGAAACCTAACAATTTCTATTTACTTTTTTAGAGGTCTTGGTCCTATCTCCATGGTGCATCTACAAGCTGAGAAATACCAGCACCAGTCAAGCAGAGGCCCCTACTCAGAGTTTGAGTTTCAGCTCCATGAAGCTCTTCTTGGAAGAATCTTAAGTTTAATAATTCCAACCTCCTCCTTTCCATCCTGTAGAAGTGGTAGCTGCCTCCTGAAGTCACTGTTTTTATAATTCCCTGATGCTCTGTTTGGCTGTTTAGTTCTTTAATAGTACAATAAAGAGCTTGACTCCATACATTTTAATGGGTATCATTTGTCCTCCTTCTGCTTGAATCTGGACAAGCTGATAAGAAAGCCCAGGGCTCCCTCCTTTGGGTCTGGTGGGAAGTTTAAACCACACAAGCCCCCACCTATAGGGAACCCACACCTTGGTTCCACTCCGTCCTCTAGCCACAACGAAGACCCCAAGCCTGTCTCCTGTCTGTTCTCTCCAGCCTTTTTCAGACATGCCTGGAATCTTTGTTCTACCTAGAAAAATTCATTATTTGAGTAATAAAACTTTCATAACCTTCTTGGTATATGGGGCGTATCATCAGCCTTGACATTTGAAGAAAATTTTGGGGTGGATGTCCTGTAGTTTACATTTTGCTAAATGAATTTTTATGCTATGAGAGTTGATAAATATCAACAGTTACTGGAGTGTCATTGTGCATTTTATTCTCTATAATTTTAAATGGTTTAATACCTTTTAAAATGCTTTCTCTCTCTTTTTTTTTTTTTTGCTTTTAACATACTCCATCTGATATTGAGAGCGTGACCTATTATTTTTGTGGTTGTTGCTATTTGCTTGGTATTTTTAGATCTTATTTTTAAAATATTTCAAATTTTCAGAGCCGTTGGTACTGTAGATTTAATTCTTGTATGTAGCAGAGTTCAGTTTGCTTTGAGGTACAATCAGAAAGTCTTTTTTTTCTTAATGGGTGAGTTTAGTCCATTGGTGGGTCTCAATATGATAGATATGTTTCGTGTTAATTCCATCAACATAATTTGTTATCCTCCTTCTTTTCTATGTGTATGTGTGTTTTAATATATTTCATTAGACAGCTTGGTTTTCTTTTATTTTTTACGTATGTGTGATTAATTGCTAATTTGGCAGCTTTGTATTTTTATTTTAGTGGTTGCCTTTATGCCAGTACCTATTTCTAATTCAATTCACTGTCTCTGCATCTTCTGTATATTTAGACAGTATTTATCGACAATTAAATATGAGCAATGAATATATACTGTACTTCCTCTTTCTTCCTTCCCCTACTTTTCCTACGAAAATCAATATTATTTAACTGTATTACTTTTCTTAGTGTTTATGCTTATTATTTAGTAAACATATTACTTGGATTATTGGCTCTTATTTAAAGGCTGATAGAGACTACTCATCAAAGTCACCAAGATTTATGAATTCAGATTATAACTGAAAATGTTTTAAAGGATTCCTAGAAATATTTGTGGTGGGGAAAACCATGAAAGGGTCATGGAGGGGCACCTGGGTGGCTCAGTTGGTTAAGCATGTGCCTTTGGCTCAGGTCATGATCTCAGGATGGCTCAGGTCATGATCTCAAGATGGCTCAGAACATGATCTCAAGATGGCTCAGGTCATGATCTTAGGGTCCTGAGATTGAGCCCTGCCACTGGCGCCCTGATCAGTGGGGAGTCTGTTTCCTCTCTCCCTTTGCCCCTCCCCCCCTCAAATCAATATATAAAATCTTAAAAAAAAAAAAAGAAAAAGAAAGAGTTAGGGATTTTTGCTGATTAGAGGTGGTGTTGGTAGACCTTCAAGGTATGGAATCCTAGTCTTAAGGAGCCAAGGATATATACAACAATATTAAAAATCAGGATATCTGGACTATAATTGTAAAAATATACACTCTTGATCTATCTAGTTTTTTTCAAATCTGTAAAATTTTCTTCCCATTATTATTATTACTCTCATTATCAATGCATGTCTGGGTTTCTGGATTCTCCACAAAGGGAGAGAGAACTAGCAAAGAACGGAGAACAAGTTTTCTTTTTATTCTTACTTAGCGTGGCCGAACAAGGCTTATCACTGATTCCATTTCTCTTACCCAGTTCCATCATTTTTATAGTTATTGAAATTCCTCCTAGATTTTGGAAGTTGCTTAAATTTCAGTCCTACAATTTTATCTTTTTTAGTCTTTTTATATATTTTAGTGATGAGTTTAGAAAGAATATGACAGGTTCTGCTTAACTATTTGGTCCCTTCTCAGTTCCTAAACTTGAACATTATTAACCCATTGATCTTTGACAAACACCCTGTTTGACGAATTACTGCTGGGAGCTATAATGTATTTTTCACTTCTACAAAGAGCAAACATCCACAGTTTTCATTATGTCTTTCTTTTTATCAGAGTTTTAACTCTAAGCAACCATAGCATCAACTGGAATTAAACATAAATCATGGGGTGCCTGGGTGGTTCAGTTGGTTAAGCATCTGCCTTCAGCCTTCAAGTCATGATCCCAGGGTCCTGGGATTGAGTCCCACATCGGGCTCCCTCTGCCCCTCTCCCCTGCTCATGCTCTCTCTCTCTCTCTCTCTCTCTCAAATAATAAATAAAATCTTTTTAAAAAATTTAAAAAAAACCCATAAATCGTTATTTCTCAACTGCTTTTAGATTTCTCGAGTAGTAAGTAGTACTTACTCTGCTTAAATAGATATCAAGTTTCTCCCACATTTTTATGAATGTGACTGACTAAGTCATAATTTTAAATTACTGGTGTTATATCTATGTCAAGTAAACCCAACTGATTTGAAAGTGAGCAGTTGAATGTTTAGCTGTTTCTATTAAAAAAAAGTAGAGCAAGCAACTTTGAAATATTTTTATCTTGAATTTCAACTTGAGAAGTATTTTGCATAACTAATGATGGTTAAAACCTGAATTTTTCCAGGAAAAATAAAATATAATTGAGAATTTTTATAATACAATAAATAAACGCATATATTTTAAGGCTAAAGATTCTAATTCAAAAAAAAGCAACTAATTTAGGAGAATTCTACTTCATATTCATAAATTTTGCTATGCACATTGTTGAAAATAGGAAAAGGATGAAGAGATGGAGTAGATGCCAAGGATGTCTTCTTATGGGCCTTGAGATCTGAGATTTTTGTAGCATTGCACTTTTGAACTACCTGATCATCAATAAAACCTATAAATCTGGCAATGCCTGTACTGCCTGGTGATCAAAATATACTCAGCATGCCTATTGCAAAGGACTAAAATGAAAAGTATGATTTGCACTTGTAATGGAGGTATTGCTGGCTAGATACAGTGTCATTTTTTGGCTGCAGCAATTTGGACAGCAGGGAGAGAGGAGTTATGTATTGCCATCTTCTGGTCAGTTTCATCAATGCCCCTCAGTGCTTCATGGGGGAGGGGGAGGGATGAGGTTTAAAAATAGACTGTTAATGTGGCTGACTTTTCCAAACTAACGCTTTTATCAGTACAAATATATGTGTTTATTAAACTAACAATATAAATTGTGACCCAATTTTAGACATAGATGGTTTTTAAGTTTCAAATGGCTGGGATTGTGATTGTTTCCTTCATCACTGCCTCCCTAGTACCTACCACTACTTACGGCACATGTGGGTATTCAGTATATAGATGTTGAATAATAATAGATTTTGTTACTGTCTTTATATAGTCATGACTTTATTTTTCAGAATTAAATGGAAATTGATTCCTGAGTCTGAGGCCTCTGGGCTCTCTCAACAGTTTTCTAAGTTCTTCAGCTTGTTTCTTGTTTCATCCAACATATTCCTGCTACTTTTGGGTGTTAAAAAGCCCCAGCCTTCTGCTAAAGGAGTGAGTTTCTTCCTCTTCCAAATATCCTGTCTTTTCCAGTGTCCAGGTTAATTTCAGGCACCTGATGCTTTCTCCATGGAATATACAGACAATACCTGAGATTCCTCCCTAGCTCTGAAGTTTTCTCTCTTTGACTCCTTTATTCTCTATTATGGAAGATTTGGCCATAATGACATGTGACTTGTGTTATCCTTTACATACGTTCCCCCAGAAACTGGGATGCCTCTTTCTGATGAATGATCTCAGAGAATGCACATTTTAGTTTTAGATACAAATAACTTATTGCAAATTTCACTTACAGAATCTGGAGGGATTTAACATCATCTGGTTCAACCTATGCATTTTGTGTTTCACAAACAGTGGCGCATCAATTTAGAGTGACTTTAAGGTTATAGCACACACCAGGAGTAGATGTTTTCAGCCATTTTGACATCTTTTTTCCTTTGGATCTTTTAGACATATTTGCCTCTCTAGCACAGGAAAAATAGTTTTATAGAAAACTAGTTTTCTAGAAAACTGGTTCCTCACAGTCTTGTAGTGAGAAATGATTTTTCCTTCCCTATTTGATTCCTTCCCTATATGATTATGCTTCATACTTGTTCCCAGTGTGTTCCTAGGAGAAACTTCATCTGATATTAGCTTTTCTCCTTTCTACCCCTTTCTACCCCTTTCTACCCTTGGTTATATGTACTTTGTTTTTTTTTTTAAATCATCTCTCACTTCTCCTTTTCATACCAGTTTATTATCTCATTATCCTCTTCCAGATTCACTGGCTTCTTTGAGGTTGTATATTTTCCTGTCCTGGCTTGGCCATTTCCTCCCTGTCCTGTGATCCACGATCACAAACATTTTTGGTGTAAAGCTTCTGGAAGGAACTGAGGCCTTATGAGATACTTTTCCTAGCAAATAGGCTCACACTTTGTTCTAAAGTATGATTTTTATGTATGAGCAACAGCATTGCTCGTTTTCCATTTGTTAATAAAAACAATAACTACCATAGCTGAATACCTACTATGTGTCATCCACTATAAGAAGCATTTTACACACATAATTTCTAATATTTGTAAACTTCTTATGAGGCAAACATCATGTTACCCTATTTTCCAAATAAAGGGACAATGACTCAGGAACTAAAAGTAATAGGTCCAAGGTCACTTAACAGAGGTAAAATTTGAATCCAGAATTATCTAAGGCCAAATGTTGTATTCTTCTCACAAGACTTTATAACCTCTTAATACTGTAGAAGCATATTTCTACTATCTCATCACTACTTTATAAAATTTGAGCAATTCCAAAGACATTTGAAAATAATCCATATTTTCTTAGATGCCTTTTCCAAATCTGGCAATTATAGGGCAGTACTGTCCAATAAAGCTTTCTATGGTGATGGAAATTATACCTGTGGCCCCAATATGGCAGCCACTAGTCACATGTAGCTATTGAGCACATGAAATGTGTCCAGTGTGACTGACAAACTGAACTTTTAATTTAATTTAATCTTAATTAATTTAAATTTAATTTTAAGTATCCTAAACTGGCTGCCATATTGGATAGAGTGGCTATAGAATATACAAGCTTTCTTGCAAATGTTTACTATTGTACCAGCATGACAGCATCCCTTCCCCACTTTTAGATCCTCTGTTCTATTTGGCCACTTGGAAAGCACTGTGAGAAGGGCAAAAGAAGTAATTTGAGTCCTTGACTATAATATATAATAATATAATTTTGGTAATAGGTGTTAGTGAAAATTACTCTTAAATGTTAATTTCTAAGAAAATTATTATGGCATCACATTACTATATCTTTGCTCTTGCTTAGCATCGTTTCAATGAATGTTAAAAACTTAACAGTTTTGTCCTTAATTGGGACTTAATTATCTTTAATGTGTAATGTAAACGTTTCCCTTAACACCACTAATTCACAGCTTCTTTTCTGTGCTGCATGGTTTCATTTCTTGCATTTTGTTCTCATACTCTGTACTCATGCATTTAGTGTTTATGATGCAAAAAGGCTGAGGTTCTATCTTCTACACTATGGGGTATCATCTCTATATCATATCTAACTTACGTACCAAAACATTTAAAAAAAAAAAAAAGCCCCTCAAAATGAATTCAGAATAAGCTGTTATGCATATACATTTTTAAAGAGATGTTCTTCAAGAGAACCCAGAAGTGGACCCACAACTATATGGTCAACTAATCTTTGACAAAGCAGGAGAGAACATCCAATGGAAAAAAGACAGTCTCCTCAACAAATGGTGTTGGGAGAACTGGAGTGTGACATGCAAAGGAATGAAACTGACCCACTTTCTTACACCATACACAAAAATAAATTCAAAATAGATGAAACACTTAAATGTGAGACAGGAAACAATCAAAATCCTAGAAGAGAACACAGGCAGTAACCTCTATGACCTTGGCTATAGCAACTTCTTACTAGACATGTCATCAGAGGCAAGAGAAACAAAAGCAAAAATGAACTATTGGGACTTCATCAAGATAAAAGAAGGAAACAATCAACAAAACTGAAGCACAACCTACAGAATGGGAGAAGATATTTGCAAATGACGTGTCTGATAAAGCGTTAGTATCCAAAATCTATAAAGAACTTATCAAACTCAATGCCCCCAAAACAAATAATCCAGTTAAGAAATGGGCAGAAGACATGAATAGACATTTTTCCAAAGAATACATACAGATGGCTAACAGACACATGCAAAGATGCTCAACGTCACTTATCATCAGGGAAATACAAATCAAAACCACAGTGAGATACCACCTCATACCAGTCAGAATGGCTAAAATTAACAACACAGAAAACAACAGATGTTGGTAAGGATAGAGAAAGGGGAACCATGATGCACTATTGGTGGGAATGCAAACTGGTGCAGCCACTCTGGAAAAGAGCATGGAGGTTCCTCAAAAAGTTAAAAATACAACTACCCAGCAATTGCACTACTAGGTATTTACCCAAAGGATACAAAAATATAGATGGGAAGGGGTACATGCAACCCAATGTTTATAGCAGCATTATCAACAATAGCCAAACTATGGAAGGAGCCCAGGTTTCCATAGACTGATGAATGGATAAAAAGATGTGGTATATATATATGGGGATATTATTCATTCATCAAAAAGAATGAAATATTGCCATTTGCAATGACGTGGATGGAACTAGAGTGTATTATGCTAAGTGAAATAAGTCAGCCAGAGAAAGAAATACCATATGATCTCATTCATAATGTGGAATTTAAGAAACAAGACAGATGAACATAGTATAAGGGAAGGAAAAATAAAATAAGATAAAAACAGAGAGAGAGAAAGAGAGGCAAACCATAAGAGACTCTTAACTATAAAGAACAAACTGAGAGTTGCTGGAGGAGAGGTTGGTGGGGGGATGGGCTAAGTGGGTGATGGGCATTAAGGAGGGCACTTGTTATGATGAGCACTGGGTGTTATATATAAGCGAGGAGTCATTAAATTCTACTCCTGAAACCAATACTACACTATATGTTAACTAACTTAAATTTAAATAAAAACTTAGAGAAAAAAATAAAAAAAGAAACAAGCGGTGGAATATATATATACAATTGAATATTACTCAGCCATAAAGAAGAATGAAATCTTGCCATTTGCAATGTTGTGGATGGAGCTAGAGAGTATTATGCTAAGCAAAATGTCAGTCAGAGAAAGACAAATACCATATGATTTCACTCATATGTGGAATTTAAGAAACAACAAACAAGCAAAGGGAAAAAAAGGAGACAGAAAGACTAACCAAAAAACAGACTCTAACTATAGAGAACAAACTGGTAGTTGCCAGAAGGGAAGGAGGTGGGGGATGGGTGAAATAGGTGTTGGGGATTAGGGACAGCACTTGTGATGAGCACTAGGTGATGTATGGAAGTGTTGAATCACTATATTGTATCCCTGCAACTAATATACCACTGTATGTTAGCTATACTGGAATTAAAGTAAAAAAAAAATAAAATTAAAAAATAAAAATAAATTTAAAAAAGTTTTAAAAATAAAACAAAATAAATTAAAAAAATAAAAAGATGTTCTTCATAATATATTTAAGAAGCTAAAACATACAATAAAATCTGTTTAGAATACATAAAAACTTAAAATTTTGTAAAGATACAATATGAACCCACATAATATATATCTACTTTGTTTTTAAAATATGACTTATTATTTGATTTTTTTAGAGTATAAAATGAGTCACTATTTTACCAAAAATAATACTCTAGAGGTTCCTTTAAATAATGAACTCACATGTTTTATTAAAAAGATATAATTATCTTTTGGGAAGTACATCCATTGCCTATAGATGATAAATACAAAATTATTTTGATAAGGGCAAATTCAGGTTACAATAATAACAAAACAGTTGTTTCAAGCAAAAGTTTGTACTTTAGAGTTTATAACACAATCTCGGTTACAAGATGAAGCATTTGGACATTGGGTTTTGGCTGTATGGACATTTGTTATCCACTGAAGTAAACTGTGATGATAAAAAAAATAATAAAAATAATCACTCCCAGGGGAGTACAATTCTACTGGTTATACGTAGATTTTCAAGGACATTGCTCTACTGTCTCCTCCCATGGAATTCTTCTCTTAGGGTGTGAACCAAGGAGAGGAAATGAGTCTTTAATAAAACTTAAAAACAACCACTCCAGCGCTAGCTTGCTTTTTGTTTTCAAAATTCTAATGACCTTTAAGAGACAGGGTAAGAGGCAAATGGAAGAAAAAGTTGGAGGAAAAAAATTAGTTACTTAGAGTATTATATTTCTCTTAGTATAATAACACCATTCTAAATCTTAGACAGCATTTTATTTATAACCAACAAGTACATTTGCTAGAGAACTGAGAATATTTTCTATCTGGACAATTTGTTTGAACTGCTTAGTCATAAGCTTCCATGGGTCATGAATGGCCTCAAGACAGGTAGAGGTGATAGAGATTTCTTTTTTTCCCATCTATAGGAAAATACAAACTATCTCTCTCCTTTTAGTGTTTAAGTTTATTTCTTCAAGGTAAAATTTATTTTAAGTTATTCAAAATTATAAAAGCATGCCACTGTCACAATGTTAGGAAATAACATTATGTTCAAGATTTAATATTCACTGAAAAAATGTTTTACCTTTGTTTTGCTGTTTCTCTTTTCTGTTTTTATTAGTCATTTGATTTTGAAGTTTTATATAAATATTTCTACTAAAATTTGTATTTGGGTCCCTAATAAAACCAGTTGCATCCTTTTTGAAGCCCACTACCTCTCTTTCATTTTAACTTTATTTCATTATCTTCTCAGATTAATAGCCTGACATTAAAAAAATGAGAACCCATTATAATTAAGAACTCATTATAATTAGGAAATAATCACCATAAAATTAGATTAAAATAATAGCTAGAACAGCTCTTAGAGATTTCCTAATCCAACTCATTTCATAAGACATTAATAATAGGGCTTCCCAGAGGTGGGGCGTAATTATAGTTACCGTATATTGACCTCAGGATCTAAATGTTTTACAAGAGTCCTTTCATTAAATTACTTCGCAGCTATGTGGGGTAAGTATTATCATCACCCCAGCACATGAAGAAATTTAAGTTCAGAGAGGGAAAGACAGGAAGGAGTGGAAGGAATGGAAGAAGGAAATCAGTTGGCAAACAGACAATGAGGTCAATGACTGCAACACATAATGAGCAAGGCACATGCCAGGTCCTAAAACAGGAAGGACCTCACTCAGCGAGTGGGATACAAATACAAACAGGAAATTAATAAAAAGTTACAGGTTATTGGAAAACATATTAAAGAAAGAATGCAAACTCTAACTATAACCGAATTGTTATATTTAAGAGGAAATACAATTTCTAATCTATCAAATTAGAAATGATTTGAAAGATACAAATGAAGCTCTTGTGTTTCCCATAGGAGTGTTATATTGTAAAACCTTTTCATCATTGGTCACTTGATCATCTTGTAAAATCAACTTCGAAGGCAGACAGAGTTTAGGTATACTTGGCTTCAGGTTAAGTTGTTGAACTTCATTATACAGGTTAGGAAAAAAGATCATTGTGGCTAAATGAGTTGGCCAAGGTCACAAAGTGACATTTTTAGTGCCTGAATGTTGGCCAGAAAGTCTAGCTCTGGGCCTGGAGCCCGAGAGGAGATTTTGGAAGGGGAAAAGCAAAGAGAATGCTTTCCTCCTGACTCTTGTAGAGTCATTTTCAATGTCCCCATTATTTGAGAGCAGGAAGGAGCTTCCTGGTTCCAATTTTAACACTTGCCTTGCTGTCATGGCAGAGAACAGAAAGAACTTGAGTAAGTGATGTTCTGACTGTGAGTCCCAGTGGAAAGGGAGACTATGGTGTGCTCTGTGGCCAAGTGAAAACTTGCACCAGGGCACAGGGGCAGACAGAGCACAGGGTGCTTTGTTGAGAAGAAAAGCCTCCGGTATGCAGTGCCTTTATCACTAAGCCACGACCCCGTTCTGCCCACTGACAATCTTTAGTCCTACTCTCCATTTGTTCGTTCCTCCTTAGAGGTGCTAAAACAAAACAAAAACCCCCAAAATGCGTGCACACACACACACCCACACACACTCTGATTCGTATTAAAAACTGTAAGAGTTTGAGTAAAAACCAGTTCCAATTCCAATCAGGCAGCACCAAACCGGAAATGGTTGTAGTGTTCTGTCCCATCTATAGGAGCTATAGAGGAAAGACTTCTTTCTATGGAGAAGGGTGGAAGCAAAGCAAGGAAATTATTTGATTGACTATACCTAAGCATTTGCTTTATTTGGAAAAGGCTTGATAACTTTTTGTAATTGGTCATCCTTGGGTTTTGATTTCTTAACTTTCTGAATTTCTAGCATAGGTTTTGTTTGCTTGCTTGGGCTACCATGGCATTAAAGCCACTGCAGTCCAAAGGCCTCTTTGTTTAATTAATTTAACAGATTTCTCACTATTATTATTGTTGGATTTTTATTAACTAAACCTTGCATAGCCTATCACGTATTGTAAAGTTAGGTTTACAACCCTATGTGCCAGATATTAGAGTCCCCAGTTTGCAGATAAGGCTTTTGCTTGACCAGAAGTAGATGAGGTGATGGATGTTGCTCTGTGAAATCCTGTAAAGGCAGGAGTCCATGAGCTTTGTTCTGGAACATGGACCCCAGAAAGTTCATAGCACCTCAGCAGAAAGGAACCACCATTTGCAGAAGGGAGGGGTGAGGAGAGCTGAGGGAGGATGGGGAGGGGGAGGTGGTGTGGGGAATGCCCGGTTACCCAGCTATCAGGTATTTTTAGGTTGGAGACTTGTCGGGGAAATGGGTAGTGAACAGCCCAATGTACTTAACATTAATCTCCTTATTTTCATTCCCAAATCTCTTATACTTTTTACTCAAACTAGGCATTTTCATGTTCCAACATTCTCTGAAGTTTGTCAAGGTAGAGAGACTCAATTCCTAGAGACCCTCTCCTGTGTCTTGTTTTCCTATTCATTCCCTTAGAGGAATCCCTGGTATGCTTTATCTGATATCTCCCATTATAACACCTTGCAAAAGTATAGTACAACATCACACCCAGGATACTGACATTGGTACGCCCATTGATTTTATTTCAATTTCTCCACTTTTAATGCATTTGTGTGTGTGTGTGTGTGTGTGTGCTTATTTCTTTGCAATTTTATCACAAACGTAGATTCATTCGTCTAACACAAGTCAAGAAACTGAACAATTCCATCACCACAAAAAGGCCTCCTGTTGTACTTACAGAGGCACACCTACTTCCATCTCACTCTCAACCCCACCCCTAGCCCCACGGCAACCACTAATCTGTTCTATTTATAAATTTGTCATCTTAAAATGATTTTATAAATGGAATCATACAGTATGCAACCTTTTAGGATTGGCTTTTTCACTCACTATAATTCCCTTGAGATTCATCTAAGTTGTTGTGTGTAGCAATGATTTGTTCTTTTTATGGGGGGGGTACTATTCCACAGTATAGAGATACCACAGTTTGATCATTTATCTGTTGAAGAACATTTGAATTGTTTCCAGTTTGGGGCTATTATAAATAAAGCTGCTCTAAACACTCTAATATAGGTTTTTTGTGTGAACATACGTTTTTATGACTCTGGGATAAAGACACAAGAGTGGGGTTATATAGTAGTGGATGTTTAGTCTATAAGAAATTGCCAAATTGTGTTCCAGAGAGGATGTACTATTAAACATCTCCTCTAGCCATGTATCAGCAATCCAGTTTTTTCACATTCACTTGGTGCTGTCACTATTTTTCTTTTTCTTTTTGTTTTTTAAAGAATTTATTTATTTATTTGAGAGAGAGAGAGAGTGTGTGAGAGAGTAAAAGCAGGGGCAGTGGCAGGGGAAGCAGCAGGGAGAGCCTGATGAGGGACTCGATCCCAGGACCCTGAGATCATGACCTGAGCCGAAGGCAGACACTTAACTGACCGAGCCACCCAGGCGCCCCTAAACTTTTCCTTTTAGGGATTGTGCTTTTGTTGTCTAATCTAAGAATTCTTCATCACACTTAGATTCCCAAGGTTTATTCCTACGTTTTTTTTTAATTTTTACATTTTATGGTAATCAATTTTACATTTTTATAGCTTTACATTAAAGTCTATAATTAAGTTTCAGTTTCTTTTTGTGTGTGAGATTTCATTTGAGATCCTTTCTTTTTTTGTTTTGTTTTGTTTTGTTTATAGTGTTGAATTGCTCCGGCATCTTTTGTTCAAAAAGCTGTATTTCCTCTACTTAATTGCTTTTGCACCTTTGTGAAAAATTAGTTGGGAATTTTTGTGTGCTTCTATTTCTGAGTTTTCTCTTCTGTTCTGTTGATCTGTGTGTCTATCCCTCACCGATACCACCTCAGCTTGATTACTGCAGCTCTACAGTAAACCTTAATACTGCGTAGTCGTTCCCCTCACTCTATTCTTTTTCAAGATTGTTTGAGCTGTTCTATAGTTTGACTTTCTAAATTTGTAGAATAAGCTTGTCTATGTTTATCAAAAACCTTGTGGGATTTTGATAAGAACTATATGAAACTTACAGCTCAATTTAGAGAGAAATGACATTCTTACTATGTTGAGTTTCCCTTTCTTTTGAAAACACACTTTCTCCTTAGCTTTTATAACAGTATACCCTTCTGGTTTTCTTTCTTCTGAAATTACTTCCTCTCCTCACACACACTGTTTTCACTCCCTTACTTTTCCAAATCAATAGACATTTCTGTTAGGATAAAAATAAAATCAGTACTTTTCAGTGAATTTCTGATCTCTCTGGAAAGTAAGAGACATGTCTCGAGGCAAAAACAAAAAACAGGTAGTAATCACAAACATAATAACCACCATGAAATTGTGACTGGAGAAGGAGGTAGAACTCTATAAAGTTTGGGTTGTCCTGGGAACAGATGCTGGAACCAGGAATTCCCAATTTGGGGTTTGGGATGTAAGGAGAGAAAAACTAGACCTAGGGCCCATTTAACAGGAGGAGATAAGCCTGAAACCCTTGCATAAAACTGTCACTCTAAAAAAGGATTGCATTTTAACGAAAGCATTAGTTAAAAAAGAAATCTGCCTATGGGCAAAGAGAATTAAGAAGAAAAAATGTCTGCCTTGCCAAAGCTCACACATTTCAAGAGAGAGAATTGTTTCTTCTGAGCATTTGTAATCATTGACTACCCTCATGTTATGTATGGGTTTGAAATTTACAGCACCTGAAGGGAAAAAGAAGAAGATAGCAGGAGGGGAAGAATGAAGGGGAGTAAGTCGGAGGGGGAGACGAACCACGAGAGACGATGGACTCTGAAAAACAAACTGAGGGTTCTAGAGGGGAAGGGGGTGGGGGGATGGATTAGCCTGGTGATGGGTATTAAAGAGGGGACGCTCTGCATGGAGCACTGGGTGTTATGCACAAACAATGAATCATGGAACGCTACATCAAAAACTAAGGATGTAATGTATGGTGATTAACATAACAATAAAAATTAAAAATAAATAAAAAATAAAAACACAGTACCTGAAGGGAAACCCACACTTTGATCATTTTACGTGGTCCCAGGTTGGAAGTGTCTCCAATGACCAGCAAAAAACAAACAAACAAAAACACCCAAAAAACAAAAATCCCAAATATATTCTAGAAGAAAGCAGCCTTAATCTCACCTCTCAAGATACCCATAGATTATCTTCTGCCAAATTTAAAGTCAGAATAAAAAAAAAATTAACAAATAACATTAGCAAACAAACAACTATGAGTGCTACCCACTTAAGACAAGAACAAAAAACACATTCGGATTGTAAGAACTTGGACTTAATAAAATTCAATTCAAAATACTAAGTAATTAAAGAACAAATGACTGTATGAATGAGACTTTTAAAATGTGTTTCTTATGAATAAGTAAAAAGGGGTGCTCCCCACAGAGCATGGTAATGCATAGACTACTTACAATAGACCAGAGGTTCACACAGCAAAATGGATAGGACTTTAAAAAAGTGTTATATATGAAAAGAAAAGAAACAGAATGAGGTCTAGACCACAATGCTTCTTACTAAAAATGTGTATATTTAAAGAGTATATGTTTTATCATGATCCATCCAAATAAATGATGGCTGGGTAACACAACAGGAAGTTAGGAATCATAGACCAATGATGAAGGAGTATCATGAATCGATGACTATGGCCAACACAGTCCCCTGCCCCTAAGCCCCACCCTCCCCACCAAGCATAAAATACAAGAACATCCCTAGAATGATCAGGCTAACCCACTATTTTATTGGTTCTCACTCTGTGACAGGTGTGCAATTATCTAGAGAAACAATTCTTAGCTGATGGATTCCATTTATGGGTATGGAGTATATATAGTAACTTATGAAATAAAATGATTTTTAAATGACTTTTTTGTGGGGTGCCTGGGTAGCTCCGTTGGTTAAGCGACTGACTTCGGCTCAGGTCAGCCCCATGTCAGGCTCCCTGCTCAGCAAAAAGTCTGCTTCTCCCTCTCTCTTTGCGGGCTGCCCCCCTGCTTGTGCTCTCTCTCTCTGTCAAATAAATAAAATCTCAGAAAAAAGAAAAAAAATGAACTTTTTGTTTATAAGTCCAAGACATTTTCAAAGTTTTCCTTAATATATCACTCAACAGCCTTCAAATGATCAATAAGGACATAGTCAATATACTTAAGAATCATCAACATTTATCGTGCATTATTAAATATGCATGAAATATTTTGTTATGTTTATGATAATGCATAATAGCAAAATACTAGTGTTATTTTAAAATAGAAACTTGATTTTATTAGGTTAACTAATATCTAATATTAAAACAATTAATAAGTCATACATCATATTGATCATTGAATACTCTAGGTAAATACAATAGTTATTAAGTAACTATGTTATGCCCAAAGAGATAGCATAAGATTTTAAAAATATGAAGGAGGTAAACACCATGCATCGTGATCGGAAAAAAAACTCCATATCAGGAGGCATTTAGAGAATAAACAATTATAGAATTTTACTCTTGACAAAAATTGCAGTGGACCTCAGAAATAGATGAGAAATGGTTCTATGGAGCTATGTGTGGAAAAGTGGTAGGAAAAATCATTTGCATTTTAGGTGGATCTGAAATACATATTTTCAGAGAAATGTATTAAAGAGGGCACATAGTGAATGGAGCACTGGGTGTTACACGCAAACAATGAATCATGGAACACTACATCAAAAACTAATGTTGTAATGTATGGCGATTAACATAACATGATAAAATAAAATTAAAAAAAAGAAATGTGCAAAACAAGAAGAATATATGGGAATATAACATACATTTGTAGGAATGTAAAAAACACAAAATGAGATTTGCAAATTTATTACCATCAACAACATAAAGGGCTTTTAAAATTATGATTAGAGCCAGAAGATCAAAATGAAATAATGGCCAATCATAGAACTCTCGACTCTTCTTTCACTTCTTTCTTTCTAGTTAGGGATAAAGATCTTTAGACTGAAAGGAGGAACCAAACATTGAAAAGAAAGAGCTGAAGGCGTGAGTCACGAAAGATATTGTATATTAATATGTACTTCTAAATGAGTAAAATCTCCTGGTCTGGGCAATTTGGATTCTAGTGTAATGGGAGTTCGAATATCAATTTATCAAATGTAAGTTTAGAGAATCATAGAGAATAGGAAAGGTTTTCTTTAAAAGAAACAAAATTGGTTCCTAAAATTTATTATAAATATTTGCCAAAAGGGGCGCCTGGGTGCCTCAGTCGTTAAGCCGCTGCCTTGGGTTCAGGTCATGATCCCAGGGTCCTGGGATGGAGCCATGAATTGTGCTCCCTGCTCCGCAGGAGGCCTGTTTCTCCCTCTCCCACTCCCCCTCGTTTGTGTTCCCTCTCTCACTGTGTCTCTCTCTGTCAAATAAACAAATAAAGTCTTTAAATAAATAAATAAACAAATAAATAAATAAATAAATATAAATATTTGCCAAAAAACCCTAATAGATTTTAGATGAGATTTTGAATGAATTACTTGGTGTGTGGGGGTTGGGGGCTGGGGGATAGGTACTCAAGAATGAACAGTGATCATGTTAGGACCCTGGATTATGACAATAATAGCAAGTCATGCCATGCTAAATTAATTTTCTCATTAAAATGTTCAGGCCTTAAGACCCTTACTGTAAACTAAAGTTATATCAAGCTAAGTGAATTATTCTCATGGGTGACATAAAATCAGCGAACATCACCGACGTCTCAGGAGTACCGAATCATTCAGGCCCCTTTGGGTTGGTTCTGAATGTGAAGGCATAAATAGAATTGAATTTGTTGCTTCTGTGAAAATGCTGGTGGGCAGTCCAAGCTTTATGGTAGCTACAATCATCAGGGACTCAAGTCCTTTTTCGGGGTCCTACCATTCTTCCTTTTTTTTTTTTAAATTGAGGTATAATTGGCACAAAACTTCAAATGGGTGTCAAGTGTACAACATAATGATTCAATATTTGTACGTATCTCAAAATGATCACCACGATAAGTCTAGCTAACATCCATCACCATACATAGTTACAAAATTTTGTGTGTGATGAGAACTTTTAAAATTTTCTCTCTTAGCGACTTTCAAATAAGCAATACAATATTACTAACTATACTCACCAATTACATCCCCATGACTTATTTTATAACTGGAAGGGTATACCTTTTAATCTCCACTCATCTCACCTCGTCCCTTGTCCTTTGTATCTATAATCTTGGTTTCATTTTGTTTTGTGTATTTATTTCCACCTGTAAGTGAGATCATGCACTTTTTGTCTTCCTCTGTCAGACTTATTCACTTAGCATAATGCCCTCAAGGTGCATCCATGTTGCAAATGGTGAGATTTCACTCTTTTTAGGTTCTACCACTCTTGACGGTAGCTTTTCTCTTCCGATCCTAGGTGGTTGCTCCAGCAGCTTCCACATCATCTGCTTTCCATCAAGAAGACAGGGAAATGGGGAGAGAGGACACTTAGACCTAACTCTAAGGCAGGGTCAGGAAGTGGCCCTTCCACTTCTGTTCACATCTAACTGGTCAGCCCTTGATTGCCTGCACATACCTGGTTAGGAGGATACTGGGGCTTTTAGGATTTAGCTGGTTCATTATGTGAGAATTAAAAATTCTTTTCCTGAGGAAAAAGAATATTTATTGGAGAGACAGCAAGCAATTCAACCTTATTAACTAGTGCATCTTTCCCTTTGAACATAATTATACAAGCCACTCATTAAAATCTCTTTATAAAAATCTTAAATATAGAGCAAAGTAAAAGTCCTTGAACATTCTATTCTATATCCCTTTCCCTCCACAAACTTAATCATTGCCAACATTTGATTCTTTCTCCTGTGCATTTTCAGGTAAATTAAATATATATTACACATATTTATAGCTAGCCCTCTTTTGTTAGCCAAATTGAAATATTACTACCTTTGTTTTGCAGCTTGCTTTTTTTCATCTAACTACATCTCTTAGAGATTGTTTTGTTTCATTTCACATACATTTATCTAAATATAATAAGTAATGCATAGTATTCCATAGTATGAAAATTTTTAATTGATTGATCTTATTAAGGATATTTAGGCTGTTCCCAACTTTTTTGCTAATTCAAACAATTTTTCCACAAAAATATTGATTTTGTGATCATGACCTATGCTGCCATGAACTGTGGATATATTTCTGTGAAATGAATCCTTAGGGAGAAGCTTATGTGTTTAAACATATACTCATTTGTACATTTTTGCACATTTGTTTTTCCATGAAAATTTTAGAACCAGCTGATCAAATCCAACAAAATAAATCTTGTTAGTAAGATCTTTTAAAATAGATAGTATACATTAATCATTGGTATTGCATAGAATATATTAGGAGAAACTGATATCTTTAATATTGTATGGTCTTCCTATTCTAGGAGTGTGATGTTTCTTTCCAATATTTGTTCTTTAATCAACAATTTCAATTTTATAATTTCCTTAAGATAGATAATGTACAGTTCTTATTAGTATATCCTACTGTATCTTTTTATAGCTTTTTTATTAAGATGACTACATTCTATTACACTTTCTATTGATTATTTATGATATATAAGAAACTGCTGATTTTTAGTATTTTGGTGTTTAATTCAGTAAAATTACCAAACACTCTTCTTGCTTCTCACAGTTTAACATTAAAACCTCTTGGTTGATATCTGCCACTGAAAAATCATGATCCCTCCTCTGGTTTCCAGACTTGACCTAGTCTTAGACCCCAGAGTCTATCACATAAAGCAGAGTCCAGGTCCCCTTGAGGATTGCAACCTCTAATTCCATAGCAGGGGTATAAAGTAGGAATTTCGTTAATTCTCCCACATAGTGACCTATGACTTCCAAGGTAAAGGAAGAGTTATTGCATCTTGCACCTGATATATGACATTTCATTATACACTACAATGTCTTTGGAAATATAAAAATAAACTAGGGTCATTTGCAGATGGAGAAATTGTCCATATGCAAAATTCCAAAGAATCTGTTGACTAATTATTAGAAATAAGAAGAGCCTTACAAAAGTTTGCTGGAGGTAAAATCAATATACAAAGTCAATTAAATTTCTATACCAGTTTGTGGCTTGTATTTTAACTTTCTTTCTGAAGTTTCTTGAGGGATATAAGTTCTTTATTCTAATATATTCAGCTTAATCAATCTTTTCTTTCGGGTCTGTGTTTTGGTGTGTTTTGTTTATCAGGTCCTTCCCTACTTTGCTTTCTAAAAGTATCTATCTGGAACTCTGATTTTTGTGTGGTACAAATTAGGGACCCATTTTTGTCCCACTTGGATGCTCAGTTGTACAACAGTGTGGTTTTCTGAACAGATCATCTTTCTACATAGATTGGTACTTGTTGTTCTGTCATATATCAAGGTTCCATTTATTCTGGATCCATTTCTGGGTTCTCTGTTCTGCATCACTGATCTGCTTGTCTACCCCTGAATCAAAACTACACTGCACTGAATACTATAGCAATATAATAAGTCACAGTATCTATAAGTCCCCTAACTTAGTTTTCTTTCTTAAGTGTCTTGGCTATTTTTGACCCTTTGATCCTCTGTATGTATTTTAGAATCAGCTTGCTAAATTTTTTGAAGAAAGCTGGTAGGATTCTTTTTTTTTTAGGAATTAAAAGAAATTTGTATGTTGAGGAGCATTGATATCTTTTCTGTACCAAATATTCCCATCCATGAACATATTATACTACTACATATTAAAAGTTTTCTTTCATGTTCTTCAATAAAACATATTTTCCATATAAATCTTACACATATTTGTGTACTTTTCTTGTTTATTTTGCTGTTATTAATGACTTCTTTTATACCTTTTGTTTTGTGGTAATGTAGATAATTATATAATCTGCAACAAATTATCATTTTATTTCTATCTTTCCTATCTTTTTATATTGCATATTTATTTGTTTTTCTTATTGTACTGGCAAGATTCTTCAGGCTGATGTTGAGTAGAAATAGTGATAGTGGTCAAATTTGTCTTGTTTCTAAAGGAGATATTTGAAAAGAATTTCAAAGGGAATATTTTAATATTTCTTTGGTGATTATGATATTTGTTGTTTTTAATGTATACTATATTTCAGGTTAAGCAAGTTCTATTCTTTTCTTCAGACTATAATTAATCATTATCTTTACTGTCTCACTGAAGAATGAAGGCACCTGAAGGCCTTAGCTCTTTTGTACCTTTTACTTATGATATGTATTCTCCTATAGGCTTTTAGTTGTGTTTTGATTTTTTTTTTTATTCCAACAATTTAGAATTTGTTGTTATCATTTTCATAATATAAATGTTTGGATTTATTTGCATATTTATTTGCATATTAGGTTTGTTGATTTTTTCTTTTTTTAAAGATTTCATTTATTTATTTGTCAGAGAGAGAGCACAGGTAGGCAGAGCAGCAGGCCCAGGGAGAAGCAGACTCCCTGCTGAGCAAGGAGCCCATGACGTGACAGGGGGCTCAATCTCAGGACCCTGGGATCATGACCTGAGCCAAGGCAGACAGACGCTTAACTAACTGAGCCACCCAGGCAGCCCCGCTGGGGGTTTTTTACATCGTATTTTCTCTCTAGAATAATTTTCCTTCTTTCTGAAACAAATTCTTCAGTAATTAACTTAGGATAACAAAATCACTCAATTTTTGTTTTCCTAAAAGTGTATTTCACTTTTATCTTTAAAAAGTAGATTCACAGTTACCTAGGTGATATTTTTTTTCTCAGTACTTTGAAGATATTATTTCATTTTCTCCTGGTTCCCATTGCTACCATTACAGGTCATCTTTTAGAGGAGTTCAGTTCCTTTGGAAATAATCTATTTCTGTGGGCCAGGAGTCTGGCCACAGTGTGGTTTAGCCGATTTCTCTGTTCCAGGTCTCCTAAAACTGGAATCAAGACATTAGCAGACCTGCATCCCTTAATGCTTGAGGCTCTAGGGGAGAATCTGCTCCAAGCTTGCTCAGGTTGTTGGCTGAATTCAGTTCTTGGCAGTTGTAGGACTGAACTCCCCCTTTCCTTGTTGGCTGTTAGCTAGCCAAGTTCTGCCCTTGGATCCTAGAAGCCTCCCACTGGTCCTTGGACAGGGACCCCACATCTCAGAGCCAGCAAAGGCATGTTAATCCTGCTTCAACTGGGGTCTCTGACTTCTTTGTGGCTGTGTCCCTCATTTGTCTCTTCTACCACATCTCTCTGACTCCAAGCAGAGAAAGTTCTGTTTTTAAGATCTTATGTGATTACACTGGGCCCACTAAATTAATCCAAGATAATCTCCCTTACTTACATTGGCAAAGACCTTTTGCCATGTGATGTGACACTCAAATCAGGAATTAGGGTGTGGATATCTTGGGGGAGGGGGTTCTGCCTTCCCTATGGGTTTATTGATATATATATATATATTTAAATTATAAGCCCTTGTTTCTTACAACTTCATCTATGGGCATTCTTTGAGACCTTGGTTTAAAGTGTGTTCCTTTAGAAAATGTGCTTCTCTAAGCTTGTAGGTTACTGCTAATACAGCTAAATAATTTAAATTTCCAATGTGATGTTTTCCGGTACCATGAATTCAGGCCCTAACACATGTAAGTACAGGATTTTCATCAGGAATTCTCAGAGGAGCCTTATTTTCTCCTCCCCTTTCCCTGAGTCAAGGCAAGGCAAGCAAATCTTTTACAGGACAATTCCTTTTTCTTCACTTATTTGCACTGCATTGACCAGCAGGGGCTGACAACATCCTCAGGCTGGACATCAACTCCAGGCTCCCACCCTGCAGCTCTAGCTCGGCTTCTCGCCGTTCATCTCGGTCAGCTCCTCCCTCTCTCGGATCATCACTTACCGTAGCTTCACGCAGACATTCAGGAAGACTATTTACATAGGAAAAAATACTCACCTACCCCAGTCCCAGGAAATTATTATTTATTTACACTGTGATTTGTAAAACCCTAACCCAGCAGTGAGATTTTCAGACACATAACCCGACCTCTACTTCTGTTTCTCTCTGTTTGGTCATCCCTCTCCCAAAGGGAATGAGTTTAAGGAGAAAGGAAAAAGAAGACCAAGTTTCATGCCATGTAAACAAGAAGAAAGAAAGGGTCACAAATATGTTAAAATAATATGTTTACATTTTAATTTATCTCCCAAGTGACTTTTTAAAAACTTTTTTTTCAAATAGATTTAAATTTTCGGTTTTTTTGTGGGTAGTTCTTATGTGTTCTGAGAATCCTCTCAGTTTAACTAAATTGTTTGGATTAATTTAATATGGGGAAGACAAAGCCCAAGATAATTTTAAAAGAGAAAGCTAAAAAAAGGAGGTTTAAAGTCAAATATGTATCTTCCCTTAAGTGTGACAGTGTTCTTTGTGTCATTTGACTCTGTATCAAGCTATTCATCAAGTTTTTAAAATACTGACATGCCTATTAATAGGGGTTTTTAAACTTTTGCTTTTAAGTGTAGGTAACATTTTTTATTAACCAGACTTGGAATGTCTAGAATACTTTCATCTTCAGATCCCTTGGAATTATTTCTTTGCTTTACTGGATAAATATTTATTAAGAGCCTGTAGTGTTATTTATTAATAACGTTAATAACTGTTATTAAGAACACACTATTAGCCACAGGAGAAACAGATAGGAGCAAGATCAATATCCCATGGGACTCAACTTCTGGTGGAAGAGACAAAAAGCAAAGCAAGGCAAAAAAATGTATAGTATAATATCAGGAAGTGATAAGTGCTCTGAAGGAAATGATAATGCAGGCTCAGGGGACAGTGGTTGGAGTGGGGACGTTTGCAGCAAGATGGCTAATGAATGCCTGTAAGGAGGTGATCTGAGCAGACACCTAAATGGGGGACGGAAGTCCTGTGATGATCTTACCCAAGAGCAAACCTCTAGTGTATTTTCTGACTACTGGAGAATCCAGATCTAAAGACCCAACTTGTGAAATAATGAAAAGTAGAAAAGCAGACCTAACATTTTTGTAAAGATAAAAATCAACTTCCTGTTTTGGCATTACAAGTCATGGGACTCAAAAATCCCGTAGACATAAACACTCATTTATATGGATCTCTGCCAAGGAAAAGTACAAATCCTTACCAAGCACATTATGCGCACAGATAAGAACTCATGCCCCCAACAAGCTGTTAACAGAGAAGAAAAATATGCCTAGGTCATAAATTGCTAGAGATCAAATTTTCTTCAGAGTTTTGATCGGCTTCTGACCATCTGCAAAAGTGAAAACTTCTGAGGAGAAAATCTAGGTGATTAAGCATGAAACAATGAAAGGAAGTCTCAGCCTGTCTCCCGGCCATGCGTAAAACGGAGCTAGCTCTGCTTCTTGCACATAAGGCAGTTTCGACAAACCCAGACTCATCTGTTCCATTCACAGGGTTTGTTGTTTTAGGGCAAATGTGCTCTATATAACTCTTTATAAAAATGTACGCATTTTTTAAATTAGTGTGTATTGAGTCTGGCAGCCTATAGTAACATAAAATGTGTACTTGAAAATAGAGCTAATAATTGAAGAATCCCACTCTGTTTTTGTAAGAATTTAGAAGCATTTCAATACACTTTCATCCAGATTATGTTTTTCCAATATAAGATGGTCTTTTGATTTTCTATTTTTATCATTTTTTTCAACAAATGTTGAAAAGTAAATCAGGTCTGAACGTAGGTTAGTGCAGTTAAGCACAGCCTGGCATTGCCTGTGCTCAGAGGATCTGGTCTAAACTAATAAAGCTAAAACTAAGAAAGACTGTTGAAATTTTAACTTATCTACATCTCCTGAAAAGTCTTATGCAATTCTTTCCTATAATCACACCCACAAAATCCCTGTGTGAATTGCAACGATTGTTCCCCTCTGTTCATATTGACCGTCCCACTTTCTTACTCTCTCCCCTTGGTAAAATTATTTTCATACTTGCCCATGGAGGACAAAAGTCATCACTTTTCTCAGACATCTCCATGAAAACCATTACTGTGATCACTGTACTTCTCGCTATGGCACTGAACGTTCTATTACAATCGAATGTTAGCATTTATGTTTCCCTTGCTTGATTTTAAACAGGCTCTTTCAGTGTGGAAATCATCCTTTTCATACTTAAATACCAATGGAAGAGTAATAAAAATTAAATATAAATTGCATTTTAGATAAATATTTATGAAAATGACATGAATAACTTTTCAAAATTAATATGCCAAATGGAAAAGAGACATGTTAAGAATTTTAATAAATAACTGAGATTTATAAAAATGGGTATTAGGTAAAATTAATTAATTGTCCTTGACTAGATATGGATTTCCAGAATTCCCCACCCCACCCTTCTCATCTTACTGTATAAATCTAATTGTCAAATGTTGGAAGTGGTCTCTTTCTCTATTCTATATAAATTTAGCCCAGAGTGCTGTAGCTAAGATTTTGGAATCTTCCTATGTATGTCAGTAGTAGTTGGAGAAGGAACAAGAAAAGGAGCCTTTTACCCCAAAAGCAGTTTGGAGGTGGCCCAGAGGAAGAAACTTAGTAATTTAGCTGAGGAAATGACGAGTAGGAAATTGTTTTGTGTCTCAGGAACCATGTGGAATTCCAAGATAAGAAAAACAGTTGCTAATTTGAGTATAAAAGCAGGAAACATGATACACTTGTTTCCTTTTATGCAAACACAATATATGAGGGGTTGTGTGAAAATTATTTTTCTCTTGCTGAACCACAAAGGCATAGAATCAAAGTGCTTCTTTTGGACATAGTGGCTTTTCTTTCCTTCTTCTTCTGTCTCTTCTATTTCTTGTGGATATTATGGCTAATAACACAACAAGTTTAGGGAGTCCATGGCCAGAAAACTTTTGGGGTAAGATATCTTCTTTAACTGTTTTTAATTTAAAATTAGGATGCAGAAAATATACTGCATAATTTATTAAAACATTGAAAATCTCTGAGACATTTTGTTTACCATAAACTGATTAAGTTTTCATGTTTTTTATAATAAGTACATTCATGTATAGTGTCTTTAAAGTGGGTTATGAAGGCACTCCAGAAGAATCTGGGCAACAAGTATAGATTTTGGCTGGTGTTACAAAATATAATTAGAAAATAATGAGAATAAAAATGAGAAAAATTAAAGATGGAAGTAATTGTTTAGAACATGATAATGTGGATTTTGTTGGAAAAATAAGTTTTGTCTTAAGGTTGTAAATTATATATCTTATTTAATTAAATCAAGAATTGTTATAGACGTTATTTTAGCTTACATTGTCAATGTTTTACTCTTTACTTTTCAAAGTGAATCAAAATAACAAAAATCTATACTTCAGGAGTGTGATGACACAGGTAAAATAAGGAATCTTATGAAATTAGAGGAAGACAAAAACTATAGTAGAAAAAGTTCACTGGAAATAACATCACATATAACATTAAAAGGAAACCTATCACAGGGGAAAAAAGAAGCAACATAAAAGTACTTTTTGGCTGAGTTCAGACACAGCTAGTAGGTAGTTAGGATCAATAGCAGGGTAGAGGGGAGGTTGAAATAGCCAGTTCTTCAAGGCTAAAGAAGGGAAGGGCAAGGGAAGAAGGGCTAAGATGTAAAATTAGCAACTATTCTTGGATTCAGGGAAATTTTAAAAATAAAGGGAACAATTTCAGTTAAATTCAGAAAAAAAATTTTTTAAAGGAGACAATGGAGTTTATGAAAAGATCAGTAGTCCTATTTATTAGTCCAGAACAAGTGTTTAGTTCTCTCAGAGAACTATTTCATACTTTCTTTTGTGATTTGAGGGGACGCTTTGGAAGCCATCAGTGAAAGTGAGCAGAGTGTTGACCGTCCCTAACATCCTCACCGAGCTGTCTGCCATCATACAAATGTGCATGAAGGGAATTAATTCATTCTTGTTTTTACCATCAACCCTTTATGTTTGCTTCAGGCCTGGAAAGGAGGGATATTAGTGAACATCCTAGTCTAATTATTAAAAAAAATAAGAAGAAAGTAAATTATGTTTGCATATTGTAAAGAATGGCTTTGGTGATAAGTAATTCCAAGTAGACACCAACACACAATAAGCCTTAGAATTATGGAAGTCTTCATTGTATATATTTGTTAGCATACTGCTTGCTGTCCTCATTATACTGAAAGTGAATATACCAGATACACACTGAACATAGCTAGAGTGTGTTTACACTAAATTCATCATTACAAAAATTACTGTACAAATTATTCAGAAGTCAAGTAGTTCTTACTGTAAAAATTAATCTGTAAAAGCCAGATCTCTTTTTTAAAGACCATTAGAAGTTAAATTTCAGGTTTACTTAAGTAAAAGAAATTATTAGCCACTGACTAAAACATGGGTAATAATCACAAAATAAATCTGAATTGATGAGAATGTTTAATTGAAGTCCTATTTACCAATCCTAAAAACATTGATTTTTTTTTTTTTTTAAATATAGAAATTTGTGCTGGAGAAGGAATTCAAACTTATTGTTCCAAAGATAGTTGCTAGTGTTTCTTTGTCTTAGTGTGTGAATACAATGGAAAATAGATGGAAATAGTGAAAACCAGGAAGGGGAGTGTTACATTGATAAGCATTAACAAAACCAATACAAACATGTTGAACAGATATATTGGGGATGATTTGGGGAAAAATATGAAAGATTACATTATTTCTTCTGGGGCAAAAAATATTAAGTGTAAAATGTAAAAATCTAAATGTAAATATACTAAATGTAAAAATTTCCTAAGCTACAAATGTTGACCTTTTAAATTTTTATTTCTTTTTTGTATCTAAATCGATATCTATTGTGATCTCAGACTCCACAAATATATTATTTTGAAAATCTTATGAAGTACAGTGCAATGTGTTGTCTATTGCACCCAAACTCAATTATCTGCTTGACATTTCAAATTTAGAGAATAAAGATAGAATAGTTGAGAAAAGCGAAACTTGGGTGTTGAATCATATGCATTTCTCAAACTTAACACACTGAAGATGTATAAAAAGTTGTTTTCCAGATATGATATTTTTGGTTTACTTTATTGAATGCTAAAAAATAAGATAATGATACCAGGTTATTACCAATAATAATAATAGCTCGTGTTTTCATGGTAATCACCCACTAAAACTTACTTAATGGTCTGCAAGTATTATAGTAATCAGTGCAAGAAGGAACAAAAAAATTGGTTTGAGACTGACAACACAGCTGAAGACCACCGTGTGTTTCCCACTCTTACTTTCTGTAATGCATTTCCCTTCTCTATGAAAATTCCCCACCGAAGCAGCAGGAACCAGAACCTGTAAGTTTGCTGCAACCTGCCTTCATGAAACAGTAGACACGTATCTTTAAACTTGGTTATCTTTTCGGTACTTAAGAGTCCTAAAGAAGACATAGTTTTGGTTGAATTTCCTGCCTCACCATGCATTTTTTTTCTCTTGGCAAGCACTGAAAAATTAAGAGTTATTGGTTCAGGGTCTTGCATTTATTTATTCACCTCATTGAATCCTTACCAAAACTATATCTGTCTTCAAGAAGATCACACTCTTAGAGGAGATTGTACCTCCATACACATGCAAATATATGCCTGTATTGTTATGGAGTTAACATAAGACAATGTATGGGAAAATGGCAACGATTGTTAGGAGTTTTTTAAAAAATAGCCAAAATGGTCCCAAAATCTTTCTTAGAAGAAAAAATGAGGCTTTACCTGTTCCTATAAGTCAGGTAAGTTTCAAAGAGAGAGATAATCCTTGGGAGGACATTTTAGTCATTCATTTTCCCTACATTAACTTACTAACTCATTCAACTACGGATCTAGTTTATTAGTTTACTCAGAAGCACTGACTGACCACCTGCTATATGTTAGTCGATGGGTTAAGGTGTTAGTGATACAAGTAAGGCATAGTTGGACAATTTCAGGGAGTTCAGAAGAAATGTTATCAGCCAATATACAGAAGCAAAAACACACAAGCCATGATTGTGGAGGTGAATGACGAGGCAGATTTGTGTAAAGTTTTGAATGTCAGTATAAAAGTGTGACTTGATTTAACAAAATAATTTTCAATTTTGTGACTTCAGATCTCCCTGTTTTCCTTTTCCTTAGGACTTTTCTCTAAGGTTGGAAAGGGCATAGGGTGGGGGTGGGGGTTATATACTCTGAAGGGTATGGGAAGAAGAGGGCCTCTGATTCTTGATCAAGTTCTGGTCTTTGCTGACATCTGCTGATGCATATTTCTCATCTGTTTTTAGGACATTGCCCTTTCCCTCCTTGTCTCCGCTGCTGATGGATTTTATCATAAAATCTGGCTCATGTGGTCTATGCAACATTTGTTAACGGAATGGTTTTTCCTTTCTTTATGTCCCCTCTGGTCTACTGCCTTTCATTCAGGTACTTTTCCATCTGTTTCAGTGGTCCAGAACAATATTGAATGCTCTCCCACAACCCTCGAGTTGTAAAAGCCTCTTGAGGTTAGGCTGTTTATCAGGTGCCCTAGACCCAGATGTACCCACGTCTACCCTCCACACTTCTACTCTGCCCATCAGACACCGGGGTTTCTCAGAGGGCCCTGTCATCTTCCCCATTTGGATCCCAGAAAGCTAAGAATAGATACCAGCTTCTCTGGGATTCCCTAAATCAATCTATAACTCATCACAGGCAGAGATGGAGTGATGATCACTTCTCCAAAACCCTTATTAGTCATGTACTTTATAGATCGTCTCCTTGTCTCTCCAAAAGTTCTTTTTGCATTGCTTCTGATAATTGACTTGTTATGTACTGAATGTTTGTGTCATTCCCCTCATCCAAATTCATATGTTGAAGCCCTGACCCTCAGTGCAACGGATGGTATTTGGAGATGGGGCCTTTGGGAGGTAATTAGGTTTAGATTAGGTCATGAGTGTGGGGGCTACATGATACGTTTAGGGGCCTGAGAAAAAAGGAAGAGAGATTGCTCTCTCTCCCAATCTCTGCGAGTGTGCACTGAGGAAAAGTCAAGTGAGGACACAGCAAGAAGAAGCAAGGAAGGAAGCAAGCTAGGAAGCTCTCACCAGCCGCGGATCATGCTGGCACCTTGATCTTGGACTTCCTAGCCCCCAGGACTATGAGAAACAAGTGTCTGTTTAAGATATGCTGGCTATGGTATTTTGTATGGCAGCTCACGTTGACAAGGACACGACCCAGAGGCTATGGTTCCTTTTTCCCAATACTGTTCTTTATGGTAAAAAGATATATTTTTGAGTCCTTTACACTCTTAACATTTTGAAAGTCCAACAAACAAAACACTCTTTTCTCTCTCAAAATATCTAGGGAATTACAGTAAAACAACTGGTTTTCAAGGTTTTTATCTATTTGTTTTCCTCTCTGCTATTTATTTAATAATCCAGTTAGAAATTCTAAGCATCAGTTTTTTTCTTTTTCTATGTATGCTTGCTAACAGAACTAATCCTCTCCAAGGTAATCGAAGAAATGAAGGATTGTGAATTGATTTATTGGGTAGTCAAGTGTCAAGGGGGAGAAAAACCTTAGTTAGTAGCTGAAAATTCTATTCTTCAGCCTGTAAAAATATTGGCTCTTAGGAGTCTACCCCCTGCAGAGAGGAGCAGGATGTTTCCAGAGAAACTGGGGACGGAGTGAGCTTACGGACTGGACATACACACCCCAATGATGTCCTCTATACTCCCTCCTCCTAAATAGCAAACAAATATTATTATATTTCAACTGTATGCCTTTAATTTGTATTTTTAAAACTCTTGGACATGTATTCATCATTGTATATTAACAGCCTACCAATTACTTCCCTTAACTCAGTTACCTAGAAAGCTTGAAAAACAAGTGTTTATAAATGCTTGTCTATAAAACTGCTGCATCTGAATTATGTAGAAAAATTTGGAAATGCATCTCTCACTGGGCTCCATGCTCAGAGACAATGATTCAGTAAGTATGAGGCTAGAAGCCTGACCTTAGAACTCCTGCATCTATATTCATGAGAGAAATTTGCCTATAATAGTCTTTCCTTGTGATTAGCCTTGTCATATTTTGGTATCAATGTTATGCAGGTCTCATAAAACAAGTTAGGAAGTGTTTCCTATTTTTCTATTATCTGGAAAAAATTGTGCAAGATTTGCATTGTTTTTTCTTTAAATGCTTTAGAAAAGTCACCATTGTAATTATCTATAGCATTTTTAATAGGAAAGTTTTAAATGACAGAATCACTGTGTTTAACAATAGTGGATCATTCAAATTTTCTATTGATTTTTCTATTAGTTATGGAAGTTTGTGTTTTCTAAAAATTTTCTCACTTAAATTTCCAAATACATTGCCTTAAAGTTGTTCGGGATATTCTCTTATATGTTTTTCCAATATTTAATTTTGAAAATGTTCAAATATACAGAAACATGTAAAGGATTTTTATAGTGAATACCCATATACCTACCACTTAGATTCTATCATTGACATTTCTACAATGCTTATTTTATTCACCAATCTATTAGCTTACATTTCAAAGCAGATTGAAGATATCAGTATGCTTCCTCTTAATTACTTCAGTATGTATATTACTAATCAGAATTCAGTATTTTTATGTTTTTTTTTCTTTTTAAGGTCAAATTACCTCCAATGAAATGTGTAAAATAAATAATAATGAAGTGCACAGATCATAAGTGAACATTTGCTGAATTTGGACATATACACACGTGAATAACTCAAGTCCCAATCACAGATAGTAAATATTATCGCCAACCCCAAAAGTTCCCTAATTTCACATCCCAGTCAATTCCTGTCTACACTATCCCCAGAGGAAACCATTATTTTGATTTTTTTCTAGAACAGATTAGCTTTGCCTGTTCTAGAACTTCATATAAATGAAATCATACAGTATTTACTCATTTGGCTATTAAGAATAAAGCTGTAACAGATATTCTTGTAAGAGTCTCTTGTTGATATGTGTTTTCATTATTCTTGGTAACTTCCTAGAAGTAGAAATGCTGGTCATAGCATTGGTTTATGTTTGATTTTATAAGAAATTGTCAAGCCTTTTCCTAAAGTGGTTATGCAATTTACTTTTTCCAACAATGTACTTTTCCAACAATTTAGTTTTTCCAGTTGTTTCCTATCTTTTCCAATAGCTCTTCTTTATTCTCAACCCTTTACGTTTTAGCCTTTCTGGTCAGTATTTAGTTTTATCTGATTGTGGTTTCAGTTTGTATTTCCCTGATGGCTAATGATGATGAGCAGGGGTTGGCAAGGTATGATTTACAGGCTAAGTATGATGTATGGCTTGATTTTATAAATAAAGTTTTATTGGGGCATCTGTTTATGTGTTTATGCTGTTTTGTGCTACAATAGTAGAGCTGAGTAGTTTCAATAATGTATGACCTGAAAAGCCTAAAATATTTGCTACCTGGGTACAGAAAAAAAAAAATTGTTGATTCTTGACATTCAACATCTTCTCTTGTGCTTACTGGCCTTTGAATATCTATCCTGAAGAAGTGTCTGTTCATTTCTTTGGCTCATTTTATTTTATCTTTTTTTTCTTTCTTTTCTTTTTTTTGTCTTTTTATTACTGACTATGAAAATCCTTTACATATTCTGGTTATGGATCAGTTGTCAGATATATATATGTTTGTAAATGTTTTCTACCTGTCTGTGGCTTGCTTATTTATTTTCTTATGTGTCTTTTGTTGAGCAGATCTAAAAAATTTTCAAGTCTAATCTGTATACCTAGATATCACCTATCTACTGTGTGTGTGTGTTTATTTTAAAGAAAATAAAAGAAAATAGCTTTTTATATTTACATTGATACTATTTCTGATGTTCGTTATTTCTTCCTGAAGATCTAAGTCTTTTATCTGATATTATTTCCCTTCAAACTAAAGATTTCCTTGAACAAAACTTTTAATGTAGAGCTGCTGGGGATGAATTTTTCTCCTACACCTGAAAGATTCTTTATTTCACCATTATTCTTAAAGGACAATTTTCAGGATATACAGTTCTGGGTCGATTAGCTTTTAATTATTTTGAAATATGATTGTATCTTACTGGAGATTAGTAGTTATTCAAATAATTAGTTTTTCTGAATGTAGTATGTCATTATTATATTGTTATTTTAAATTTGGCTGCTTTCAGTTTATCTTTGAGCTTCAGCTGTTTGATTATGATGTGCCTATGCATGGTTCTTTATATATTTCCTGCTTGGTATTTCTGAGACTCTTGAATCTAGAAATTAATTTCTTTCACTAATTTTGAAAAATTTCAGTCTTATTTCTTCAAATAGTTTTTAGCTCCATTCTCTGCTCCTGGTACTATAATTACACATATATTAAATATTTTTATATTGTCCCATAATTCCCAGAGGCTCTGTTCCCCCACCAATTATTTTTTCTCTATTTTTCAAATTGGATAATTTCTATTAATTTATCTTTAAGTTTATATTTTTAAGTTTCATCTTTTTTTAAAGGTTTTATTTATTTATTTTGAGAGAGAGAGAGACCGACCACACAAGCAGGGGGAGTGGCAGGCAGAGGGAGAGGGAGAAGCGGGCTTCCCGCCGAGCTGGGAACCTGATGTGGGGCTTTATCCCCGGACCCCGGGGTCATGACCTGAGCCAAAGGCAGACACCTAACATACTGAGCCACCCAGGCACCCCCCCATTTGGTTCTTTCTTAGAGTTTGTATTTTCTGCTGATATTTCCTACTTTTCCTTTATTATGAACACTTTCCTTCACATCATTGATCATAAATATACAAGTTTAAAATTTTTATCTGCTAACTCCAACATCTGGTCATCTTATGCCATTTCTTTGTTCACTACCTTCTTTCCTGAGAATGGGTCACATTATCTTATTTCCGCATATGTTAAGTACTTTTATATTGTATCACGGACATTTTGAATGGGCCTTTTGATTCTGCTCTATTACCTTGTAAAAGGTAATTTTTTTTTTCCAGTTTGTACTCACAGACAAATAACTTTGTTGAGAACTCAAACCACAGAAAAACTATAAAGCCTGTCTCTTAAGGGCAATTCAGGTCTCAGTTTAGTTCAGTTAATTTATATATTTCCTCTAGCTGTGCTATTTGAAACATGCAACGTGTTCTGGAGTCAGTTGTAGATATGGGAAATGCTTATCAATAAAATTTTGAGATCTTCCTCTTGGAATTCTCTTTTCTAAGATTTCTTTCTCATATTTAAGCAGTTCTGGTTGCCACCATCTGTCCTCTGTTTCTCCAGACTGGAAATACTGTAGGTTTTCTTTTGTCTTTTCTTTTCTTTTCTTTTTTGCCTCTCTTTACAGATTATTGCCACATGAGAACTTTTTTCTGGAACTTTTTCTTTTGAGTTAGCAGTTTTGGCAGGTCTTTGATGGCTTCAGACAGATTTTTAAAAAATATTTTTAATACTTATCTTTTAATTTTTCTCAGTGTTTTCCTATAGGCTAATTTATCATATACAAAAAAATGTATGCTACCTTCTTCCTTTTGGACTTAACTTTGTGCTCTAGTAATAGTGTTGACTAATTATATTCAAAATATGGCTTATGCTCTATGCCCTTAGTCAAAACTACTTGTAAATATTCCAGGCTTTTGTTTACTTGACCCACAGCCATGCATAAAAGACAACTCAAATCTCATTTCTTTCATCAAGTTTTTCTAACCATTCTAGAGACAAGCTATGTTATCTTTCATTTTTAGTGACACTTTTATAGCCCATGACACTTATGCATCTTATTTATAAATTTTTAAGAGTATAAAATAGTGAGTCTAGTTTCTATTAATCTTGAAGGAAAAGGAAAACCAAGAGTGCCAGTTAGGCCTCAGAGGAGGGACAAGATGAAATTTTAAATAGGGTGACCAGGGTAGGCCTAAATAAGAAGGTGACATATGAGTGAATACTTGAAGTTAGCCATGGAGATAGCTGGGGAATTTCAGGAATAGATTACAACCATTGCAAAGTCTTAGGTCAGGAGCATATCCAGTGTGTTTAAGGAATGGTGTGGATAGAGCTACCGTATTGAGAATAGAGTGTTGTTGGGGGGTTGGGGCAATGATAAAAGCGGGGAGACCAGGTAGAAGGTCTGAATATTTCAGCTCAGAGGTGGTGGTCGCTTGAACTAGGGAGATAACAGAGTAGATAAGAGGAGCTGAATTCTGTGGATATTGTAGGAAAAAACCAAATGGTATTTACTGGCAGATAAGCTACACATAGAAAATGCTTACAATTTGTTTACTTTATTATAATTAATCGAGTTTTCTGTTATGTTATTCTCTTTAAAATATTATTGCCAAATTGTTATTCTCTTTAAAAATATTTTTGTCAAATTCTTCTTATTGCATGAACCATCCTCCTATGTACTCTAGGGTACCAAGAACAGGACAGCTTGCTTTGGTATTAGAAGAGCTTTTTTAAAAAAAATTTTTATTGTTATGCTAATCACCATATATTACATCATTTGTTTTGATGCAGTGTTCCATGATTCATTGTTTGTGCATAACACCCAGTGCTCCACGCAGAATGTGCCCTCTTTAATACCCATCACCAGGCTAACCCATCCCCCCACCCCCCTCCCCTCTAGAACCCTCAGTTTGTTTTTCAGAGTCCATCATCTCTCCTGGTTCGTCTCTCCCTCTGACTTACTCCCCTTCATTCTTCCTCTCCTGCTATCTTAGAAGAGCTTTTGATTCTTATAATTGCAAAGGGTTTTATGAATTATCAGTGTTCCATTCTGTTGACACTGATGGAACCACTTTTCAGATATTGGAACAGTTCAACAAAAGGCCACTAGATGGTGACCTCTACTAAATTTTAATACTATGAACAGCATTTGAAGCCTTGATTAGATGTACGGAAAGCCAAATTCAGTATTAGAATCTTGGAATTGAAAGACACTATAGTGGCCGTTATTATTAGGTCAGGAAGGCTCAAATGACTTGAGTAAGTTACATAACTATTAGTAGAAAGAGTTATTATTCATTGAGGATTTATGTCCTAGCCCCTTTGTTATTTTTGTAGACAATGTTACAAATCAGGATAAGGGTACCTAATTTACATGTCTTACTGATGTCTACTTACTGTCTAACACCTTACTGATGTTAGAATTTGCTCCTTTTGCCTTCAAAGGGAGATCTGCATTTTTAAACATAATTGTTTTGTCTCATAAGTTGCTTGATATTGTAATTATATGAAGTAAAATTATGGCTCACTTTTTCCTCCCCTAAGATTGTTGATAAAGAAGGCAAACTGTGCTTTAAAAAGAAATATCTGTGCCGTTGTATTTTTCAGGTACGTTTTTTTTAATAGTACATTTTTAAAAAAAGGCTTCCAAAATTTATTGTCAAAAGTCTGCCAGAATGGAATTGTAAATATGAAAATTTAAAGCTGTATGGCCAATAGATTCTGTTTTCATTATGTATTTCCTGGATTCTAGTTTGATTCAGAAAAATCATTAACTACGGTTAAATTAAAAAAAAAAAACACCTGTGGAAGACCATTCTGAAACAGGTTATACTAAAATTATGGCTCGAATAGATAAAGGATATTAAGAAGACACCTTGATGAAAACTGAGAAGTGTATAAAATTGTTCAATCATTATATTGTACACCTGAAACTAATATAACATTATATGTTAATTAAACTTGAATAAAAAATTTAAAAAACATGACTTGGCATTTCTTTCTAATTGCTTTTCTGCATTTCTACACTTGTTTTTGCAGTTTTGACTTAAGAGAGCATAACAAGATAAGCTTTTTACTAATAGTTCAGCAAGTCTTAGAGACTCATGTCTTTATTATCATTTGTAACCATTAAAAAATTCTGCACATAGAGCAACGGCATAAGAATTAGTACGATAATTTCTAAACAGATATTTGACTGACTTTATGGCTTAGGAAGTCATTTTCATGGTACATGCACCCAACTGAACAATGAAAATTAAGCAAATCCATATCAAAAGCAGTATGGTTTTTTTAATGTCATTTTTATAACTTCTGTAAGCTCCATCTTATCTCACTTTACATTCATTCAAAATGTAACTCATTTATTATTAATGTATATATATTATTCTCATGATTGTCATGATATTTAAAATTTATTATTTAATCTTTTTCAGATATCTCTATAACCTTATGTAGTCTAATTATAATAGTAATATGGTATTTTGAGTCATTATTATCTATTCTGCCTACCATTTCCCCAAATTTAGATTGCTCTACCATGTTAAATATTATATTTAGTATTATCATGTAAATATTATAGATAATATAACTCTACCATGTTAAATATTATATTTAATATATCATAAATATTATAATACAATATAAATATTATGAAGCCATAAAGAATAATAATTTAAAATAGGTTTATTGTCAAATTGCTCTCCTAGAAATACTGTTCTAGTTCTAGTGTCACCAAAATAATCTTTTTACCCACAAAACTAAAATTTTTCATGTAAGAAGATTTTGATGGTTGAACATACTCTTTAACCACTGGTCTACTGGAGTTTGGATGCTTGTATTCTTATGTCAGAATAATGTATTTTGTAAATCAGTCATCTGGCACATAAATCTCTCTCTTACTCCACATATTTTGGTTGTCTTTGCTAATTTTCTCAATTTAATAGACAAGACATTTTTTCCCTTGATTCTATGTTTTAAAATTTTCTAATTTTTTTTCTTGAAACTGAACCTTATGCTATTTTTCAATAAAGATAAACCTTATTGGGAACATTTTATTTGTCAGGAGAGACAGCGATAGAGAGGCTCAAAGGGGGCAAACACTGAGACCATGCACAGGAACCCCTGTAACCCTTAAATGCTTTTTTATTGGATAACTGAATCTATTATCTCTTTTAAGATTCTAGTTTTATCTCCATTTAGTTGAAATGAAGTGAATATATCTCTTTAATATCATGTTATATCTGTTTATATCCTGAGATACTTAGAAGCCTCAATCAGACTATAGTGTTTACATCGCTTTATACATAAAAGTAGGGGCATATACTTTGCAAATGAATTTTTTTCTTCTCATTTTATGTCATACATGAGTAAAAGCAATAGCCCCCTGACCAGTGCTAGTTGTCAGTATTCAATTATTAAAATAAACCAAGTGTTAGTTCAACCACATAAACCTTAGACAGTTTCAGTATCAATAAAATGAGGATTCTGAGCCAAGGCATTTTTAAGAGTTAGTTTTTGCTGAAACTTTTTATCCGTAATTCTGTATCTGAAGTTGTTAATATTTAAAATTCTCCGGTAGAGGCTGTTGATCCAGGAGAATATATGTATAGAATGCATAATACTGCTTTAGCACAATTTCCCTAAGTATTTCTGTTCTTAACATGCCACCAAATCTGGTATTGAGTTGGGGTGCCTGGGTGGCTCAGCCAGTTAAGCATCTGACTTCTGGCTCAAGTCATGATCTCCGGATCCTGGGATTGAACCCTGTGTTGGGCCCCCACTCAGGAGGGAGTCTGCTTGTCCCTCTGTCCTTCCCCCTTGCTCATGCTCTCTCTCTCTCTCAAATAAGGAAATAAAATCTTTTTCTAAAAATCTGGTATAAATTGATACACTTTTTATGCATTTTAAATTCTTTACTTTCATTTTAGATTATTTTTTCTGACAACAAACCTAAGAAATACAGTATTTCCCTTATGGAGTTGCTTGGGAATTAAGTGATATAATACAGGAAAAATAGTGCCTGCGATCTATAAATTAAATTAATTAAATTAGAAATATACTATAGTGTTTTGCAAAATAATGAAATAAAAATAGGGTTGCATTTTTTTAAATAAATTATATTCCTCCAAATATCAAAATTTTCCCAGAGCTTTAATGAAAACCCCTTTCTGGGGTGGAATAATAGAACTTCAAATTTAGAAGGAGCTTATAGTTTACCTACTAGGTCTCTACCTAATGCATTATTTTCCTATTCAAAAGTACAACATCTAGATGAACAAGAGTATATCTTTCATTCATTATTCTAAATAGGAAGATAGCATTTCTGAGTGATTTTGTTCAGATTCTTTGATTACAGTGTTTCTCATCATAATTAACTAATGGTTTCTCTGGGGTATAAAACTATAAATAAACTATTCCAGGAATGACTGGTCACTTAATAACATATAATAATGAATTATTCAAATTGTATGCAATACATCTCACAAAAACAAAGATTGCCAAAAATTCACTGAAATAAGGTAAAATTAGTTTTTTTTTTAAGATTGTATTTATTTATTTGACACAGAGAGAGAGAGAGAGAAAGAGCACAAGCAGGGGAAGCGGGAAAGGGAGAGGCAGGCACCCCTCCAAGCGGGGAGCCCGCTGAGCAGGGAGCCTGATGCGGGGCTCGATCCCAGGACCCTGAGATCATGACCTGAGCCGAAGGCAGACGCTTAACCAACTGAGCTACCCAGGTGCCCCAAAATTAGTTTGATTCTTTTTTTTAAACCAAAGTACCAAATTTAGTAAACTGCCTGGACTCATTTGAAAAGAAGACAAAGGACTTAGTTCTATGAAGTATCTGAGTAGTTCATGATTTTTCTTTATTTTCTAAACCAATTAAAACATTTTTCAGTGAAGTACAGAATTTATGTAGCCATTACAAGTGACCAAAACTTAAAGGAAATTTAGTGTTAATGATTATGATACAAATAAAAATTTGAGCAAATCTATTCTCTCATAAACTTACAGAAAATAGTAAAAGCACGCAAATATCATGAAGTGAGCAGATACTTAACCTCTCCTAAAACATTATGAGTTAATCTGATCATCAAATTACTGCTAGAGTATAACATTATAATTGAGATCTTAGGAGCAAAAGCCTCTAAACCTCAGTTTACAACCCCACTTCCCACCCCCCATGTCTTATTTCTATTGTATTAGAAGGCATGGTACTTTAGAATAATTTTTAGATTCTTTTGACTTTAGGTATCTCATGACCAAGTTTTTTCCTTCCTATTCTTACCATCACTTCCCAGACTAAGCCGTTACTACTGCTGCACATCTGAATCATGGCAGGCATGCCCAGACTTGGTTCACTATCCCACCTGCTCTGGGCCTCGGTCTATCTCATTTGTGGCTACTAGCTCTATATTCTGTCCTTCCTATTAGGTCACTTTGTTCAAGCCTCTTTCTTACGCGTCTTGCCCACGGTTGGAAAGACTGAACTTTCTAGAGAGGCACTCATGAGTTTTCATCATCTGATCTCAATCTGCTCTGGGCATAGTGGCCAACAGTCCCGCTTAAAGGACCTTTAAAGGACATTTTTTCTTATCTTATAGTTAGGTCTATATAAGACTATAGAGAAGTTTTATAGAATGTAGAATGTAAACTCAGCCAGAACTAAGACTTGCCTATAAACTTAGCATTACTTGGTATTTAGTGGATGCTTTATATGTTAAACAAATGGATAGATAAATGTCTCTGGGGCATGTAGCCAGTAGTCACTTGGACCTAAAATTCTCTTCTTTGATTCAGTGCTAGCATATATTTTTTGTCTCCTCAAGTCTCCCAAATTAGTCCTTCTTTGTTTCCTTTTTTACTTCTGCAACCTGTTAAACTGTGATTTTCCTGGAAGTCTATTCTCAACTCACTTCTGTAAATGCACTCTTACTTTTTAGTCAGAGTGTTTTCCCTGGATGGCTGCAGGTCTCTCCTAGCATGCATGGACAGTCCCAGTTCTGCCGCTCTTTAAGCTCTGTATTTATGCAACCCCAATTCCAAATGAGTATCTCAGGGGCACTCAAGCTCAGCATCTTCCTCATACCAGCTTCCCCTTGTGCCATAGTCTTACATTTCTTCCCGGTTCGGATGAATGATACTGGCACCCACCCTCGCCTGCACGTGCCAGCATCCCAGCAGTCATTCTAGATGCCTCATTTCCTCAGTGTAGCAAGGTATGACATTTTCATTGGTGTACTTTTATTTTTAGAGGATGGAGGTGGGGAGGAATTATGTGTCCTCTGTTTTTAAATTTTTTTTTGTCTTGAAGGATCCCTTCACTCTTCCCTCTTCTCTTCTTCATTGCGTGGTTTCCAAAGAGCACCTCCCCTTTTCTTTGTTTTCTCTTTTAACAGCTTTATTGAGATATAATTCACATTTCATATAATTCACCCACTTAAAGGGTACGATTAAATGGTTTTGTTATAGTCACAGAGTTATGAGCCCATCACACCATCTAATTTGAGAACACTCTGTCCTTCAAAAAGAAACCCATGACCACTAGCAACCCCTCCCATTCCCTTCCACCCCACCCCCAGGCCTAATCAATCACAAATCTGCTTACTATTGCCATAGATTTCCCTGTTCTGGACATTTCCTGTAAATGGAATCCTACAAGATGTGATCTTCTGACTGCACAATTTACCCTCTTCTTCCCCAGGGAAGGATTACTTTCCAAGCCTGCCTCTTCACATTCTTGCCTATATGTGTAAGTCCCTCTACTATAGTCGTTGCCCTCAGGGAACAGAGAACCTTTTCAGTATTTTAACACTTTTTCTGGAATTGTCCTTCCTCTCAGTAAAGACTTGAGGCAGAAGCAAGGGGGAGAATGTACTGGTATCTGTTTTATCAGTTTACTTTTTAGGTAACTTGAAATCTGGATGTTCTTTGTCTTCTAATTACGCTGAAGGCATGGGTTTTGTATAGTTTTATTTGTGCACCTTGTTTTCAGAAGAAATGTTGGGAAGTGCTGATTTGCATGGCTGCCATTGCCTTGGCAACACAAAATTCCAACAACTTCCTATTTAGGTTCCAAATATTTGGAGCACTGATAGTTACAAGTTAATTTTGAATGTTACTATGTAACCAATAAGTGTGATTTTAGTTTCTGACTGTATTTATTATTTATTTGCTTTTTTCAGATAAAGCCTGACTCTGAAATCTGTCTCAAGAGGTTGCATTTTAAGGCTAAGTCCATATTATTTTTATGAGACTCATTTTAGAAAAACAATACTTGGTCTAGTAGAGCTGTTCTAAATCATCTTGTAATTTAGAAGTCATCTTCCTATTATAAGGAATTTATTGTTTAGATTTGATATAATCAACTGTTTTAGAAGATTTTGATATAAGCATTTGTGAAGGTAATTGTGAAAGTAGAGCTAAACACACATGGTCTTGACATAGGAGATAAATGTGACAATATAAGGTGGAAGAACACTAAATATATCCTAAAATTAAGGAGCAATGATTATTCTTATGTATTTATTAGCATTGGTTGCTTTTGCTATTTCTGTATTATAGATTTTCTACATATTATCCTAGATTACAAAAACAAACTGAAAAAAAAAACCTTGATACTCATAAAACCTATCTTTTTCATTTAAAAAATAATGAGTCTGAACAAATTTCTTAAAAATCACACAATATGTTAGGGATAAAGCTGAGTTGAGAACGCAGAATCGGTTAGCTCTTTCTGCTTAACAATCTACCCCAAAATATAGTAGCTTAAAAATATCATTTATTTAGCTCACAATTCTATGGGTCAGGAGTTTGGGTTGGGATCAGCTTAATAGATTTTCTGCTGGTCTTCCCTCATGGGTCACAGTAAGTTGTTAGTTTAACTAACATCTGAATTATCTAGGATGACCCCATTCATGTGTTTGGAGATAGCAGGCTCTTGGCCTGGGCAACAGTGGTAAGTGGTCCAATGTGTCTCTCATCACCAGTAGGCTGGGCTTGTAGATGCTGGCAGTTAGAGGGCTTCCAAGAGCAACAGGGGTAGAAGCTGAGAGACCTCTTGAAGCTTAGGCTTCATTTTGCACAGCCTCATTTCCATCCCATCTTATTGGCCAAAGCAAGGTGTGAAGCCAGCCCAGCTTCCGAGGGGTGGGAAAGAGACTCTACCTCGCGAAGGGAGGAACTTCAAGGTACTCGTAGCCCCTCTCTTGTTTTCACACTCTCACAACCCCACTTAGCTAATTTCCAATCCATGGCCTTCTCAGTACAGAATCCCTAGACAAGCAATTTGATAAGACAGCTTACCTCTTTACTTAACAGTAACTAATTTTTGTTTATGAAACTTAAGGGGTCTTTATCCAAAAAGCAGTACTTGAAATGAGTCTTTAAGAATAGGTTTTTCAGACAGAAATTGAAAACTTGTGTACAGATAGAGAGAAAAAGAGGTGGAAAAGCACAGAACTTCGGGGAAAAAGGCCAGATTTGGGATAGTGAGAAGATCAACATGATTCGTGGGTTAGATCACGGAGTGGAGGGTGGGGAAATGTGGTGAGCGATGAGGCTGAAGAGGGGTCTTCTAATATCCAGAGTGTCTTCACATTCAGAGCAGGGGCTCTGCTAAGCAGCTTTACTCAAAAACATGTTTTCAGTTCACAAGAAGCAATAAGGTAGAATTTCCATTTTGGGAAAACAACTCCCCTGCTCCTGGAACAGGAATCCTGAACAAATACCAGTTCTGTGAATTGCAGGATACTGATGTATAGCAGAGAGTCTGTGGATTCAGGGGATAAAAATTTCATTAGCACAGTGAAGGCATGATAGCAGCATGAACTGGAGCTGGTGGTCCGAGAAAGAGCACAGTAGTCTGCAATAGGTCATGTCATCAGTGAGTCAGAGATACAGGTTACAGTACAGGAGCTCAGGAAATAGAACATAGATCAGTCAGCCCACCAGATGGGTCTAGCTCAGCACTTCCTGTCTCAGAAGGAGCACAGGAAGTGAGACATCATGAAGCCAGCAGGTGGGAGACATCACTGGGGACAATGAAAGCAGACAGAGGAAAAAGCAAAGTCAATTTGACTACAGAATCCTTTATCAATTTCTGGCACATTATTACCGCTGTAACTCAAAAGGAAATAATCTTTGGACTATATTTGCAACCTTATAAGAATTTATGAACTAAAGAATGGCCTTTAAAGAAAAGAAGACTATTTTTATTATTTATTTCTGTAAGGTGAGAAAATAGCATAAGCAATGGGAATGCTAGAGCTAAACATGCTACTTTCTATCCTTTTCCTTTAATAAACGGAAGCATATCGGCTGATATTCATATGCATCTAGCGCTGTCTTTTATTTCCCTAATTCAAAATCTGCTTCAATTGATCACTTATTCCATAGTTACTATTTGTATTCTGCCCTGTTTTTCACTGAACACCTACTTACAAATTAAACTACCTATTTGATTTTGTTTGTTTGTTTGTTTCAGAGGATGTCATAATGTCCTTCACAGTGTCCATTGCAATTGTACTCGTAATTGCTGGATTTATTTGGGCTCTGTTTGTTTGTTTGTCTCGAAGAAGAGCCAGCGCCCCCATCTCACAATGGAGTTCGAACCGGCGATCAAGGTCTTCTTATAACCATGGCCTCAACAGAACTGGATTTTACCGCCACAGTGGCTGTGAACGGCGAAGCAACCTCAGCCTGGCCAGTCTCACCTTCCAGCGACAAGCTTCCCTGGAACAAGCAAATTCTTTTCCAAGAAAATCAAGCTTCAGAGCTTCCACTTTCCATCCCTTTCTGCAAAGCCCCCCACTTCCGGTGGAAACTGACAGTCAGCTGGTGACTCTGCCCACTTCCAGTAGGGTTCCCGCCATCAGCACTTCGCACAGTCTGGGCCGTCCTGACTTCCACTGGTCCAGTCACAGCCTTCGAGTGGGCTTTTCCACACCACCTCCACCTGCCTATGAGTCCATTATAAAGGCATTCCCAGATTCCTGAGGAGGGTGCTTTTGTTTTTAGTTTGTTTCTTCCTTTACTTGTCTTTTACTGACACAAAATTACAAATAGGCTAAACGGAATTTTGAGGTCCTGGGCCAAACAGCCAATGAGTTTCCAAGCTGAATTATGCTCAGTCAGTTGGACATTATAATGTAAAACATATTTTCTTTGAATACATGCTTTCCTTCCTTGTGACTCACAAAATAGTAATATTTCCCAAATAGTTATCTATTTATGTATTTTGTACTCAACGTGAAGGCTGTTAAAGATGGTGATTCTTATCTAAGATTCAGCTGTGATACAGCACATACATGTATTTTAGACTAAAATTAAAACTTTAGATATTTGTGGTTTACAATCCTCATTCACTGTCCGATGTGACTATAAAGGGGAAAAAATCACTATGTCACTTTTTAAAAATAAACCTGTCCTAAGGAATTTTAATTTTACTTTCTTCAGAATGACGTGAATCAACTTAACAAACCTGGATTTTTAATGGATTATATGAGCACAAAAATGACAGACCAGAGATTTCTTAAAGTTCCTTGATGGCACTCAAGAGGTGTGGGAACCAGGCAAAGAAAGGGAATCTCTGTGGGTATTATAGAACACTTCAATTTTGACACTTATTTTTGTGCCTTTCCCAAGAATAGTTATCTACATCACTGAGGCAAAATCCATGGGTTTACTGAGATGATTTAACTTTTCTTCACTGTTGCCGTTATGTTGTTAGAAAAACAACAGCAAATCCAATTCATTGACCTAAAGACAAACGTTAACACTGAGCTTACATTTTTCCTAAGGGATAAATTGTATTTCTTAGATCTAAATCTAGCAATTGGGAAAGCACTTTATCTAGAGACTTTCTGTTGGAACTTCCAGACAAACAAATAAGGGTCAGTACTGTCATGAAATACATGTTATAACCATGAAGAATTCTCCTTCTTCGATTGACTCATCAGGCATCATCCCTTGTGTGCTTTCTTACGAATTTCAGCCTCAGATTCTATGGAGAGTCTTTGTACAATGATTAAACCATGCCATATGGTCCTTGGTGCAGTTACGTAAGGAGTCTGCTTCCACAGAGCGCCACCCTCATAAAGAAAGGTACATTCCCAAATATGGGTACCAGAGGGCTTCAGTGGCCAAATGCCTGTGACTGCCCCTTTTCATTTAAGGACACGCATTCACTGGAGTATTATTCAAAAGACCTGTGGTTCATATCTGATATAGTGACTATTTAGCTTATGTTGCTGTTCATTTGTTTCTCTGAACATTGGGATTTCTAGTGAAGAAAAAAAATGTACTCTCATTTTAGTTTTTGCAATTCAGTGCTCACAGGTAATAGCATCCGAATATGGTTCAAGAATGTAATAATTTCTACATAGTAAGAGATTGTGTATAGCATTTTCTTTAATATTTTTATTTAGCATATATTTTCCATTGTTCCTCAAGGACAATTTTTCTTAATGATGTCTACAGACTGATGCTCTCTAATGTAATATACCAGAAAGAAAGAAAGAAAGAAAGAAAGAAAGAAAGAAAGAAAGAAAGAAAGAAAGAAAGAAAGAAAGAAAGAAGAGGAAGGAAGGGAGGAAGAAGGGAAAAGAGGAGGAAGAAAGAAAGAAAGAAAAAAAAAGCTCACAAGATCACCAATTTGTTGTAAGTTGGTCTTTAACAAATTTAGCAATTGTTATATAGCCACGTAAGATTTCAGGAGGGCATTAACTTAGTAACAAGGCTATCTTTTTGCTTGTATGTCATCCTTAATATTTAATATGATAAGTAAGCAAAGTGTATGGTTTTTATCTAGAATTTATACTGGGAATAAAAATTGCTTTATATCTCTCAAATTAAGAAAAAGGGAGCAAAAATCTTCTGGTGAATTTAATAATCTGGCAGAATTGTGGCCACCCCTCTCCCCAAGTTACAAAACAATCAAACTGAATATCTTATAAATATTGTGCAACGTATGAAATGTGAAATTAAGATAAAAACTAGGAACTTTTAAAGTTCTGTCTGATTCGAAATGTTTAGTTGATTATGAAATAAAATTAAATTGATGTCAATTTTGATTCACAGTTTATTTATTGAGTGACCTATGAGTATCTCATATTTACTTTGGTATTTTAGCCCAATCTGGACTATTCTTTACTTACTCTTGAGACACAAACTTTATTTTATATAAAAATGTGTAACTAAAAACAAGTAACACCATAAACAAATGGAACAAGATGTTTCAATTATTAATGCAGATAGGAAATGCGTGCTTTTTTGTTCAAAATATTAATTTAGATTATATATTTTCAAATATACAATTCAGTATTATCCACTATGGTCACCATGCTGTACACTACATCCCAGAACTTATTTATTTTATAACTGGAAGTTTGTACCTTTTGACCCCCACCCATTTCACCCTCCCCCCACCTCTGGCAACCACCAATGTGCTCTCTGTATCCATGAGTTTAAATAAACATTTTAAATACAGACAATATTAAAACAAGAGGAATTTAAAATGTTTAACGAATCTATGGAACAGAAAAGGAACGCTTTTTAAGAGCCAAAGGGATGAAATGAATTACAAAGAAAAATATTAATAGCTTTGATTATCTGAAAAATTCTGAAATTATATCCATTAAAAGATAAACTTATCCAAAGTTTAAAAGCAAGAAGAAGAAGGAGGAGCATAGACTTACCATAAATATAGCAAAAAAATGGCCAATATCTTTAAATTATGATTAGCTCATACAAATGGATATGGAAAACATTCAGTTCTAAATCGATAAAGGAGGAAAGGACCAAAAGAGATTACGCATCAAGAAAATTTAGCTGATTAACAAGTATATGGTGAAGTAGTCAATTTTACTACTAAGAAATTGCATTTGTATATTTAAACAATATTCTAGCCTTTTTGTCTACCATCTTAGCTGATCATTTATAAAAGAATGGATCTCCTCACTACTGACAAATATTCTAAGAGAGAAGCAGTCTCACACATTTCTGGTGGCAAGGTAGGTTGGGAAGACCCTTTTAAAAGACAGTCTGGTAAAATGTATCTAAAGCCTTGCACTGGACAGATCATGAAGTCTCATAGTGTCTGCTAGGTACACAGTTTCCTTTAAGAAAGATGGCAGTGGGCTTGTAGAGAGACCAGTCTTGTTATACTGGACATGTGTGACTGAACCAGAGCATCTAATAGTAGATGGTGAGTAAATGAACAAATTAGATCTTTCCTGCTTTGGGCTGAGAAGGTCGGGATAAAGGGAGAGCATGGGAGAATTGCTAGCATCAACACCTCAAAAGGGAAGGAGATACTAGAATAGCAAAAACCTGGGGCAAAAACACAGCAGCATCCTTTAATAAACTCCTGTTACTTAAGGTTACTTATATATTTTATGATTCCAAAACTTGAAAGACATTAACCCCTAAACCAGTTCAAGAAGGAATAGACCCTTAGCATGTCTTTACTGGGATAATTCTGCCTTGGCCCAGACAGGTGGATTACTGCTCTGGGCCAAATGTCTCATAAGACTCCACACTTTGGATTACTTTTCTTGAAATTTTCTAAGTCACAACTCAGTGTGTAGGACTGGCCACTATTGGCAATGTTATCCTGAATAAGATGCCCTGAGCCTAGATCAGAACCCATGTGGATCTTGGTCCCTGTTTCTTCTTTTTGGGAGTGTTCTTTGATCCTCTGTCCTATTGCGGGGTTGACAAGATGTCCCAGGAGCTCCCCAGCTCTCTCTCTCTCCACACACACACACACACACACACACACACACACACAAGAAACATGCCCCATGCTCCTTGGCTTTTATGTATGGGGCTTCGTGGGTCCCCATGGTTGGGTTCCAGTTCCAGGCGGCAGCCTGGCAACCAGATCACTTCTGCTGAATGGGGCATGTTGCTTTTGTAGAATCACAAATTGGATAACCTGAATGGTACCAACATGCTAATCTGGGGTAACTCACTCAGAATGGAGAAATTTTATGTGCATTTGACTGGATAATAAACAAATTTAAGCATTATTTCTCAACACATTTAAAATATTTATGGGAAGATCACTATACCTCACATGTGCCCATGAATTTTGTAAAACATTTCATTTTTTATATTTTTCTAATTGGATTTATTAAGTGATTCATGAATGGGGCAGCATTCCATCTAGCAAGTAGAGGGGAGCTCCTGCCAACATTTTAAATCAATTTTTTTTTTAAATAGTGTAGGGTCCCACAAAAAATATTAACTAGAGCCTCATATACCCTAGGTGTGCCCCTGAGATAATGTAGGGAGACATAAGACATTTGCCTAATCTGATTTGGAAAGTGAACAGTCCAAGCTTTCAGGTGATAAATGGTTACCACTTCTGATTCTTGTGATTCAGACATGATAGTTACTAAAGAGCTTGGAGTCTTGTAACTTTAGAGTGATTTCAAGGGGTGAAGCCATGCAGGAAAAATAGATCTCTGATCTCTCTTACGATCTAAGTAAAATAGAAAGCAGCCAATTAAGTACACTAGCATACATGGTGGCCCTTGCAAGGTATGTTGTGGAAAAAATAGATCCTAGTTCCAAAGTAATTGACCAGGAGGAGATAGAACTCCAGTGCTTGTCTGCATCACTGCAGCCAGAAGTCCCTGCTGCTTGTAGCCTTCGGTTTGAGACTACTGAAAACTAGCTGCGGAAACGGATCTGTTTACGAATTGTGGGATTTCCAGAATGCCAGAGACTCTATGATTAAATAGGGTCTTTACTTATAAAATAAGTCAGGCTTATAGGTACGCCCTGGCTTAGCTAAAGGCAGGCAGCAAGAAGGGTAAAATTTAAATTGTGTTATTGGTTACAATTAGGATAGGAGGAACTAGGGCTGGCAGCTAGTAAGTAACAGAAGCCAAACGGCCAAATGGTCATGGAAATCCCAGAGTAAAGGTGTTCAGGGTACATGTTTGTTCAAAAATAAAGAGCAAATTGAGAGACAATATTGACAAAATGCACGACAATGAGTTAATGATCTTTACATAAAGCACTCATATGATCAATGGGAAAAGTCTTTTTTTTTTTTAAAGATTTTATTTATTTATTTGAGAGAGAGAGAGAATGAGAGATAGAAAGCATGAGAGGGAAGAGGGTCAGAGGGAGAAGCAGACTCCCCGCTGAGCAGGAAGCCCGATGCGGGACTCGATCCCCGGACTTCAGGATCATGACCTGAGCCGAAGGCAGTCGCTTAACCAACTGAGCCACCCAGGCGCCAATGGGAAAAATCTTTACAAGAGCGAAATTAGAAAATTCACTGGTGAAATGAAAATAAAAAGTTCTGAATAGGAAACAAAACTCCAGGGACTCCTGGGTGGCTCAGTCGGTTAAGCATCTGCCTTGGGCTCAGGTCATGATCCCGGGCTCCTGGGATCGAGTCCCTCCTCAGTGGGGAGCCCGATCCTCCCTCTGCCTGCTCTGCCTGCAGCTCCCCCTGCTTGTTCTCTCTCTCTCTCCCTCTGACAAAATAAATAAATAAAATCTTAAAAACAAAACAAAACAAAACTCCACCCCTAGTAAGAGAAACTAAAAACTCCTATTAAGAATCCACAAAGAATAACAACAAGACACAATAAACTTTGGTTGAGATTGACAAAGGATACGGAGAACAACAAGCAGTTTCCAGCTTGGGGACACAATGTGATATTATAGAGGATCAGCTAAATGGAGGGAATTCTAGCAGGAAATGTGAACACCGACTCTGGAGAGACGATGCCTAGAGATGTGAATGTGGGATTGGAAAGAATCACCACACCTTGCTTCAAACAGTTACCAATCAAGTGATTGGCCAGAGTTCAAGATAATTACTCTGCCCAGGAGGGTATTTGTTTCTGTTTTGGTTTTTCTCTAAGCAGGCTTTCCACCAGGGACTGTTGAAGTCTAAAGACAAACTCTTTGTGACTTCAGAGAAATATATATACCTGAAGTTGGTTCTCCTACTTTGATGTAATTACCTCATACAGAATGGGTAGGTGGAATGATATTGGCAGAAAGTCCTACAAGATCATTTGGGATTTTTCCCAACACATTCATGTTTTGAAGTAATAAGCATAAACTCTCAAATTAAGGAAAAGGGCTCTAGCAACGTCTGAAAACCACAAGAAAAATGCTGAAAATCTACACAAGTGCACTAAAATTAGTGCAGGTGGTAGCTGATTTACTGGCATCACAAAGCACTGGGTTCTCCATACGTTAAGCTATCTGGCAAGGCTGTGATTATAGATGGAGAAGCTGCAAAAATATTTCTCCATACTAAAACAATGGTTAAGGAAGACAGCTATCACCTGGATCAGATTTTAAATTTATATGAAAGTCGTCTCTTAATAGAGAATTAAATGTCCTCCAAGACTATATCTTGAATGAGGAAGCATAAGCTTTAGGCTTAAGGCTATAGTGGATTTACTTTGATCCTAGGTACAAATACTGTTTAGAGATTTATCTGCCATAATAATACTATAAGGATTGTTATTGCTTTTGCTAGTGCTCTAGTTACAAAGTTCCACAGGTCTTTTGGGCTTTTGAGTGATTTTTTCCCCCAATCTTATCTTATTTGTAAGCAGTATTATCTGTAGTGCTTGATTTTGTAGAAACCAGGCTTTTTTGGGACTGTGTATATAGTCTTACAACAAAAACAAAACACACACACTCACACACACACACACACGAAAAGTTTCAGAAATTAAGGGAACTTCCTCTAATATGAATGTCTTGTCACCAAAGTATCTAGCTAAACATTAGGCAGTGAACTAAATTGAAATTCAAGGTATGTCTACCTCAGAATGCAGGAGACTCTTCCAACATGATAGAAATGGCCACAGTTGATGGAAATTTCACAAATTAAGGGAGAGACTGAGGAGTCAAAACTCAAGATTGCAGACTCTCACTGCTCTATCCACTTGGCATACTGAATATTCAAACCAACCTATTCTGTTCTCCGTCTCAGGTGCTCAGCAAAAGGTCAAAGGGCCCCAAGGAGAGAAGTAAGGGACACATGAGATTCCACCACACAGTAACTGGGCACATAGCAGATTTGGATAGAGCCTTCCCTATATTAGTTCTCAACAGTGATTCATTTGAGCCAGCTTTCCAATATGATTGCAGGAGGTGATTATAGGACTGTCTCAAGGAAACTCCAACAGGGAGAAGACAGGCTTTAGAAGCAAATGAAATGAACTGCAACCATGGATTCCAATACCACATCTCTTTCCCTCTCTCTCTTCTATTTGCTCTTTTCTACATGTTATGCATCTCTTTTTCTTTTTATAATGTAAAAAAAAAAAAATGTCAACCACACACTAGGGGAAAAAGTAAAGCCAGAAATTTCCAAAGTTAATTAGCTCCTGGAGGATGGGAGCAAAAATGGATAGCTTCATTACCTTTCATAGGACGAATGTATAGGACACACTACTTTGTCTGCCAAAACCCCTGCTGTTTTGAAAATCACATTCTCTCCCCTGACTACCTACCCACATGATTATGGCAGGAACAGTCACTGCATTAAATGTCACCTCACTGATTGGTCTCCAAGAACGTATCTGATCAAGCAAATCCAGCGGCCCTTTCCAAAGGATTTTGTGGGAGGAATCTTGAGAGAGATAAGCCAATATCTCTCAGATGGCTAAAACTGGAAGAAGTAAAATTTGAAAGCTCTTTTCTGTCATATGGTAAGGAAGACATTCAACTGATTCACAGAGAAAGCAGAATAAAATAGACGTGCCAATGGCTTTGAAATTCCTAGTTCTGGTAGCTCCTGAAGACTGCTTGTGTATATTCTTCTCCTTCCTATGGCATGAGCAATGAAATCTTTGTAGAACTTCACCAGATACCACAAAAGCTTTCTGGAAAATTTCCATTTTTATATAAAACAATTTGGCTTAGATTACAATAACTTGCCAAAAAGATTTGGCAACTAAATAGGGAACAATAGCACTGGGAACAGTATTGCTGGATTGTATAGTAAATCTATGTTTAACTCCACAAGAAACTAAAATTCTTTTCCAAAGTGGCTGCATTTCAAATTTCCATTAGCAATGTATGAGAATTTCTCTTATTCTATATCCTCATCCATATTTGTTATTTTCTGTGGTTTTTAACATTTTATTGATTCTAGTAGATGTATGGTGCCTCTCATTATAGTTTTAATTTACATTTTTCTGAGGCTAAAAACTCTGAGCAAATTTCATTGTGCTTATTAGCCACTTATATTTTTTTTGTGGCATATCTTCTCAAATATTTTACCACTTTAAAAAAAGCTCGGTTGTCTTCCTATTATAGATCTTTAAGAGTTCTTCATGTAATCTAGACAAAAGTCATTTATCAGATGCATGTATTGGAAAATGTTTTCTCCCAACTTTGGCTTGCCTTTTCATTTCTTAATGTGTATTTTGAAGAACACAAGTTCTTAATTTTTATGAAATCAGTTTCATCAACATATCATGTTTTCTGATTTTAATCCACCCAAAGTCAGAAAGGTTTGAAAGCGGTTGGTTCCTGCTGTGTTATAACGATAGCAACTGGTAGCTACGTCAGCCCCCCGAACTCTGAACTCTCTTCAACTCACTACCCTCAGTACCATGGGTATGCTCTATTTGGGAATCTCTCCTTCTGCTCTGGAATGTGTCCTTCTTCAAAATTTGATTGTAGAACTAACTTCATCTGTTTTTCTTCTTTCAGGAGTCCGACTCATGGGCGGCCTGTTGCCCAATATGTGGATTTACCATTCTGCTGGCCAGCTCTATTTTTTTTATTTGACAAAACCTGTTTTGACTTCTCCAGTGACAGTTAGGCTGTTGGTTTTCACAGGTACCATGGTTGCGAGGCTGCTGATTCTCAAGACTGCCATGGAACTGGAAAGAACAAGCAAGGTAAACTGCCACACAGCCCACTGTTCTTACCGAGATTCAATTTATCTTGAATAAGTGCTCCTTGGGTTGTCACAAGTCTTTGGTTAATTTCCAGAGGACTGAAAAGTTTTATGTATTTATATTTTTGCCTGCATTCTCACTGTTTTTGTGAAGGAGGAAATTTTCAGAGGTCATTAGCACTCCAGAAGTGCTTCTGTCAATAAGACATCTTGGTACTTAGACCATCTCACTATAAAAGTCTCCGGGCATAAAGCCCATAGGTCCCCAAAAATGGGAAATAGATCCCACCGGTCCTTCACCAGAGTACTGTAGTGGTTTCTCCAGGATCTGCTTTCATTATGAAATGAAATAGCAGGTGGGAATGAAGACCATCCTTTGTAAGGAGTTGATAGATTTTAATGGCATACCTTCCCTCAACCATGAATCTCTTGTAAATGGGAACCAAACGTTGGATGCCTACTGATGGGCAAAAGACTGCCACATCACATCTCAGTTTCAAAGTCTGCACCACACATTCCAAGGCTTTCCATCCTCCAATTCTCCGGAATAAATCTCCAACTTTATTAAATTGATGCCTTCTGGACATTGTAGAATTTATTGATCCAATCCCTTCCGGAAAGGTCTCGGAATGAGGAGATGCTCATGTGTGATAAACATTAAAATCAAATATATTGCTTGAGGTAATTTCAGTCTTTGTGTTTAGACATTTCCATTCACCTGACCAAAAAGAAACCCAGTCAGAAGTGGTATTTTCCCTGGGTAGAAATAAACAGTGGGACCTGTGTGTAGTGACTGATTTGTCTCTGCCTTACCCCTAAGTGCATGCATTTTCAGTTTGTTCCTCACTAAAATTTTCATTAGAGGAGACACTTCACTAACATTTCCCACATGCTTTGACATTTTTTTTTTTTTTTGAGGAAAATGTTTCATTCTATTAGATTAATTCTACCCTAAGGTATTTGCATAAGTGGTGTGGGTCTGGCCTTTGACGTTATCTTCCTGAATGATCTCTGATTGCTCACTCAGGCATATCAGAGACACACGGTCTCATTGAATCTTGTGCTATCTTTACCAAATCAAATCTGTAAAGTTCACTTGTAATTTAATGTATTGTTTTTGAGTCATCTTGACATTTTGACTTCATAAGTGTAAACTGAAAACTACATTTACTGGAAATTTGTTTTTAAAAATAAAACAACATATGCCAGATCCCTGATCTACAGATGCTTTATAAAATTAGGCAATGTTTATGATGAGGTAATGCTCCCAAAAGAAAATTTTTAAGAAGAAATTTATATCAATTATTTCTAAAGCACATAAAGGAACTACACTACTTTCAAGAGTGGAATATACAAGGAATGGCGTAAATTATTAGGATAGAATCCAGTTGTTTTTTTTTTTTTTTAAGGGAGACCAAGAGCATAATCAAATGATAAAAGAGTGACAATGTTTAGCACTGCTGAAAGAACTGGAAGAAAAGCTTTTTTATTTCAAAGTTATAAATATTGTTAATAAAGAAGCTTTGTGATAGAGTGAGCCTATATTAAAAATCAATGTCTATTGGTTATAATTAATAGAACCTTTGAATATTTTATATTAAATGGTATCTTATTTTATAGTAATATCAGAAGTTGAAATTTTCCTGGAGAATAATTGTTATTAGTGACCTGAATAGACTAGAGTTAACCCTCGATGCTGAATGGAATCCCAGCAGCATCAATCCTAACACTTCATTTTTATTTGCCATTTAGCTGAACCCATGCATGTTGGTGTTTAGAGGTGAAGGCAACGGCTAAACACAGATGAAGAGGAACATGGAGTATGTTTCCATCACACCTTCTGAGGTTGAGAAGTTTTGGCAGTTATAAAAGGTATTTTGGGGAAGGGGATAAGTGGGGGATTTGAATCTAGACTAGGTTTTAGGTGATATTGGGAGATTATAATGACTTTATGAAAAATGCTATGTGATTATGTAGAAATAGGTCCTTATTTTCAGAGACACATGCTAAAATCTATAGGGGTGAGATATTGCTAATTGTTATTTACTCTAAAGTACTGTAGCAGAAAAAAAGTTAAAGAAGCAAATACAGCGCAATATTAACAACTTTAAAATCTAGATGATAAGCATATGAAGGTTCATGATGCCATTTTCTCAACCTCTGTATGTTTGGAAGTTTTGTTTTGTTTTTTGTTTTTGCTTTTTTTTTTTAAGGTTTTATTTATTTATTTATTTGAGAGAGAGAGTGAGCAGAAGGGAGAGGGAAGGAGAATCTGAGGTAGACTCTGTGGTCAGTGCAGAGCCTGATGCCGGGCTCGATCCCACAACCAAAAGACCATGACCTGAGTCGAAACTAAGTGTCAGATGTTTAACCAACTGAGCCACCCAGGTGCCCCTGTTTGGAAGTTTTAATAATAAAGATGTTTAAAATGTTTTGGAGCTAAAAAAATAAAATGAAGTTCTTGCCACTGAGTTTTAGCAACCACCAAGGGGACACATGGATTAGCAAAAGTATTATTACTTGTTTCTGTCTTCCAAATTTTCTAAAGTCTTATAAACTTTAAACTATAAGTCAGAGTTACTTAATTGCTTGCTTTGAAAGACCTTGAATATGAAGAAATACAACAGTTAAAAAAACCTTTTTTTCCTTCTTCTTCCTATCTTTATGTCCACCTCTTTGCATTGTTATATAACACTTATTAAAGGACTTCTAAACAAGAAAATGTAAATAAGAAATAGACGATAAAGCTAGGAAGAAATAAAGTGGAGCCAGTAATCATGTTACTGCTCAAAAACACAGTCTTACAGTCCAAACACAGATGAGCCAAAGGCCACAGATTGGACTTTTAGCTTTCTAGCCGTAAATTTTTAAAAAGGACCATGAGCGGATGTATTATTCAGAGTGCTCCTAAGATAAAGGCACATCATTCATCCAGGCAAAGCAAAGCAATTTCTGATTTTAAGTTCTAATAATCATTCGTTTGAAGCTTATCCTGAACAGGATCCCGTATGATGTAATGAACAAAACCCGAAATAACTGCCTTAGGATAGCTAGAGCAAGGAGTTTTATGGGGATGTGTCTTAATTCAGGCAGGTGTCATCATCACAAAAGGAAATTAATGAAAATAAACCTATTAGGGCAAATGGCACAGTATCTTCAAGGTAAACCACACTTCCATGGGCCTGGAAGGAGATTTTTGATGTATCTTGAATAGACCTTGTTAACCAGTTTCAAGAACCCAAAGGGAGTTGACAGATGAACTTTGAAGAAAGAGTTCTAGGAATCCTATAAATTCTATACATTAGCAGGCATTTATAACATGGATGTATTTTTCTGAGGACAGGGTTTGTATCTCTTATCAGAAGGGTATTTGCTTCAGAGAAAACTGAGAACCACTGATTCATAGAAATGAAAAGACTGCTCATCCGTTATGAATATCTTTTTCTTAATGAGCTTTCCAAAAATATATATGATAATGAGTTTTGGGGTTATGTTCTCTACCCACTTCTCAGAATGAAAAAAATCTGTCCACTAAAGAAAGAAAATGTATGCTCTGGGTCAGCTTACCAGAGGAGGCTTGACCTCCTGTCATGAAAGTTAAGGTACTGATTTAGGACTAATTGGTAGAAAAACCTACTTCATATATGCTTAGAGATGAGCCCAGGATATATTCTCTAGGTAAGATAAAGATTTTTACAGAAAATAATTTGGGGTGTGTTTCAAATAAAATTTAAAAAATAACTTCATGTAGTATGTTAAAGTTTAACATGAGCATTTTAAAAGCAGGTGTAGCCAAAAGCTTATCTAGACCATTACAAAAGAGAAGCTGAATAAATCACCCAAAGGCTGTCTAGCTTTAAGCAAAGCAATTTCCTGGAACATGCTAATATAAATTGCTTGCAAAATGTACTCCTCTGTAACTGAATAAGATACCTTGCTGAATATGGTTGTTAGCTATAAATGAATTAAAAGTTTTCCTTCTGGCAACAAGGAGTCAGGCCAAAAGTTTCTTAAGGTCTTAGGTAGATCATAAGCATACAAATTTATTATACCTCTGTGTGTGTGTGTGTGTGTATTTACATATGAATTAAGATTTCATATCTATATATTATAGATTAAGAAAAATATATTAAGTGTATATATGTATGTATGTAAATTTACACATGTATGTAAATGGTGGAGCTTGCATTCAAACCAAGGCAGTGTGACTCCAGCATGTATGCCTTAGCCATTGAGCAAGACTACCTCCATGTGAATAACACAATTCATATTACTTGCTAATAAAAGAATGTTGCCTTTTCACTGTCTGTAAAGAGATTTAATCAAGGAACAATGCATCTATTTCACTCAAAATACTATTCAGTCATTAAAGAGGAAGTAAACATAAAAAAATTGCTATTATTTTCTCCTGGAGATAATTAACTGCTCTGTCAAGACCATTTGTAGAGTGAACATTTTGTTTAAAGTTTTGCAATTGAGAGAAATCTAGAACAGCTAATGTAATAGCTGGATGTCTTCTTTCAGTAGGCTACGGTCTAAGCATAGGAAGTATTGCTTCATTTGTACATAATTAAGAGAGTCCACTTAAATGGTTTATTCTTCTCACTCTCGAATTTCTCCAGCCAGTTTCATGACTGTTTACACAAGTTCACACAACAATAATACTACAAGGACTTTATCCCAATAAAATGATTTAGGGAAAGCAAAAAGCTATACTCATGGACAGATCCAGTCTATCTTTATAATCAAATATAAGAAAACATCAGGGGGAGGGAGGACCCCAGAAGTCTCATATTAAGGGGGATAAAGGCAGCTATATCAACACAATGGAATATTATTAAAAATATAAGTAATTATAAAAATTTTATAAAATCATGGAAAATGTCTAAGTATTGAGAAAAGATAGCAAATACTAATTTATAAATACACATTTAACATCTATTATAATTTTAACAATAAAAAATATAAACTGGTAAAAGGAAATGTGAAAAATGGAATTACAGTGTAATGGAATTATACACATTTTATTATCCTTTCCTTAATATTGTGATTTTTTTTTCCTTTCTGATTAACATTTGAAAGTTCCTTGACAGGTTTCTGGGTTTTCATTAGATGTCTTTTGAAGTTTCACTAGTTACTGGGGCACCTGGGTGGCTCAGTTAGGTGTCTGCCTTTGGCTCAGGTCATGATCCTGGGGTCCTGGGATCGGGTTCCCTGCTCAGTGGGGCGCCTGCTTCTCCCTCTCCTTCTGCCTGTCCCTCTGCCTGCCACTCTGCCTATTTATGCTCTCTCTGTCAAAAAACAAAAAACCAAAAAAACCTTTAAAAAAACAAACAAAACAAGGATGCCTGGGTTGCTCAGTTGGTTAAGTGTCAGACTCTTGATCTGTTGGGCTCTGAGCTCAGTGGGGCATCTACTTAAGATTCTCTCTCTCCAAGAGATAGTCCTAGATGGCAGAAGAGTAGGAGACCTCAGTTTCATCTGGTCCCAGGAATTCAGCTAGATAGCTATTAAATCATTCTGAACATCTGTGAACTCAGCCAGAGATCTAAGAAAACAATACCTGCAACTCTACAAATAAAAAAGTGACCACTTACTGCAAGGTAGGAGGTGCGGAGAAGTGAATCCAAGGCGATATATTGGAAGATAAACCACAAGGGGAGGGAGCCTCCATAAGCCGGCTACCAGAATGTGCTACAGCAGTGGAAGGCAAATCAGGACTTCTGGAAGTCTGCTCAGGTGAGGGATGTCCCTGCCTGAAAGACTCTCAGGTTGCAAAGCTGGGTGGAATCCTAGCTAGGACAGTGTGGTCTCAGGATTCCCAGGGTCACAGGAAGACCGGGGATGCCTGAGCGTGGCAGAGTTCCCAGGCATTGGAGCAGGGAAACCAGCTGCAATCAGCGAGCCCAGGAGTGGGGTCTCAGCTCGGGGTTTCCATAAACTGTGAACCGTGGCACAGTTGGGTGACTGCTCTCCGAGCACGGGCCTGCCAAGTGGCCAATCTGCCTTGAGATCCTCCTCCCCCCCCCCCCCCCCCCCCCCCCCCGGCTTCCTCCCCGTGGGTGTGCACTGCAGGGGTCTGTAGTGTTTACAGACTTGAAACAGGGTCACATACCTGAGATAGAAACCCTCAGTCACAGGCTGGGTGAGCCCAGAGTGGGGACAGAGACTAGGGAGACAGGAGGGATTGATTGCTTTTCCCTGAGGGTGCACTGAGGAGAGGAGTCCTGAGGTTTCCGCTCAGGAACCAGAGATTGGGAGGCTGCCATTTTCATTCTCATCCTCTAAAGCTGTGCGAAAAGCCTTCAGGGAATAAGAGATACAGAGAGCAAAACCAAGCAGCTTACTTAGGCTGGCCCCTGGCAAGGGTGGTGCAATTCCACCTGGGGCAAAGACACCCGAGAATCACTGCAACAGGCCCCTCCCCCAGAAGATCAGCAAGAACGTCCAGCCAAGACCAAGTTTACCAATCAATAAGAACTGCAGAACTCCAGTGCTAGGGGAAAGTAGTATATAGAATTCATGGTTCTTTTCCCACAATTCTTTAGTCTTTCAACTAATTTTTTTTCTCTTTCCTTTTTCAGCCAATTTCTTATCAACTCTTTTTACGATTGTTTTTACTTTTTATTTTTACAGTTACATTCTATCTTTTCATTGTATTTAATTTTATTTTAGTATAAATATAAGTTTTTCTTTCTTTACAATTTTGGGATGCAGTTTCTTCTAACAAACAGACCAAAATACACCCAGAATCTAGTGTATGGCTCTGTTCTCTTCACCCATCTGATCATATTCTCTCCCTTTTTTTTCTTCTTTTTCTTTTTAAAGAAAATTAAGCCTTTCTTAATTTTCATCTTTACAGTTACATTTTATCTTTTCATTGTATTTAATTTTATTTTTGTATATATATGTTTTTCTTTCTTTACAATTTTGGGATGTACTTTCTTTTAACAAACTGACCAAAATACACTCAGGATATAGTGTATTGCTCTGTCCTATTCACCTGTTTATATTCCTTCTTTTTATTTTCCTTTTTTTGTTGTTTTTTAATTTTCATTTTTACAGTTACATTCTATCCTTTCATTGTATTTTATTTTATTTTTGTACATATATAAGTTTTTCTTTCCTTACAATTTTGGGATCTAGTTTTCTAAGAAACAGAACCAAATTCACATAGGATCCAGTGTACTGTTCTGTTCTGTTCACCTGTCTGATTATATTCTCTCTTTTTTTAATTTTTATATAATATTTTTCATTTTTGTGTCTCTTCTGATTCATTTAGTGTACATTTCTCTGGGGTTGTTGTTGCCATTTTAGTATTTTGTTCTCTTGTTCATCTATTCTTCTTTGGACAGAATGACAAGATGGAAAAACTCACCTCAAAAAAGAGGCATTACTGACTGCCAGGTACCTAACCAGTATGGATGTAAGTAAGATATTGGAACTAGAGTTCAGAAGAACAATTATGAAGATACTAGCTGGACTTGAAAAAAGCACAGAAGACACTAGAGAATCCCTTTCTGGAGAAATAAAAAGAACTAAAATCTAATCAAGTCAAAATCAAAAAAGCTATTAATGAGATGCAATAAAAAATGGTGGCTCTAACTGCAAGGAAAAATGAGGCAGAAGAGAGAATTAGTGACATAGAAAACAAAATGATGGAGAATAAAGAAGCTGAGAAAAAGAGAGGTAAACAACTACTGGATCATGAGGGGAGAATGAAACAGATGGATGAAAACCATAAAGCAAAATAACATTAGAATAATTGGGATCCCAGAAGAAGATGGGGGGGGTCAGAGGGTATATTAGAGCAAATTATAGCAGAGGACTTCCCTAATCTGGGGAAGGTATAAAATAGCTACTAAAAAGGCTCAGGTTTTTTGATTTTCTCCTATTTAAAAAACAAAAAATAACCATCCCTCTATATTCACATTTCTCTTGAACTATTGTCATGTCTCTCCTGCAGGACAAAATCAAACTCCCTTGAAAGCTTTCTTTTCAATTTCTCCACTTCCTCACCTCCCAGAAGCTACTGTGGTTTGACTTCAGCCCCTACAGTGCCACCAAAATGAGTCTTGCCAAAGATACTTCATGCTCATCAAATCCAGGGATACTCTTCAGTGATGACCTTTCTCATGCCGCAGAGATCTGATTGGCCATTCTTCCCTCCCTTAATTTCTCCCCTCTGCTTCCTCCGAACCATTCTGCAATTCTCCTACTTCTGTGCTGTTCTTTCTCAGTCCTATTTAAGTATTTTCCTTCTGTCCATGTCTTAAACATTGGTACTCCCCTACAAAGTCTGTTCTATGCTCTTCTAAATCTACACTCTCTTCCTGAGCAGGCTGTGCTACTCGTTTGACTTCTACTATGATATCAATGCTGATGATTCTCAAATCAGTATCTCCAGTTGAGATTATTTTCCTGGACTTTAGGCCCTCATAGCTACTGCCTTTTAAATATCTGCCATGGGATGGCTCATACATGCCTCAAATTCAACCTCTCCAAAACATCATCTCTTTAAAATCTGTTCCCTTTCCTGGATTTCTCATTTTCCACCAAAGGACAAATGATTAATATCCTAATTCATTGAGGTTCTCAACATTTCCTATATATTCCATTTCCTATATGTTCCCAACATTTCCTATATAGTCCTGTGTATTTCTAGTTACTTTAATTTTTTAAATGATATTTTCAACCCTTCTCTCTCACAAAACTGTCTTTTATCATAAAAATATTATACTTCTGCCTGCCCTCAAATTAAGATCTCACCTTCTCTTTTCCATAGAAGCCATAAAATGTAATTTGCTCAACTTCCTACTAATACATTCTCACATCTACATCAAACCTTTTCTCCTTCTCTTCAGGTGCCATGGAATAGGCCTTAATGACTTCTCAGAAACCTGGTGCTATTGTTTAGCCTACTCCCCTGTCCTGAGACTTCAACATTTTGCTTTCCACTGGCTTCTTTCCATCATCACTAAAACATATGTAAGCCACTTCACCATGAAAATTCTCCCCTTTTCAATTACTAGGCTGTCTTCCTCCTCCCTTTTCAAGCCAGATTTTTTAATAGAGTTTCTGGCTTCTTTTACTTTTTTCTGACATTTGAATCTGGATTTCTCTCTCCCCATTTCATCAATATTGTTTTTGCTGAGAACCCCATGCCAAATAATTTTATGTAAAGTTTAAATTAGCATCTTACTTAAACCCTCAGAAAGATTCACTACTACTGATCACCTTAAAAAAGGAGTTTCTATTTACTTTTAAAACCCCTATTCTTTGGATTTATCCTGTACTACCCAGTCTTCTTTTCACTTGTCCTTCTAAACCCAGTGGTAAATCATGGAATACTGTAGGGTTTTGTTCTGATCTTTCTTGTATCTCTCTATAATTTGTCTTTAGGCAATACAACGTAGCCCTGTGGTTTCCTTTACCTTAGTCAAGCTGGTGAATCTAATATATTTCTTTTTCTTATTTTTAAAGATTTATTTATTTATTTATTTATTTATAGAGCACAGGCAGGCCTGAGCTGGGGGAGGGGCAGAGGGAGAGGGAGAGAGAATCTCAGGCATACTCTGTGGTGAGGGCGTGGAGCCCAATGCGGAGCTTGATCTCAAGATCACGACCTGAGCCGAAACCAAGAACCCAGAACTCAGATGCCCAACTGAGCCACCCAGGTGCCCAAATCTGATATATTTCTTACTCTTAGATTTCTCTTGAACTCCCAAGTCATATGTGTCTCCATCACCTCTCCATTTACATTAGGGATTTAGAGCTCCTTAAACTGAACATTAAGGACTTAATTTATAATCTTCATTCTCCTCACCTAACTGTACCAATAATTAGTCTGTTTCTTCTCCCCTATATCTTATTCAAGTGGAAGCTATCAACACCTACCCAGTTCAAGCTAGAAATCTAAGAAAAATCTCAGTCTTCTCTTTCACATCTCCCATTTCCAAAGAGTCCCTAAGTAACCCATCCACTGCTACCAGTTTAGGACAAACCACTATTATATTTTCACTTGTACCACCTCTTAACTAGTTGCTTTAATAAAAATTGCTGGGAAAACCCAGCTGGGGGCCCATGATACCCTGTTAAGCAACTTTCACCTACATGTACTCACTACCACCCAAAACTATTGTCTTGAAATATTCCTTCATTGTTTTAGATGATTATTAAATACTCAAATCTTATAGCCATTAGCTATAAAAGTTGCTATAGCAGGTTGACAGAAGTACAGCCATTCAAATTTAGACACCAACGCTATGGCTATGAAATATAAGCATGTATTGACATACTAGACATGCGCCTTCCAAGGACTGGTGAATTTTTCTTGGACTCCACACATGGAATACCTGCCCAGTCTAAACATTTAACGTCCAATCATCTTCAAATCAATTAACTCCCCAGCTTCTGCACATCATTCTACCTGAGAAAAGAGTAAGAATGCTGTCCAGCTGGTTTTAAAAAGGAGCAAAGGATGGCCAGCTCTCCAACACATACACTAGGCCTATGCAGATTCTGTTGTACATCCTAAAAAATGTTCTGTTTACCAGACTAAAGACCCGGTTTTCTGAGGGACAGTGGGTACTAAGAGCATGCCCACCCATTCAACACTGCAAAATTACTATCCCCTTACCACCGAAGCTAAACAGCCTGGAACTTAATTCTCTTTGTGCCCAAAATGTCTCCACTTTTATTCCTGCTATGTACTGTGAGGCAGCATTAAGTTTGCTCTTATTTTTCTCATATTCTGTGAATTGAAGTACCTATAAAAGATCTGCTCATTCTGAGAAAGAAATCTGCTTTAGTGCCCTTTGAAACTTGAACTCCAGTCGTTCTCAGACTGCTATGTTGGTCTTTCTCTAGTCAGTATTTAACTAGTACTCCATGTAGCAGCCAGTCTGATCTCTTAAAAACAAATATCAGCTTGGGGCTCCTGAGTGGCTCAGTTGGTTAAGTATCTGATTCTTGATTTCAACTCAGGTCCTAATCTCAGGTTCATGGGATTGAGCCCCAAGTTGGGCTCTACACTCAGTGCAGAGCCCACTCGTCCCTCTCCCTCTGCTCTTCCACATCCCTCTCTCTCTTTCACAAATAAATAAATACATACATACGTATCTTTAACAACAAATATCTGTTCTTATCATATCTCTACTTACCAGCTTTCCTTTCCCTTAGGATAAGGTCCCGTATCAATTTCCTACTTATGCCATACCTCCAGATCTTCTCAAATGTTCTTTGTTAAACCTGGAATATTCTTCTTTATTTCCCCTTTTTTATTATTATTTGTAAAGATGCTTCAGTCACTCAATAAATCTCACCTCAATATAACTTCCTCAGAAATACTTGCTCTAGTTCTCATAATACACAGTACTTCTTAGGTCAATCCACCTCATAATTACTTACGCATTGTCTGTATTTTCCTTTTTTTTTTTTTTTTCTTGCAGGCTGGACAGTGTTTGGCTTTTCAGCTCTATGTTCCTAAATAAAATAGAAAATGAAAGAATTACTTTTCCTTCACAGGTAGAAGCAACAGGTTGTACTATTATATTAAAGTGGTCTAGCAAATAAGTATGTTTTTCGTTTTATTTATTCATTTACCTTTTAGAAAGAGATTGTGAAATGTAGAGCATTAAGGAAACAAAGTTAAATGGCATTAAACATTCCATTTGGATTTTCTTTGAACACCTCAAATATGGAGTTCATGAAAAATTTAGTAAAACCAGGAAGGAGAACTATTTCACAGTTGTTGTCCATGAGACAATTTCTATAAATGCAGTACACAAGTGACTAATTTCAAGATTTCCACTAAAAAGAAAAAAAAATAATGGATGTTAAAAAAAACCTTTTAGTTGATATAGAGCCAGGGTTGACAAGCTTTTTCTGTAAAGAGCCTGATAGTAAATATTTGTAGCTTTGTGGTCCTCACAGTTTCCGTCATAATGACTCCACTCTGCCATTGCAGCACAAAAGCAGCCATAGACAATATTTGAACAAATGGGCATGGCTGTGTTTCAATAAAACTTTATTTATAGACACTAAAATTTGAATTTTATGTAATTGTCATGTGTCATAAAATATTATTCTTCTTTTGAATTTTTCAACCACTTAGAGTGTTTAGACCATTCTTATTTTGTAGGACATACAAACAGGTGGCAGGCTGGATTTGGTCATGAGTGATAGTTTGCCAACTCTTGCTGTAGAGTTAAAGTATAACCACATAATTGAAGAGATAGTTCTTTGGGACACAAGTCTGCAAACAACTCATTCTGCAAATTCAATGAATACAACTCTAAAGGTTTTATAAATTAAAACCAATAATTGGAACTCTTTTATAGAAAAGAATTTCTAGATTTTTTTTCTTTTTGTTTCAACCTTAGAAGAAGAGATCCAACATTAAGATTAAATAATACCAGATGAAATTAATTTTTTATAAAAAAAATCTTTCCATTTTTCTCATTTAAATTATTAAGTTCCTTCTAATAAGTAAGCATTTCGGAGGAACTTATAATGTACAAAGTGTTGGGGATATAATGGTGCATAAAACTCAGTTTCAGTAAGGGACATAGTTAAATTAATTGTCATTTGAATGCAGTGTGAAAAATACTGTGAAAGAAAAATACAGATAGCAGGGTGAGAGCAAGTCTAGCAGGGTGAGAGAAGACATTCAAAAGGATTGATGAATCACTCACTTTTTAGAAAACATTCCCTTTTCTTTTGTGCAAATTTATTATTTTTATAATTCTACTGGCTTGGGCCAATGTTTATCCACGTTAAAATACCCACCAATGCACTAATCAAGCATTAATCAGAGGACTGCTAAAACCTAGTATTTCTTTTCAAGATTAAAAAGCAGCCTATTTATTATTTAGTGAAGGCAGCCCTAGAGAATTAATAGACATGGCTGAGAATACTTTCAAAAGATAAAATCGGTAAGGTTTTGGGAAAAAAAAATCCTGTACTAAGACTAAGTTGAATTTAAGGATGGGAAAGAAGTATTGGACACTGGGCTAAGAGAACAAAAAAGTAATAAAAATAAAAAGATTTGAGTTCCAAACCAAAAAACGTTGGAATGCATACAACTTCAAATTCATTCATTTATCTAAAATAATTACTGAGCACTTATGTATCAGGCACTGTACCTGCACATGTTAAAATTGTCTAACGGTATATGAAATGTAATACTCTTACAATAATACAGTATGCTCAGCATTTTACTAGAGGAATTACAGAGTTAATGGGAGCCGCAAAGCAGGGCACCTGGCCCAGAATGAATGGAAGAGTGGTTTGAGATCTTTCTGGAAACGTGTCCTGTAAGATGAGACCTAAAGGAACGGAAATTGGATTGGGTGTTCCTGAGGGAGGAAACGGTATTGTGTGAAAATCAGAAGCAACAGAGAACGTGGCACTTCTGAGGAACTGAAGGTTGTTCAGCATGGCTTGAGAATAAATTATGGCCAGATGAGGTGAGGTCAGCAAGAAGCCATTGAAAGCAGCATGTACCAGGCTTGCATGCCTGTTACTGGGTCAGTACTTTGAGAGCAATGGGAAACCCATAGAAAGGCTTAAACAGGGGAGAGATATGATCAGAGATATGTTTTATGAAGATCACTTTGGCAGCCTTGTGAAGAAGGGATTGGAAGAAAGCCTGGACACAGTGCTAGAGACTAAGGCAGCGGCAGAGGAGAGAGAATGGCCATGTGGCCTTCTTCAGTGAGTCTTCAACTTTGTTTGCAGAGATCCTGGAGTCTCACATTTGATTTTTTTCCCCCTTCCTCAAATGGTAAGAACTCCCACATATGTACATACAAGTACAGTTGTCAGGTCATTGATTTCTGCACCTAGAAACACAGATAACTTTGAAAGTGTCTAATTCTTATTCCCTTTGACAAGAAAAATGCCCAGAACAACTCTTCTTATTATGAAGAGAAAGAAGCACTGTATGCTTTCTCTATCTAATATTTGATCTCAAAACTGTTATGACAAAAAAAGTAATCTAAAGATGCTGGAGCCGTAAAGAGGCTAGTGTGAACCCAGGAAGCCATTCCCTGTTGTGATACCACTCAACACATTTTCATTTGGTTATTATTTTGGGTAAGAACTCTTTCCAAACAAATGTACATCACTGGACGTAACTATCTGTGAATATCATCTCTACAGTCAAGTGTCTGTAATAAACCCACATTATCACAGCAGCAAAAGTAGTCATGCCCTCTCCCTTTCTCTTCCCTGTCACTTTGGTTTATACAACACATTCTCTATTCTGTGGGTTGCTAATCTCCTGGATTCACAGTCCAGTGAAAAGACAGTGAATTTGGAGAGAGAAAAGAAGGGTCTAAATTCCAGATTTGCTACTCATTTGAAGTCACTTGCCTCTTTGGGATGTGGAATTGCTATAATTTCCCAAAACAAGGGATGCTTGAGGGGCTCAGTCGGTTAAGCATCTGCCTTTGGCTCAGGTCATGATCCCAGGGTACTGGGATGAGTACCACATCGGGTTCCTTGCTCAGTGGGGAGCCTGATTCTCCTTCTCCCTGCTTGTGTGTTCTCTCTCTGTCTGGCAAATAAATAAATAAAATTTTTAAAAATTTGTTTTTCCCAAAATGAAGTGGCAGAACTAAATTATCTCAAATTCTTTCAAGCTAAAAAGTCATGGTTTTATGAGTCAGATAGAACATCAGTTTCCCAGGCTGGAAAGTCTAGTGAAATGACTACAGATACAGGATATTAGAATGATGATTTAAAGAAAAAAAAAAGGTTATCAAATAGCCAGAGCTCCTGCTTCCTAGACAGTGAGGTTTTCTTTCCTGAAGATGAGGTGCCAGGAGCCCTGGAGAGGTGCAGGCCATGTTTGCTCAGATCTCCTTCCCCAAGGCTGTTCTGCTACTTTATTCCTGGAAAATACCCCTATCAGAGCTGGGTGTTTGGCTTCTGGCAGCACACTGACCTTTCCTCGACACATGGATTAGCAATGGATCCAGCCTCTTTTCCTGAAGGGGCTTGAGTGGCACCAAGGGTCTGAATGGGCTTCTAGTTTCTTTGTGTTTTGGCCACAGTCTTCAAAAACCAACTGCTCACCAATCCGGCAGACCTGCTCAGGGCAACAGTGACCTTCCTCCAAGCTTCCACATTGATTATTCTAAGGAGTCTCCCAACTTGAAATAAAAATATCAAAACTTAAAAAATGAGCAGGCTTTCTAAAGCTATTGAATCCCCAAATTAAATGTCTCCAGATATTCTTAGAAGTGTGAGGTCTGGTGCAGGAATGGGAGTGCACAGGTAGGGACTGGACAGGACACAAATGACTCTCTCCAAAGGTGAATGGACGTGAGTTTAGTAAAGATGTCAAGGACCGATGTAGTGGCAAAAGACCCATGGGCTAGCCTCAGCAGGAAGCTGTTGGCACCTCTCGGGCTGCTGTTGAAGGGCCACCTACAGGGTCTTGGTCTTGGTGAAGGAATGTAACCTCTACCAAATTATGGTCTATGGCAAGTAAATACTCAGAGCTCTCTTTCATCTTCCGTCCTTTTCATTTCCAACCACTGCCTCTCCTTGGCTTAGTCCAACAGAAGCCAGAGGACCTCAGGGCATGGATAGATCTGCAGGTCAGCCTCTAGGGAATAAAAAGCAATGTGGAGAAAAGTAGGTTCAAAGGGGCAATTGGAGAACATCCAGCAGGGAGGAGCATGTACTTTTGCAGCCTGTGGGATCAGATTTGTCCTAAGAACAAGTCAAAACTTAAGTGTACTAGAAGGTCATAGAGGCAAAATGAAAGAAACAGGCTGAGAACCTGAAAGCCCAGGAATTGGATGGGGAAGCCCAAGAAAGGAACAGAACTGAAGTTGGAGATCAACTAGGACTGAGGTACAAAGGGGCTGGGGTAAGACGCAAGGGCAGGCAGGCCTTGGTATTCTAGGAAGGGTCAATGGCTTCTGTCTCACAGTCTCTTATAAAGCGATTTTGATAGTAAGTAGGATACAGGGTCTGGACAGTTTCCTTCTATGCAAAGCACGATCATACAAAACTCAAGTTCATTTGTACAGCGGTAGTAAGAACAAATTTTCACAAGCCACATTGTAGGACCTATTAAAAAATTAGCTTTAAAAGCTTTCCTCTAACTTAACCTCTATTTTAATCCCCATTCCACAGAAAATGTACAACGTACAATCACCATGTTTACCCAGAAATTACTAAGATTTAAAATTCTGTCAATTCAGGATTTGCTCTCCCCTTCTTTTTTCTCAGAGTAACCTCTAAGTTTCTGAGACTGTTTATAATAACATGAAACCTGGGAGGCTGCTTTTGGGTCCTCAAGAGATACTCCGTGCCTTGCTGTTATCTGCTGAGATGTGTGCTGGTCGCTGGGTATAGTCTGGCCTGGTAGACTGGTGGGACCTTTCCACTCTTCACTCCTGACAGTATTTAGGGTCTTACCAAACAGGGCATGGCAGGGGGAGCTTGTTCTACAGCTTTATCTACCACCTCCTGCACCATTGCAAAAAGTGCTTCTGCATGTTTTGCTGTAGCAATCAGAGAAGAAAAGAAGCCAAATTAGCCTCTACTGTTTAGTCCCTAAGTGTAATAGGATGAGGTTCTGTCACTCATTCCTTCAACTCTACCATAAACTCCCACACAGGGGCAGAAGGTTGCCTCCTCATCTTGAATAATCTCTTCTCCCCATCTCAGAGGTTATTCCCTGTCTGGGGATGATGGATATAGTGGTGCAGGGGACACGAGAACTCACTCAATACCTATCTTTGCCAAATCTTTCATTTTAATATCTAGATTTCGGTGTTATTTAAGAGCCAGGAACGGGACACTTGTCTTTCCCTTCCTTCACTGTGAACGTCTCCCTTTCCTTGTGGATCTCAGATATTCTGATCCCCAAGGTGAGGGGGTCAGCGAGTTTGTTACATGGAACGTGTCTCTGGGGGAGTACATGTAGAGGACAGATGGTATTGTGAAGCAGATAAAATTTGGTCTTAAATCTTTAATACTCTGTTTTTAAACGTTCCTATCTTGGAATTGTGTGCTTTTGTGATTTTCTCCACAGCATTCCTCCAAAATCTACTTTCATAAAATTATCTCATAAACACAACCCTAAAGTAAGGGATAGATGGCTCATTGCATTTAATACATTTTTCTTTCTGCATGTGTTTTGGTTAAAACAAGAAAATTCTGAAATGTAGGAATGGTTTTCTATAAGATACAGTCTTTGTCACAACCATTCAACTTGGCCATTTCCCCACAAAAGCAGCCATAGATAGTGCATATGTGATGAACATTTCCGTGTTCCATTAAAACTTTATTTATGGACACTGAAATTTAAGTTTCATATACTTTTCATGTATCATTAAATATTTTTTAATTTTTTCCAGCCTTTTAAAAATGTAAACATCATTCTTAGTTTAAAAGATATAAAAACTGGAGGGATAAGCCATATGTGACTCACAGACAGTGGTTTGCAGACTTCATCTTGACCTAACCCCTGAGGATTACCCTGGCAGGATGACCAGGTCTCAGGGCGGCATGTGAGTTAGGCAAGGAAAGCTGTCACACCAAGAGGCCAGAGAGCACACATTGGCATATCATCCATAACAGCAGTAAGGACTCTCTATTAGCAATTTGCACTAAGAAGAAAGAGTGAATCTGGATTTCTGCCTATCTCCTGAGTTTGAAAATTCCTTCCATCTGACGAATGCCAGTTTTTTTTTCTCTGCTCTTGGTTCTGTTAGTGAAAAAGGGAGAGGAGAGATGTCAGTATTTTTATATGCTTTTATTTTCCTTCTCTGATGTGTTAGCATCGATAATGGTAGTAACAACAGTTACAGAAAATCAACAGTTGTTAACAGAAAAAAAGCTATTATCAAGATCAAAAGAGCTACCTTTCAATACCTTATTGTTATTAGCCACCTGAGTGACCTTGCAAAAATTACCTAAACTCTGGATGTCAGTTTACCTATTTGTAAAAAAAAGGATCTTGGAGATTTGTTCTAAGTGTACGAATGAATGACAGTTCTTATAAACATCCCTTCACTGAGAAGCCCTATGGGAGGAAATAAATTTTGCTAAAGATGTTAGAAAGTTATAGAAAGATATGTTAAAGTAGCAGAGAAGCAAATTAAAAGGCTAAATTCACATTTGTATTTTTGTATTTACTGAGTTTTATAGTAAAGTATTCAGAATAAATTCAGCTACAGTATTTTTTTATGTTTATTTTTCTGGAAGCATCTATAATTTAACTGGTTAAAGGACCTCTGGTTTACATCCATTTCCTTGAAAGAAAAGACAAGAAACACATAAAAACAAAAAACAAAAAATCAAAAAAACTTGTGAATTAAGACTTTGAACCTGCAGATGGTGCTATGATCCTATTATGAAATTCAGTTTTGCTTTCTAGTTTAAATTCATAGGAAAAAAACGCAGTTCTTTGATTTAGTTTATCTAGAAATAATAAAATTGAATTATTTCTCTTTACTTTTGTGTTTTATTATTATAATGGGAGAAACTGTCTTTACCACTGGAAAAATCTAATGTAGTTATTCTTTATGAATGCTAAGTGCTTCCTGAAACCAAATAATAATCAACTTTTTTGTCTTTTTTCATTTAGATTTTTCTGCTTATCCTTCAGCATTGGTTTTTCTGTGACTTTCAATCAACTTACTTTGCTGTTTCTGTTCTTAAATAAAATTGTCTCACTGAGAATTGAGTGATGAAGAGCTAAGGATAAAAAATTCCACATGAGAACCATTTCAACCTCTAGTTTGTAATAATCAGGTAAAAAAAGATTTCCTGGAATTAAGCCACAGGAACTCTGGCTAAAGTCAGAGCTGTCAACTGGGAAACAAATTTCCAGACATTTTGAAATTTAATTCATTTAATTTTTCTTGTAACTGGATTAGAAAATATGATTAAGCATAGCAGGATATTCTTTTACTGGATCAGTCTGGCTTTGAATGAAGCCAATAGATACTAAAATTTTAAAGTAGAAGAAAGAAAGGGGGCTTTAGAGTCTTTCTCTCTTGAGGAACTTCTGAACAAAAATGTAAAAGGATACACACACCGGAGATTTTTAAAAATTATAGGGAAGATGGCATTTTACTTTATTGTCCAGAAAGTTGTTCATGTGGCTGTATTTTTACCTGAAACTCTGAATGAATATATGCTAGTCTAATTTGAATTAAAACCCCCACAAACAGAAATTAAGTATTTATCAAGGTACTCCGCAGATGCTTTCCAACTAGTTCTTTGAAACCTGTCAACTGACTAAGTTGGAAATGTTCAAAAAGCTGGTGTGAGTATAGGTGTGTATTCAGGGATGGAAGGGAGAAACAGAATAATTCTGTATAGTGCAAGGACCTATACAAATGATGAAAATGTCTTCCTTTACAAAGGAGGGAAAATTGAATCCTTTGAGATATACAGTCTGATAGTTTATTTTTCGGATCATTTGAGGTTGTATATGTGAAAGTGTATTGGGAATTATGATAGTTTGTACAAATATGAAATAGCAGTACCACTATGACTTTATATAACAGTGTGTATATTATAATATCTTAGCGCCTTTCTGAAACTTTTATCTTGGGAATAGTTTCAACACAAAGGAAATGTAATAATAGAGAAATGGGAAATTATTTCTAGATGCTTTTAAAATTAGAATAGATCTCAAGAAAGACTAAATTGGGATTTACATGAATAGTAGAAAACATTTTAAAAGGCTTTAGAATTGATACTTTATAATAAAGGAGAATTATACATTTGTAGGCATAATGAACATAAGTGTTTGTTTTTTTTCTGTATCTGTTTCTGCACATAAAACTCTTATTTTCTGAAGGAACCCCAATGGCCCTGGCTATAACACTAATTATTCTCTAATTTCATTCCTACTAATTAAAGATGAAAACATTTCATATTAAGCTTGGTACCTTTCTGTTGTTGTTGTTCATTTAAAGAAAAGTAAATTTCCTCTTTATGTCTTACATCTTGAAGTTACTCACTATAAATTTATATAAATCAGACATAATGAAAATTTAATAAGAACTCAAGCCTTATTCATCCTGTGGGAGTACTACTGTGACGTCTTTCAGAGAGCTTTGTGATTGCTCAGCCCTAAGTGTAAGCCCTATAAAATGATGGGCTTTGAAATGCTGGTCAGGGTAGAGTGAAAAGCAGTTGCCAGCAATAATAGCCAACCCGTAGCCAGTACCAACTTTCTTGGCCTCATACGACTTCAGCACCTAAGACAGCTCCAATATTCTCCTTCCATACAGAAAGCTCCGGAGAAACACTACTTGGCAAGGTGAGTAAAAACCCTACCTTTCTTCTTCTTTTTGTCCCTCCTCCTGCTTTGAAAGTTTTCTCAGGGTATATTGAATATTTCTCTCTCTTGAAAAGAATTTTACAGTGTTTCTCCTTTACAACAACAAAAAAACAAGTTTCTCAAGTCACCTGGTAAGTGTAGAAAAGCTTTAACTTCTTATATATTTGTGGATTTTCTGAATTCTTTTGGTTGGAAGATGCTTTGCCCTGCTTGCTCAATACTTTTACTCAATACTGTCTTTTTAAAACTGTATTAAAGTAGGATGTGGAATTTTTTTTTGCCTGTTATATACATTTTTAACTGAAGGGTTCAGTGGGTACATTTGTTTTACAAGTTTCAACTTGTTTTTTTTTTTTTTTTTACTGTTGCTCTTTCTATTTCATATGTTAGTTATGTGAACCAAGGAAGCATTCATTTTCCTCTTTAAGTCTAAATGCTGTGATTTTTATAGACAGCAAGAAAAACAAAGCTCAAATTCTAAGTTTCTATCTACAAACTATTTAGAAATGAAATCTGAAAGTGGATTAGATGTAAAAAAGCACAAATATTATTTTAATATATTTTTCCTTTTGTAGCAAAAATTATTTCAATGGTAATATGCAGTTTAAAAATTTTTGGTATTAATTTTCATTATTGTTCAAACCCAGACATAAGCAAATAATTCCCTAATAATCTGTACAATTAAAAGAGGAAAAAGAAATGTATGTACAATTTTTATACTGATATGTATATGTACATATATATACATACATATATAGACACACATTATTAAATAGATGATACTCCAGTGTTCTATTAATTAGACACTAGAAACTTAAACTGTTTCTTTAGTTAGAAAAGATACCAAATATGGGTGCTACGACTCTGTTACAAGAAGACTGTTTCCATGGATACTTCCAGCACTATGGAAGCATAGCATTCCACATATACTTGGTCCAACTATGTGCCTAGTGAGAGATAGGCAGCAGTTGAAAAGGACCCTAATTTTTATTCAAGCAGCTGTCACCAAAAAAAAAAACTTCTTGATTTAAAAATTAATTATATTGCAGTTTAACTCTTTCCATAAGATGAAAATTACTTTTTCCCAGCTCTGCAAGAGCCTTCAGAAATTACTACTAGACACTCAGAATTACTTTGTTGGGGTGATATCTTTGGTTGGAAAGCTGATGTGATTCTCTCTCTTTCAAAGTACAAAGATGGAAACCAGAAGTAAGTCCCAGCTACTTGTGCTGCTAACACTTGTCAGCATGCTCTTCTCTCACACGTTGGCATGGCCTCTTTTTGGAGCACCCTCTGCTCTGAGGTAAGTATTCTTGCAATTCAGAGAGTTGAACATTCTTTCTTTATGTATGTGGGACTTTCCTATATGTTATTTTGGACAACTCAATTTTTTAAGTTACGTATTATTTATTTAAATCTTTTGGCTGACATGTTAAGCACGTTTTTTGAACATCAAATCAACACGACTATTCTATATCCTGGAATCCACTCTCAGGTCATGAGAGACAGTGTCAATGACTAGTTTTAAGGATAGGGTGGATCACTTTTCCAAACAGAGAGAAAGAAGGATTTGATTTTCTTTTCATTCAAAACCAGTTTTAGATAAGTAATAAGCTTTTATCCATTGTCATCTCAGTTCAGCTCAGTTTCTGTTGGAAAAAAAATAGATGTTTAGTTGCATGCCTCATTCTATAGTTCATTTTCAAGATCATTCAGTAAATAATCTTAAGGTTAGTAGTTGATTAGTGAAACATATATACAATCATGCTGGACAGATCTACCTATCTATCCAGAATCAATTTGCCAATATTGTAAATTGCAGAATAACTGATCTACTGAGATACCCTTCCCCAGTGAGTGAATTTTAATGCACTTGGTTTCAACCCTAAATCCTTAGTTTCACTGTTCTTTATGTTGTATTTCATATCTCAAATTCAGAAATTATAACACAACTCTTATTTAAAATTTATCTCAAAGAAGTAAACAGTAAATGAAAACTACATTAGCTTTATTTTGTCTTTCCAATTTATAGGCACCACTATATCTAAGGGCAAAATTGTCATCTCTTTGCTCAAATTCCCATTTCTGATTCTTTTTTCAGGGTAAACTTATACTCAATAGGTTGAATAATCTCTTAGCTATTAGCATTTGTGAAATCTGCTTAAAGCCAGATCTTATGTTGCTTTATAACTAAACAGAATGATTCTATCTGAATGGTTATATCACATATCACAACAAACAATCACAAGAATGCTGAAGTTTGCTTTGATTGCTAGGCTTCATACAAAGAGGACTGCTTGTTACTTCCACCAACTACTACATCATCAAAAGATGCACAAGTACCCAGGAGCTGATACACTCCTTGGAGGTTTAATCTAATAGTGAAAATAGACACACTCATAATTTTAATAGTGTGCTGGTATTCAAAATGTGCATGCATTCAAAAATAATCATATTCCATGTATAAGCATGATATTCTTAGTCACTTAGTAAAACATTGCACATACCTCACTAAAATTGTATTAATACATAAGATTAGAAATAAGAAGACCCTGCAAAATTTATTGAATTTGAGTAACTACTCAGAGATGGAGAGATTCTTTGTACTTTATTAACACAGAGAAATATATCACACTAAAGTGAATCTTTGGATTAAAGCTTACAGACCTAGAGAAAGAAAACAGTTAATATCCACCTCTTAAGAAATGTTTGACAAATGATACCAAACACCAACAAATATATGAATTGTTCCCAATTTTTCATATTGAATATTGAAAATTTTTTGAAGTTTCTATTTTGTACAGAATTTTTCTACCTGTAAATAACTTTGCAAAGTGAAGACATTGCCAACAAAGTGTACTTTGTTTACTGCCAGTGCAGTAAACAAGTAGGATTGAACGTTTATGTTTGTTACATACAGCTTGTAAAAGTTGCATGGCATCTATCTTATGGGATAATAAAAAATTTCACTATTTATACTCTAAACCATAGAAGCTAGTAAATCTAACTATGCTATCCATATACTGTGAATGTGTAATACTTTTCAAGAATATTATCTTATTTCCAGTGATTGTAAAACCATAAACACTATCTTCTGAGAAAGAAATACATTATACCTCTACTATATGTTTTCCTAATAGATTGGATGACAGAATACCACTTGAAGAAGAAAATGAACCTGATCAAGTTTCATTAAAAGTAGACGCCGACATCTTGCAAAATGCATTAGCTGAGAATGACACACCCTATTATGATGTGTCCAGGTGAGTTTGTTTTTTATTGAGTTTTATTTTAAAAAGCATATATTTGAAATATAAATGTTTTACAATTTGCGTCACTGTGAAGCTATTCCTACAGTACTGTACCACAGGTTTCCATGTGCCATTGCTTCATTCAGCCTGATTTATTGAAACTCTAGCAGCTGTACATGATTTTCATGTAGAGAAGGTGTAACAAACCAAGATCAACAAATCCTTCACTTACACAGAACCATTTGTCTAGAGCAGCATTCAAGCATAGACAGAGTAGCTCTCTACTGAAGAAGACAAAGTATAAAAATTCCTGACTTGGGTGGTAAAGTTGGCTAATAGTCACTAAGGGCCTCTCTATCTTAAGAGATTTTGTTTCCAAATATTTTGGCAGAAGAAATAGCAAAAAATATAATAAGGTTTTTGCTAAAAACCAGGATAGTTTCTCCTTGTATGTATCTCTATTTGGAGTAGAAGAAATAAAGCACCATAAATAAATAAAGAGAAACTAATTTTAATATATTATTTTCCCATCAATATTTATTGGAGAATTAGTTTTATAGACTCTACCAGAAGGCATTACTTAATATTGAGATATACTTCTAAAAATTTGAATTCTTTAATTTTTCAAAGTTTTGTGCTAGAAATGTATAATGTATCTCAATATAAGTGGCTAGAAAATATCTTTTATTAGGTTGTCAAGAAACCTTTTGGATTTAAGTTTGCACAAGAAGCTTTCAAACAGCTGATAAATTTCTTTCTTGTTTAATGAGGAGAAGTAATATTTTAGGAAACCATTTACAAGATAATGGCTATCCTTCTTCCTTCTTTTAGGAATGCCAGACATGCTGATGGAGTTTTTACCAGTGACTTTAGTAGACTCTTGGGTCAACTTTCTGCCAAAAAATACCTTGAGTCCCTTATTGGAAAGCGTGTTGGGTAAAGAGAATTTATTATTTTATCAAACACATTATGATTATTTAATCTGATATCCTACAACTCATTGGCATATTTATTTTTCCTAAGTGACAATCATTTATAAATCTGCAATCAAGTTGAACTAGATGCAGTAAAAAATAAGGCATAGTATAAACTGAAGCAAATTTTAATATTTGCCACAGTATTTGTTTTTTAGTTCCTGATCAAACCAAGCATTGGAAGTTCTTTCTTTAAATGGCCAATTGCTGAATATTTAGATGGCACTATTCAGGGTGGCAAAGCTTGTAAAGAATTTAGTTTTAAAAAAATTTTCCTCCCAATGGGGCAGAACACAACTTCAAGTATTCCTCCTTTTTTTTTGATAAATTATTTGCTCAATTAGTACAGAATGGTGTATTAAGGCTCCCAGTAAGTGCCAAAATATGTTGGATTATTCCTTGCTCCACTATACTTAGGCTTAGATATATTTTTTTTTTAGTCTTTTTGTAATAAAAAAGACATCAGGCATTGGAATTCTTTTTTATCTGACTCCAAGAAATTTGGAACTTTGGCACATTTATCATTTCTTGTTAAAACCTTTTGATTTCCTTTCCCTTGCATTCCTTAGCAATAGCATCTCAGAAGACCAGGGCCCAATCAAACGCCACTCGGATGCAGTCTTCACGGACAACTATACCCGCCTCCGAAAACAAATGGCTGTAAAGAAATACTTGAACTCAATTCTGAATGGGAAGAGGAGGTAAAGAAACAGAGAACTTGTTAAAATGAGAAATTATAAACAAGTTCAGAAATAGAAGCTCCATATGAAGACTTATTTATCTATCTCTCTATCTCACTATCTATATTCTGTGAGGCAGTAATGCTCAGCCTTGACTGACATTAGATTACCCTGCAGAGTTTTTAAAATCCTGATGTGTGCCTTACCCAAAACCAACTGCCAAAAAATTAGGACCTACGGATTGGTATTTTTTTTTAGGCGCTCCCCCACTAGATTCTGCTGTGCATCCAGGGTGGAAAATGAGACTGTAGAGACATCTACTCTGAATCTGGGGACAGGTTTTATCAGAAGTGCTAGTTTTTTGGGGGTTTTTATTGTATGTGTGTTTCTTTTAGATTTTATTTATTTTAGAGAGAGAGAGAGAGAGTGTGTGTGTGTGTTTGTGTGTGTGTGTGTGTAGAGGGAGGGGCAGAGGGAGAGGGAAAGAATCTCAGGTAGACTCCATGCTGAGCCCAGAGCCTGCTGTGGGGCTCAATCTCACAATTCTGAGATCATGACTTGAGCAAAAACCGACTGAGCCACCCAGGCAACCCCAGAAGTACTAGTTTTTAAAATATGTAAAGTGCAGTCAATTAGCAATTTGATACCACATGGAACTCCCTTCATATGCATACTGAATACCTTTTTTTTTTTTTTTTTTACCAAATTAAGCCATGAGTTCTTTTGTAGTCTAAGATTCTGTAAGACCTATGTTTCTCTATGGTGTCTAAGTACTGGATTGTAATAAGTAGGAAGTGGGATGCTCTCTCTTTTTATTCCAATTATTTTTGTTTAGATGGTGAGTATTAAGAACAATCTTGCTTGGACAAGATCAGACAAGATGAATGCCTTTGCCCACCAGATTATAATTCTGCAAAAATTAAGGACAATCTTAGGTAATAATTAAGCTCAAAGATAATTGTTTAGTCCTCAGTGCACTTTACAGAGCACAGAGAACAGCAAAAGTCACACATCATCAGTTCTGTGGAAGCTTTCTCAACAAAGAGCCTTCACATGCACACTTTTCATTTTCTGTTCTGCAGCAGTGAGGGAGAATTGCCTGACTTTCCTGAAGAGCTAGAAAAATAATGGAAGAGCTCTTTGAAGCAAAGCTGCTGACAACTTCCCAGTGGTGGGTATATCTATGCATTCTTATTCTTATTTTATTCTTAGAGCAAACATCTAATTATTTCAATAGGTAAGAGTCACTTGGTAAAGAACAGCTTAGGGTTCTCACAATGAGGCCTCATGGAAAAGGACACTTCTATCTGAAGCAGACCCCAACCCAGTAAACAGCTGAAAATGATTCATGCAGTGCTCTGATAGCAAAAAAGAGAAAGTTCACAATGGGCTAACAGTTTGCTACCTGAATGGTACTCCTAGTTTACTCAGACTTATTTCTAACCTTCTGTCGAGATATAAACCAGAGGAATCTGACTCACACTAATGGGAAAAACTGGCTTTTTCTTGAGACTTGAGCCATTCTATTTTTATTAATTTAAGGTTTAGCCCCACGAATGACTATTAGCACCTCATTTAATTTAAGTACAGGGAAATACCGCCAAACTGAAGCATGGTTCATTATTATGAAAATACCAAGGCACTCTGGGTCTAATTGTATTCCTTGAATCATAGCAAGCTTTATGCAGCAAAGTTAAATGTGCTTCTTTTACCTATAAAGTGAGTGTAGGTGCTAATGATCCAATAGTATTATATTCAAATATTTTTTGAATAGAGAAAACACAAGTAGGCTTTTTTCTTTAAGTGATAAGCTTGTTCGCCCAGTTGCTTTTTTGTACATGTGGATACAAGATATAATTCTTTCCTGAGTTACATTAATGTTTACATTAGCTCATAAAAATAAATTTATAATATTTGGCCAGTGCCTAAAGGAATTTTATGTCATCATTGTATCAGAGGTTGGTAAATTTTTTCTGTAAAGGGCTACTGAGTAAATATTTTTGGCTTTGTGAGTTATATGGTTTCTGTTACAACTACTCAAACTCTGCTCTTGTAGCATGAAAGCAGCCACAGATAATATGTAAGATGAATGGGAGCTGCTGTTACAATACTATTTTAATTGTAAAACCTCAAGGTAGGCTGGACTACAACCTCTGACTAGGTCAAGGAGACTAAACTAGACCCACACTCAGACTGAAGGCAATCCATGGTCTTACTGAAGTTCCTGGAGCAGAGAGCTAAGAGAGTCATCAAGTGTGGGCGGAGTGTCTGAGAAGACACCTGCCTGATTGGTTGCTTTTGTCCACTGAGAGACAGATGCTCAGGGTCCTGCACTTGCCTGCTCCTTACCAGGCACAGACATTTCAGAGAAACAAGTCCCTTTGCTCAAAGAAGAAAAAATCACATACAGCTTCTAAAAAACATTTATAAGAAGAAGCCTATTTCATTTAATTAAGAAATACAAGAGGCACTAAAATATAAAGGAGGATTAATTGCTCTGTCTTTTGTAAGCTGTAAGATAATTTATGAGATTCCATCCTCCCTTCTTTTCTTTTCTGAATGGGTAACTTTGGACAAATTCTTTTAATGGGAAATCCTGTGTGTCAACCATGTGTGAAAATTACAAATGGGTAATTATATATAATGACTAATTAAAACGCCTCTTCACATTTCAGTTTCTTTCTGACAATCAGTCCTTTGGAAGATACCTTTCTGATATCCCAGAACATGATTTCCTGTCATGACAGGCTGTTCACAAAGGGCAAAGGGAAATAGATGTGATCAAGTGAGTGGATAAGTGAATGAAACTAAGATGCTGTAAATAAAAATATTTTTATGCTTAAAACACCAATTCTTTCTTTTTCAGAATTCTTGGAGGAAAATGATAGGCGAAGTAATTATATTTTGAGTTCTAATATGTAATTCAAGAAAACAACTTCAATATCAAAACCAAATAAAATATTTAGTGTTGTGAATGTTGTGGTTTACTTTATCTTAATGTAATAACTGTGATGTTTACATTGTAAATATTATTTGAGAGTCCTGAAACCTGTCTTTAACTCATAAAGTTCCTGTAATTTCATATGTTGTGTATCCTTTCTAACAAAAATATATTTAGTGATAAGTAAATACTAGGCTAATTCCAATTATGTGAAGCTTTTGAGGAGAGTAGTAATAGAACACAAATGATGTGTTTATTTATAGAGCACACTTAACTATTCAGAAGTGTGGAGCACATAATCAGTGTGTCTAAATTTGAATGTTAAGCAGCTAGAATGCTGTGTTAAATAAACTGCAAAATGTCTGAGGGAAAACCAAGAACAAAGATAAAAAGACATTCTTTGAAACTGATTTTCAGAAAGTGGTATACGTTTTCACATTTTTAGGCATCATTTATTTTGAGTAAGATGTAAAGTCTCTCCAATTTGGATCTGTAATTGCCGAAATCTCTCTCTGTCATGGTGTTTCAGTGAAAGAAAGTGGCCTCTGTTCCTGACATTTGACCTTTCCTTTCTGCTTGTGTGAAGTTATGTGTAAAAAGTAAACTGAATGGAACATTTGTTTTTCAGTAATAAATTTTTTTTCCATAACTACTCACATAATGCTTTGGTTATCAGCTTCCTTCAATGAAAGTACATTTGGAGACACAAATATTTTTCCAAAGGGATTGTAGGAAATTAAATAGAGAAAATAAAGAACTTTGATTATCATTGCAGACACTTTCTATTGTTTTGATTCTGTTAAATGATGCAGCAGTAACTCGTTTTTAGCTCTCAAGTTCCAGGCATTAGATAGTTTTTGTGATGTTTGAGGTAGGACTATGTTTGAAGCTGTGCGAGTTCTAAAATCACAGTGACTTAAATATGAGAGAAATTTCTTTCTCACATAAGGCCAGAAGGAAGATAGCACAGGTTAGTTTGAAGGTATTGCTCCGCGAAGCTCTCAGGAAACTAAACCTCTCCTCATGATCCAAAATTGCAGTTGGAGTTCCAGCCATCATCTCTGCATTCTAGGCAGTAAGATGGAAGAAAGAGCATAGAAAAAAAAAAGGGCAAAGAGTGCATGCAGATTTTCTTTTAACTGATATTTTATGCTTAGGATCTCTTTGACTAGAACATAGTTTTATGATCAGAGTCATTTGGAAAACAGGGTAGAAAAAAATTTTTTTTCTTCTGGATAGTCATGTGCCCTACTAAAAACTGGGGTTCTAGTAATATAAAACAAGGAAAGAATAGACTTCTGTGGGAATTTGTTTTTTTTTTTTAAATCTTGGGCTATGGATCTTAAATTCTTACAAAAAGCCTTAAAGAAATGATGAAGAAAGTGAGAGTCAATAGACCCTAACCATTAATGAGGAATCATTATCATCATAAGACAAAATTATGCTAAGGTTCACTTGCTACAATTAGAACAAATATAAGGAAAGGCTAGTCTAGAACTACCAGTAAATGCAAAGCAGTTGACAGAAGTTGAAGTGAGTTGGACTAACTATATCTTTTGCTCATTTCTGATTCCACAAATCATTAAATATTTGTTAAGTGAACTTTCTACCAAAGCACTGCAGTGAAAACTGAAAACTTCTAGATGGTATTTGCACATAAGAAGCTTGTAAAGATCAAATGGGGATATAATTGTAATGCAATTCAAATGTGTATCTAAAGAGTTTTAATTATCTCTTATTAAAGTAAGTCTTTTCAATTCAGTCACTATTCCTTCAAGAAATATTGGTCAAATGAATCTGATGTGCAATTTAGATATCTGAGAGATGAGTGTTCTGGACAGAGAGAACAGCAGGTGCAAGTGAGGGGAAAATCCTGGCCTATTTGGACAGTAAGGAAGTCCAGTGAGCTGGACCGGGCAGAGCAGGACATGAGATCAGGAAGCTTTCCCAGGACCTTGTGGGGCCTCCCAGGCCACCATAAGGACTTAGCCGTGAGATGAGGAGATGTGGCAGCGTTTCAGACAATGGTGTGATAGGGTCTGAACTGCGTTTTAACAGGATCATTCTGGCTGCTGTGTTGGGAATATGGTGAAAGGGTGTTAAGGGTGAAAGTAGGAGGAGGAATGAGGAGGCTATTGCTAGAAATCAGGCAAATGATGGTCGTCGTGACCGGGGTCCACACAGTGCAGATGGTGAGAAGTGGGGTCTGCATATGTCTCAAAAGTAGGGTCAGATTTTTTGCTGATAGTTTGAAGATATGGAAGAGAAAAGTCCAGAATGATTCCAAGGTAAATTGCCTCAGCAACGAAGAATAAGGGCTATGAACTAGGATGAAAAAGACCAGGGGGGATCGGGGAGGCGGTTTCAAGGGAGGTTGGGTTTAGCCTTGGACATGTTATGTTCCTGAGGGGTTCTGAGGACATGCGGCGTTGCAGGCCGAAGGTTGAAAGACCTCAGTATAGCAGTAAGATTTAAAGACACAAATTGTGAGATCACAAGGGACTAAATGTAGCTAAAAAAGAATCTCAGCACATAACCCCTGGATATATTAATTAACTTGGGCTGCCATAACAAGGTGCCACAGACTGGGGAATAAGCAAGAGAAATTTATTGTCTCACAGTTCTGGAGATGAAATTCTGTGCAAGGTGTCAGCGAGGTTGGTTCTTCCTGAACACTGAGAGGGAGAATCTGATCCATGCCTCTCCTTGGCTTCTGGTGGTTTGTTGGCAGTCTTTGGTTTATAGAAGCATCACCTCGATCTCTGTCTTGATCTTCACATGGTGTCATCCCTATGTGTGCATCTCCAAATTTCCCCTTTTTATAAGGAGATGGATCATATTGGATTAAGGCCCATGCTAATTACCTCATTTTAACCTGGTTACCTCTGTAAAAACCTTATCTCCAAATAAGGTTACATTCAGAAGTACTGGGGGTTAAGACTTCAACATATGAATTTGTGGGGGTGGGGGATACAATTCAACTATAACCCTGAAACACTCCAACATTTTTGGATTGGGATGTTAAGGAAAAATTGGGGTAAAAAGAACTGAAAGGAAAAGCTAGGAAAATAGGAGAAAAATTGGAAAAGTATGTAGTTCTGGAAAACAAAAAGAAAGTCTTTCAAAGGAAGAAGGTATCACTGGCAGATTTATATATGTGCTATTATGTAAAATAAAATCCATTTGTCAATTTCTTAAACAAGTATTTATGTGCCCCACACTGTTCTAGGTTCTGAAGATATAATAGTGAACAAAACAGACACAAATTCTTACCCCACATAGAGCTTACATTCTATTGAGGAAAACAGATGATAAACAACATAGTTAAGTAAAATACATATGATAGAAAGTGATAAGTCCTGAAGGAAAAACAATAATGCAGGGAAAGAGGATATGAAGTGTTGAAAAATAAGGTTGAAATTTTAGATAAAGTTTCTATAGGAGGCCTAAAGAGAAGGTGAATTTGAGCAGAGCCCTGAAAAAAATGACGAAATTAGCTGAGAGTCTCTATGAGAAGAACATTCTAGACAAAGGGAATTCCAGATGCAAAAGCCCTTGGGTGGGGACTTCCCTAATATTTTAGGCAGAGAGGAGGCCAATTTGGCTTTAAATGGTGAAAATAACTAAGATATAATATAAGAGAGAAAGTGTGAGGAACCAAGCTACCTAGGACATCCCAAGTCATAGCAAAACTCTGATTTTATTTTGAATCAGATGGGAAACTATTAACAGAATTGGTTGTCATCAGTAGCCTTCACAATAATAGTATTGGTGGAATAATGTAGATAAAAGCTGGGTTGGAATGGGTCCGAGAGAATGGGGAAGGGGATGTCTAAACTGTGAATACTGATGACTCTTTGAGGTGTCTTCCTGCATAGGAAAGCAAAGAAGAGGGGAGGGATCTGGTGGGAAAAAAGAGATCAAGTAACTTGTTTTTATGTGGGAGAAATAACAAACGCATGTTTGCATGCTGAAGGGAAAGATCCAGGAACAGGAAATCTGATGATGCTGCAGGTAAAAGGAGGTTTTGCTTGAGTGATACCCCTTAAGATGAAGAGCAAATGAATGACACACCAGGGGTGGACTTGACATTTGTGTGGCACAGTACTCTTCAATAGGCAGAGTGTTTGGGACAAAGGTGGAAGAATTGGGGGATGAGGTGGTAGTGTTATGGGTTCCAAAGTCAGGTTCAGCTGCTCATCACTTGAAGATCAATACTTGAGAGACAAGTGAGAGTAGGGAAGGAATGTTTGCTTTATTCAAGATCTGACAACCTGGGAAGATGGCAGTCTAATGTCCCAAAGACTATCTTCCCCATCCAGGTAAAGCTGAAAGGTTTTAAAGGGGGAGACACAGGAAAAGGGAGAGGGGCTCCGTGCAGGAGAAGCTGGTGCCCAGTTGGTTACTCGTATGCTGGTGCCCAGGTGGTTACTCGTATGTTGACATGACCCTGAACACATTTGTTGGCACCATTGGCAGCTATTCTCAAACGTGGTTAGGTCTTATCTTCTGGGAAAGTTTGATCCTTCACTCCTTAAGGCCAGTGGTCTACAAGTCTCAAGGAAAGAAAGTTCTGCTATGGACAAGGGATTTAGGTTAGCAAGCAGGGAGTGCATAAGCTTGAATCAAGTGAACCCTTAAGACCTGTTTGGGGTTCTGTTACAGTGGAAACTCATAAAATGCATCTTGATGACATCTGTTTTCTCCAGGAAATAGCTTAGAGGTAGGTAAGGAGATGGTGGAGATGTGAGAATAGTTAAAAGAGAATGAAATAGTTTAGTAGACGAGTGGGCATGTAAATGAGCTAGGAAAAATTCTTTTCTGATCTGAACAGTCCAGTGATGAATGAGGTGATTTAGACATAGATCAGTTTAAGTAGTCTGAGATTATTTTTTTTATTATTTTGAAAGTTAAGCAGCCTTTCCCAGAAATATGCACATATTAATTTTTGTGCTTTTGGAACAGTCCCTGAATCTTGCTTGTGCTTGGAATTTTAAGGGCTTCATTGATTGGTCTTTAAGAATCACTAGGCTGGTAGTCATTCTGGTTGGAATTATGTGGAGACTCTGCAAATAGGGAAAATGGTATGTAGACTGTTAAAGTCATCCAAAGGTGAGACAATGAGTTTGGACTATACTAGTGGTCATGAGAAAGGAAAGGAGTGATAGTAAGAGTTAACACTTATTATATAGCAGGCACTTCCCTAGGGTCTTTATGCTGTTACATCATATCAAATATATGAGATATGTACTATTTATTCTTCCAGCCAGATGAGGAAGCAGAAGTACAAAGTAGATCACAAAAACCACGACCCTGGAAACTCACATAGAAAAGTTCCATGCAGTCCCCTAGTGAGTCTTACTTAAGACCCCAGAAAGACTAAGTGACTCTCCCCAGGTAACATAATTATTTAGTGGCAGAGCAGGGACTGGGGCTCAGAAGATTTCTTCCCCTCACTTTCTTTCATGCCCAGTACTGAAATTGTCAAAATTCAATGCATTCTACAGAGATTCCTTTGAAGACTACCCCAGTCTCGGTCCCATCTCTGCAGAGCCTGCCCTGCCTTCCTGGTATCCCAGAGGTCAGCCTGTTAAGAAGCCAGAGTATTCAACCTCAGCAGTCAGGCTTTTCCAAACACAGTGCTCTGCTTCTCTTCTCACACCAGGGAGCCTCAAGGACCAGACCCCACTCTATGTTTTAGCTGTGATACTGGATGGCAGCCTTTCCCATCTCACTCCTTCCATGGGGGTAGAGCATTGTTAGCCTGTGTGTCCCATTCTGCTAAGTCTCCTGTGTCCTCAACTTTCCTTATCTCGTAGATTTCAGAAGCCTTAGCCCAGAAATCCAGCCTCAGCTAGCTAGTGCACTGCTTTTTGCCAATCCCTTCCCAGAGGTCCCCTGTGGTTTTCCCTACCTTGTGTGGAACACAAGGATGACTTGGTAGTGCCTCAGATGGGTCTTATCCGTGAACATGGCTTCTTGCCCCTCTTCCCTCCCACGTCACAGCTTTCGCTATGGAACTCCATCTCTGTCTGCCATTGGGCAAAAGTTGCAAAGCGTCACAAAGATTTTATTTGTGAGTGTAGGTCCCATTCTGAGCAGTCTGTACTATTTCCTACCTGTGATATTCTCACTTCAAATTTGTTCCCTCCCTCCAGCTTGCTGTCTCTTTGCTAGCTGCATGTTCTTTGTCATTGCAGACTAGTGTTCTCCTGTGAGTTATTAGAAAAGAGATCTCTAAGGGGTTTAGGTTTTGATATATTTCAAATAATAGAAAATGCCTACCATTTAACTTATCAGCCTATTGTGCCCGAAACAATACGAATAGCTTTTTTAGGGACACTCTCTAAAATGATAATCTCTAAAGAAGTTGCCTCTTGATTTACATATGACTTGAATTTAAAAGGACTTGTTTTAATGTATTATACAACATTCATCTCAGTGCTTTGGTCATTGAGTGAGGTCCTTTCTGTGGCTTTGATGCTTGTTGCTGACTTGGAAAAAGAGGGACTTTCATTTTTAACCCAGCTTACATTTATAAATTAATATGTAGTGCGCAATTAGCAATACATTATCTCTTTGCAATTTGAATTACATTTTAAGGTGCCTGTAATGTAAGAGTTAATCAGCAAAAAATTTAGTTTTGGGGACGCCTGGGTGGCTCAGTCAGTTAAGCATCTGCCTTCAGCTCAGGTCATGATCCCACAGTCCTGGAATCGAGTCCCGCATCGGGCTCCTTGCTCAGCAGAGAATCTGCTGCTCCCCCTGCCCCTGTTTCTGCTGGCTTGCTCTCTCTCTCTTAAAAAACAAAACAAAACAAAACTTATTTTTGGTTTACTCTGTAGTAGAATAAATATTTGAAATATTAACTACTGTGTTAGTATTTTATATACCATAGATTAAATCTGTCACCTCATCGGGGTAGGCAGAAAAATGGCCCCTGAAGACATCCATCCCGTCATGTCTGAAACTTATGTTGCCTTACATGGCAAAAGAGACTGCAGATATGGTTAATTTAAAGATCTTAAAATAGGAAGATTATCCTGGATTATTCAAGTATCCCGGTGTAAACACAAAGGTCTTTAGAAGACTGAAATAGAAGTCAGTAGAGTCAGAGAAGATGTGACAATCAAGCAGAGATTGGAGAGATGCCAAGGCTTGAAGTAGATCAGGAATCAGAGAATGCTGGAGGTTTCTGGAAGCTGGAAAGGACAAGGAACAATTCTCTTCTTAGAGTTTCAGAAGGAATACAGCCCTGCCAATATCTTAATATTAGCCTCATAAGACAAATTTTTGGATTTTTCATCTCCAGAACTATGAAATAATAAATCTGTGTTGTTTTCAGCCAGAAGGCATGTGGTAACTTGCTACAGCCCCAATAGGTTACCAATACAATTGTCCTCCAATTACAATAGAACTTGAGTCTGGGATCCACTGCTTTCGGGGTAGGTTGATATAATCACTGAAATTAAAATTTTCTTTGGATTTTATAGTATAACCCCAAGGGAAAAAGCAGGTGTCAAAACCTGAATTTGCTGAGGTAAACCTGAATTGACTGAGATGATAATAAATTGAGATTTTTTCAAAAAATAATAAACATAATGAATGCCTGAGACACAAATTAATTTCAGTTATAAAAAATAAAGTCATATTCTTATATACCGACTTCAAAATTTGACTAAGATTAATGTCCTCTAAAATTATATTAGAAATCGCTCTTTATTGACTTGAAAAGGATTTTATTTCTTCCTTTGCCTTCATTCGATACACACAAAATCTACCCAAAAAAATGACATATTTCAAGGGTTTTTCAAATACAAAATGGTAGGCTGAGCGTATGAATGTGTCTCTCCTTATTCCCCAAATACCATTCACTTAATGGGAAGAGTAAGGAAATATTATTTCATATAACAAAGATAATTAAAAGGGAACCATGAGTGGTCAAGGGATTGCAATATATTTTGGGGGGAAGATGGGCAGTGTATTTAAGAAAGGATCCATGGAACAACTATGGAATCCTCAACACTGACCTCATATGGACTGTCTGCAGCTGATGATTTATCCTACAGACAGGCTCAGATATACTTGCATTTTCACAAGTACAATGACTATTGTTTTCATGTTGAAATTCCTCCCTGGCATTTATTGGAAAACTTGCATACTTCAACAAATGTTGAATCAAAAAAAAAAAAAAGATTCAATTGAGAAATTGGGAATGCAAGAATTAAAGTTTAACAATCTACATAGAAATGTTCCTTGTTTGAAGGAATTCGCTTGTATTAGTTAGCTAGGGCTGTCATAACAAAGTACCATAGACTGAGTGGTTTAAGCAACACAAAGGTAATGACTGACTGTTCTGAAGGCTAGAAGTCTAAGATCAAGGTATCAGCAGGGTGGTTCCTTTTGAGGAGTCTCTCCTTGACTTGTAGATGGCCATTTTCTCCGTGTTGTCACATGGTCTTCCTTTTGTGCCTATACATGTCTGTGGCCAAATTTCCTCTTCTTTATATGGGATTAAGATATACGGCATTAGGACCCTCCCTAAAGATCTGGTTTTTAACTTATTTACCTCTTTAAAGACACTCTCTCCAAATGCAGTCACATTCTATGGTATCAGGGAGTTAGGACTTCAACATATGAAATTTAGGAGGAATTAATTCAGCCTGTGATACCACTGAAGTCAAGTCAAAAGCAAGAACAGGAAATGCTGACACATGGAGTTCACTTCTTATAATGTGTCCTGTTACAAAATGTTTATATTAGGAGTAAAAATGTTTTCCATGTTCTGAAATATATAATTTTGTCATAAGGTATCAGTATAATAACAAACGGTACATTTATTATTATGTTATTTTTTGTTATAGAAAATCTCTGAAACTTTTAGTATGATCTTATCACAGAAAAATCACCTTTATTATGATTTTTATTTTAGAAATATGTAAATAATTATAATGAAAAATATAAAACAACTTATAATTTTGGAAATTCCTGAGAATTTCTGCCAATGCTGATTAATCTTTCCTGAATACCCAACATAAATACTTGTCAGGAATTTCACAACAGTACAACTGAGGGCAAGATTCTGGAAGAGCTGAATATAGGGATATAAATAAGTTTATATAAAAGATTTTTGCTTTCCCATGCTTGCTAGAGAATGCTGAAACTCCTGAGCCCCGAAGGATAAAAATTAAGAGTTATTCGTTAAAGAAATAATAAAAAAAAACTTCTGAGGAGAACTAGCATGGCTAGTGTGAGAGTTGATGCCCCAGAATTAAGCTTTCTTTCATTTGGGCTCATCTGGGTTACATCCAGCTCTCTCCCTGCTCAGCATGGAAAGAAGCCTGCCTTCAGTTAACTTCATCCACATACAGTGATCCCTGTCAGACTTTCTAGCTTCTTTTGTTTTTCCTCCCTTTCTTCCTTTAATAATATATTTAAACAGAACTTAAGTTAATGGTAGTAGGTGATATTATAAATTCTGAATATGAGTGAAAAACCAAAGATCTCCAGACATCTGAGGAAAACTTGAAGAAGGAAAGACCAAAGTTCAAAGAGAGAGAGAGAGAGAGAATACAGAGGAAAAAGACACGTCAGAGAAGAAAAGATAAAATCAAATCTAAGAGATAATTAAGAAAAAAATAGCATATATAAAACAAGAAACTGATGTAGGAATAGAGAGAAGAAAAATCTCTTGGACTTTAAAACTGCCCAAATGCAAATAAAATTTAAAAGAAGAGTGATACGTCAAAATCAAGAAAATTGCCTAAAATATTAGAGACAAATTTATAAAGAAAAAAAAATGAGTCATAGATAATACATGGTCTTGCATCTGATAAGTAAAAGTTTCAGGAAAAGAAAATGGAGAAAAGGGATGGGAGAAAATATTCAAAGAAATATCAGAAAAGTCTTTTTTACCTTCTGTACATTCTACTTCACGTTGGATCTGACCATGAACTTCATCAATTCATCAGAGAATGCATATTGGGTACAATGGAAACTATCCCAGAATGTCTAGTTTGTTGAATTTGTTAATTTAGGACTACATGCCTTGGTGAGGGTATCAAATTTTCTCTGATAGTGAGTTACGAATATAGCAAATGAACTCTTAACAATGTTTCTAGACATTTTAAACATGTTTATAATTTCTGGTAGTGTGGGGGGGCAGGGGGATAAATCCCAAATGTTTTGTTTTTTAACAACTCTACAAAAATTGAAGTGACTCTATCCAGTCTAGCAAGCAAAGTTACATCTTTTCTTCTGTTAGTTTTAATGTAAAAAACCTTATATATTACTTTTAATATATAGTACTATTATATAATATATATCATATTATATATAATTAATATATAATTAATATATGTAACTAATACATAGTTATATTAATATAACTATATTAATAGTAATACTACCACACACACTCTGTTTCTGGGTTTTAGAAACAGAAACTATTCTACAGGATATCTCAAAGATAGAGACTAAGAATTCTATAGTAATATCCATGAATTCTTGAGAATTCTTCGAGGCGCAAATTTTAGCCGATCTAGATTTGAGAAAAATGTACTCTATTTATTTGCCTCTTATTTGGTATTCCAAACTCAGATAGTACCCTCTCTGGTTAACTGATAGCAAATTACACTTGTTTGAAAAAAGAGACAGGGAAAGACACATTAAAAGCATCTCCTTTTTCACAAGGTCTGTTTTATAGCTTTCTCTCTCTGACCTTGTCAGAGGGAAAACATTTCCTTGGTCCTTCTCTTTTGCCATATGTAATTGCAAGTTTCTTGCAAGATGCACCTCCTTTCATACTTTAACTTTTCTCATTTTTCCCCCCTCACAATTTTGCTCTTCCTTTTTCTCTTCCTTGGGAACTCGCCCTGGTTTCATAATTTTGCTGCTTTCTCTTTTACTCTTCTGTTCTCTATAGAGTTGTGGGTTCATTCACTTGGGCTTCTTGCTCAGCTCCTCGCCTTCCCCATGTTAACCTCATTTGTTCCAAAATTCACACAGATCTCCCCAAGATTTCTCTTTGTCTCTTAGATTTTCTTTTCATTAGGCCTTAGGCACACAGGTGACACTTTTAATGATATATTTTGTAATTTACATTTTATTTATCTTTTTGGTTAGAAAACATAGAATCTTTGACCTGGAAGTTGCCATTGTCTGTAAGGTTAAATTTTACTACTAGGGCATAATGATTTTGTCATTATTCTCTTTTTTTCCCCACTGAATTCCCTTTTACTATAAAATGTATCATACATACAAAAATGTATAGAATACATTATGGATATATATGTAAAAGAATATGAATAAGATGAGCGTATTTTTTGTAAGGTCTTCATTTTTATACCATTATTCTTAACATTTACTCCAGAGATGTTTTCCCCTTACCTTGTTGCTTACACAGGTGAAGCAACTTTAGCCATATTCTTGTAGTCTTGAGTAGAGATTAGTGACACAGAGGTTTGGAGTAGCAGACATATTTTTTTTTAAAGATTTATTTATTTATTTATTTATTTGAGAGAGAGAATGAGAGAGAGAGAGCACATGAGAGGGGGGAGGGTCAGAGAGAGAAGCAGACTCCCTGCCGCGCAGGGAGCCCGATGTGGGACTCGATCCCAGGACTCCAGGATCATGACCTGAGCCGAAGGCAGTCCCTTAACCAACTGAGCCACCCAGGCGCCCGTAGCAGACATGTTTCAACAAAAGATAGCCAACGTTGAGTTCAATGTAGAGGCTAGTGTAGTAATGTTGTTTTATTTTTTTTCTTAAAGATTTTATGTACTTATTTGACAGAGAGACACAGCGAGAGGGGGAACACAAGCAGGGGGAGTGGGAGAGGGAGAAGCAGGTTTCCCACTGAGCAGGGAGCCCGATGTGGGGCTCAATCCCCCAGGAATCTAGGATCATGACCTGAGCTGAAGGCAGACGCTTAATGACTGAGCCACCCAGGCACCCCAGTAATGTTGTTTTAAAATGCTATGATGAAGCTGTATAATGATTTTAAAAATGAAATATGTGAGTATTTTATTTTCCAAATTGAATGTCATTTACTAAATTGTGGGACATAACTGCCAAGTTATTTATAACTAGGAAACTAAATAACAATGACTAATTTTTATTGAAATAATAGTATACAGATCATTTCAATTCAGAGAATTAGAGGTGAAAAGGTGAATTTGAGTTTTTTCCAAGGTTCACACTTTCTTGAGGAAGTAATGCATAAGTATCTATGATAAGAGATGTATTGGAAGAAACAAGAAGGCAGAAATAGCATATTTGTTCTGTGTGTGATGGTTTTCAGTGAACTACAGACAGCAGGGGCTAAACAGAAAAGATTGTTTTTCACTGGGTAATATCCAGGTGACCAATGCCTTCTACACATTAGCTTGAATAAATGAGAAAATCAGTACCATTCGTCACTGTATGTTTAGGATAACCAAAACTGCTAACTGCTGACTCTTCCTTGCAGGACATATTGTGAAAAGGAAAACATGACTCTTTATAAAGAGACCGGTGGCTAACGAATAACACATCCAAGCATTCTATGGCTTTCCAAGTGCTGGAAAAGTGCTAGCCCATGAAATTAAATGGCTTTGGAGTGTAAAGATGGATGCTCCAGGAACTTCTCTTTTCTATAACTTCTGATGTCTTTATATACCCAGGAACTCATTCTTGGGTTTGACAATGAAATATGAGTCTATCACTATGAAAATCAAGTATCAGAATAGAACTGGGAGCAAGAGCCCATTACAGAACCACAATGAACTTCACACAAGAGTAACCGAAGTGCTTGCTCCTAATTTGAGCACAGGAGCCATGGTTGAAGCAACTTTAGTGCCTACTTTATGTTTGTTTCCTTAAGGTTTTGAATTCCTACAAGAAAAAAATGGAGGCAACCTTTCCCCACTGAATTAAGGAGTTGTGAGGACATCAGTCTCACTACCTAGAATTCACAAGAATAACTAGATTTAGGACATGAAAATTCATGTTTAGGAACTGTGCTGCTCATCTCCAGCTGCAGGCAGGCCAAGAAGCAAGATTAACTTTTCCAGGAATCAAACACTAAGAGTATTAAAGCGGGAGCCTGTTTGCACCAGGGCTCCTTCCCTAGGGCTATTGAGCAGCTCAGGAGCTGCCTGAGTCGCAGATGGTATTTGGTCTCTATAGGTACAGTGACCTTTCTCAGGTCCATTCGCTAGCACAGGGCCAGCACCTCTGCTCTGAAGGGGGCTGAATGGCCTCCAGAGCCTGCCTCAAACTTGGTCAACAATTCATTCCTGCTCAGCGCCACACTGCAAAGATCAGTTGCTTACTGTTCCAACCCGCAGATCAACTTAGAGACAGAAATAGCTCTTCCGGCTCCTGTTTAACTAAAACACAAAGAATATTGACTCTCAGCCTTTATTTTTTCCTGAAACATGGCTACAAAGATTCACACAAATGGATCTCTCTTCCATGCTTAGTTTCCCTCATTTCTTTAGTTCTTTTCACTTATTATGCCAGAAATACTGACAAGGAAATCACAGAAGAGGATTTGGGGAAAAGAAAGTTATCAGTGAAAGTAGTTCATGTATAAAATGTAATAATAATTCATATTATTATAATTATCATAAAAATATATAATTTGGTTCAAATCAGAAGGAATCCAATCTTAAATTCTAACCATGATTCAGAACACAGAAAATTGTTTGGAATTTTGGATTATTCAACATGAGTTAATCCTGCTCTACCTCACTATAAAGAGCTCATTTTAATTCATAAATTATTATAATGGCCAAAGTTAAAGAAATTTTAATGGAAATATGTGGTAAATAGGACAATAAAAGTACTGCATATGTTTTACTGTGGTTAAAACCCAGTGTTCTCACCAGTAGCAGAGTGCACAAAAGCCCTACCAAATTCCAAATTCCCTGTTCAAATAAAGTAGGAATTAGTTAACTTTGTTATCCTATAAATTTAGAACTGCACTTCTGTAGATTTTGCTATTATAAAAATTTCTTTCTCTGTCAATCTTCTCATTTAATGATAGTCTTCAGAAACAAAATAGAACAAAAACACAAAACTTGTGGTCCAGTAAGAGTAGAAATTAAAAAATTAAAAGCATTTGGGAAAATTGTGGCAATGACTGGATTTTCACAGCTACTACACAGTCTTCTTCCCTGTCCCTACACTCTGAGGCTACTCAAGAATATAGAATTACATGAATATTTCCCATTATCTGTTGAACTAGAGGGGGCATAGTCTACAAGCTACATCTGAATTGCTGGGTCTCCATAGCCAAGTAAAGGTGAGACTGAGGCAGGTCTCTGTTTGAGGGTGAGGGTTTGTGGCAATGGGAAAGTTGTGAGGATCACTGCTCGCCTAGTCTCTCACTGCAATCTCTTAGACAAGTCAGTCCTACTGCCTTCTGAGAGATCTCAGCAGTTTGAATGGAATGGCTACCTTCTCACATAGAAGAGGATTGACTAGTGCTCTCAAATTCTCCTGCTCTGAGGGAAGCTTAATGAACTTCTGGACTCCTCCCTGACCCCTCTCATATTAAGAGGATATCTTGAAGGCCCTTCTAACATCAACCTTTTAGAAACAGAATCATTCTTTCTAGTTCATACCTTAATAACCTACCTCTGCCTGAAGGAAATCATCAGCTGGATCTACGTAGTGTTGAGAAAATTCAAACCTAAAACATTAGGGTTTTCAAGTGTCTTCAAGAGTCAGGTAGTTAAACATATGAGAATTCACTTACTATTATATCATAGAGATTGGTGGAACTTTGATCTAATGGAGAGGGAATATGCTATATAAAAGAATTTATATAATTTTTAGAAAGCATGTATATTGGTGAAGCACACCAAGTCTTTGGATCAAATTTAGACCATAAGGTTAGTTTATAATTCCTGAATTTTACACTGACATTTGAAGAATCAGCACACAACAAATTATTCTTATACTGTTAAGGTATAATTAAAATTGAAGAAGGGAACTTGAGGGAGATCTAGTTGAAAAATCAGAGTTAATGAAAGAAACAGGAGAGACCATGATGGGAGATCGCTAACAGGTATATAAATATATAAATACATAATAGAGGATTTTATCTTAATAAAACATAAGCCAGATCCCAATGGAAAGGCCATAGTATGAGTCCAACACCCAAGTCTTAGAAGTTAGAAAATATCAATACATACAAATGAATAGTAAATAAAATGAACACTGTTGGAAAGTAATACCCCAAGAAACCAAATTAACTCAGAATGCAGAGAAATGAAAATTATGAGAGGAAAAAACTGTTAAAAACAAAAGACTTGAAGGCTAGATCCAGAAGAGCTAATATCTGAAAAAGAGACAAGGAAAGAAAGAGTAATCACAGGGAAAGTAAAACCAGAGATACTAAGAGAAAGACTTGATTCCATAGCTAACAGAAGCTCTCCACATACTAAGAAGGCACAGAAAAAGATGTTAATCAACTTAGTTCTTCAAAGAAATGGAAATATTATAAGCTTCCTGACAGGTTATCTTCAAACAGTGAAACTCAGACTGGCCTTGGACTTCTGTTAAGAATTCATGTGAAACAACACTTAGAGAATTAGGAGTGAAAAAGAAAGAATAGAATTACACATTCAGCCAACTAAGTATTCATCTATGAATGTGAACAAATATATATTTGGGGTCATTAAGAAAACCGCTCAAGGAATTTCTTTTTCCAAGTGAAAATTGGATCTAAATTAACACTTCAATATAGAAAAAGAGATGACGTGGAAGAAACCACCTTAAGTCAAGAACTTGCATAGATAGGCGCTAAGATGGTGGCTGAGTAGGAAGACCCTAGGCTGGTCTTGTCCATGGAACACAACGAGATAGCAATCAACTCATCCTAAATACTCCAGAAATCAGTCTGAAGACTGACAGAACAAACTCCATAACTAAAGGGAGAGAAGAGCCTCAGAAGAGGGTAGGAAGGGCAGAGATAGGGCTTGGGAGAGAAAGGGATTCAGACTGCTGTGCAACAGAGGGAGCCACGGTCGCGGAAATGAGAGAGACAGACAGACAGAGGAGAACACAGGGGAACCCACAAGGAGAACATTTCACCAAATCCATTTGCTGGGAAAAAGAGAGGGGCTGATTTTTGTGAGTTCTTGCCACCAGCGGGGCTTCGAGCCTGGAGTTTGAGCGGTAGGTGAGCTTGGCTGGGATAGAGCACCGAGGGCGCGGTCCCGCTCCCGGACAGAAGGCAGAGTGCCTGTAGCACATGGCAGGAGAGGATTTGTCCTTCCCGGAGGAAATATTCCTGGAGAGGCCTCACTGGGCACACAGTAACCCACTGGCGCCATTTCTCTCCCCTCCCCTCAGCAGAAACAGATGCACCAGCAGGAGGCAGCACTCTGCCAGCACAGGCGGCTTCCCTTGGTTCCACCAAATCCTACTTCCCGGCACTCTGGTGAGACTGTCTTTCGAGGTCAAGCTTGCCTCAGTTCCAGCGCAGTGAGACCCTCCCCGAGAAGACCAGTGCAAGCCCCTGCCCACAGCATGACCCTAAAGCCTGGAGTTGCAAAGTCAGCGGGCTTGGCTGGGATAGAACCCGCAGGGTTGGTGAGGACGCAGGCCAACAAGCCGGGGGAGATGGCCTGGAAACAGCGATCTGGAAAAGGCCTGGGACACACCCAGGGGAGACGGTTTGTTCTTCTCAGAGGATTGTGCTGAGAGGCAGCGGGCTCGGAGCCTGCTCTCTGGGAACAAAGGAGGTGGCCGGTGCCATTTTCCTCCCCTACCCCTCAGCATCAACACAGAGTCAGCCCGGGGTGGTAAGCAGCACAGCGAGGACAGGGCTGCCTAACCGGCTGACAGGGAAATGGGAAATTAATTGCACACAGAAAAGTGATTAGAAATACAATAAGAAGAACATCTTTTATGCCAATAAATTTGAAAATTCCTGGAAAATATAACTGATCAAAAGACATTCAAATAGGAATAGAAGAATAAATAACTTTATATCTATTAAGGAAATCAAAATCATTTTTAACATCGTCATGGACTGAATGTTCTTGCCCTGCCCCTCCCCTTCATATGTTGAAGCCCTAATCCCCAATGTGATAATATTTGGAGATGGAGCCTTTGGGAGGTAATTACGGTTACATGAGGTCATCGGGAGTGGGACCCTGATGATGGGATTAGTGCCCTGATGAGACTAGGTACCAAAGAAATTGCTTTTATTTTCTTTCTTTTTTTTTTTCCCTGTCAATTGAGGACAGCAAGAAGATTGTCTATAAGCCAAGTAAAGTGCACTCACCAGAAACTAACCATGCTGGCACCTTGATCTTGGCCTTCTAGCCTCCAGAACCATAAAAAGATAAATTTCTCTTGTTTAAGCTACCTATTCTGTGGTATATGTTATGGCAGCCCCAGATGACTAAGACAAAAATAATTTCACAAAGGAAACTCCAGGTTCAGTGTCTTGCATATTTGCATTCTATCAAACATTCAAAGGACAGATCAGTCGATCTTAAATCCATTTCCAGACAACTGAAAGCAGATCCACGATTCAACTCATTCTATAACGTCACAACTTTTGAGAACAAAACTAGATAAAAATCACATGGAAAAAAGAACAGTATAGGCTAATGTCACTCATGAACATAGATGCAAAATCCCAAAGGGGTGCCTGGGTGGCCAGTCCGTTAGGCATCCGAGTCTTGATTTTGACTCAGGTCACGATCCCAGGGTGGTTGAGATTAAGCCCTGAGTCAGACTCTGCCCAGTGGGGAGTCTGGAGATTCTCTCTCTCCCTCTGTCCCTCTCCCTGTTGATGCGCACTCTCTCTCTCTCTAAAATAAATAAATCTTAAAAAAAAAAACCCAAACAAAGTGTTAGCAAACCACATTTGTTGCCAGATGAATTGGGAAGACCCTGGGACCTGAGGCCTTCACTTAGCCTGTCCCAAAGATGTTGCTGAAGACTCTTGGTCTCATCATGAGAAAGAATTGAATGACAGACACAACAGAGTGGATGAAAGACACAAGCAGGAAAACTTATTAAAGCAAAAGCGTTACAGGATTCCTTCTCCTTTAGTGCGCGCAGTTCTTGGTCATGCAGCTTCAAAGAGTGAAGAGGTAGACCGGACAAAGAGTGGTGCGCAGCAAAGCAAAGTTTACTGAGTGATAGTAAAGTTTTTTTGAATGATGGTACAAATCTCCCGAGGAGGGAGGGGACCTGAGAGGGTTGCCATCTGAGTTTCTAAATCTAGGGGTTCTTATGGGCTTTTTGGCGGGCTGTTTTAATCTGATCAACCCTTCATGCACTTGTCACCCAATCAGGTTTTTGTCATCTACCTATCACATGGGAAAGGGTGGAGGGCTCCTTCCAGGGTGGTATAAAATCCTTTTAAGGGTGGTTTCCTTGTAGGGTGGGGAACCCCTGACTTTCTGCCAACTATTTTGCATCAGAACTATACTCTTGAGATGTGAGAGCAGGCAAGCTTTAGAGAGAGAGAGAGAGAGAGAGAGAGAGCTGAGTGCCCTGTTTGGGTTTTTATCTTTCATTGAGAGTTGTTAACTAAGGGGTGGAATATTTATTACTTGGGGCACGGATTTCTTGAAAGCAGGGTTTCACACTTTTTTTTCCCCCTTATTTGGTCAGGGGTTTCTTGTCATGGCACCCGCCATTTTGGGCCTGTCTGGTTTGATCCGATTTTTTGTGGCTTTGTTTGTAAGTTCTGTCAGGACCTGCCTCTTACTTCCTCAAAGCTGGCCATGATGTCTTCTTTGCCGGCCTCCAGACCTCCTGTTAGGACCTAACTAACTTCTTCTATAACAAATTCATCTCTGTTTAAGAAGATAAAACAAATAGATTAAGTCAGATTTATCCTAAGAACACAATTTAATATTAACAAAAAAAAATCTTTCCACTAATTTGTTAATTATTTTTTTTAAATACTTTAAAAATATGAGATGCCTGGGGGGCTCAATGGGTTAAGCATCTACCTTTGGCTCAGGTCATGATCCCAGGGTCCTGGGATCCAGTCCCGTGTTAGGCTCCCTGCTCAGCGGGGAGTCTGCTTCTCCCTCTCCCTCTCCCCTCCCCCTGTTCATGCTCTCTCTCTCAAGTAATTGGTAAAATCTTTAAAAATAATTTTAAAGGATTCACCACATAAGCAGATGAAAGCACCTAAAATTGTGTGAAAATAGATTTGATAGATTTCGTTTAGGGTAAAAAAAAAAAGCAAAATAAAAATATATAATTTAGTAAAAGTTATATACCCAAAACCTACAGTACATGATTCCCAGTGGGAAAACATTAGAAACATCCCCTTTAAAATTAAGAACATGTCTGAGATGCTCAAAGTCATTGTTTCTATTCAAATTTGTACTCTAGGCCCCAGTCAGAGAAAGAACAAAAAATAAACTGCACATGTCCACTATACAAGAACGTTCTTGGCAGCACTGTTTGTAATATCCCCAAATTGGAAAGATAAGCATAAAATGCAGATACTGTTTAACTTACTTGTTTAGGATCCTTGTATAGTTTAATCTACTCTTCCGGTTATGTTAGCCTTTCCTTATTTGTGGGAGACAGATTTTTCTTTTGTGAATGCACCATGCTTAGTAGCTAAATCAATAATACATTGTTTAGAATAATAAATAGCAAATTAGTGGATTAATAGCAATAACAATTAGATATAAAGTTAATGTTTCATATTTTATATAAGTGGAGGTATATATTTTTATAGTGTATGCTTATAAAATTATCATGTAACATTTGAAGCTAACATCATTTTTAAAGAATTATACTTAGTATTTTTTTGTTCTGTGACTAGTTTCACATAATCCTCATTCGGATCTTCATAAATTTGAGAACGAATATAGATGTTTTGAATGAAAATAAGTATAAACATATTTGAATATCCTTGGTTCTTTATAGATGTATGGGTTATAAAATTACTCACATAGGAAAACATAATGATGCCTAAAGGGAACATAAATATTGCAGATCATGGCTAATTACACTCTAATGCTCATGGAATTGGTTAATCATATTCATGACTAGCAATGAACTTACTAGAATTTCTAATGCACCCTCTATGCTAGCGAACAATTGTAATGTTGCCAGTGTAACAATCCAATGCCAGGAATGTAGGTGATTTTAGTTGACTTGCATGGCTTAATGTAATTCATGTGCAATTAAGATATCATTTAGAGCCTAAGAAGATAAGACAATAGAATGCTCTTGAGATGGCTCACTTCTTTTCAGTGAACAGCATAAGCTGAGCTGAGACCACAAATTAGATTCTGAAGCAATGTGTTGTTAGGTCCCCCACCTCAGTCTGTTTTTCAGCCCCACCTCTAGCTCCCAGAACCTACAGGCTGCCTAGAGCCACCCCACTGGGGGCATCCTGTTTGTTGTCTCCCCTGGGTCACCCAGTAGGGTGGAGTAGAGCTCATTTTGAATTTTATTTAAAATCTCATGATCTTGACTATTCTCCTGTTCTTCAGTATGGTCTCTGAATTCATCTCTGGGAGGCAGAGACACATGTCTTTGTGAGTGATGGTGAACATGTTGACAATCTCTGCGGAAATTTAGTGGGACTCTTTAGACCCAGCACTGAGCTGACATACACAAGCCATTTGTTTTTTAATTGCTCTGGAACTAAGATTTTGAATTGTCAGCTCCACCAAAAACTGATTGTATCTCTGCAATCTGATTTTAGAAAAGAAGTAAGGAAAGAAAGAAGGAATGTTATATTAGAATGTAAGGTCTATGATAACAGGATTTTTTTTTCAATTTGTTTTAGTTCACTAGTGTATCTTCAAGGCCTAGAAAAGTGGGCAGATATTTATTCAGTAAATATTTATCAAAGAAAAGATGGAAGAAAGGAAGAGAAAGAAAGAGAGGAGAGAAACACAAACGTTAGCAAATTTCTCTATGCAGACCATCCACCTGCACTTGTCCTTCCCTTGGTGGACCTGGCTTCCTATTTTTAAAAGCTATTTTTTAGTACCCAGATACCTCCTAAGGATGAGTCAAACCTCAGATCTGCCCTGCTTACCAAGCCATTTTGAAAACATGTTCCAGTGAAGACTTTTGACCAGCAATTTAACATTTAATTAAGTGGCACGGACTAAATGATCAACTAGTTTAATTAAACATTTCAGTGGAATTAGTTATAGGTGTTGAAACTCCAAAACAATAAAAAGCTATTGGACAACAAGGGAATGCCACAGATAGTGTGATGGAACTAAACCTAAGGAAATTTCAGGGAAAGAAACATGAAAAAACATCAGAAAATCATATTGTCAGATATAAATTTAATGGATAAGTCTTTTGTTTTTCTTTCTACATGTAGAGCTATCCCTTACACAATCCCAGCAGTTGAAGACCTTTCTTGTTCAAGAGTGGAAGGTAATCTGGCCAACTTCTCACCTCTGGTCATGGAAAGTCTATAGCGGTTAGGGAGCAAACATTCTTTTGACCTGCAAAGCAGAAGACTCCCTTCTGGCATATACCACCAAGCCAATGCTCAATTGAATCATGTCAAAGAAAAATTGCACCAGGCCGAGTTAAACGGGCAAGGGAGACTTTAGTCAAGACTATTGCCATAGGGGAGAGAAACTGACCTCAACTCTGCTGAAGCAAAAGGCAGGGAGGTTTTTAAGGGCTGAGATGAGCTAGTGGAGAAAGACTGCAGGACATTAGGAAAGAGATTGATCAATGAGAGTAGGCCATCTATGTTTGCTAATTGATACTCATCATATTTAGGCTCCTACTTTCCCACGACACTGGGAGACAGAGGCACTATCTCCTTCCATGATTACATTTCAAGGGGTTGGCTCCCAGATTCTTGTTAAAGACATTTCTGGGTTGTAAATCTGGCAGGAGGCTGGGAAAAGATGAATATACATTTCAAAAGGGGCAGAGAAACAATGCAATTTATCACAAATTTTCTGAAGTAAGAACTCTTTAAAAAAGGAATTCAGGAGCATATAGTTGGGAAGAAATCTGTCTAAAATTTTGTTGGGGTGAGGGTTTCTTAAGGCTGTCTTGGTTAATCGGTCATCACAGTTTATATGAAGCCCCCATATATCTTCATTTCTCTTCGCATCTCTGATAGACACACAACGAATTATTCGTGTATGCAACAAATTTACATCCAATACCAACCCTGTTCCAAGCATTGGGCCCTGGAAATAGAATCGGGAATACGGGTTTGTGGTGCACTGAGGAAACAGATAGAAGATAAATACTCACCTATGTAAATATAAATTACAAATAAAGCAAATTTCATCAATAAAGATCTATCATGGTCTATGAGTTTGTAACAGGGTAACCTGACACAGTTTGAGTGGCAGGGGAGAATTCCTTCAGGAAGCAACATTTGAGCAGAGATTGGAAGGACAAGTAGGAACTGAGTGAGGAAGGGAGGGAAATTTATAGGGTGAGTTGACAGCTAGTGGAAAGGCTCTGAGAGTGTGGCTGGAGAAGGGCTGGAAAACAGAGAGAAATGAAAGAAACCAGGGTGGCTGTAGCAGACATTGCCAAAGGCATCACAGCAGGAGATGAGCTAGAGACCTGTCAGCCTGTTAAGTGTTGTCACTCAATTCACTAGGGATCTGAGATGTTTAAAGAGAGGTCAGGATGCAGTTAGGAGTGTGAGCCAGGGAAGGCTGTCTCATGTAAACCTATGGCTTTATCTCCCATCCATTGGCACAGTTTGGAGCGTCCTTGCCTAGAACCAACTTCTCAGACTCTATAGTAGCAGGAGATGATTTGACTCACTTTGCTCTCTTACACCACCTCTCCAAGATAACTCACTGATGTTTTGGCTCTTGGTCTCTCTCACCCACCCCATGGCCAGATAGAGAGTAATGTCAGTATGAAATGGTTGAACTATTATCACATACACTGAAGAGTTATGCTAACACACAGAGATGTGCACTTGTGAGTAAGAGCAGCAGTGAGATATTCTCCTGAATTCCCCACATTCTACTTTGGCTCTGAGGCACCTCCTCAGTCCTGTTGTATCTACATAATCTTGGGCTTTCTGAAAAACCTAGGAATCAGACTATGGGTACTCACTAAAATGTTAAGCCTAACCAGTTATTATATGTGATGAAGATAGTTTCAAGTTATATTTGTCAAAAGCACTGTGAAGTTCTTATAAATGTATACATGTGACCTACAGCATGTGCTGAAACGAAGCATGCAGTAGTTGAAAGAAATAAAAATATTTCAAAGAATTATTTAATGTCACCTTTTCTAGGTGGCAGACTAGATGGAACACATAGGGTTCTCACGGAGAGGCAAGGAGTTTAGCTGAGTCTCAGGGCACAGCTCCTGGCATATAATGAGTGTGCAGTAATATCAGGGTTTTTAAAAAATCCTATTGTAATTTTTAAAAAATCATCATTATTATTACTGTGTTCTTCATTAATGCTCGCAGTATTCTCATTAGCCTTATTGGGGGTCAGATGTGACAATTTCCTGAAGAACAGTGAAAGATGTACTTATAACTGGATACTACAAACTATTATGTACGTTATACTGAAAAACATACCAAACTTCTAGTTGGTCTGTCTGAAAATATCACATTAAAAACCACAAGCTAAGGTGAAGGCGGAAATGCCCACATGTTTTTAGAAAGTTGTAACAAGCAAAACTTTGCTAAAAGACTCAAAATCATATAATCTCACCACAAAGATTTTGACTACATGGGATCACATAATTTCAGTCTTTCTCTTCTCCTTTCCTGAAATAGAAAATCTTCTAAGAAACAGAACTTTTAAAACATAAGAATGATCTTTGCTGAGTTGTGGCCATTTCACCAAGATTTCTATGAATGAGTTGGATCAATTTACTGTTTGTTCTTCCCTGTCAGAGATCAGGTGTACTTTGAATGTTTTTATGACATTATTATAGCTATCATTTTAGAAAATCTTGGTGGGGGGGATAACAAACAGAATGGGTAGACACCTATTGTAGATGATTTTACAAGATGAAAGAATTTGGGCATGTTTTGGGTCATTTTTCAAAGCCATGTCATTGTAATCATGATCCCTCAGTAACACAAGTTGTTTGAGGCTGACCAACTGTGCTCTCTGAATACACAAAATCAAAGAAAATCGAACACTTTAGTTTTTAGAAGACATCTTAAGAATTTAGGTATAGGCCATGAGATGCTTTGTAGCTAATCTAATGGCCCCATCTTAATTATTGGATCTCTTCTGTAACAGGGGCAAACTAGATTAGTGTCCATGTATTTCTATTGGCATCATTTATTTCTATTGGCAGACTGTTGGATTTCACCAAATTAGCATTATTTATCCATCTATTTTCAACTTATTCATCCATCCATCCATTTCATCATATATTTATTCTCTTACTCATTTATTCACTATTAATTCAGCACACATTTGTAGAACATCTATCTATTGTATAATTGGGAGAGAGTAAACTGTGAAAATAAATATGAATAAAACATGGTCCCTGCCCTCAAAGATACCACATTTGTATTTATTTACAAGCTTGAACAAAACTGGTTTCTGTTTTTTTGCAGTTACAACCTTGTTTGCCCTGGCTTCTCTATCTTTCCCCCACATTGACCTCATTTCCCACATTTTGGTCACTTTTGGGTCTAATCTTTGTAACTTTAGTGTCTCATGCCAATTTAAGTGTACTAACAATTAACTAAACTTCAGTGGTCCCCCAACTTTCCCCCACATTGAAATGTCTAACACTAGAACAATACCCCACTTTCCTTTTGGGAGAATTATTTTTGCCCCACTGAATAGTCTGTTTAATGTCCTATTATATACAGTCTGCCAAACAAGGTACTTGGTGCTCTCCTAGCCAAAGAGTGAGTGTATGACTGAACTAGGCTAATCAGTTGTTCTTCCTAGAATTTATGTCACTAACAGAGTGAAAAGGAAAAAGGTAGAGCTGAAATTCATGCAGGCAAGTCTGTCTGTAGGTGCCCATAGCTGCACTGGGTTCCTGTCCAATTCTCTTGCTTTCCCTTTGAATCTGTGAGGAACCCCACTCCCCTTCCCACACCCTGTACCCTACTCCCCATTGCCATCGCTCTAATGAATTTCTTTATTGTGAGATCACCTGAGTTCCTTTCTATAGTTCCCAAACAGAAACCCCTCACTGATAGAATCTCTATTTATGAAATCTTTGTATCCCAGGATTATGTGTAGGGTCTTGCCACTAACATTTTCGTGGAAACCCTGAAAAATATCTCATATGTGTTCACTATTCAGTCCTCTCGAGTTTATAATCATGCCTCTGGGCACCCCCTGAAGTGTCCCTGCCCACTGGAGCTCACCTCTGCTCAACTACACTCTTCATGTCAAACTTGGTTCTGACCTTCTGGGACCTTCTCATACTGGAGCTACTCTCTGGTCTTTGTCAACATGGCACCAAACTCTTCACCGATAGTGCTGTTTTGCTATGTGGGTCTGCATTATGCTGCCTCTTCGTGGTCTTACAGGTACTTAAATTGAATAGTGCTTCCTATTTTCATTCCAATTTCTTGTCCAGATAACTGAGACAGAAGTCCATGGGGGCTGGGCCTTGGAAAGACAGTAATTAAACAAAACTTTGTGTCATTACACCATGCTAGAGTGATTAAAACTGTTCTTTGTGAGCTAAACATGTTTCCTTTCATTCTACACTGAGAGGTTTTGTTTTTTGTTTGTTTTTTTTTTTTAAAGATTTTATTTATTTATTTGACAGAGAGAGAGAGAGAGACAGCGAGAGAGGGAACACAAGCAGGGGGAGTGGGAGAGGGAGAAGCAGGCTTCCTGCGGAGCGGGGATCCCAATGCAGGGCTCCATCCCAGGACCCTGGGATCATGACCTGAGCTGAAGGCAGATGCTTAACGACTGAGCCACCCAGGCGCCCCTACACTGAGAGGTTTTGAAACAACTCTGCGAAATAGACATCTGCTCACCTGAATAATGCATTTGAGTCTCATTGAAAATTTGCCTCAATGTCTAAAATATTTAACTGTTTAAAAGGTCAGGTGGGAAACACTTATGAATTAGATGATTATATTTGGAATTTTTCCCTTTTATGATATTGAATAACGCCCATTCCTTCTGGTTTATAGGTGTGCCAATTTCTGAGTCTTTTGGAACATTAGTATTTTTTATCTAAATTGCCTCATGTATTCTGGATCATCATCAATTTCTATTTGCTTTGTTTAAAAATATGGTTACTACTGGGTGCCTGGGTGGCTCAGTTGGTTAAGCGACTGCCTTCGGCTCAGGTCATGATCTTGGAGTCCCCGGATCGAGTCCCGCATCGGGCTCCCTGCTCGGCGGGGAGTCTGCTTCTCCCTCTGACCCTCTTCCCTCTCGTGCTGTCTCTCATTCTCTCTCTCTCAAATAAATAAATAAAATATTTAAAAAAATATGGTTACTACTTCCAATTACTTATCTTTTGTTCACCACAAGAAAAAAATATTCTATGGCTGTTGTATTAATCAAATACAAGCAATTATAAAACACACGATGTTTTTAGATTTTTTAAAAGTGTAATACCTCTTATTCTTTATCTCTCACAGTTTGCCTAATGAAGCATATTAGATCATTTCCTGTGTCACTTGTTCAAATGTTTTAACTTCTGCATGGAATATTAATCCTTACCAATATAGAATGTCCATTATTCATTCACATTTTCCTATTGATTTCCCATTGATTTTTGATTTTCAATTTCTTTCTTTTTTTGTTTTATTTTTGATGGGGATATACTTTATAAAATGTATAATTTTTAAATTAAAATGTAAGTTTTATTTTAAAGTTTGTCCTTTGTAGTAAGCTGAACAAATATGAAACTTGTTCTTTTCTATGTGTTGTCCTAAGAAGCCAAAGGAGGTCTGCTGGGGTATTGGTGAGAAATAGACAGCTTGCTACAATTTCTTTCGATTTCATCTAGTTAGACTCTAGTCAGTATTTATATAAGCTTAGAAGAAATATAGCATTAATAGTTAATTATATACCATAGATTATTTGCCAACTCCACTAATCACCAAGTGTTTATTATGTTTCAACCAAGAATTCAAAACTGTGACTTAAGCTGTGAGAAAAGTCCAACCTGTTACCCAACTCTTATCCTTCAAATGCCAAGAAAGAGAGTTGGAGAGACAATTTATCATATATAAAATTATTGATGTACATAACAAAATGCACAAATTTAAACTCCTTGTAAGAAATGAACTCTAATGGTAGAAGAGTTATGAGTTGGGGGAAATCAATGAAGAGAAGAGTAGAATACTGTGGAGTTGGCCTCATGGAATCTGTTTGATGTGAGGTTGTTGGGGCCGACCCAGATCACCTTCACCAGTCCAATTACCTGTCCCTCCATTGATGAATGGGTGCTGCCTCTTCTACTAGGTCATTACTCCATACTCTCAGAGAACAGCCAGAGGTTAATGACTGACTAATCCAAGAAGACAAAAGGCCAACTCTTTGTGTCAAGAAGGAACCAATTCTGGGGTATCATTCCTGATTTAGAGCCCTTCCTGGGAACAGATAGCCTGAGGTCCATTTCCAGCCAAGATGACCTTCTTGCTTGCTTTCTTACTGTTTTGCTTCCCTTACTCCCCCTCTTCTAGAGAACTCCTCAACACAACACTCTTGCAAGAATCCTTCTGTCAGGATTTGATCTGAGGAAATTCTATCTAAGACAGTATCAGAAGTGGACCTGGGAAGCAGACTCTAAGAATGGAATTCTAGAAGTGGACCAATCACTGACCAGATGGCAATCAGAACACCATCCCTGATGGAAAGCAGGCTTTTGATAGTGCTGGCATGCTACAGCAGAGGGATTGCTAATACTTTCACCTGTGGTGATAGATGAGAGGAGGTGCACTAGCTGGCAAAAAGTCAAAAAAAGCATTTGAGAATTTCAAGGGAATAGTACCCAAGACTACAGAATTGAATGCTTTGATAAGTGCCATTGATGCACTGAAGAGGGCAGGCTTAAGTATACTGACCCACAATTTAAAACAAAGTATGTGTGTTGAGAGCCTTCTTAGCTGCATCGACAGAAACAGTTATGTCCTGCAGACAGGAGACCAACAGAGCTGAGACCAGACACTTGATCTAATTGAAAGAATGAGAGATTTTTCAAAGAAGACTTAATTTTGAACCTAGACCATTCTCCCAAGCCAAAGTCCTGCCCTGATGGGGAAGAAGTGGGATCTGAGACTTATGACAATGTTCTTGAGGACCTTGACTATGCGGAAATCTCAAATGAAACATTTCACAAGACAGCCGGTCATTGCCCTACTCTGGATCTACCCTTACTTTTCCTCATGGCCACCAGAGAGAAAACCAAGGTTAAGGATCCACATGACCCTACTGGGAAGTGGGGGGTCTGCAAAAGGAGTAAAGGGCTCATACCCTAACAGAGCCACAAGCCTCACCTTCACATGTTGGCAGGAACCAGAAGACAGATTTTTGGAGAGAGATTCTCTTCTAGGATGTAAATAAAGCAAATTAACCCATAAGGGACTTTAGATATGGCTGGGCAATTAATGCCTCTGCTATGATTATCTACAAGTTCTATTCTGGTATAATGTTCTATGGATTATGGTGTTTTTCTGACTTTAAAAAAAAATCCCATTAAGAGTTTCTTCATTTGAACAATAATAGCGCCTATTTTATAGTTTTTGAGACAGCTATGTGATGCCACTGGTTACCGGTACGGCTAATTGCATTCTTCTTGAAAAAAATGGAACAAAATAAAACTATACTTTATACCTCTCATCATTATATAATTTAGCTACATTTTTATTACTGGGGTACCAGAATAATAATAGTATTTTTGAGCTCTTCTTTGTTCCAAATTCTTGCTTAACACGATTTGCATTATTTATTTCATCTCTAAGGGAGGCCTTATTATTGTCTCTATTTTATAGATGAAGAAACTGAGTCACTGAAAGGTAAGGCTCCCAATCATCCTGCTTATAATTGCTGGGGCCAGAAGGCAAACCTAAGCTACCTTCCCCCAGACTGTGCCTTTCTTTATTTGTTTTTAAAGATTTATTTATTTATTTGAGAGAGAGAGAGATCTCAGGCGCAGGCACTAGTTGGGGGAGGGACAGAGGGAAAGAATCTCAAGCAAACTCCCCACTGAGCATAGAGCCCAATCAGGGGCTCTATCTCACCAACCTGAGATCATGATCTGAGCTGAGCCACCCAGGCCCCCCCAAATTGTGCTTCTAAACACTATTCACCCAGCAACCATTGGCATGTTTTTACATTCTTAACTTTATACACTCTTTTAATTGTGCCTGTATTTTTAGTCGGTTCCGTTGTGTCTCATCTTTCAGAGCCACACCCTCTTTTCCTTGTTCCTCTCAGTAGCCTGGACCCTTTACAATCGTTGGCTCTCATCCTTTTTGGTTTCTCTGTGCTAGCTCTCCAGCCATCAGCAGAGTTTCTCTGCTGTACCTGAACAGGAAAATAGGAGCAGGGACTCCTTGAGTGCTCATGGATGATGATAGAACAGCCACATTAAAATGCCATTTCCTGTGTCCCTGGATAAGAAATGTCCTGTAGGTTTGCCTGTGCGCATGCTGTCTTTCAAACTGTGTTGCAGCAGTTCCATCCAGTCCTGCTTAAATAATCATGGACCAGGGGGAAATAATGTGAGTCCAAGGAATTGTTTCTGTGCATGAGGTAGTCATAACTGAAAACAGGCTTGCTAAATAAACATTGGCCATCAACACGGAGTAAAGAATAAATTCTGTGTTCAGACTGTTTGTGAGCTATGTGTCATGAGGTATTTTACTTTCTGACAAATTCTTCATACATAATTACCATTCCCTACATATTGTTAAATTCAAATGAAAAGAACAGTCATACCTCTCAAGGTAATAGTTGGAACTGGCTCTTTTTAACAGTCCATCTACTTACAAACTAAAAGGAGAAAATTCTACGCTAACCATCCTAATTTGGAAAACTCGAATGCTATCCAGACACAATCTATTTAAGACAGAGTAGGGAAAGGAGCATTTGCTGGTAAAACTTTTTACAACCTTAGTATTTGGCGTAAGTATTCTCTTTTTTGTCATGTTTCAAATTTTTACTTAAATTCCAGTTAGTTAACATATAGTGTAATATTGGTTTCAGGAATAGAATTTACTGATTCATCACTTACATATAACACCCAGTGCTCCTAAGTGTTCTTTTGAGGGCAGTAACACTCTTTACAGAGGCAAATGCCTTAAACAGCTCTGGTAAAAGGTCAGACCTCCAGGGAATAGGTATTATCAGCAGTCAAGGCAACATAAGAAATGGCCAGTTTTGTAACAGAATGATTTGGGTTTGGGGGGCTTTATTTTTTATACTTTGAGAGAGGGAGTAAGTGAGAGAGACAAAAAGAGCCACAGAAGAGAGAGAAAGAAGCCATGAACTTGGGTATTACTTGGAGAATGACAAGCAGAAGGCATGTCTGAGCTGGGTGATTGAAGGACTTGAGAACAGAGTGACTAGCATTAACATTGTGCTATAACACTAGGCATTCTGCTGTCTTCTTTCACCAAATTATTATGTCTGCTCTAGTTCTAACCTTCTGGGCAACATTTATGGGGGAGGGGAGATCATAGATAGCATTAGTAAGATAAACTTCATTTCTGATTCAATGTGTTGTCCAAACAGAGACAGAGCATCATAGATAGTGAGTGGTTTCTCAACTTGAAATAATTTGACCAGGGTGGGAGTTTGAAGCCTGAAGCCGGAGGTGCATGTAGAAATTTTAGGGAAGCTTTAGACTTTTAAAGGGCATACTTTGGGGTGCAGGAGAATTCAAGGTAATCTCTTCCTATATTTCAAAGATCAACTGACACCTCATTATAGGAATACTCAGGATGGATAAAATGGGGTGGAAAGTGTTTATGTGAGAAACAATAATAAATGCAAATATTTAGTCAACATGTTGCATGTGGCTATCTCATTGTCAGTCAATTAATTAATGACTAAAATAAACATATAAACATATAATAAAGTTGATATTACTATTCTACCAGTGGATCCTTTATAAAAGGCTCCACAGTCTTCTATCTCCCTCTCTACTCTCAACATTAATATTCTCCTCCTGTAAAATAAAGAGCATTTCTTTTCCAGTGATACTGACTTTCTCAAAGGGAGATAGGCAACCATAAGTCTACAATGAATGAATAAAGAAATTGTGGTGGATGTACATATAATGAAATATTACTCAGCCTTAAAAAAGGAGATCCTGCCTTTTGCAACAACATGGATGAACTAGGAAGACTTTATACTAAGTGAAATAAGCAGACATGGAAAGAAAAAACTGCATGTTCTCACTTATATGTGGAATTAGAAAATGGAATGCACAGAAGTAGAGATTAAACATTCCTACGAATGTAGCACTGAAGTAGAAACTGTATAAACCATTTGCAAGGATATATTTGCAGTAGGATTATAGCTTAAGGATTATTCCTTAAAGTTAGCAAATAAGATTAAAATAGAATTAAATCGAAATTCCTCTCAAAAAATCATTCCTTAATCTGCCCATCATGTACATTACATATTGCTCATTATATTTATGTATAATATAAATCTATATCTAAAAATAGATTTATCAATGCACAATATTTCGCAAAACAGAGTACATATGTTAAATCTATTCTATAATACTTTAGTTGCCAAAAAGAGAGAATAAGTATAATTGAATTTGTATAAGTTAAATGCTCAAAAATACTGCAAATCTTTATATGTATAAAAGATTATATACCTTGATACTATATATATACATATATATACAGATTATATTCTTTGATACTTTTTCCCCAAAAACTCACTGAAGATATATTTTTCTCATAAAAGTATTCTAGAATGAATGAGTTAGAAAGAAAAGTCCAAGTTGTGATTCTCATGATCAATTATAGGAATGTGGAAAAGTGCTTTGGGTTGAAGTGGGGAGATTTTAGACACTATCACATTTGGAAAGTTGTATTAAAAGAATGATTCCATGTCCTGTGACCTCAAAATTTTAATCTTCTGCAAACTCGGATTTCTGAGCCAACACAATAGAGTTTCTGCTATTTAAGGCTCATTCCAAGTATTCTGTTTATAATGTGTTAGGTTAACCATTTTAAATTCTCCGTCCCTGTCCCAAATGTCAGTGAACTAATTTGGCAATAACTGACTTCTTTCACAGATATGCTATTTCCTTGTTCCATCTAAGTCAGAAATAATGGGCCATAAGCATAACTCTTTCTGTGGCTCTCATTCTGATTCATAGCAAAAAATAAAGGCAGAAAAAATTAATAGTCTCAAAACAGAGGCATTTTTGTTGTTTGAAAGAAACAAAGTTTTAATTCATAACGTTGTTTACTCTTTGACCTTAAATATGTATTCCCTATTAATAAAATTTGGCGTACAACATTTCTCGCTAAAGAAGAAATGTTTTTAAGGATCAATAGCAGGTTTTAAAATCTAGACTAAAGCTAGGTGATGAGAGGAATAAGCCACTGCTTTGCTCAGAGTTGCTCATGCCGTGAGCACATACCAAGCACTGTGAGAGCAAACTGCTCTTTCAAAATGCGTGGGTGAGAACGACATGGTCAAAGACACAAAGTGGTGAGTGTGGGGTTTAGAAAGAGTTTCTGAGTTTTTGTTTTTGTTTTTCATTTGGTTTTTTAAAAAAATGGATGTTGAACTCGTAAAGAAGGGAGGTCCAGGTAAATACTCTCAGACCTATTTTATAAGCAGCCAGCCTTGAAAGGACCCCAATTCTCTTAGATTTCCATTCAAAATTAGACATATTCAGAGAGCCATACAGTATTTCCTGATAGCTTTCGGGGATTATCTATTGCATTTTGATATTATCTGTGGGTTTGTGACTCTGTGTTATTGTGGGAAACAGCTTCCCTTGTGGAGAATGCTAAATTCCTATTCTGTCTACCATTCCCTGGCCCAGAGAATCTCTGGGATTTTCTTAGTTTTGAACCAGGGTTGTATCTCTTTAATGAAGAGGAATCCAAATGTGATTTCTAACACAACATTTAGTCCCTTCTAACAAGGACTTGTTTCAGCTGGCAAGAAAAAAAAAATATTTTCCTACACTAAGAATTTGTTCCCTTGTCTAAGAAGTATGATGCATGAGTCAAAGACGGTGATTTTGTAGATGCCACATGGGTCCATATTCAAAAGAATTCTCAAGATAAAGAGGCCTTATTTGGTTTTTGAGCTTAGATGATTCAAAAATGACAGCAAATCTTATGATTGTATTTCTTCAATTCTCTAGAGGATTCAAAAAGGATAAGCATTTATATTTATCATTCATTCTGGGCTTATAGGGTCTTAGGAAACTAGCCTTCCTGCATGACATTCCTCAAGCCTGACACAAAACTAGCCTGTCATCCCATCTATGCCACCACCTAAGACTAGCATCTCGGATCCATACATCTAAATGTCAAAACCCAGAACAGAACACAAGCAAACTGGTATGTATCACTTATTTGCTAATGTAACTTGGTAAATTACATGAAGAAACTTGGTTTAAGGAATGCATGGTATATATTTTTCTTTCTTAAGAATCCAAGGGTAGGAAATGTGACATAACTTGGAGAAACATGATGATTTTTAAGGAGGTTACTTTCTCCGATCAGCTGGAAACATGCTCCCTAATGCACAGAAGAAATGCACTGGATTTGCCCTGCTCAATGGGGAATAGAAACAAATTCCCTACCCTCATTTTTCCCAGAAGGTGCTACCTGTGAAGTTTAAACTTAAAGAGAAAGAGCTGGCAAGTCAGTAGCCTTTTGCCCCTTTGTACCAACTAAAACTGCTCTAATTTACCAGTGACAGCCTGAAAATGTAATCCAATCTAAACCCATTACTGAAAATCCATCCTCACCCTACTTGACCACTCTGCAGCAAATGATACTGAATAATATTATTCTTTCTCAAACCTCCTCCTCCTTCCTTGGAATCTAGTGCACAATTATCACGTGTCCTCTTCATGCTTCTAAAATTATTAGTTCTCATTCTTTTTGGGGAATCCTTGTTCTTGAATTTAAGCTAACTGAGGCAGAAACGATATCTTATTAATCACAACATATCCTACAATATCTAGTCCATTGTCTAGCAAAATGAATCTATTTCTTAAAAATCGATTAACATTAGAACTGAAAGGAAAATAACATAACTTAGCCCATTCTTGAGATATGGAAACAGATCAATAAAAATTCAGATCTGTCCATGGTCACAGAGTCAGTTAGCAACAGAATTGGAACAGGAATGTAGCTCTCCTTCATGTAAAGCCTGCATTCTGTTCTTTATACTATGTGCTAAATGCTTTTTCCCTACTAACGATCCATAGAATTAAAGTCACAGCTATTTTGTCTAAAATCCCATAGACGCCTGGGAATGGAAAGACCCCAAAGGGGCCATACCATCTACATCACTTCTTATTCATACAAATATACATGATAAAAATATACCACTAAAATCCCTAGTTCATAATGTCATTATAAATTAAGTCTTTCAAATTATTCCTCCAAAGGTTTTCTCCTTATTTTCCTTGAATATGCTTCAAAATGAGTCTATATTTGTCAAACACTGAAAGAGTTACAATGAATCAGAAAATGATGTTGGTTCTTAAGCCACTGAGTCACCTAGGGGATTATGTCTTAAGGAATATTAGAATTCTAAAATCTTCTGATTGGAAGGGATCAGAGAGGTCATCCATTCTGAAATGTCCTAAAGCAATAATTCGTTCCCAGTTGATCTGTAATAGAACATTGTTCTCAAGTCCTGCTACATTTATTGTCATCTCTTTCAGAAGAAGTACGTAAGCAATGATATCTACTCTTTCAGTGTTCAAGGGTTCCTGACTTTTTATCGTACATTCTTTACACGTTGCATGGAATGTATTTTCTTTCTCAGTAGCTTCAGTACTTCATGGGAGTGAGGAATGGGCTCTTTAGAGCAAAACGGTCTGAGTTCAAATCCTTTTGTTGTCACTTAGTAGCTATGTGATCTTATATTAACTAATGCTCCTAAATCTTGGTTTCCTCATTTCTAAAACAGAGGTGCTTAATCACAGAACTAAAAGAAGGAGTGGTTATGTTCATACCACACAGTGACAAGTGTTCAGTAAGTAGTAATTATTAAAATCATCATTATATAGTAAATTATGTACAGTCCTCTCCCATCTGTCATGTCTTATTGCTGACAATTTCTTGATGTAGTCTTTGAGTCCCTGACTTCCTTTTGGTTCATTTCTTCTCTCTAGAGATTTTTTGCTCTTTCCAATAAGAGTGAACACAGGGGAGCTTTTGTAAGCCCTTTTATGTTCTCTGAGGTTCACCAGCTTCTATGTAGAATTTATATCTCATCTCAGACACAAAGACAAACAAAGCATCTGGCTAGGAGGGCACAGGAAGTCTTCCTTGGTATTCACACTTTAAACTTCCTGGGTCATAAGTCAAACTAATGCTCTCATGATCCCCTTTGAAAATTCCACATGGAAATTTCCATGAGGGTTCTGATTATGTGAACGAGGCTCAAAGTTTTTATTTTAAACCTACTATATGGCTCTCCTTACCTTGATTCTTCTGCTGATAGCTGTTGAGCCTAGCCTCCTTAGGAAAACATAAGAGCATAGTCTATAACCCCCATCACTCTGGACAGGAATGTTGCTATTTTAGAGTGTTTCCCCAGGGCTTGGGATTTCAACCGAATAGCCTCACATTCAATCAACTCTTCTTAAAATAGATCATCTGTTTTATTTTTTCCTTCTTCCTAATTTCAACCTATTACCTGATACGTTTTTATTTCGCTATATTCTTTGTTAAATTTCATCAGTCAGTGCTTAGGCTTATACATCTACTTTGCTTCCTGAATGTTCTGGAGCTTTGTGAACTTCTTTGATCATTGTCCATGTCTTTTAACTAAAAGTTCATTTCTTTCTACCAAAAGTTATGTGATCCTAGTCTTATTCCTGATATGAATTCTAGTTATGAACTAATTAATATACTGGAGAAAGAAAGCTCATGGCTAACCCAAAGCAAAATTATGAAGAATTCTGTCTCTCTTTATACTTCCTGTGCATTTTTCTTTCTTTGTCTTTCTTTCTTTCTTTCTTTCTTTCTTTCTTTCTTTCTTTCTTTCTTTCTTTCTTTCTTTCTTTCTTTCTTTCTTTCTTTCTTTTTCTTTTTCTCTCTCTCTTTCTTTCTTTATCTCTCTCTCCCTTTCTTTCTTTCTTTCTTTCTTGCTTGCTTGCTTGCTTGCTTTCTTTCCTTTCATTCGTTCGTTCGTTCCTTCCTTCTTTCTTTCTTTTTTCCTTCCTTCCTTTCTTCTTTCTTTCTCTCTCTCTTTCTTTCTTTCTTTCTTTCTTTCCTTCCTTCCTTTCTTTTTTCTTTCTCTCTCTTTCTCTCTCTCTTTCTTTCTTTCTCTCTCTCTTTCTTTCTTTTTTTTCTTCTTTCTTTCTTTCTTTTTCTTTCTTTCTTCTTTCTTTTTCTTTCTCACCTTCCCAGTGCATCCTAACCTGAGGAACACTCTTCCTCTTCCTCCCTGGGACTAACCCTTCCCTAGCCCATATGTTTCTACTCTCTTGTGAAACAAGAGAAATAAAATGTCAAAATCACAAAGAAATCCATAGTATTTACAATGATAACTGTAACAACCAAAATATTATATATCACAAGATTAAAGACTTTGTAGTAACTTGGAAAACTCTTTGTGGTATAATATTAAAAGTACTATAAAATTAAAATTATATGCAAGATAATTATGAAGTTTAATATCACATAATATTTGAGTCTCATGAGGTAGGACAAATAATATTTTTTCTCCAATTTACTTATAATTAGAATCATTATTGTTCATTCACTTCAGGATTACCCCCTCTTAATTTTTTCCATTCACCAATAACTTGAAATTATTTTTTTAAGTTATAATGGAGTTTTAAATTTTTAGTTTCTACTATTTTCTAATCTCTTTAGGTTAAATTGAACATATTTGCAATGGAAATTACTCTTAATTTTTAGAGTTTACAAAATATTACATCTTAACTTGCTAGCAGAATCTTGAGATTCTTTTCTGAATATGTATATTCACCATTGTGTTTATACTTTTTAATGCTTGTGTTGCATAATTTCCCCCATGAAAATTACACAAGTTATGTAATCAAAATGAACCTATCCTTACCCTTCTGTATTTTCTGGTTGAGTCACAGGGAGCCAAAAAATAACTCTAGATCCTTTCTACTTGTTGAACTCCTGGCACCTACTAAATAGGAGTGGGAATTGGAGAAAGGATTATGGGTCCACACTGAGAGCCTGGAAACAGACACATTATTATAGCAGAAATGTTTGCCATGAATCTGAACAGGCAGGGTGTAAGGCTACAAGTTTTAAATAATGGAGGGCTGAATATTTTGCTACTTATTTCTTTGAATAATTCAGCTTTTTTAAAACCTAAGAACAAAGCAATGCATAGCAAAACCATATCAAAGAAGGAAGCCACTGTATGGTATGTTTCAAAAAATAAAAGGAAAATAAAGGAACCCCTGAATTATTTAATCAATCACAAATATAAGAAAACAACAAGGAGAACAGTCTTAATTAGAGGCTAACTTGGCCCTGGCACAGAGCACCACTGAAAAACTAGAATTTTAATTCATTAGAGGAAAACATTATACACTGATTTGTCATACAAATTCAAGATTTCATTACAGCCAAGAGAAAACTGAATTTCTGATTGCTTTTAGAGCTGCTGCCAAGTAAATTAGATCTATGAAATTGAAGATAAAAATATCTTTGCTTTAGTTTTAACTTTTTTATTAATAAAAAGCTTACATCATGACCATGAACACACTGAATCAACACATTATACATTTCAGTATTTTTTTTCTAAGTATTTAAAAGCTTAAAAGATTGTATCATGTGAAATCTGGAAGTACCAATTGAATAAAGTTTTAGAGTTTGGCACTTCTTTCCCTGTCATCTGGCTTGCATTGTTCTGTTAAGAAACCATCCATTGATTTGTTGTTATTCCTTTGAAGATAATCTGTTCTTTCCCTTTTGTTTTTCTGTCACTCCTACCTCTTCTTTGCTTTCTTAAAATATATTAAACTTTTCTATATTATGTTCTTGATCAGATGAACCAATATCTGAAGGCTTATTCTTCAATGTTTTATTTCTGGAGTTTCTCACTCATATTGCCCTGTGATTTTGTCTTTTTTTTTTTCCTATGAGATGTTACTTATTGGAATTTCCTATGTGAAAACAGGCTTGGAATGATGTAGGGTTCCTTCTGAGAGGATTTGCATTTGCTTTTGGCTGATTTACTGGAGCAGTAAGTGGGGACCACTTTAAATGTTTGGATCTCCCCTGTGTTGTGGATTCAGGCTGCAAGCCTCCATAAGAGTTGACTTCTCATCATACCCAGGGGTGAGAAAGCACTGTTCTCTTTCAGATCCCTTCTCTATAGTGGGTCTATTTCTTGACCATCCTATACAATATGTGTAGAACTCAGGGTTCAAGAATTTGTTTTTATTTTCTGCTTATTATCCCTATAGTTTCACGAGTTTTAGTTCTCTTTGGTCTTTATCTCCTGACCTTTCTGTTCCCAAGCCCATGAAATCCAAATTTCATGCTAACCCAGGATAGCAAATGTCCTCAAGGCAAGAGCTTGAGCTTACCAAGAGCTGTTTCATTCACCTCTCTGACTTTCCTTATTCCTTTACTTTTTGTCCTTTAAAGATTTATCTTTCTTTTTTCAGCCCATCAGTGTATTTAAGAGTTCTTTACATTTTTTTATCCAGTAATTTTAGTTTTCTTTTTTATTTCTTGCAATGCAAGTTATGAAATATGTAGTATAACCAAACTGTTAGAAATAGAAATATGACTTAAATTCCTTGACCTCTTTAACTACAAACATTTATATATCTAATAAACTTGGATAATCTCTCACACAACTATATCATGTTATCACCTGAATCTGTACACCTTCTGAAAATTTAAATTCCAAATGCCATTTTCTTAGTGCAAACTTCCTATCCTTCCATTTCTCCTTGACTTCAATATCATAAACATTCACTGCCTATCAATTTTTCTGTTTCCCTGTAGTTTCCAAATCTTTTCCTATTTCATACCTTCCTTCCTCAAGTGGACCTGTATTGAATCACTCAGACATTCTCTGATCAACAAACTCATGTCCCTGAATTCCTTCTTACTTTGTCTATGGTGCAGACCTCAATCTCTGGACCAGTTGTGTTGTTCATCAGCTCTGCTTCCATGCTCAGACTGATGAAAATGATGGGGAAACACAATGAGCTTGTGCACATGGAATATCATGGTTTCCAACCATAGCTCAAATTGAATAACTTTCTAACACCTTTCACATAGTCCTCAATGACTAATCATATCTATATAACAATTCTCCAGCCATGTATCCTACCTCTACTCTTATTCTTCTCAGCAGATAATTTAATCTTCTATTTTGGGGAAAAGTGTCCTCAACTTCCACCTCTTCTCACTGAACTTATTTAATGCCACAACCATCATTCTCAGCAGGAGAGATGTTCTTCCTGTTCATAGTTAATCTCTCTATCTGTGTAGGTGGTCCCCTTGCCTCCCATTTCCTCAGAAGCATTCCTATGTCATTCCCTGAATTATTAACACACACTCTCTCTGTACTCGATCTGACTATATTTATATGTTTCTTCAAGACCATATACCCTTAAAAATGCTTCTTGTCTCCACATTCTACTCATACCTAACTATATTTTGTATTCCTATCCTCCTTTCACCCCAAAGCAAAGCAATATCTTCATCTCCTCATTTCCCCATTCACTCTTCTACCCTCTTCAAGCTGGCTATCTTCAGAACCCCACACTGAGATGTCTTGTGGTACAAGTTCACAGACAAACAACTATTTTTAAAATCCAATGGATTCTTTTCAATCAAACCTCCTTGTATTTGAAGATTGGCATCCCTTTCTCTTGATTTCATATATTTCCTCTCTCTTAAAACTTCCATAGTTTACTTTATTGGCTTCTAACTACCCCTTAAATTTTGGTTTTTCTTTAGAGTTTCACCTTGTACTCTTCCATTTTAGTTTTATATACTATCTCTGTTTGATGTCATCAACTCCATGATTCCCAAATTTAGTTTTTTGATCTACACCTTTCTATAGAGTTTCAGATCCATATATTTAATGTCTTCCCTGGCATTTCCACCTGTATATCTTATATTCACTTCAAACCCAACAGCATACTTTATCCAGAAAAAAAAGATGAAGAATAGATGCATTACTATGAATGAATCAAATGGTGAATATTTGGGGTTCTAGGCCATGTTACATTCTGGTATCTTTGCCTTTTTAAGGTGAAATCATCTGATGTGACTCATGCCTATGTACCAAGAGATAACATCTAAGGCAATATACTCCTCATTGTCTGGACTCTTACAAGTGCTTTTAAATGAACTCAAATAAGGAACATTGCCATTAATTGGTAAGAGCTGTATGCTAGTCAGGCATAAACACTAAGCAGATCTCTCAGCAAAGGGATGGATGATATCAGCCTTTTCGTGACAATATTACCAATGGTTCACTCAAATCATGTCTAGATTCATTATCTCTCCCTGTTACTATTTAATTGCAAGAGTAGATTACTTGTTAAATAACACTTCATAAAAATGAGTTTCACAGAACCCCATAAAAGTCTTCCAAATTAAAATTTGACTTTTATATTAGGTCCCTTTAAAAACAAATATCCATATTTGACCCTTGTTTTCAAGGAAATTGTACAATGATTTTATAAATTGATTCCCGAATAAAATAAATGTGCTCTCTAACACACAGTAAAACTGTTACCTTAAAATACTATTATTTTTGTAAAAATTCTTATATATCCAAGATTTTTCAAGAGACTAATGGAAATGTATCTCATAGAGGCAGTACTTAAAATGGTGATAACAGAACAGAATAGAAGGACTGAATAAAGTTCAAAAAGTAAGCCAAATATACACAAATTAAATATGTCATGAAGGTGGTACTTCAAATCAGTAGGTGGAGTATTTAATAAATTACTTTTCAATCCCTACCTCATACCATACAGAAAAATAATTGTCAGGAGGATTAAAGAATCAATGGAAAAATAAAACATAAATAGGAAATCAATTCTCACAAATTTTAAATAACAACTAAAAGAAAACACAAATCATATATTGTTACCCATTTTGCTAAGAGTTTTTATTAATTGCATGGGGCTTAGTACTGAAATCCCAAGTTTCATAATGTCTGTCATGTTTACCATCCCCTTCTAAAGGATGTGCACCTCCATTTTTCTTGTACATAACATGCCATGTTGGAACAATCTGATGTTGCCCCTTAGTCCCGTAACTGATGTTCCATGAAGGATTGTAAAATCCAAATCTCAATTATAAACTAGACCAATGGTCTTTGAGGTGAAGTAACATGAGAGCTTTGCTCAACAGAATGACACTGATTGAATAATCCAATGAGATATTGAGAGTTTTTGGCTCAAGACCCAGAGAGAAGGACAAAACCCAGATGCCATGGCAGTAGAAGTCAGGATTAAGAAAAAAAGCCACGTGTAAGTAGAAGTTATTGGCAAGCAGCAGTTTAAAGTAAACAGAAGCCAAAGATACAAAAAGATAAAGAGAAAGAAAATACTCACGATGTGAAAAATCAAGAGAGAAAAATACTAGGAATAGCAAAGTGCTCCTAAGAGTCAACAAGAATATGTAAAAAAATGGCACAGGAAAATGGCTGAAGAAAAATTCAGACAGCACCAACTCACATTTCCACACCTGTCAGATACAAGATAAAGGACGTTGAGAATTGACAACATTGGTCCACTTTTATGAGAAGTAAACTGATATAGTCACTTTGAATAATAATCTGAAGACCTGAGTAAAATCAAGTATTCATACACTTTACATCCTAGGTTCAAGGAGAGATAGACAGGCAGGGGAATGTTCATAGGAGAAATGGCTGTGACATGAAGGAATTAGAGGTAACCTATGTGTCCAGTGGAATGGAGAAGTAAATATGATATATGAATACAATGAAAACAATGCAGCCTGAACTAATAAGCTAATTCAAAAATAGTATCATGAATGGATCTTAGAATCATAAGGTTAAGTAAAAAGTAAAATTAGAAAGATAACTCATTTATATATTTGGAGTGCCTTCTATGTGTGAGGCACTGTTTTAGGTACTGAGGACAAGTCAGTAAACAAAATAATCAAGTTACTCAGAAAGATTATATTCTAAAGATGAGAACTATAACAACTATACCTATTTATCCTTCAGACCCCCCATGAAACAACACTACGTATTTCAGGGATATACAATATCTAATTAAATAAAAACACATGGAAGGTGGAAATTTTTCCTTTCTCCTGCCTTAGAAACTGGGGGAAAGATCTTGTGTTGAAATGATAGAGCTCAGATCTCTATCAGGAGTAAAGTTTACCAGTAGGCAAAGCTCTATACCAATGCTTCTCCTGATGTAAGACCACAAACTTTTCCCCAATCTATCACAGAACATACTTCTGTAATACAAAATAACAATTATAATTTTACTATAATAAAATTATAATAAAGATGCAATTATTATTTACCATGTAACAAGTATGGGCTAGGTGATTTTCTAAAGATAATTTTTATAAAACATCCAAAATACACTCCCATATTTTTTATTATTAGATTCAACAAATATAAAAGTATCCTCTCAAATTTCTGTAAAGTTTCAAAAAGTGTACTGTTATATCATAAACTATCTTATAGTCAGCACATAAAAAGCAGCTCACAGACCAGCAGGGGCCAAGTCCATTTTCTAGTAACTTCTCCTTTGGTGGTGATATGAGACATTAGAGGGGGTACTTTAACATTATCATATTCAGTGGGATGTTTTGATAAAGTCACAGAATTCCAAGCCACCAAACCGATGGCTTCACCTTCCCTCATTATAAGACAAAAAATGGGCCCGGTCTTCTGTTCTCATAAATTTTGTCAGTTATTTGTTTGACAGGGTTCAACAAAATAAAAAAGGGGCCACGCACATTAATTTTCTTTTTTATGTTTGGAACCGGCAAGAGCAGGTAGGTGGGCAGTTGTCAGAACTATTTGTATGTAGCTCTTTCAGCTTTGACCCTCCTTTTTTAAATTCAACTCTTCGTTCCATTAAACTTACACAAGGAGGTTACAGGGGTGAGTACAGAATTGGCTAGAATCCTAGCTCAAATATTTTTTAGCCATGAAATCTTGGCAAGTTATTCTCAGCCTCCATTTTTTTCTACTCTGAAATCATGATAGTAATGCCTTCATGGTGGTGGTGTAAGGATCAAATGATAAGTGGTATAGAAAGCACCTAGCACCACACCTGCTACATGGTCAAAAGATTCAACAAATGTTAATTTTCCCATCATCAATGGAATCTAGGATAATTTTCAAGATAGAGCTCAAACTTAAAAGTTATCCAGATTTTTCCTTAGAGAAAATAAAACTATTTTATGTTTGCTAAAAACCAATCTTAAATTATATTGCATTAGAAAGAAGTCTTGATGATACTATCCAGACTTCAGGAGGGACTATTTCTTTCAATATCACAAAATTCTTTTGATCTCTTCCCCATTTGTTTTGAGTAAATTAATAAGACTGTGTTTTATTGGGAAGAATTAAGAGGATAAAACATCAATGTGTCTGAAAGGGGATTAGAATGAATAAAAGTTTTAGGATCATCTTGTTAATAAGCTCCATTAGAATATCGGTGATAATATGTAAACAGAAAATGAATTGTGAGTCACATTTGCAGCTACACTAGATAAGCAAGTAACTGTTAAAACAATTTATAGTTCAGAAGCGAAAAGATTTATATTTAAAGCATAACATAGGTAACAGCAAATAAAAACCCAGTAGAGAAGGGGTAGTTGACAGTTCATTAAAGATCAAATCCAAACATCTAATAAACTTGAAAAAAACTCTCAAACAAACTGAAAGTCACAGAAATGCAATATTAGCAAGATATATTTTCTACCGATTAGACTATTAAGAAAACTTTATAAGAAACTTACTGTTGACAAGCACCAGGGAAAGAGTATTCTAATGCATTACTGTTACATGATATATAATGGCTTTAAGGGCAATAATATGCAGTCATCTATTAAATTAAAAATATTGTGTCCTTTGATCCAATGGTCCACTTGGAAATCTATCCCATAGAAATCAAAGCACCAGTATAAAACATTGCCCATATGGAAAAACACAAATAAGGGAATGTATGGACACATTATGGACATCCATGCCATTAAACATTATATACTCTTTACATTATGCACCTATTAAAAAGAATAAATCATGCCACTTAGATAGGTTGCCACTAGGAGTTATGCAGATAAGTGTGTAAAAGCTCATCCCATTTTAAAAAAGAAAAGATGGAGAAAGTATGGATTGATATATACTAGGTTGTCAATATGAGTTACCTGGGGAAGAGAGTGTTAAGTTGATGAGGTAAGGAAAAGAGAGAGCCAAGTAAAAAGGGAGAAAAGAAAAAAAAAAACTGCTTATGGCCATTTTTATGAATGTGTATCATCACATTTACATAAAGTTACATGCATGTGTAAATAATAAAAATTTTAAAATGAATTAGAAACCGTTCTTGAATCCAAAATTATCTCCATCCTCTGACTCTAGAAGTCTCATGTGGTTTAGCTGGTCAAAAGCAACTATTTCATTTAGTCTTTTCCAATGTAAGATTGTGGAGAAGCACTTTGTGGTAATGGTAATGATAGAAGGCAAATAAATATGTATGTTCCTCAGTTCTGAATTCAAGGAATACACTTGTCACCTTCTTTCTCCATTACAATCGTTTTATTACTTCATCCTCTAAAAATGCCACTAAAGAATCCGACCCTAACAAGGAACCTAGGGGATGAGAAGGAAGTGCATTCTGTTGTTAAATGACCAAAGAAAGAGAATTTTTAAGCAAAGGCCCATGTTACCTTTTCCTCTAAGAATTAGTCAGATTTGTAAATGAAACATGAACAAGGCAGAAATAAATGTTCTAGATGAATGTGAAAATTCTAGGGAAAAAGAAAAGAAGGAAGAAAAATCCTGGAGCTAATAGTCACTCTAGAAATAGGTCCAATATACAAGGTGCAGTATTTTAGGAAAAAATATTATATATTTCCAGGACAATAAAACAAACCATCACAGCTATGAAAAGAGATCACAAGTAATTTTGCAAAAGAACAAATAAGATTTCTATTGGAAGCCATATGTGGAAGAATCAATTCTACCAAAATGAGGAAAAATGATAAAAGGCAGAGCTAATAACAAATAGAAAAAAAATAATTAGTGAAAAGAACAAGACAGAAAAATGGCAGGTGTGGAAGATAAAATGTAGAAAGCCAACATGCAAATAATAGGAATTATCAAGGAAGGAAACAGAATATGAAGAAGATTTTATAGTCAGTCATCATGCAAACGAAAAAATAGCATTGGCTATTCAAAGTGCTTTTGCATTGCAAGCAAAATCAATCGGAAGTCAGCACATATGCATAGTCTGGTGAAATGTTTACACTTGAAAGATAAAAAAAAATTATTCAGGGCGCCTGGGTGGCTCAGTCGGTTAAGCGGCTGCCTTCAGCTCAGGTCATGATCCTGGGACACTGCTCCGAGGGGAGCCTTCTTCTCTCTCTGCCTCTGCCTCTCCCCTCCTTATCTTCTCTAGGAGAGAATTGAAAGCAACCTAAAGATAAAATATAAATACACAGTTGTAGCCTTAGAAAAAATAATAGAGGAGTTTGGGTTGAGCATTATGAAAGCAATGATAAATGAAAACAGTAATATCAATGCTTCAAAATTACTGAGGAAGATTTGAAAGAAGCATTTAAAAAATGAAATAGGTTTAATTAGTATGATGCCTATTTTTAAAACTGTAGAAGTATAGAGAAATGTTTATCATGTGGTGTCAAATGAAAGGAAAAATGGGCAAATTGTATGTGCATTATAGATGCATGTGGATAAACCAGCACAGAAATAAACAGAAATAGGAGTAAGTATAGCATAATGTGAAATTATGGGTAATTGCTTTACCTATCCATAAAACTCAAAAACAACACTCAAAAACCTTTTTAGAAACTTAAAAACAACTCTCTTAATATTGTTGTTAAATTATATTAAAAATGTTTAAATAGGTCAAAATTCAGTTTTAAGACTGTATAGTGCCACTTCTGACAGAGAATAATTTGCAATATCAAAAACCATTGGCTTTTTTATCAGTATTAAAAGCATGTAACGAATTACTAACCCACTTTCTTACCATATCTTTATGGTAAGGGATATATCTGATGAGTCTATACAACCCGTATAGCAACTAGGGATATTTTTGCACTAAGGTAAATAGATCTTTTAAAGTTGGAGGGGTTTCTAACTAAATATACAGTATGTTCAGGTTATAGAAGTAAAAACAAAAGGTCTGCATGACATTTGCAGATACTAAAAATGATACTTTAATACAAACACAATTTTCTCACTGGAGATTGAAGCCTTGCTACTAAGAAAAGCACACTGCTTTCAGAATTCCCTTCTGAACTCTAGGCAAGGCTCTATGATTAGTCTGCATCCTCCGAAATCAGGTAAGTCACTGAATTTAAGGTAATCCAAGACTGCAAATCATGGATCCCCACAATATCAGAGATCATGGGAAAACTTAACACTTAGGAAAAATGAGGGCATCTGTAATATTGAAGAAGACTTTAACTTATAATTACGCTTACTCTTTCATTTTATTAATGATCTTAATTAAAAAAAATCAATTTTGCCTCCCTTCCACCTTCCTCATGCATCTTCGGTTGTAATCAGATTGTCCTACTCTCTGTTAACCCAAACGAGACCATCAAATCCAACATCCACACCTTTTTCACACGCTTTTTTTCCGCCTCCCATTTCTGCAACTATAACAATTCCAGTCATTCTACAAAGCCCACATTAAACCACAGTGCCTCTCGGAGGCATCCCAGGGATCATTCTCCTCTCAGCTGTTCTAATCCTCAGTGCAGAATCATTAATACACCACTGCTCTGTACTACTAGTTACCTTTTGATGTTCCCACAGCTTTCTGCGAATTCTCCCAAGGGTGGGAATCATAACTTTCCCTTCTTTGTAGCCCCAAAGCACTAAGAACTATGCTTTATTCTACCATTATTGAAAGAATAATTTGCAGAAACATTTTAACTTAGTGTGCAAGCATATACGAGAAACAAAAAGATAGACTTGAATATTTTGATACATTAATTTTGTAAATAGAGGTTTTGAGGTTTTCACAACTTGAAGGATAGTCCAATGTGAAAAACCAGTTCCTTAAATCCAAAAGTAAAAGATAAACCAAGGTTCACTAAAAAGTGCTTTTCTTAGTTTAAAATTTGTTCTTAAATGTATCTTGTACCACCAGTCAAAGCTATGGACCATACATAGGGGCTTTTACTTGTTGAAGAATACTTTGCTGACTTTCTTTTATTTATTTTTCATTGACTTTCTTTTTTAAAAAAATTACCTAAAAATAAGAAGTAGTCCTCATTCTTCACTCTTCATGGAGTTGTCTGTAATTGTGTGTACATTTAGTTGCCTTTTATCCCCTCTTGGGTTTCTCCTTTCTGATTTCAGTGGTATTAATCAAAAGCATTGTGACAGGTGGCTGTATATTCTCTTGGATAAGCAGAAAGGATGCTGGACTTGTACAATTGTGTGCCTCTGATCACATACATCTTTAAATAAATGTGAGGGACATGGCTTTGTAAAGAGCCTTTGAATTTCCTGACTTCAAGTCTCACTTCTAATCATTCAGGCAATTGGAATTCTCTTTCTGGTCATTTCGGAGACTATTATAAGCTGTTACTATCTACCTGCTTTTCAGGTTTAAAGCACTTGATGTTTTCCCCTTTATCTTTGAAAGAAGGCAAACATCTCTATTATTACAACCTGCCTCCACGCAGCATGATGGGGATGGCCATTTTTTCTTCAGGGAGTATTGCATTGTCATTTGATCTCCCCAAGATTTGGGATGTGATGCTTGTAATCTGAACTTCCAGGAGCCAGAAAATACAATTAAATAATTCTGATGAAGCCAGCCACAAAGATCTGGGCTATGACATTTACGCCCTCATTTAATTACATAGCACAAAGAACATTAATAGAATAAGTTGAGATTTCAATCAGACAAACATGCAGATACGGAAAATATCTGCACATTCTCCTGCAGGTCCCATCTTCATTTTTGCCTATCTCTTTGCTTTTGTCATTTCTCTACCATTAACCTAGAAATGTCTTCCTAAATCTTTTCCATTATCTGAACTGTAGACATATTTATTTATTTTCTGAACTCACTAACCCACAAGAGAACACTTGACTGTTGACTGTTATTTCCTCTCATGTTTCATAAACGTGTCTTCTGTTTCCAGATAGTTGCTAAGCTTCTGAAGGGTAGAGGCCATGAAATAGCAGTCCACAACTCTATCTCTCTAATAAACATACAGAGAAACTGAGGTCCCGAAAACTTAAATTTGTTCACTCATGTAATCAGTAAATGTTTGTGCATTTACTCCGTGCTTGGATCTGTGCTAAATGCTGGGTATAGAATGCACAGTGATAACTAACAGTGTTCCTGTTTTCATGGACTTAAGTCTGGTGGAGGGATTCAGCCATTTATCAATGATGCCATTAATCAAATGATTACTTAAGATGTGAAATTTGTAATTGTGATAAGCATCTTGGGGTGATGTCTATGGTGATATAAAAGGATATAATGGGAACAATCATTCCATAGGTTCCACCATCAGCTAAAATAACATATAAATTATATACCAGAACTTCTATTTCACAGAATAATCTCTTAGACTATCTACCACACTGTGCATGTTAAATTCTTCCTAATGAGTTGATTGACTACTGTTCAGGTGATCTAGGGTTGATGATAAGAGTGATCTATAAATCTGAGGACTGAGGTTATTCTTCACTTTAGCCATGATTTCATACGACTGATTTTCTGCTCTCCTGAAACAGTTTTGAGAGAACCGTGTAGAAATCATTGTACATATTGAACTGATCAATCAGACTTACAGTTTCTGTGTTCTGTGACTAGGTTCTCACCAGTGGGACTTACGAGTCAGCCAAAACACGCTAACGATTCTCTAGTGCTTGAAATTCCAATTCAACATCACAGCTACATGGCTATCTAGAGGATACTGGAATACTTCTAGGGTTGAAAAGAGTCCTCTTAAGGCAGCACATTCCATATTCAGCGAGTCCCTTAGAGTCATTAAGATGTTTGATTGATACTAGTTTAAAGTATAATTACCCCTTGAGAGTTAAGACTCTGTATTAGCACCATATTCTGATACACTGAGATATAGCACAAGAGTAGGCAAATGGTGATACAAAATATATATGCACACATGTCTATTCCTGGTGGAGACAGGATTTTTCAGGTTTCTGACTTTAACCTCGTAAGTGATTGTGTACTTTCCACAGAAAAGAAAAAAAAAAACTAAAGCTTGCTGTGTGTCCTAAAACATTGATTTAAAAATACTTAGAAATAGCTACCAAACACCTGTAAGCATCTGTGCATATCCCAGCAGTTCTTTTTGGTCTGGAAAATGTTCAAGTGGAAAGCTACTGCTCTGTTTCATAAGTAACAGCAATTTGTGACAATCATGGAATATGCTGGGCATCATCAACTGCATTGTTATCTGCTGCAGTACAATTTAATTAGTGAGCCTTAGTTGATTAATGGCCAGTCCCCGCTAACTTAACTGCTCTGTTCCAGTTTGAGGACTAAATTTCATCTTATCAAGTTAATATATTCGAGATGCTACCTAAACATTCTCAAGTGTTTGTTTGTCATATTATGCTCCCCCCATCAAGAAAATTATATTACAATGTTTGACGCCAGCTTAAAATGCTAATAAATTAAATATATATCTCTGGACATAAGAATACTTTGATTTTATTTTTAGACGTGATTTCCTAATTTACAGTGTTGATTATATCAGGTAAAATATAAGGGAATATATCGATCACCATACTTTCAAGATTTTTTTAGGATTTCTGTGGCTTTTGTGTATATATGTGGTGTTTTAGAATGAGTGGTTATATTTTGAAAATTAACCCCTTATCAGATATATTATGGGCAAATATTTTCTCCCATTCTATGGGTTGCCTTTTCATTCTATTGATTATTTCCTTTGCTGTACAAAAACTTTTTAGTTCTATGTAGTCCCACTTGTCAGCTTTTGCTTTTGTTGCCTGTGCTTTTGGGGTCATATCCAAAAACTCATTGCCCATTTCCATGTCAAGAATCTCTCCCTCCATGAATAGACAAGTTCTGGCTTCAGATAAAGAAAAGTAGTCTAGATGAGAAGAAAACATAGTAGCTAAAAAGCCGTGTGAAAGATAGTAAGGGGTGGTCCAGGCAGTCAAAAACAACGAAGTCAAGAAGGAGCTACCAGATGTCTTCTTTTTTTTAAAATTTTTTTATGTTATGTTAATCACCATACATTACATCAATAGTTTTTGATATAGTGTTTCATGATCCATTGTTGGTGTATAACACCCAGTGCTCCATTCACTACGTGCCCTCTTTAATACCCATCACCAAGCTAACCCAACCCCCACCGCCTCCCCTCTAGAACCCTCATTTTCTCAGAGTCCATAGTCTCTCATGGTTTGTCTCCCCCTCCGATTCCCCCCCTTCATTTTTCCCTTCTGTACCTCTGAAACAATTAATATATTATATGTTTAAAAAAAAAAAGAAGAAGATGGTACAAGAGGTCTTCTAAAGCAAAAAGGAACTAAGGCAGATAATCACATCAACAAGGACTGGTCAGTGTAGTTTTAGCTTTTGCCTGAGCTTCAGATGTTAGAAACAATGAACAAGGGGGCTTTGACTTTTTCCATTTTGGCTCTTGGTGGAGAAATTTTTCATTTGCAGAGTTTGTGAAAAGTTGATTATTTTCACTGGCATTTTACTCGCTCCCATATGTGATTAATAGTAATAAGTATAAATGTATCATCAGATACATTTGGAAAAACTTGAACTCAAAGAAAATAGGTGGTATTTGAAGAAAATACAAGATTTAACATGTGACATTTAATTTTTTTCTAACATTACACAAGTGCAATATCTTTAAACATTTGTTTCTTATGAATATTGGCAGAATTCATATTATTAATTGACTATGTCTTTTGTATAACTTATAAAGTGCTTGAGAAGAAAGTGATATGCCTTATCTTATACACTTTTGTGCCCACTGTTACCTAGCATTATGTGAATTACATAACATCTGCCCAATCAATATTTCCTAAATTTAAAATATAGTGTCCTTCATGCACTAAAATCACTAGTAATGTGCTAATTGCCATGTGAAAGCATTAAAGGGAAAAAAAGATGCAAAGCTCACACTGTGCTAAATATCATCTCATGTGAATGCACCTGTTTGCTGAGGCAGTAGTTTCACAGGATATAGACATGAATACTTTTTTCTCCAACCACTGCCTTTAATAAAATTCCAATATCCCTTTCCCATCACATCATGACATCTTTAAAGTGTCAATCTCAAACTATATTTAAGCCTACCATCTTTTCCTTTCGAGGAGGAAACTAGAGTGAGGAAAAGACAAGTCTGATTTTTCTTCCCTCCTCCCACACCACGGTCTCAGAGTGGATGGGGCCTGGAGGGTAGCGTAACTTGTACTTCTCTTAGTTACCCCCCTCTTCTGCTTTCTCTTCTCAGCTTAGCTTTTCTGGGGTTATGGCAGGGAGAAGAAAGGGGGGACTAAGGAATTTTCAAATTTATCTAACCTTGCCACGTATCGGAGGTGGGGAGGCAACTCTGGTCCCACTCTTGTTCCATGTAGACACCTGGTCTCATTCTCGTGCAGGCTGTACTTTTCTGCCACTGGCGATCTCCACACTTTGAGGCTTCCCTGCCAATAACATGGATAGCTTTCTTGATGTGACCTTTAAGAACCTTCTCAGTGAGACACAGCCACGTCTCCCTGTAGCACCACCAATGGCTAGGACTGCTCATGTTGGGCCTCCATCTTGCTCTGTCCATTCATCTCCTAGAAGAGGATCACATGTTATTCTCCATCCCCTACATCCATGTTTCTTCACATAATGATACGGGAACCTTGATGTTTTCTTCCATACCTCTCAGAGCATTGAAGAACTGGAATAGGGTGATAGGGTTGCCTCCAACTTCTTCCTCAGCCCAATGGAGGAGGTCCTCCTTGCCATGCTCTTGTGAGCTCTTCAAGCAGGTGCTTCTCTCATAATCCTTAGATGCAAACTAAACATCATTCTCTCCCTTACACAAACCTGCAAGCTCCAGAGACCAGGTGGCTCACTTGGAATGAGCATTTCTGAAAGGAAAGCTTCACTCTCTTTTGAGAGTAGTACCTCTTAAGCCTGCAGACAACACTCTCCAGCAAGTCTTTCATCTGGGTCTCTTGTTCTGACAAACTCCTGTAAATAATCATGAAAATGTTTAAAGAAGCTCATCATCCAGATTTTTGCACTTCACAGATACTATTCTTAAGTAAATATATTTCTGTTACCTATCTCCATATATTTTTACTCTGAATCCATTTTGAAAAATAACATTTTAATTATAAAGGCAAACAATAATCTGCTTGCAGTGTGGAACAGAGAATATTTATTATAACAAGGAATTATTGATTTTTTGGATGTCAGAACGAATTCCTGCACGGAGGTCTATGACCTTCTTACTAAAAATCATTAGCAATTCAACATACATACAAACAATGAAGGACATAGGTGTGAGTATAAATAAACATTTTAAAAAGTCTTCTGGGGGAAAAATTTTGCACTGTGGCATAGTAGTTAAAAGTATGGGAATTTTGAGTCAGAAAGCTCTGGGTCCAGCTTATTGACTGTGTCCTTGAGCATGTTATGTGATTTCCTTGAGCTTCAGTTTTCTTATCTGTAACATGAGCATAACAATATGTAACTTGTAGAATTGTGGTAAGGATGGAAATAGATGACACATGTAGACATACAGGAAGCTTTTAATAAACAGCAGCTGTCTTTGTTATGATGATGACAAACGTATCCTTGATTTGGGGAAATAAGAGAGAGAAATCCTTATAATAATTATTTTAAATGCAGACATTTCTTAAAGAAAAAGGATGAAAGTTATTCTTCTGTTTCAGGCTTAAGAACTCATTCTCTTAATGAAAGTTTCATTCAAGGAAATATTAAGATAAGATAAATATACAGAATGTCAACATTTCACTGAAAATGATGTGTTCCACTAAGTCACTTGCATTATATAACAGAAGATCCAGTCCTTTAGATGGGAAATTAGAAACAAAATGCTACTGTTGATGAATTTAAAAATTTCAATTCCAAAGAGGTTGATAATGGAAGTCAGGTTTTAGATATGCTGAAGTTCATAATTGTTAAGCCCAAGGTTGGGACCCTAACAACTGCGTGCTTCTGTGTGATCTCACTGCCACTCAAACACAACATAGGTGTAAAACCAAGAAGTTGCTAAGATCCCTTCAGGCTCTAAATTTCCATGATTCATTAATAGAAATTCTGTTGAGTATAGTTGTTCCAAGGTTGTTTCATTCTGGTACAGACTTCCTGAAGCAAAAATCTTCTTGTCCAATCTCCAAATTTCAAGAACTCTAAAATGGTTTTTCCTAGTCAGAAAAGACATATCTAGAACTCTCGAATTTTTTGTTCCTTCTCCTTCTAAATGAATATTGTGAGTATCACTTAATCAGTAGACCCTATTTCTTCCACCTAAAAATGCATTATAACAAAATAACACCCTAAACTCTGTACCTTTTATTTCTGTTCTCTAATAATACAAATTAATCATATTTGGGATTTGAATTACCCGAGAAAATCCTAGTCTTCAATAAAAAATAAGGAAAAAAAACTGATTTCTTTGTAAGTTGTGATACCTCTTTTTATGAATTCATTTCACAAAGTAAAAAGATTAATACAATAATTGAGTTCTGTTTTGAATTCAAAATGATACAATTTATTCAACACGAGAAACAATGTAGACAAGAAAAGACAAGTGAACTTTGACACGAAAGAACCCCATACATATTAATAATGATAATGATGGTGGTTAACACTTGCTGGGTTGGGCACTTGCTGTACAACAGGCAGTGTTCTGGGCACTTGGCACATGTTGATTCCCTGGGTCCCTCAGCAGTCCGTGAGGTGGATATTAATCATGTCCTCATTATTGTAGTGGGGAAACTAAAAAACAGAAATTTCAGCCACTTACCACGTTGGTCCAGCCGGTAAATAATACAGACAATATATTGGGAGAAAAACAGTGAAAGGTATTTACATGTCATCCTGAGCTGTGAATATTTTTTAATTGCACAATGTACTTAAAGTTATGGGGGATAATTCATTATAGCAATTATGTTGTAAAATAAAATGCTTTTAAATTATATAAAATTAAAAACATTAAATAACACATAATATGTGTATTAAAATAATGGAAGGAGAATAAATATATTTACAATAAATAATGTTTAGAGTCTGCATGATTCTCTGCCAAATAAATAAATAAAATCTTAAAAAAAAAGAGTCTGCATGATTAGTATGGTATATGAGTACTCAGTCTTTCTCCTTACAGAGTCAGGGGAAAGTTTGTTTTTTTGAGACTATGGCTGGTACAAACGCATTTGATTCAGGGGGAAAAAATGATGTTTAAAAACAGCCACTCACAAATTGTTCTCCGCTCTAGTTTGTTACTAGGTAACCAACTCCTGACTCCCAAGTCATAAATTTTTTTTTTTTTTTTGAGGAAATAAGAAAGGAGGTACATGGTCGGGGCCACTTTGAAAGCAGGGTGGTATTTGGATTAAATGTATATAAAAATTTATAATTTTAAATTTCATTGTTCTCAAAGTCCCAAAGTATGAGAACTTGAAGTGGCATGGCTGCCAAAGACGGCAGCAGGTGGCTCCATAATGCTCCTGAGAGGAGAAAGGCTAGAGTCATAGTAAGGGGAAGGAAGAGAGAAAGGTCTGGGATGGAATCTTGGAGCTCAACATTCAGTGACCAGGTTAAATGAGGCTGAGTAGCTAAAGAGACTCAGAGGAGAGGCCAGAAAGGGAGAAATATTTGGAACCACAGAAGAGCAATTTGGCTGATGTACCAGATGATGAGCTCAGGGAAGCTGGACTTTTTCCTCCTTTCCCAGTTCTAACTTCTCCAAAGAGTGTTGATGGTCAAGGAGCTGTGAACACAGTGAAAAGTCAGAGAAAGAAGTACATGTTTTCTTTTTCTGTCAAAGAGAAAGATTGAAGGAATGTACCATGTTGAATGCTCAGAGGTTAATTTTGAAGAAAAGTTAAAGCTCAAGCCAAGATTAGGGTGTGGTCAGTGACACACTTACCTGGGCACAACATTTAAGAGGGTGCCAAAAATCTCAGTAATCAAGATAAATAATATTTTAATGCAGTATTTTAAAAAAATAAAAATTAATGAAAAAATCCAATAAACAAGATATCAAAATTTTAAGTAAATTCAGGCTGTTTTACACACCACATTATTGCTCAATGGAAGAGTCTCAACCTAGGGCCAGAGAGTCTGAGGGTTGACAATGGTGTAAAAACAGATCACACAACACAGGAATTTATATAGTCAAATTTCATTAAATTGTGGACCTATTATTGACTTTTCCATTTGGTTCAAATTTGGGAGGATGTTTTGATAAATATAGATAGGGACACATATTTTTCCTTTTGCTTGGGGCTCCAGTATAGCATGGCAGCACTGTTCCAGCCTTAAGATATTTGTTAGATAAGGCAAAATTCAAAAGGGAATGCCAGCAAGCTGAATACTTAAGGATGCTAGTGAAAAATAGGGAGTGCTGGGCACAGGGGCCACTCCCTAAACTGCATTTAAATATTGGCAGGGTGACTATGGAGAGGAATTTAGAAATATGTAAAATAATTTTAATCTGATGTCCCGACTTTGCAAGATGATTTTATTTGCAATAAACACCAAGTGAAGGACTTAAGAAGTGACATTGGACGAAGACATGTAGGAAAAGCTATTGAGTAAAAGTCATTCCCTAGGAAATAACATGCTAATTAACGTACCCAGGATGCAGACACTTGAGATTTTAAACGAACTCAAAAAGAGGAGAATATAAAAGAATTAAATAAATTCTACGCAACTCATGCAGTGATGTTATTGCTCATACTGTAAATACAGATTAGAAATTCAAAATAGAGAAATGGAACCGGATCAGCCTCCCTAAAATGATCAATAATAAATTAATATTTTATCCTGAATCAATGTCACTGAGGTTGGATAGTACTCCATTGTAAGAGAAAATGTATCTATTAGCTTGCTCTCTTTAGAACTTGGAATTTTACATTTTCATCTGTCTTGAGTCAAAAGTCTTTGTAGGAACTTTTTAAAGATTTAGTATTTGTTTAAAAAATTGTATTGTAGTATAGGTTGACACGCACTGTTACATTAATTTCAGGGGCACAACATAGTGATGCTACGCTCATCACAAGCGTGCACACCGTCTGTCACCGGGCGTCACTATTACAATACCATTACCTGTATTCCCTAGTTATACCTTTTATCCTCATAATTTATTCATTCCGTAACTAGTATTTATAATTATTATCATTTACTTATTAACCTCAAAGTATACTCTTCTTAAATGTTATTAGTTGCTTTGTTATAATAAAATGGGTAATACTTCAAACACATGTCTCTCCAGAGATCTCTGCAGCAGAGATTTTGAGAGGCTTCCTGACTCTTAGTTGCTTGGGCAGGTAAGTGATGCTTGGCATATCTATTAGTGTCTTTCCACAGCTTGGTTTCAAATATGAGAAGTTGTTTCAGGGTCACAGTAGACTTAATTGAAGATAATAAGAAATGTTTGTAATTGGATGAAAGGCCCCTGACTTCATTGGGTGCAACCTTTGTTAATCAGCAGTTTCCTGTGTACAAATGGCTTGGAAATTGGAAATTATTCAGGAAATTGCTCAAAAATGACAGAATGGTTTCATATTTTAATGTCAAGTAGTTTAAGTAACTGTACTGGAGACATACAAAACCCAGAGGTCAGTTCTGAATTGCAAAATTGAGTTATATACTTCAGTGTCTAAAATCTATTCTACTAGAAAAAGCCGAGAATTTAATCACATACCTAGGAACACAGATTAAAAAATAATTTGATAGAAAAATCTCCTGGTTACAAAAAAAATGATTTGATCTGCAAAAGGGAGTAGATAGCATAAAATATATAGTCTTCACATCCTATGTTGAAAGGCTATTTCAAAGACAAGATAGCTTATGGCTGCGCGGTACAGACAAAGTTATCAAAAATTCTGGAAAAGTCTGGGTGAGCGTTTCTGAATTTAGCATGGTAAACCTCAGGTACATTTTTGACCACGACAACTGGAGTTACCGAGACAGGATTTTTCCAACTTTTAAGTGGTAAGACACAGACTTGTCTTGAATTGCTCAATTATAAAATGAAGATTTTCTGTAACTTTAGGTAGGTCCCTTTTATTTGTTTTAATATATTTATTGCAAGAGAATTGCTATCATACGAGTCATGATGTACATTATAAACACAGGAGGATTTGAGATAACCAGAAAGAACTAGAATTCCTGGTTCAAGAACTAAGATGATTCTATGCCATCAACTATGATACACGACATCCTTACTCTGTTTGCACTACCAGTGTTTCAGCTCCCACGTAAAATAGTGGATATTTGGATAGAATTATACCTGGTGTTAGAAGAGCAGAGGTAAGACATATAAACCAGACTTTGACTCGGAGTTTGTGTCCAGTGTTGTGTTGCATCGTCTTCTTATGGGAGGAGAGAAGCAAGGGGTGGGATGTGGGGAAGCAAAATGGTTCCAAAGGTACAAATTTCCAGTTATAAAAGAAATAAGTCACGGGGATATAATGTACAGCATGCTGACCATAGTTAATAATACAGTAGTACATATTTGAAAGTTGCTTAGAGAGTAGATCTTCAAAGTTTTCTTCACCAGAAAAAAAAATTTGTGACTATGTATGGTGACGCATGTTAATTACTCTGGTTTCTCTTCAGATCGTATAAATCTTTGCCTTTTATGCATGTTAATTAAACTTAATGTGGTCATCATCTTGTAATACAAATATCAAATCATGAGAGACGATGGACTCTGAGAAACAAACTGAGGGTTCTAGAGGGGAGGAGGGTGGGGGACGCGTTAGCCTGGTGATGGCACGTTCTGCGTGGAGCACTGGGTGTTTTGCACAAACAATGAATCATGGAACACTACATCCAAAACTAATGATGTCATGTATGGTGATGAACATAACAATAAAAAAATTTAAAAAAAATCAAATCATTGTGTTGTACAGCTAAAACTAATACAATGTTATATGTCAATTTTACCTCAATTAAAAAAAGTTTCAGAATATAGTAGCTTAACACATGGATAATCTTATAAATATCTCTTACTTTCATTATTCTTCGTAAGACCTAATCAAAGAACTGCCAGAATCCTGAGGCCGATAGTGCTGAGACCGGTTTCAGATTTACTTATTCTCATATTTTCAGAATCTATTGAATATGCTATTTGTGTCTGAGGGTCTTGCTGAAATGCTTTCCCCATGTATAACCCAAAAGCCTTTTAGGGGGTGTGGCTTCTGTAGACAGAAATCATTGATGGATTTGATCATGCAAACTTGAGGTGTAGAAACTGGAGAAAGCTAAGTAGAGGGAAAAATCTGTAGCCACCAAAGGAGAAATGACCAATCCGAGTGGGAGAGGAGCAGACAGGAAAAGGCCAAAGGGGACAGAGATTGAGACAATGAAAGTCACGCACTCAAGGGTGACCCATTCCTGTCCACACCTAAATCTTCAGTGAGAAATATCAATCTCACAAAAGGTCTAGTGTGGGTTGATTTCTCATGGAAAAATGTGACCTATGTTTGGGGCTGATATTCACAAAATAAAACATTATATATGAATCAGATAGCCTGGCACAGAAGAGAGGGCCAGCTCCTAGGTTTTGTGGATAATGCTGGAAGGGCTCTGAAGCCCTGAAGGAGATCTGAAGATATCTGACATTGAAAGAGACAAGAGGGGCTCCAGCTAACTTCTGGATTACAAAAGAAGTTGCAGCCGTGTACATAATGTTATGCATTTGTTAAAAACAAGACAACAGGCCCTAAATCAAGTTGCTTATTCTAAGCTCCACATCACCACACCAAGACATAGCATGTCCTCCTCTCCCGGAAATGGAATCTTAGGCCCAGTCAAACAGGAATCCCGATCAGCACTAATTAGTTAGCTAATCCGCCTCATGTACCCCGCTACCCGCTAAGGGAAAGTAACCCTGCAAATAACCAATTTTTGCCTAATATAACTTCTTTGTTCCTTGCTTCCCTTTGCCTGGAGAAGTCTTTCATTTTGTGCAGTTCCTCGGAGCTCCTTTCTGTCTACTAGATGGGATGCTGCCCGATTCGTGATTCATTGAAGAAGACCAATAAAATCTTAAAATTTACTCAGTTGGATTTTTTAACAGGTTAAAAAAATTTGTCCATTTATTTTTAAAGACTTTAATTATTTATTTATGTGTCATATAGAGAAAGCGCAAGCAGGGGAAGCAGCAGGCAAAGGTGAGAAGCAGGCTCCCTGCTGAGAGGAGCCCGAAGGGGGACTCGATCCCAGGACCCCGGGATCATGACCTTGAGCTGAAGACAGATGCTTAACCAACGGAGTCACCCAGGCGTCCCCAGTTTAAAAAATTTAAATCACCTCCATTTGTCAGAGTTGTGGAAGAGACATGGAGCTGTAAATTCATAAATGAATCTTTTTTACCCTGTTTTAACTTCTGGGAAGCATCATGAGTAAGAAGGACCCTCACTCTCTTCCCCAGACTGATACGGTTAAAAAGCAACTTATTACCTCAATGAGATTCTATGTCCGTATTTTAAGCAAGTGCCATCTTGGCTATTAAAATAGAACTGGTATAGATAATATAAGACCTGAAAATAAAAACAGAGTAAACAGATGCCCATGGAAATGTGCAACCCTTATTTTAGTTTCGCTTGGTTTTGCTTTGACTTCAAAGAATTGCCTACAGGAACATTTTTGTCCATGTAATCTCAATGTCAGTTTAAGGTTGCAACTGGGAGATCTACAGTGTTTGGCAAAGGAAAGAACCTCCCAGGGTAGAAGAATGGAAAGTAGACTATTGTAAGAATACCTTTCTTTTGGATATAGAGAATTTTTTCCCTTCCAGTTGTTTTTTTGACCAGAGGGAAGAGTACATCAAGGAAAGTGGACAGCCTATCTTTAGCCCTTCCTGCAACAATCTTCACCCCTTCAGCTTTTATTTCAGACAACTCCATTCCTGCCTGAGGAACTGGTCTGAGACTTGGGTTTAGACCTCTTATGTCAATCTTCAAGTTCTTCTCTCTATGATTCACGATCATATTTTCGCTTCAGTGCTTCTCTACCTCAGATTAAAAAAGAAAGAAGTCTTCAGTGCTCTGTCTTTACCAGCCCTGTTTTCATCTGCCTTTGATTTTTCTTGGCTTTATCTATTCATTCTCTTCTACCTATTTAGTAATATTTTAATAGCGGAGAAAGATTATTCAACTCAGTGGTTGCTTATTTGGTTTGTCAGTTATTATACCACATATATTTTTTATTTGCCAAGTCACTTTATCTCAAATGTATTAGACCTAACGAAGTTTTTCTTCGTATATCTGACCAGCAGAATTTCTTTCACATATTACTAGTTTAGTTTTATGCTTTGTCAGAATCAGAAATAGGTTTTGAAATTAGACATATTTTGCACAGCCTGGAAGGGAGATGAGAGTCAGGGAAAGTGCGCATTGTTAACTACGATAGATGTTAAGGAGCTTGAGGAGCGTGGCCAACCATGATACGCAAACAGGCATTTTAGTCCTGTATAATTCAGGTTGACCTGACAGAAATTCAGAAAGAGTGGAATGTTTGTTTTCTTCCTTTTTTCTATGGGCTAGGGAAGGGGAGTGTTAGGTAGAGAGAAATAAAAGTACTATCCACTTCCATATATGCTGTTTTTCATTTTTGACATTTACACATTTTGATGAGTGGAGGGCACTTATAATGTAATCATCTAAATTGGGGCTGGGCTGACATCAGGTAGAACCCAAAGTTTTTTATGCTAGTAGGTTCTAAACACACAATTAAGACAATAAGATCATAGTTATATATTATGAATTATAACCATTGCTCCACAGGAATTTTATTATAAAGTTCTACAAAAAGTGAACACAGTCAATCTTGTAATCTCCAAAAAAGTTATGACAGCCAACTCAGAGGTAACAGGAGGCTATGAGGTGATCAAAGAGATAAAGGACATTTGCCATATCGAATAAAGCACTCTCCAGGGTGAAATAAAAGTGATTAAGCAGGGAAAGAATCTATTTAATCAATGTAATGATAAGAAAGAAGCAGAAATTTCCTCTAATTTGTAGAGATTCTGCATATATTTCAGAGGTCATTTTTTTCTTGTTTTACAAAAAAAAAAAAAAAAGAGTTATCCATATAGAGAAGATGAAACCAGTCCTTACTTCATACCATGCACAAAGATTAATGTGAACTAAGTTATGGGCTTAAGTGTAAAATCAAAAACAAAACAATTTCAAAAAGGGAACATGAGAAAATCCTTGCAAACTTGGAGTAGGCCAAAGTTTTCTTAGATAGAACAAAAAAAAAAAGAAAAGAAAAGAAAAAAGAAAAAAAAAAGCCAGAATCAGAAAAGAAAATTAAGCAAAAATACTTGGATGACATCAATATTAAAATTTTTGTTCTTTGAAGAATACCATTAGTAAAATAGAAAACAAATGCAGACTGGAACAAAATGTATGAAATGCATGCATCAGGACACTGGGCTTGTGTCAGAACATGGGAAGAACACTTACGAACTCAAAATTAAGGAAGTAAAAAAAATTTATTTAATGGGCAAAGAAAGGATTTTGACTTCCAGAATGGCAAATTAAGGACCTCTTGAAAATCTGTTTCTTCATAAAAACAATGAGAGTATTAGTAAAGATTGTCAAAAATCAACTTTCAGAACTTTGAAAAGTAACCAGAAGTTTTGCAACAGTCTGAGGAGGATTTATTTAAAAGTGGCTAAATCTTGGTTAGAACAGGGAACTTTCTGGCTTTTTAACTAGATCTCATCCAGTTCCATCCCACAGTTCTGCAATAGCCCTGAAAACCTACAGGGGGGGTTAACTGGATATTGTTCTCTTTTCTGGGCAAAAATATATAAAGAACCTTATAATTGGAAAGGTGCGCTTGAGAGAGCCGGGTAAGGGGAAGGTGGTTTTTATTCCTTGACACCATCCTGTTCATGTATATGAATAAATAATAAATTTCAGACAAAACAAAACATATATATATATACTTGATATTCTCCAGTGAGGTTGTAGCAAAAAGTTGGACTGAAATTTTGTAGGTAAATCATGAACCTGGGGTGGTATTATGAAGCCTTTCAAAACAAATACAATAGTCACATTACACAATTAAAATTATCATATTTCTTTTAGAAATTGCAGTAAGTAACTGTAAAAATCAACAGCTTAGCAGCCACTGGAGTAAACAAAACAGGTTTTGAAGCTCTTTTCAAGGCCCCATCCCTGAAGACACACCAATAGTGGACCTGTCTGCAGTTCCGTAAGAAACACCCACTGGTTGAACTTGTTTTTATTTGGCCTGACTCAGACTCAGCCAGTGTGGACAGCCTTTCCCACTTTGAGCATTTTCCAAAACAATCACTAGCAATTGTTTAATATTACAGCAGTCTGAGATGGTCACAAAGTTCAGACAAACAAAAAAGTGGCCAAAAACTTAAAATGAAAAGTTGGAAAGAAATGAAATATTTGTGGAGGGTTTGAAAATCTCCAAATATTCCTGGGCATTTATAGGTCACATGCATATGCAGGGCTGTGCACAGACTCAGAAAAAACCTAACCTCTTTGAGGCTCTGTACAAACAGGAATTGGAGGCTGTGGCAGGAGGGGTAAGTTGCCTGTCAGCATAATAAAGACATGCCCCAACACAAACATGCAGAACCCCTCTGTAAAGGCTGGGAGACATACTGGTTCCAGGGATTTAAAGAAATTAGAGATATAGAAGCTAGCAAAATACTAGAATACAAGACAAATTCTCATATCAGTAATTAAATTAAATGGATTAAAGTCTCTAATGAAAGGAAGAGACGGCATCAAGCAAAAACTGGCAGAATTAAGTAAGAAATAGGTAACATGACAAAATAGTTGGAAAATTCAATACCCTACTTTTAATAATGAACTGAACATCTGGGTAGGAGATCAACCACAAAATAGAGGATTTGAATGATACTATAAACCAATGAGACCGTGGAGCCTGGGTGGCTCAGTTAGTTTAATATCTGCCTTGGGCTAAGGTCATGATCTTTGGGTCCTGGGATCAAGCTCCACATTGGGCTTCCCTGCTAAGTGGGGAGCTTGCTTCTCCCTCTCCCTTGTGTCCCTCACCCCTGCTCGTGCTCTCTCTCACTCTCTCTCTCAAATAATACACATATAAAATCTTTAAAAAAAAAAAGATAAAAAAATAAACCAAGGTTACCTAACAGATACTCACAGAATATTCCTCTCAACCACAGGAGAATACACATTCTTCTTAAGAACACATGGACTATCCTCCAGGATAGACTGTATGGTGCTCTCTTAAAAAGAAATCAGAGAGGGAGACAAACCATGAGAGACTCTGGACTCTGGGAAACAAACTGAGGGTTATAGAAAGAAGGGAGTGAGGGTGGCATAACCGGGTGATGGGCATTAAGGAGGGCACGTGCTGTGATGAGCACTGGGTGTTATACTCAACTAATGATCATGGAACACAACATCAAAAACTAATGATGTAATGTATTGTGGCTACTGAACATAATAATTTAAAAAGTTTCAATAAATCTATAAAGATTGGAATCAAACAAAATATATTTTCTGTTCATAAGGAAATACAAGTACGAACAAATCAGTAAGAGAATGAAATCCAGGAAAGTTAGATAAGTGGAAATTAAGCAATAGGCTTCTGCATAACAATGGGTGAAACAGAAATCACAAAAGAAATTAGTAAATTCTTTGAGCTGAATGAAAACAAGAAAACAATATACCAAAACTTATGGGATGTAGTAAATGCAATGCTAGAGGGAAATTTATAGAAATTTATCGAAATAAAATGATAACCTAAACTTCCATATTAAGAAACTAAATAAAGAGCAAGGAAGGAAATAACAAAGATTAAAGCAGAGATAAATGAACTAGCTACCAATTATTGTCCCAATATTCGTCCAGCCACCAAGCCTTTTTATTGCTATTTGAAGACACCTGCTATGTTCCTGCCTCAGGACTTTATGATTTCTGCTGCTTCTGCCCATAACATTCTTCCTATAAAGTTGTACATAACTTCTTCCTCCCCTTCTTCAGGTCTTTACTCAGCTGTCCCCATCTAAGTGAACCACTTGTGTTCCTATTTAAAATGGCATTCCATTTCCCTGCCATTTCTTTCCCCTCTCCTGGGCTTTATTTTTCTTTATATTGCTACCACTGGCTAAGATACCATGTATTTCCTTATTTATTTTATTTGTTACTAACTCTTCCAAATAGAATGTAAGGTTTATAAAGAGCTAGGAGCTTTATCCCCAGCACCTAAAACAGTGCATTATAAATACTCAATGAATTGTTGATGAATGAATAAGTGCACATATACATACAGTTAGCGCTATACAATAGAGAACAGAAATGAACCTAGAACCACATGTGTCTACATGCACCAATGTCTCCCACATAATGTTGCATGAAAAAATATTGTCAAAACACACACAGTATATGGGCTCAGTCGGGTGGCTCAATCAGTTAAGCATCTGTCTCACTCAGTCATGATTCCAGGGTCCTGGGATCAAATCCTGCATCGAGTCCCACATTGAGTCCCACATCGAGTTCTGCATCAGGCTCCTTGCTGAGTAGGGAGTCTGCTTCTTCCCTCTGCTCCTCCCCCCTACTTGTGCACTGGCTCACTCACTCTCTCTCTCACAAAAATCAATCAATAAATAAAATCTTAAAAATACACACAATATAAAACATTTATATACAGTTTATAAACAGGGAAATAATACCATGTATTGCCATGGATACATATTTAAATACTAAATGCAAATGAGTGAAAAACAATTTCAGGACAGCGGTTACATTTGGTGACAGAGTGATAAGGCACCTTACTTACTTCAAAAACATTGAAAAAAGATTTTTATTTTTAAGTTTGTTGAATTGGTGGATATAAATTCCATTATACGTGGGTAAATCGTTTGGCATGCTTTACATGTTGAGTAACTTTTTTTTAACTTAAATTGTTCTAAGGAAAAATTAGTCACATTTTTTTGCTCCATCAGGGTCTTCAGGCTATATTTCCTTAGAACAGTTAAGCATTGATTTTTGGTACGTATCCTTTCTAATGATAAAGTTTCTACATGGCCTAATCCCTCATTAAAAATTATACTATCATCTTATGTTAGTCATTTATTAACAGATACCTTTTATAATTGTATTAGGTACCCTGAAGGGATCCCATATTTGATGAGGACAGAATCAAAGCTATGTAATTAGTCAAGAAATTATTTAAAAGTTCCATGGGAAGTTTTATGCCCACAAAATTGGGCACCAAAAATATCCTTAATAGTAGTTTCCAGTGTAACATCCATCTGAAAGAGCTAAGATGATTGCTTCACTTCTCCTAAAAATAATTTAGTGCAGAGACATGTATATAAGTGATTAGAGAGATTAAAGAAAGTCCTTTAAAGTAGAGCTGACCTTAAGCTAAATCTAAGGCAGGGAGAGTTTTATCTTCAGCGCTCCTTCTCTTTCTGCTCTGCATGACTTCCTTCCCACCTGGCAAATTCTCTTCCAAACTCTCGGCTGATCCTACATTTCAGAACCTATTAAAACACTCCCTTTTATGTTTCAAAATTCAAAAGACAAGAGTTGGGCTCCTCCCATAGGAAGACAGAAAAGAAGGCTCAAAATGTAAACATGAACCTAACTCTGAGCCCTGACCTTGTTCTTATTTCTGCAACATCATCATTCATGCATGACTCTATTTCCTCTGCACATAGTAAATTCTATGCTTCTGGCACGTGCCATATCATTTGGGCTTCCCTTCCATTTCAGCTGTTTGATTGCTCCCTCCTTATTCTTCAGTTCTACCCTTATCAGAGTTGATGTGCATGGACATGAAAAACTGGTCAGAAATAATCTCATCTGAGAAACCAAGGACAAGGCAGAAAAACGCTCATGAAGGCATGTCTGGGATTCAGAGGAGTGTTGGATGAAGCTGGGAATATGTCAGGACCGAGTAACAGAGGGCCCTAGGACTCTGTGTTGGAGAAGAGTGAAATCAAATGAGGAAGAGACAGGGAGACCCAGATAATGACCCAAATAGTTCTACAGTAACTGCAGTTACCTGCATTGGATGGCAATTGACTGATTGTGTCTTGTCCTTCTTTGAGTTCCAGGGCCTTGCAGACAGAAACTTTATTTGTATTTTAGAAGAATTGTGCTCGATGTATTACCTACCCAGGAACAATTATACCCTTAAACAAATATTGGGCATTATAATTTAAATGTGTTTTTTATATATTACGATATTATAATTGATTATCATAACTCTGTAAATCATTACTGTATATTACAAACAATAGTGACAAAAACAAACTTAAGGAGGCTAAGTGAACTGACCAGGGTCACACTCTAGTATGTGCTAGAGCTGTGAGCAAACCTTCTGACTCCAAGCTCTTTTATGTGTGAAATCAGCCCTGCAAAGCTTTGTTTCCCACAAAGTATATTTCAGGCATCATTTAGTAGGTTGGGGAGGAGAGTCATCTTGTAGGTAGAGAGGGTCTTCCTTGGTGCTCTGAAATCAAAACAATGAATGGATGATTTATTCATTTGTTTACTTGTTCATTCCTTATTCCAGCTGAAATCCCAAGTCACTGTAAACTGTTTGTTCCGGAGTCCAGACATCTGAGCACCAAGTCAAAGAAAGGAGCCAAAGAGGTGACCAAGAAGGAGCCACAACAGCAGCAAGAACAGTAACATAAGAGAAAAAGACAGGAGAAATGGGCCTCAAAAGCTGAGAGAGAGTTTCAAAAGACAGAAGCGGAGAAGGGTGTCAATGATGCTGAGAGTCAAATAAAATTAAAACAAAACAGTGCGTATTGGATTTGGCAACATGGAAGCAATTCTTGGTTTTAGAGAAAAGCTTCTGTAAATGTTTTTGGTCAGAAGTCAAACTACAGTGGATTTAAGGAGTGCAGGCTTTGTTCGAGAAGGCACTGTAGATGCAAGCTACTGTTCCAGTGCCTGACTATCAGTAGGAGAGGTCTACAGTGGCGGTTAGGGTTGCCCCAGGCTGCCCGGACCCAGAGCCAGGTCAGGCTTTGGTGACTTCATACCTGGGTATGGAAAAAAAGCTGTTAGATTATTTATATACACAAAAAAGTTTTTTAAGATTTATTTATTTATTTTAGAAAGGGAGGGGAGGGGCAGAGGGAAAGGGAGAGAGAGAATCTCTAGCAGACTCCCTGCTAAGCGCAGAGCTGGATCTCAGGACCCTGAGAAAAATGACCTGGGCAAAACCAAGAGTCGGATGCTCAACAGACTGAGCCACCCAGATGCCCCCCAAAAATGTTTTTTAAATATAAAACTTGCTTTTAGCTGAATTTCAAATTTCTTTATTGTAAATAAACATTTTAGAAAGCAAGTTATTTCTATACCTTTGTATTATAAAGAATTTTGTCATATAAGAGCAAATTTTTCTGGATACAGTTTTCTTAAAACATGGTCATTGGTCTCTTTGCTTCATTCTTAAATGTCAGTTGATTTTAAAACAGTCTTAAAGAGCAGATTATTTTTTCCTATGAACCTTTATTTTTCTATATCACAAAGGATCAGGTTATCAGGAACACAACACAGGGTGAGGACCTACAGCATTTTATGAGATGAATTCCGAAGCAGCAGAAAATAAAATTATCAGTGAGTAATGAAATAGAAAGAGAGAAATATGGATCTGTAGTTGCTGTTCAGAGACTCAGAAATCGAATCATCACAACTTAAGTGAAACAAATAAATCTTAATGAGTCATCTAGCATCCCTCGAGTTTTCATTACCTAAATATTTAGAAGGCAGGTTAACTTCAGCATCTCTACAACAGTCTTTTTCTTTTTTTTTTCTGGCCTGAAGTGTTGGGAGATCTAATACCTGTTCTTTTCCTGCCTAAAATATTGGAAGATTATAACATAAGCTTATAATACAACCACATTTGATGTACATCCTCCATGATGGTTCCATTGGTCTGTGGAGGAGCGGGTAACATCTTTTGAATGTAAACTCTTAAAGGACAGAGATGGTTTCTTCACATAAGTGTCCAGCACGTGCAAATCCCAGAAAAGTTACGCAGTAAATACATTGACATGAAAACTTCTTATAAGGTCGTCCTGATTTTCCATATCTACCTTTCTTAAAATATTGTGTGATTTTTTGAGATTATTTTGCCACCCATTTTATTTTACTCATAATGTACTAAATCTACATGCAACCTAAATCTAATTATGAGTAAATAGGTTAAATTATTTACCTGTAATTGTGCAGTGAATTCTGAGCTAACTCTGAAAATCATTCTGATTTCTTTTACTTGCAGATGTTAGATCTTTTGGTGGAAAACACATGATTATGTTAGAAGCGGGAATTCCTGTTGACACACTAGTTACAGTGGGGGTTAGTGACCAGTGCTGGAAAGATGCTGCTTTGATTCTGCCAGGAAAGGAGCCAGGTGAGAAAGGAGAGAAAAAATAGAATTGATAAAGCACAGAACTTGAACAGAATCAAGAACTTAGGGGAAAGAATTAGCCATTGCCAAGAGGGATATATGCTTCTCTGATAGAGAAAGAAGAAGGGGAGAAATGAAATTCACAGAAACCCAGTTTCGTGAAGGATGGGAAAGAGACAGTTATAAATAACCCAGAATCCTTAACATCTCTGTACGCCACTGGCAAGTAGAGGCCTAATGGTGGAATTTGAGGGGTTTGGGGAAAAAAGGGAAGTTTAGAGAAGTTGTTTTACATGATGCAACAGACTCTTGGAGAAAAATTTTCCAGCAGTAGAAAAGGTCCAGCTAAGCTAGCAAAGCAGGACACAAACCATTCAGGATGGTGTTGCGATTGGACACCATTAGCTTTTATAAATGTATCCAAAGCAGAAACCGAAACCCTAACCCCCAGATTAGGGATTACCAAATGCTTGTAGGTAAAATGGACGGAAGTGTGAACTTTCATCAACATTCAATTTATGTGAACAATCCACTGCAGGTACTCAGTGTATGTGCCTGGAATGAGTGAAGGAACAAATGAATGAATAAATATATGCATTATATATGTTGTGTTCTCTCTGGGAGTTCATTATCAAGATGACCACAATAGCCTATTATTTTGGCTTCTTATTGAGAATGGCTGCATAGAAAGATATGCCAACATTTTGCAGAATCGGTGGCCATCTGGAGAGAAATAGTCACTGTTTTTTTTTTTTTTTTTTTTAATAGTCACTATTTCTTAATGGGAGAATTCTAGATATGTATGGTTATAATTTTGGAAATTACTAAAACCTTCATTGCAGTTAGAACTTCTCTCCTTCTGGACTCAATTGTCTTATCTAAGAAAGGCAGCTGATAATATTGATAATTTGTGCTATTTCCAGGCACTATTCTAAACATTTCACTTATAGTATTTCATGTAATTTTCACAATAACCCTAAAAGGTAGGTATTACATTCACCTCTATTTTATAGGTGAGAAAGCTAAGGAATAGAGCAGTTAAGAAAGTCAAATTCATATTGTCAAAAAAATAAAGGAGCCAGTTTTCAAACCCAGATCATCTGACTTTCAAGCCTACAGACCTAAGAACTGTGGTAAATATCTATTTACATACTTAAAATAGTTCCTTTGGAATTCTGAAATTTAAAAGGTCATTGGAGCATAAAACTATAGCCATCAAGGATTTATAAGAAAGTCTTCAATATCCACCAAATTCAGAAAAAACTAACTTCTCAAGGGGATAAAAGTAAAAAGAAAGACACTTGAATGGGATCAGAGGCAACTGAAGTCATGGTTGCTTGTTAGGAATCTTTCTTCTTGCTTTTCAAACCAAAATGCACAGAGCCCAGGAATGAGATGATGTGCCAAGGTATCCTCAAATTCACAGCATAAACATCACACAAGCTTTTGCAACATGGTTTCCCCCTAGACAGTTATGATGATATAAAAAAAATTATCTTTTTATTGAAACATAAAACCAGTATATCTTTAATAAATTAAAATTTAGGATTAACAAAACTTTCCATGATCTTATGCTGTGTCCCCAGCTTTCCAAGGATGGGTTGTACCTTTCTTCTTCCATTAAAAGCATACTGTTGAAAAATTTGAAAAGCACTGTTCAAGGGCAATAAATATGTATAGCAAATTTATCTAGGAATTAAAGATGAAAACAATTCTATCTTTAGGAAAAATATTTTAGGAGCCACGAAGAATTTTAAAACCTGGAGGCTGTAGCTCCTTCATCTCTGCTTCTTGGTGGGTAGAATTATCCATGAGCTGGAAGGGCTTCAGTGTGCATTATAGGAAAGGGGGTGCAGAGTCCAGATCATTGTAATAATTAATTTGCCATCGCTACTCTGTATGAGAATACAAGTGCAGAAAGAGAGACTGAGACGTAATTGCTGACAAATATGCTCTGTGTACTGAAAACCAGAAAATTTGCAGCTGCCGCCCAGACTGCCCCATTGTGCAGACTGACAATGAGCCACAAAAGGGACATGAGGTAAATGTAGGGTGTACGCTGCAAGCCATTTTGATGAAATATCTGGGGGACAATTTAATATGAAATATCAGCTGGTAGAAGAGAGCAGCTGCCTATTTTGAGGGATGACTCAAGCTAAAAACTTTAGCTCCTATTTTATGATGAAAGATTGCCAATATATAAACCTTCATTTGGGGAAGGCTGGGGAAAGTGCTGGGTTTGCATGTGTAATGGGCATGCATGCGAACTTCCAAAGATCTAAAGCAACTGTTTTTCTGAATCTTGTCAGAAGTCACAACTTATTTGGAAATCCAGTATGCAGAAACTTCCTTAGGTGACTTATCTTTACTCCTAAGTCTTTCTATATACATAGCTTGGACTCTCAGAGACAGAAATCTCAATTTCTCTTATTTAGACCACTATAATCCTCTGGTTCCAGCCTCACATGAACCTCAGTTGTGGAGTGACTGGATATATCCAATTCCTGTACTTTTTTGAGATGTTTGCAGCACAAATGAACTTGCTTGTGGCTTGAGCCACTACCAGCTTAGCTTGGTGCTTTCTGTGGCTTATGGAATTGATTACTTCCTAGCTTCTAGAATTTTGTTGCTGTCACCTCCACTTTTGGTCTTTCTGTTCCTGTGGGTAAAAACATATCTGTCTGTTTGATCCACCAATGTTACCTAGAAGTTCTGCTAATTTTTAATGGAAAATATTTGAACAAGAGAAATTGTTTTAAATGTTGAAATTCTGAATATTTGGACAGTAATAAAAGAGGGAATTTGAAGACTAAAGACCTTGGAGTTCATCAAATTCCACTGTACCTAAGCAGAAATTAAGCCATCCAGTTTTTTTTTATGAGTCTCAGATTCCTGTGGCATGTGAGATTTATAGAGTTGCCTCTGTTTTCACGTTAGGATTTTCAACCCCTTCAAAAATTCATTTCTCTCTGAATTTGGCCTCTGTGACTCCTTCCTATTGAGCGTCTGGCTGGCGAGGCTGTGGGCTGGCCAGTACTCAGGCCCAACCCCACCAGCATCCGGAAATTCCAGATGGCTGTGCATCAGCCACTGCCTGAGGAGCTGGCCAAGCATGCTGTATCAGAGGGTGCCAAGGCTGTCACCTAGTATACCAGCTCTAAGTGACCCAGACCTAATATGCATAAAGGGTGAACTGCTGGAAAAAAAAAAAGAAAGAAAAGAAAAAAGAAGAAAGAAAGAAAGAAAAGAAAGAAAGAAAGAAAGAAAGAAAGAAAGAAAGAAAGAAAGAAAGAAAGAAAGAAAGAAAGAAAGAAAGAAAGAAGGGGAAGGGGCGAAGAGAATCTCAAGCAGGCTCCATCGCTCAGCATGGAGGTCCAACATGGGGTGATCTCAAGACCCTGAGATCACGTACCTGAGCCGAAATCAAGAGTGAGACGCTTAACTGACTGAGCCACGCAAGGGCTCCCAGCCATTGTCACTTCAGAATCAAGTGTGTTCACAAGCGTCCCTGGTAGCTGAGATAATTTGACTATTTTCCCATTGTCTCCTTCCAGCCTTTTGTGCATTGAAGTGCAAGCTCTCTTCCAATCTTGTTCCTCCCTCCCAGGTCCCTTCTTCTTTCCTTCCTCTATGCCTCCCTCTCTCTCTGTGTTTCTTTCTTCTCTATCAAATTGATATAGATCATATTCCTGTTGTGCACACATTTTGTTCCTTTTTCTACCAAACCTTCCTTTCCCCTCCCACTTTAAGCCATGCACGTTTGCTCCCCCACTGTTGCTTGCTTCCTGCCCTCCTTGACAAGGAAGCTTCTTCCCTCTTCAAGTGTACACTTTCACTCTTGATTCCATAGTCCTGCAAACTTCTCCTTCCTTGGCCTAATCCTCCCTTTTCTTTCTACTCTTTGATCTCTCAGTCTCTACAACACCTGACCCTTTGCCTACTGAATCTTAGGTACCTTCTCATCAACAAAATAAACAAAACAAAACAAAACTCAAAAACCCTTTGACTTTCTGTCCCTCTCAGAGCATTGTTCTAAGTCCTTTTCTCACAACTGACACGCACCTGATCTCATTTTTCCGATCACCCCAACTACTCTTTAACTCTCCAATCAAAACGTTTGTTGTCTCCACTCAATTTAAAATGAATTCAAAGGCAACCAGAAACTTCCTAATAGGGCCAGGAGCCTGAACCTGGCCACTGGTCCTTTTCAACGGTCTTCCTTGTCCTCAGCATTCTTCAAAATACTGTGATCCTTGGCTCTATGACTTGTGTTGCTAGCTCTCTGACTGCCCCTCACTGCCTTACATCTTCTTCTCTACTATCTCCCGTTTTAATTTCTATTCCATTCTGCTTATACTTAGCTTTTTCCTGTGGCAACCAAGTAAAGTGTCATGAAAATTTCTGAACTTGAATTCTAGTCCTCCCATCGGGGTCTAGTGCTCTGTTTACTATTATCTTCTACTTGCTACCAATTGTAGTTAGAATGAGAAGTAGGTATCCATATAAGTTGACTGATGCATATCTGCAATTAAATACCTTTCAATTTTGTGAAACTGATCTATCCATATACTGTATATCTGTTTATCTCTCTCTCTCTAACAAGAGCGAGAAAAGCAGCCTGAAGCCTAGCAAATATAACTAAAAAAGAAAATTGATGAGACTCAAAGGGCTTATGCAACACAAAATTTTAAATGTATGCAAAAGGAAGGGCACGAATAAGGGCTACCAAAAAAATTCTTTAACAAATAGATTCTAAGACATGTTTGTGTAATATACAGATGAAATAATTAGTGAATCCCTTATTAATCCCTTGTGAAAGTCTATCTAAAAATAAAGTGAAAGATAAAATTCATTTAAAATACAATAGCAGTTTAGAGTCAAGTTTATGAGATAAATTATATTTCTCTTAAGTTTGCCCTACCAGACAAAATAGGCCTTAATTTAATACCTAGTTGAGTCTTGTTATTGAGTGGGTAGAGTACATGCCAACTAGGTCCTAGGTAAAATCTGTCTCACCGCCCCCTGTAATGACATCTGCCTACAAATTAAATTTTGTGGCCATAAAATAAAGAATGTAGTTGAAAGGCTTATGCCCAAATGTTTCTGACTCGTAAGTAAAAGTATGAGTACTTATGTCTTGGAACGTTGTCTTAGAAAGGAGGACAAAATTGTTTAGAGTTCAGGGGTCTGGTCTAAAGAGTTAGCATTTAGAGTATGGCCTTCAGGGAAGATTAACCATCCTTGTTCTCAAGGGTTTCTGTTTTCTTCAATCTTTAACAAATCTCTTTGGAAAAATATATTCAACAATATCCGGTAGTCCTTTGCCATTATTATTTCTTGTCATTCGTTTTTCTTGATAAAGAGCCACTTTGTGTCTTCATATGTTGAAGGGTATAGTTCACCCCAGCAAGTACATATAACAAAGCCTATACAGAAGCCTATAACATAACTTAATCAAAAGAACATTGACAGAAAAAACTTGCTTCAGGGGTTGAAATTGTATTAAATTTATCTTAAATATTTATTTACTTCAAAGCAAGTTGAAGACAAATACCAGAATCTGTCCCAGTTCTGGCTTTTAAATGCTCGCTATGCACCAGCTGATGCTCATGAATGCTCAACCCTACACTTCTTTTTTAGATCCAAGACCGATCCTGGGCAGGGAGAAAAAATGGAGGGTGAGGAAACATTGTAGGAGCTGTGATGGGTGACCTGACATCAGAGTGCAGGAAACTGCTACTCCAGAGCCGACCTTGTGCCTTATAGCTGATCCCCTGGTTTGGTGTCCTGTACCTAACCATGTGTCTCAGGATTCTGCCTCATCTCCTAGAGGGGAATTGTCACGTTCATTAATTCATTTGTTGACTCACTCAGTAAATATTCACAGTGCTTAATATGTGCCAGATGCTAGGTTATTTTGCTATAATAGAAAGATGAAGAGGTGTCTAATTGACAGAAGTCTAAATAAATAATTCACAGATCGTAGATGACCTTACACCTTTTTGGCATTCTCCTACCACCAGTCCCACTGTGTCCTACCTAGGTGATACCCATCCCAAATTTGTACTTCTTCTTTCTATGTCCCAAACCCTTTAATGATGGATGTCAATAGAAATTGGAACCCAATTGAATATATATTCTTTAACTGACTAGTTATTCCCTGTGAATGTGTGATTTTTTTGGAAGAAGTGAAAATCTAAGAGACTAATAACAAGAATAATAACTTCATGATTGAGGTTGTCTAAGAGACAAGAATAACCCACTGAAGCAGTAAAGATGGGCACACATGGCTTTTTCTCTCATTTTCTTTTCTGTTCTTAATCTTAGTTCCTGGTACCTGGTTTTCCTTCCTCTTACATAGATTCCCCATGTCTTCATGCATTTTATTACTAACCACAGCATGTCCACTCAAGTATGCCAAGATACAAATACGAAACTTTTCTCCATCTTGCTCTTTTTAATACCTATGATGGCACCATAGGGAAAACTCTACTCTGTCAATGTTAGGTCTGTCACTTTTTAAAGTTTACTTGGTTGAAATATTGCAATATTTTTTTCTGACAAATTTTAGTTTTCAAATTCATCAGAAAAAAATTGAAAATTAACAAAATTAGGGGGAAAATTACCATTCTACTTAGTTTCCCTATAAAAGTATAAATTTCATTAATATTTTGATACATTTGCTTTTAAACCTCAAAAGGTAGGATTTTTTCTAAACAAAAAACATGGTCTTTTTATACACTATTTGCTATGTCATATCTTCACTTACTATATTTTTCACATCATTAAGTAATCTTTTAGATGTCATTTTAATAGTATAAAATTCTTGAATAATTAGCTAATTCCATTTCCTAACTAATGTTTATTAAAGTTTCTATTTAATTGTCTATTTCTATCTATATCTTTTATTTTTTTTTTAAAGATTTTTTTTTTTTATTTATTTATTGAGAGAGAGAGAGAATGGTAGAGAGAGAGCATGAGAGGGAAGAAGGTCAGAGGGAGAAGCAGACTCCCCGCTGAGCAGGGAGCCCCGATGCGGGACTCGATCCTGGGACTCCAGGATCATGACCTGAGCCGAAGGCAGTCGCTTAACCAACTGAGCCACCCAGGCGCCCTATCTATATCTTTTAGACATCACTCCCCATCCCATCTCAGTTTGGTAGTCTTTTGGGATGGTCATTTGATCCAATGCTGCCCAATAAGATATAAGCAGAAGCGTACTAAGTAGTGCGTCTAAATAAAAAACAAACCAAATCAGGGCATTACGGGCCTTTTGTCTTGTATCTTTCTCCTTTATTTCTGTCATTAATATGGATGTGATGCCTAGAGATGTACCCGCCAACGTGCAAGCCTGCAGAAGGATGCCACAACCGTAAGGAAGGTGAGGTTCAATACTAAGTAGCTCTCAACCAGAATTCCCCCCATGCATCCTGTAGCTAGGAAATACAATCCTTTTCTTTTTCTTTTTTTTTATTATGTTCGGTTAGCCCACATATGGGTACATCATTAGTTTTTGATGTGGTGTCCAACAATTTATTAGTTACATAGAACCCCCAGTACCCCTCACCCAGCCACCCCATCCCACCACTGCCCGCCTCCCTTCTGAAACCCTCAGTTTGTTCCCAGGAGTCCAGAGTCTCTCATGATTTGTCTCGCTCACAATCCTTTTCTAGTTTAATTTTGTTAAAATGTTCCACGTAACTCTGTTTTCATTCTTCTCCTTGAGTGGTGGCTCAGTAGAATGCAAGTATTTTTAGACTTTACTATTTAAAAATGTGTTTACTTACCACTCAATTATAAGACAAAGAGCTCAAACAAAACATGGTCAAAGATTTAAATAGACTGTCTCCACAAAAAGAAAAGAAAAAGAAGATATGCGAATTGCTAATAACAATATAAGAACATAAGATGTTGAATCTCATTAGTAATTAGGAAAATGCAAAATCAAATCACAATGAAATGTACAAGAATCACTAATAACTTCTCATCTATTAGAATGGCTATAATTAAAAAGACAGAAAATACCGTGCTGCTGAGGATATGGGAAACTGAGTCCTATTACATTACTGACAGGAATTGAACATAGCCACTTTGGAAAATAATTTGGCAGTTTCTTATAAGTTAAAACATAATTTACCAACTGACCCAGCAATTCCTCTCCTAGGAATCTATCAAGGAAATGAAAATGTATATCACACAAAGACATGTATATAGAAGCATTGTTCATCTAACCCCAGAGTGAAAATTATCCACATGTCCATCAACTGGTATGTGAATAAACAAAAATATATATACTGTATCCATTCAATGAAGTCTGTGCAGCACTAAAAAAGAAGAGAGATACTGTTACAAGTCACGGGGTGGATGAATCCCCAAAACAGTGAATGAAGCCCGTGCAATAGTCTACATATTGTATGATCTCATGTATATAAAATGTTAAGAGGCAAACTGATAGAGACAAGACAGATTGGTGGATGCCGAGGCTGGGTGTAGGAACTGGCTTTAAACCGCAAAAGGAATTGGCAGACTTTGGGAGGTGATAGAAATGTTTGAAAACATGATTGTGGTACTGATTGTGCAACTATAAATTACTAAAATCATTAAGCTACCCACTCACATTGGGCGAATTTTATGGTATGTAAGCTATACCTCAATAAAGCTGGGTTTTTTTTAAAAGATTTTATTTATTTATTTGACAGAGAGAGTTTTTAAAATATTTCTGAACACTCTCATTACAAGTTGAGTATGCCAATTACATTATTTTGTGTTGTTAAAACATTAAAGTCAAATGGTCTAGATAAAATAGTCTTGAGGCAGTTTAAAAACTTAAGCATGAGATACTATTTATGCTGCAAACGGGAATGATTCAGAAGACAAGGAGGAAAAGAGCCCCTGCAAAGTATACAGGCCCAACATATAAAAGGAGACCAAGATAGTCACTATCTCTTGGAAAGCCGAAAAGAGTTTTGAAACCTTCCCAGATGGACAGATGTCCCAAATCCTTGGTCTAAGAACAGAACCATTTATTTTCATTCTTACCAAGCATGTTAGAGAGTTCCCAACATTGTTTCTTATTAATTTACCTCTCTATGAAGTATTAACAATCTCCACTTTGCAGATGAGAAAACTGAGACTCAGTCTCGGCCCCCTCCCCAGCAGCCAGAAAGGGCGAAACAGAGCCTCAGAGCCAATCCAGTGTACTTCCAGACTGAAGCTCTCACCATTAACCTTTGTAATGTGTTGCTTCAATCTCCCTCACCCATCCCAGAGCCCCAGTGCTTAAAAGAGCAAAAGGCACTTAAATAGTAACTAAATAGGGGCACTGGGTGGCTCAGTCATTAAGCATCTGCCTTCGGCTCAGGTCATGGTCCCAGGGTCCTGGGATCGAGCCCCGCATTGGGCTCCCTGCTTGGCGGGGAGCCTGCTTCTCCCTCTCCCTCTACTGTTCCCCCTGCTTGTGCTCTCTTGCTCTGTCAAATAAATAAATAAATAAAATCTTAAAAAAAAAAAAACCAGTAACTAATATTTCTCAGATAAATTTCAGTCTTCACACATATGGAGGTAATTATTATATTGTGTTCTTAATAATCTTGTAGAAATAGGCTGAAATTATTAACCTTAATATTTTTCTTAAGATACATATGGTTTCTTCCATTTCAATTATTAACACTAATGGGAGTGTTTTATAATGTGGGTCCTCCAGAAATCATTCTTGTTTTGTTGTTGTTTAGGATTTTAGATCCTAACTCCTACTCCCTTACAAGGTTAACCATTTTGATTTAGGAATGCACAATTGCATTGTCTTTCCCAAACTCCATCTCTACATTTCTAGAATTCTAGTATCCATTTCTCCCTGGGAGTCCAGACAGAAGATCAACATTTCCACCAAATGTTCTCTTCTTCCTCATTTTCTTATCTACCTTACTAAGAATAATATCTTCCCTGTCACTCAGACTTAGAAATCTGATAACCATGTCCAGTAATTGCCCAATTCCTATCATTTCTGCCACCACAACATCCCTCAGGACCATGTACATCTGATTCTTGCATGTAACCCTTTTGTCCTTCACAAAACATCTCATCTCACCGGGTTCCTATTACAAAGCAATTGATCCCTGGTTGTCAACTTTGTTTTTTTTGTCCCATAAAGAATTTCCTCAAGGGGAGTTTCTTAATATCTCATTAACTCCAACTTGGTTACCTCTGAACATGGCTGTTTATGACTCAAAATGAAACCAGAGTGTGAAACATGCAACCAACACAGTTGCGACCACAAATCAAAATGTCAAATGTCAAGAAATTCACATAACCTGTGCTGTGTATCTGACAGTTTACTGTTGTCGTTTGAATTTTTTCGGTTTCGTTGGGGAAGAGCAGAAAGCTTTTGATTAAAGCTATTACATTGTGAGCCAGTTATGGATGACAGAAAAATACAGGGAATCAGGAGTAAATGTCTGGAAATGAATTAGAAATACCTACTTGGCATATGTATATACCTGGGGATGTTGGATGGCATGCTAGAGAATTTGGACTTATTTCTACATAATAAATGTAATAAAAATGTAAGAAGTTATTTTGTAGAACATTTAATGGTGATTATTTTGCTTTTATGTGTAGAAGTATATTTCCATTTGAAAAGCCATCATTTTACTCCAGAGAGCTGGAAATCAAATTATTTAGAAAAATGAAACCTCAGAATTAATATTTAAGACATAAAAACGATAAACACAGAGTTCAGATTTTCAAAAGATTGATCTATTACAAAATTTAGTTTACTAACTTATTTATACATATACAACCCACAGAAACACTACGCTCCTGTAACCAGATTCACAAATAAAGTTTGGGTAGCCTAGAACACTCAGAGCTTCCATTGTCATATCCCTTGAACATCTTAGAATTTCATTTTACTGGGCTTTTTTGTTTTTTTGTTTGAGAACGAGAGAGAGATGGAGGAAAGGGGGCAGAGGGAGAGAGAGAATCTTAAGCAGTCTCCACACTCAGTGCAGAGCCTGACACGGGGCTCAATCTCACAAGCCTGAGATCATGACCTGACCCGACATCAAGAGTTGAACGCTTAACCGACTAAGCCACCCAGGCACCCCTCATTTTACTGGGCTTTTTAGGGGCAAAAATCATATTAAGTTTTCTCCAAAATTCTGCCTCTGTGCCTTTACAATGTATTATTAGCTTGTCCATTGAAGAATGTGTTTTATTTTCCAGGTGTGTATATGAATTCACTTCTCAGCAGTGGATTTATCTTGGTTTTTTATATCTCGTCTCATCCTGGTGGAGTTCTGCATTGCTTTATTGAGGGTAGGATATCATTCTCCTGGTGCATGAACTGGCAGCCATTCTATTGTTAAGCTTTCTTCAGCTTTTTGGTAACTTCCATTACATACTTATCACACCAATTTGTTCTTCTGCATTCCAATACTTTTTGTAATTTAAGTATTAAGACGAACCAACTTTGACATACTATGAAAATAATGACTATTACAAAATCATGACTGCAGTTATTATGAATACTAATAGCTTTGACTGCTATTATAGCCACTTAGCCTTTACTGGAACACTTTGGATTGCTTCTAAGAGTTTATTAACATATTAACAAACTTAAAATAACATACTGGGTACTTACTTGGTGCCAAGCATTGGGTTAGACCCAAGGAAATTCAGAAACAAAGAAGACACACACATTTACCACAGAGAGGATAAAATATAGTAAGTCTTTTTTTAAATAATTATGTGAACTAACCAAAGATCATCCACTTAATTATTTTTTCTCTTTTTGCTACAGACCTAATAAATGATCGGTTGTTTATTGTCACATGGAGGCATATAAACAGAGACAACTCTCTGAATTCACTGCTCTTAGTGATCTAGTAATATACAATAAGGGGAATGAATTACAGCTAGAATTCAGAATTTTAGAATTTCAAAAATGCCTTTTAAGTGCATTATCTCAGTTGTTCTTCATAAACTGCAAGTTAAAGAAAACAGATCTTTTTCACATGCTTTACTAGTGAGACAAAAGTTAGTTACAGAGGCCAATATTACTTGTTTAAAGATATACAAATATAAGCCCCCAAATAATTTTATTCCAAGAGATTATATGGGAGTTGGTAGTTATACAAGATAGACATTTAATAAATATATATTGAATGAATAATATGCTTTTGATATTTGATGCCACAATTTCATCCAAATTCATTATGTTTACATGAGGTCTGCCTAGTTGAAAGGTTTTTTCATCCACAACCAATTAAAAATAGGGCAAATCAGGTACAATAAAATATAAGGGTTTCAATAGGGAAACATTTTTAAGTTGCACTGTTAAGTCCAGATCAAATTACTGTCTGATAAAAAATCATAATTAGATTCTTCTCACAATCACAGAAATACATAAATATTTATGGAAATTGCTCATCAGAGTTACCATACAACAGAACCCTGCCATACCATTGTTTCTCCTTTTTCCTCTGTAATCTATAATGAGAGGAACTTTCATCACAATGTTGTTTTAGAAAATTGGAATTATATTAGACAATGTATAAAATATCATCAAGCCTACAGTCAGTGTTCTAGGATATTTATTCTTGATGTGCTAGGCTTCTGCATCTGTTAATTCCCAGTTGGTTACTTGGAATTCTTTCTGCTTCTGCCAAACATCAATTACCAAGGCTTCTTTTTTTTTCTTTTTTAAATTTTTTATTGTTATGTTAATCACCATACATACATCATTAGTTTTTGATGTAGTGTTCCATGAGTCATTGTTTGTGCATAACACCCAGTGCTCCATGCAGAACGGGCACTCTTTAATACCCATCACCAGGCTAACCCATCCCCCCAGCCCCCTCCCCTCAGTTTGTTTTTCAGAGTCCATCGTCTCTCATGGTTTCGTCTCCCCCTCTGACTTACTCCCCTTCATTCTTCCCCTCCTGCTATCTTCTTCTTTTTTTTCTTAACATATATTGCATTATTTGTTTCAGAAGTACAGATCTGTGATTCAACAGTCTTGCTCACCATAGCACATACCCTCCCCAGTGTCTATCACCCAGCCACCCCATCCCTCCCACCCCCCCCACCACTCCAGCAATGCTCAGTTTGTTTCCTGAGGGTAAAAATTCCTCATATCAGCGAGGTCATATGATACATGTTTTTCTCTGATTGACTTATTTCACTCAGCATAACACCCTCCAGTTCCATCCATGTCGTTGCAAAATGGCAAGATCTCATTCCTTTTGATGGCTGCATAATATTCCATTGTGTATATATACCACTTCTTCTTTATCCATTCATCTGTCGATGGACATCTTGGCTCTTTCCACAGTTTGGCTATTGTGGACATTGCTGCTATAAACATTGGGGTGCACGTACCCCTTCGGATCCCTACATTTGTATTTTTGTGGTAAATACCCAGTAGTGCAATTGCTGGATCGTATGGTAGCTCTATTTTCAACTGTTTGAGGAACCTCCATACTGTTTTCCAGAGGGTTGCACCAGCTTGCATTCCCACCAACAGTGTAGGAGGGTTCCCCCTTTCTCCGCATCCCCGCCAACATCTGTCGTTTCCTGACTTGTTAATTTCAGCCATTCTGACTGGTGTGAGGTGGTATCTCATTGAAGTTTTGATTTGGATTTCCCTGATGCCGAGCGATGTTGAGCACTTTTTCATGTGTCTGTTGGCCATTTGGATGTCTTCTTTGGAAAAATGTCTGTTCATGTCATCTGCCCATTTCTTGATTGGATTATTTGTTCTTTGGGTGTTGAGTTTGATAAGTTTCTTTATAGATTTTGGATACTAGCCCTTTATCTGATATGTCATTTGCAAATATCTTCTCCCATTCTGTCAGCTGTCTTTTGGTTTTGTGGACTGTATCTTTTGCTGTGCAAAAGCTTTTTATCTTGATGAAATCCCAATAGTTCATTTTTGCCCTGGCTTCCCTTGCCCTTTGGCGATGTTTCTAGGAAGAAGTTGCTGCGGCTGAGGTCGAAGAGGTTACTGCCTGTGTTTCTTCTTTAGGATTTTGATGGACCCCTGTCTCACGTTTAGGTCTTTCAACCATTTGGAGTCTATTTTGGTGTGTGGTGTAAGGAAATGGTCCAGTTTCATTCTCTGCATGTGGCTGTCCAATTTTCCCAACACCATTGGTGAAGAGACTGTCTTTTTTCCATTGGACATTCTTTCCTGCTTTGTCAAAGATTAGTTGACCATAGAGTTTGAGGGTCCATTTCTGGGCTCTCGATTCTGTTCCATGATCGATGTGTCTGTTTCTGTGCCAGTACCATACTGTCTTGATGATGACAGCTTTGTAATAGAGCTGGAAGTCCGGACTTGTGATGCTGCCAGGTTTTCTTTTCTTTTTCAATATTCCTCTGGCTATTCGGGGTCTCTTCTGGTTCCATACAAATTTTAGGATTATTTGTTTCATTACTTTGAAAAAAGTGGATGGTATTTGATGGGGATTGCATTGAATGTGTAGGTTGCTCTAGGTAGCATTGACATCTTCACAATGTTTGTTCTTCCCATCCATGATTGGAAGAACGTTTTTCCATTTCTTTGTGTCTTCTTCAATTTCTTTCATGAGTATTTTATAGTTTTCTGAGTACAGATCCTTTTGCCTCTTTGGTTAAATTTATTCCTAGGTATCTTATGGTTTTGGGTGCAATTGTAAATGGGATCGACTCCTTGATTTGTCTCTCTTCTGTCTTGTTGTTGGTGTATAGGAATGCCACTGATTTCTGTGCATGATTTTATAGCCTGCTACTTTACTGAATTCCTGTATGAGTTCTAGCAGTTTTGGGGTGGAGTCTTTGAGTTTTCCACATACAGTATCATATCATCTGCAAAGAGTGAGAGTTTGACTTCCTCTTTGCCGATTTGGATGCCTTGGATTTCTTTTTGTTGTCTGATTGCTGTGGCTAGGACTTCTCATACTATGTGGAAGAGCAGTGGTGAGAGTGGACATCCCTGCCGTGTTCCTGACCTTAGGGGAAAAGCTCTCAGCCTTTCCCCATTGAGAATGATATTCGCTGTAGGTTTTTCATTGATGGCTTTTATGATATTGAGGTATGCACCCTCTATCCCTATACTCTGAAGAGTTTTGATTAAGAAAGGATGCTGTACTTTGTCAAATGCTTTTTCTGCATCTATTGAGAGGATCACATGACTCTTGTTCTTTCTTTTGTTAATGTATTGTATCACGTTGATTGATTTGCGGATGTTGAACCAACCTTGCAGCCCAGGGATAAACTCCACTTGGTCATGGTGAATAATCCTTTTAATGTACTGTTGGATCCTATTGGCTAGTATTTTGGTGAGAATTTTTTGCATCCGTGTTCATCAAGGATATTGGTCTGTAATTCTCCTTTTTGATGGGTCTTTGTCTGGTTTGGGGATCAAGGTAATGGTGGGCCTCATAAAATGAGTTTGGAAGTTTTCCTTCCATTTCTATTTTTTGGAACAGTTTCAGGAGAAGAGGTATTAATTCTTCTTTAAATGTCTGATAGAATTCCCCTGGGAAGCCATCTGGCCCTGGGCTTTTGTTTGTTGGGAGATTTTTGATGACTGCTTCAATTTCCTTAGTGGTTATAGGTCTGTTCAGGTTTTCTATTTCTTCCTGGTTCAATTTTGGTAGTTGATACATCTCTAGGAATGCACCCATTTCTTCCAGGTTATCTAATTTGTTGGCATAGAGTTGCTCATAATATGTTCTTATAATTGTTTGTATTTCTTGGTGTTGGTTGTGATCTCTCCTCTTTCATTCATGATTTTGTGGATTTGGGCATTTCTCTTTTCTTTTTGATCAGTCTGGCCAGGGGTTTAGCAATCTTGTTCATTCTTTCAAAGAACAAGCTCCTAGTTTCGTTGATCTGTTTTACTGTTCTTTTGGTTTCTAGTTCATTGATTTCTGCTCTGATCTTTATGATTTCTCTTCTCCTGCTGGGTTTAGGCTTTATTTGCTGTTCTTTCTCTAGCTCCTTTAGGTGTAAGGTTAGGTTGTGTATTTGAGACCTTTCTTGTTTCTTGAAGAAAGGCTTGTATTGCTATATAATTTCCTCTCAGGACTGCCTTTGCTGTATCCCAAGGATTTTGAACAGTTGTGTTTTCATTTTCATTGGTTTCCATGAATTTTTTTAATTCTTCTTTAATTTCCTGGTTGACCCATTCATTCTTTAGAAGGATGCTCTTTAGCCTCCATGTATTTGAGTTCTTTCCGACTTTCCTCTTGTGATTGAGTTCTAGTTTCAAAGCATTGTGGTCTGAAAATATGCAGGGAATAGTCCCAATCTTTTGGTACCCGTTGAGACCTGATTTGTGACCTAGGATGTGATCAATTCTGGAGAATGTTCCATGGGCACTAGAGAAGAATGTGTATTCCGTTGCTTTGGATGGAATGTTCTGACTATGTCTGTGAAGTCCATTTGGTCCAGTGTGTCATTTAAAGTCTTTATTTCCTTGTTGATCTTTGCTTAGATGATCTGTCCATTTCAGTCAGGGGGGTGTTAAAGTCCCCTACTATTATTGTATTGTTGTCAATGTGTTTCTTTGCTTTTGTTATTAATTGCCTTATATAATTGGCTGCTCCCATGTTAGGGGCATAGATATTTACAATTGTTAGATCTTCTTGTTGGATAGACCCTTTAAGTAAGATATAGTGTCCTTCCTCATCTCTTATTACAGTCTTTGTTTTAAAATCTAATTTGTCTGACATAAGAATTGCCACCCCAGCTTTATTTTGATGTCCATTAGCATGGTAAATGGTTTTCCACCCCCTCACTTTCAATCTAGGGGTGTCTTTGGGTCTAAAATGAGTCTCTTGCAGACAGCATATCGATGGGTCTTTTTTTTAATCCAATCTGATAGCCTGTGTCTTTTGATTGGGGCATTTAGCCCATTTACATTCAGGGTAACTATTGAAAGATAGGAATGTAGTGCCATTGTATTTCCTGTAAGGTGACTGTGACTGTATATTGTCTGTGTTCCTTTCTGATCTATGCTGCTTTTAGGCTCTCTCTTTGCTTAGAGGACCCCTTTCAATATTTCTTTTAGGGCTGGTTTTGTGTTTGCAAATTCCTTTAGTTTTTGTTTGTCCTGGAAGCTTTTTACCTCTCCTTCTATTTTCAATGACCGCCTAGCTGGATATAATATTCTTGGCTGCATATTTTTCTCATTTAGTGATCTGAAGATATCATGCCAGTCCTTTCTGGCCTGCCAGGTCTCTGTGGATAGGTCTGTTGCCAATCTAATGTTTCTACCATTGTAGGTTACATATCTCTTCTCCCGAGCTACTTTCAGGATTTTCTCTTTGTCTCTGAGACTCGTAAGTTTTACTATTAGATGTCAGGGTGTTGACCTATTTTTGTTGATTTTGAGAGGGGTTCTCTGTGCCTCCTGGATTTTGATGCCTGTTTCCTTCCCCACATGAGGGAAGTTCTCTGCTCTAATTTGCTCCAATATACCTGCTGCCCCTCTCTCTTTCTTCTTCTTCTGGGATCCCAATTATTCTAATGTTGTTTTGTCTTATCGTATCACTTATCTCTCGAATTCTGCCCTCGTGATCCTGTAGTTGTTTATCTCTCTTTTTCTCAGCCTCTTTATTTTCCATCATTTGGTCTTCTATATCACTGATTCTCTCTTCTGCCTCATTTATCCTAGCAGTTAGTGTCCCCATTTTTGATTGCACCTCATTAATGGCCTTTTTGATTTCAACTTGGTTAGATTTTCCTTCTTTTATTTCTCCAGAAAGCGTTTCTCTAATAACTTCCACGCTTTTTTCAAGCCCAGCTAGTATCTTTAAAGTCATGATTCTGAACTCTAGATCCGACATCGTACTAATGTCTGTATTGAGTAGGTCCCTGGCAGACGGTACTACCTCTTGTTCTTTTTGCTGAGGTGATTTCTTTCGTCTTGTCATTTTGTCCAGAGGAGAATAGATGAATGAGAGAACAAAATGCTAACAGGTTAACAACGTCCCCAGCAAATATGCTCTATACAAATCAGAAAAGACCTGAAAGCAGGGGAAAAGAAAGGGAAAGAAAGAAAAAAGAAAGAGAAAAAAAGATAAAGAAAAAGATAAAAACAAACAAAAACAGAACAAAACAAAAAAAAACAGAATATGATCAAATATGATCAGGCTAGTGCATAGATCAGTGCCACACACTAGATTTTGGGTGTATTTTGGTCTGTTAGAAGAAAGTGCCTCCTAAAATTTAAAGGAAGAAAGACTTATATATGTACAAAATTAGGGTTGATACAATGAAGGGATGGAAGATGACTGTAAAGATGAAAATTATAAAAGGTTTTATAAACGGAATTGATAAGATAAGAAGTTGTTTGAAAGAAGAAAGAAGAAGATTTAAAAAAAAAGAAAAGAAAAAAAATGGGAGAGAATGTGATCAGGCAGGAGACTAGAACAAAGCCATACACTAGTGATTTAGGGTATATTTTGATCTGTTAGAAGAAACTGTATATCAAAATTTTAAAGAGAGAAGAACTTATATATATATGCCAAAAATAAGGGTAACTACTATGAAGGGATAAAATATGACTCTAAAAATGAAAAATAAAAAATGTTTTTTTAAAAAAGGGATTGATAAGATGTTGGTTGAAAAAGGGAAAAGGAAAAATTAAAAAAAAAACACAAAAAACAGTTAAAAAATTAACTTTGAAAAACTAATGAATCATGGTAAAAAAGCCATCAATTCTATGTGCAGTATTCCCCTAGCGCTGGAGTTCTCCCGTTCTCCTTGATCGGTAAACTTGGTCTTGGCTTGCTGGCTGTTGGTGCTGATCTTCTGGGGGAGGGGCCTGTTGCCGTGGTTCCCAAATGTCTTTGCCGGAGGCAGAATTGCCGCGCCCTTGCCGGTGTGGGCTACACAATCTCTTGGGTTTGCTGTCAGGGGCTTTTGTTCCCCGCAAGCTCTCGGTACAGCTTTGGAGGACCAGGGTGAAAATGGTGGCCTCCCAATCTCCACCCGGAGGAGCTGAGAACTCGGGGCCCCGCTCCTCAGTGCGCCCCCAGAGAAAAGCAGTCAATCACTCCCGTGTCCCCAGTCTCCAGCCACACTCCGTGCTTACCCGGCCTGTGACCGAGCGTTTCTATCTCTGGCACCCGACTCGGTGTGGAGTCTCCCAACCCAGCAGATCCCTGAGATGCGCTCCCGCGCTGCTCCTCCCGGGGGAGGAAGGGGAGTCTCCCGGGATCTCTCACTTGTTGGGTCCCTGATGGAGGAGCAGTGGCCCGACTGTGTCGCCGATCACAGTTTATGGCAACCCCGAGCTGAGAGCCCGCGCCTCGGCTCCGTCTCTGCAGCCGGCTTCCCCGCTCCGATACCTGGGAGCTCTGCCACACTCAGGCACCCCCAGTCTTCCTGGGACCCCCAGGGTCCTGAGTCCACACTGTCCCGCGAGGTTTTCACCCCCCGCTTAGCCACTGGAGCAACGTAACCTCAGCGGAGCCGACTTCTAAAAGGTCCGATTTTGTGCTCCGCGGCTCTAGCACTTGCCAGAAGCGGCCGACGGAGGCCCCCTCCCCCGCCATCTATCCTCCCAAATATCACCTCGGATTCACTTCTCCGCACATCCTACCTTCTAATAAGTGGTCGCTTCTTTGTTCAGAGAGTTGTTGCTACTCTCTTCTTCGATCTCCTGTTGAGTTCGTAGATGTTCAGAATGGTTTGATCCCTATTCAGCTGACTTCCTGAGACCAGACGAAATCCAGGTCTCCTACTCCTCCACCATCTTGTTCCGCCCAGCAATTACCAAGGCTTCTTGATTTCCCAGTCCTGGCAGCTCTTCTCCTACTAAATTGAAAAATCTGAAAATCTCCAGAAGGAATTACAATCACACCACCTTAGAGGCATTGTGTCAAGACTAATGAAGTAATAGACTCCGAAGTGCTTTGAACTTTCATGAGAAAGATGCTATAATAATGCAAAATTGTAGTCACACACAAAAGTGGCATCATTTTACACTTTGTCAGAAGTAAAAATGTGGTATAAAATTTTCTCATGAAATCCAGCTGATTGCTTTGAAAAGAATAAGTAGTGAGTTCATTTCTTACGACTGGGATAGATCCACATACTGTGCAAGTTTTAACAACTGAAAATTTTCCTTTGGTCACAGAAGATACTAGCATGTGTCATAACAGAGACATTCTAGGTATATGTAATTAGATGGGGTATTATTCATTCAGAAACATATGCCCACGTCTAATGTTGGCTATTGGACAGACATTATCAATGACCTATGATGCCCATCTCTACAACCCATGGGAAGTTTAAGGAAGTACATTATGTAGATAAAGATTTAGAAGGTGGTCAGGCCCGTGGTGGCTCAGTCGTTAAGGGTCTGCCTTTGGCTCAGGTCATGATCCCAGGGTCCTCGGATCGATTCCCACATCGGGCTCCCTGCTCTGCAGGAAGCCTGCTTCTCCCTCTCCCACTCCCCCTGCTTGTGTTCCTGCTCTCGCTGTGTCTGTCTCTGTCAAATAAATAAATAAAATCTTTTAAAAAAAGATTTAGAAGGTGGTCATTTACCCCAACAGTCAACCTTGACCATTTAAGGATGCTCCTTGACAATGAAAAGTTCCAAGTTTCCTCTTGTGGCACAGAAACACCTGCAGAGAATTTTAAACAGTTTAATGATTCACTTATTCGTCTCAATACACCCAAGGTCAGCACTTTATCACTGCTTCTTGGTCTTGCAATGCCTTAAATAAAAAAAAAATATATACTTAAAAAGTGGTGGTTTCCCTCATTTATTTAGAAAGACAAATTCTCTGGATTAAGTTACCAAAAGCTCGATCTTCAAAGGGGAAATTTTACTGACCTATCTGGCAAAAACCAATTAGTGGAAGAATGGTGCATAATTGCAAAGTGTATTGCATAGATAATAGTCTTTTTTTTTTTTTTTTTTTTTTTAGTAACACCCAGGGCTTATTACAAGGATAATAGTCTTAAATGGCTGTTTTCAAATGACCACTTGAGGGCGCCAAAGCAGAAGCAAAGAGAGCCCTAAACCTAGCACTTCTAAGACAGGTTTTTTTCTCCACCTCTAAAGAGATGGTCCTTGCTTCAAACACCGCAGCAGGGTAAAGAATGTCTTTTTAAAAAGGCAGTTATAATGAGAGATTCATGCTTTCACATTTCTATATTTGGTTACTGCGAAATTCTACAACAAACCTAAGAGTCTCTGCATCACATCCTTCATTCTTAACGTGAACTTCATGTGAAACAAAGAATTCCCTCCAAGCCCGTTGGACATAACTTAATTCCTTTTCTTTCACAGTTCTTACTTCACCTTCCATTCTATATCAGTATTCTTTCCCACTAGCATTTTCCCCACTGTTCTGACTCCATTCTACACTCAAAAGTTTGAATTCCGTTTATGACATTAGTCTCAAATCCATTTAACTAAGGATTTTCTGTGCTTGCTGGAGCGCTGGAGTGGGTAGGTCAGTCATTCCCTCTGCTATAGAACAGAGGGTTCCTTTGTTTCTTTTTTTTATTTTTTTTTCCTGATTTTACTTATTTATTTAAGAGAGAGAGAGAGAGAGAGCACAGAAGCAGGAGGTTTAGCAGAGGCAGAGGGAGAAGCAGGTTCCCCGCTAAGCAGGGAGCCCATGAAGACCCTAGGATCATGACCTGAGCCAAAGGCAGATGCTTAACCGACTGAGCCACCCAGGCGCCCCCAGAGGGGTCCTTTGAACTCATATCTTTTACTCTTTTGTATCTGTATTTTGATTATTTGTTTATACATGTTTTCCCATACAACTGTAAGTTCCTTGTGCACAGGAACATGGATTAATTGTACCTTCTTTCCTCTGGGCAAGCTCTCAATAAAAGGTGCATAAATGAAAAGAGAAAAAAACCTCAATCCCTAATTTGAAGTAGAATGTAATTTGGTAGGGAACATGAATGAGGCACCTTAAAAAGCTAACTAGGGGCGCCTGGGTGGCTCAGTTGGTTAAGCGTCTGCCTTTGGCTCAGATCATGGTCCCAGGGTCCTGGGATGGAGTCCTGCATCAGGCACCCTGCTCAGTGGGGAGCCTGCTTCTCCCTCTGACTCTGCCCCTCGCCTGGGCTCTCTCTCTCTTATTCTCTCTCTCTCAAATAAATAAATAAAAAAGCTAACTAATACTAAGGAGTTAATAGTAATACAATGTCACAATATGAGTTGTCTATAGCAATACTGTCCAGTAGAAATTAGGTAATTTAAAATTCTTTTAGAAGCAGAAAACTAGTGGAAATTAATTTTAATAACATATTTACTTAACCCAATATAGCCAGAATGTTATCACTTCAACATGTGATATATATAAAATATTTATATATTTTATATATATAAAATTAACAGGAAACTAGTGGAATTAATTTTAATAACATATTTACTTAACCCAATATAGCCAGAATGTTATCACTTCAACATGTGATATATATAAAATATTTACTATGAGGTATTTTACATGCTCTTTTTGTCTTTGAAATCCAACATGTATTTTACATTTATAAGACATCTCAATACAGTTGCAAAATTTTCATCAGAAATACTTAATCTGCATTTAGATTTCATAACATTTACAGTTGAAAAGGTAGATTCACATACTCCAGTTATTCTAAACATATGCAAAAGTTTCCAATAATTAAATGGAGGACCAAAATTTATTTTCCTTTAATATTCATATCCTTGTTAACAAAACTGGTTCATCTTTTTTTAAAAAATTGGTTTGACTTTGAAGAAAAGCCTATTCGTTAAGTACATTCACTAACTTTTATGTCAACTCAGGATTGCTAACATTGAATGCAAGGACTGTTGCTTAAATTAAAAATCAACTCTAAGTTAATATCAACAAAGCATTCTTCAATTTTTCTTATGTTTCTGCAGTCAATTTATATAACATTGTCAGTTATAGCTAAAATGTTTTGACACTGGTTCATAAAGATGTGTAAAGTCTTTATTGTTGTTTTGTATTATGTACAGTTTTAATTTTGATGTAAGTTATCACATATGTCTACCTAGTCACAAATAAGCTTTCCCTCTCCTTGGAGCTTCAATTTTATATTATTCATTTATAGTGTAATGTCAGTGAAAGAATAAACCATACTGCCATTTTTGTCTTTATTTATTAAATATTTGGCAGGCATTTCTTAGTTTCAAAAAAATTTTTGAATTGGAAGTAACAGTACAATAAATCTTTTTAAAACTGCTCCACAGCTCAGCTCATCACCGTAGGCGAAGAACTCAAGATCATTAGATTTCCTCATCTTGCATTTCTTCAATAGTTCCCCAAACTGGCAGTAATTCATAGTCTACCCCCACATACTCGGAGCAGGTGTACTCATGAGACATTTTGAAGAATCATAGAATGGAATCAAAGAAGAAGGAAACAAAATCTCTTGTAAAATCCCAACATGCTAGAGAACTTTCATCATGGTAGAAATTAATTTTTTCAACTTTGCTTAAATTCTTCTTTGGAGATATAGAAGATTCAGAAGTATCTATCCCATGCAGCTGTGAACTGACATTTCTTTGTATCTTTGGAAGTCCTTAGACAAAAGATACCCACAGTGCTAATTGTACTGTATCTCCTTTATTGTAACACTCAACTAAAGGGAAAGAAAAGGACATCCAGTTTAGTTCCAACTGATCGCTGATGCTGTTAAAAAGCTCTTATATTATGGCTGTTTGCTGGCTTAATTGTGGATATTTCATTTTCCATAAAATATTTTTTCAGATGTTCTAACAAAAACCATCCATCTGAAATAATAACTCCTTTTACATATTTCCATTCAAAATAATTTTCTCTTTGCATACAAAAATCCAAGTCATTTAACAGCTTCTTTAATAGGCTACAGTTACAAGCTCAGATTCTGTTAAAGTTTTAATATTTTGTTGTGACTGGACTATTTTTTAAAGATATTTATTTATTTATTTGAGAGAGAAGAGAGAGCACAAGTGGGGGCAGAGGCAAAGGGAGAAGCAGACTCCCTGCTGAGCAGGGATCCTGATGCGGGACTTGATCCCAGGATCCTGGGATCATGACCTGAGCTGAAGGCAGATGCTTAACCTACTGAGCCACCTAGGAATCCTTAAACACGTGTTTGTAAATGCTACAAGTTCATAAAGAAGACTTCCCCCGAAATTGAAACTTTACCTAGTATGAAATATTTAAAGGTAAAAAGGGATGGAGAAAGGGCATCCCAAGCATAAGTAACGAGCCAAAACAAAGCGCAGACGGGAAATAGTGCGACAAAAAAAAAATGAATGAAAGAAAATTCCAGAAAATTAAATTGAAGCCAGGAGCAGAAGGCCTTCAGGGCCAGAAGTAGACATTATGTAATAAGTAATGTGGAACCTTTGAGGATTGTAAACAGGAAAGTTACTATGAAGGAAGTATTTTAGGAAAACTCACCTGGCAACAGAATAAACAGCACATGGGAGAAGAAGAAATTAGAAGACACTATAATTAACTAAGAGTCAGGTGATAAGGATCTGGATTGTGGCAGCTGGAACAGAAATGAAGGAGAAATGTGAGCAAAGCATGACAAAGGAAGTCTCCTTGGAGGTTGGTTGAATATAAACACAGGGAGTAAGTGAAATGCATTCTGAATTTTCAACACGGTATTAAGAAATTAGTGTACAGGGCACCTGGGTGGCTAAGTGGATCAAGCATCCGACTCCTGATTTTAGCTCAGGACACGATCTCTTGGGTTGTGGGATCCAGCCCTGTGGGGCTCTGTGCTCACTGGGGAGTCAGCTTGAAACATTCTCTCCCTCTGCCCCTCCCCCGCTCCTGGGAGCTCACGCGCACGCTCTCTCTCTCTCTCTCTCTCTCTTTCTTTCAAAAAAATAATAATTAATAAATATTGAAAAAAAGAGAGAGATTAGTTTACAATAGTCTTTGTAATTCCTGCTAAAGAAGTATCATAATTATTTTTCTTTTCCTTCCTACCAAGTTGAGAATTCTAATCTGAAGAACAATGATGGTTCTAAGCATATTTGGAGGAGACATCTGAACAGTAGTGCAACTACAAGGAGGTAAAAGATGAAGGAAAGTAAGAAAAGCAAAAGAACCAGAAAAATGCTGTGCCATGGCAGCCCAACCAGGAAAATAATTTTAAAAGCAATGAATTGTCAACAGTTTCAAAAGGGCTTTGGTAATACCAAATCGGAGTTTACAACTTCATTTCCTTTGACTCTAGTTCTGGTGTTTTCTCTTTTAGTGGCATTTGCTGATACTTTCTGCCCTGGCCAATCTTTCCAAATGTAATCTTGAGTACTTATCAATTTATCAATATACATTGTACTCTCTCTTAATGAGTAAAAAGTAATCTCTCTAATTCCAGTGATAAGTCCTTAAGTAAAATAAAAAATTTATATATGCTATGAAAAAAATTCTATATTTTTACTGTTTATTCTCCTAAGGTAAAAATACCTCAAGAATAGAAAATATTGATTTTCTTCTTAACACATCTTAGACTAGACCATATAATTACAAAGGAATTAGTAAGCATATAAACTAAACAAAAATGATTTGGATATGAGAGCCAATATTTAAATACATGCATTCTAGAAAAATAAACATTACCATTAACTACTGAAGAAGAATATGTAAATTGGCCAATAATTCAGGTCTACTTTTTTTATTCTTAATTATACCACATGAGATTAAGCACATAAAATATGGCAATTAGTTTTCTTAGTCAATTTATCCGCTATTTAAAATTTTAATTGTACTTTCCTCCCTTCTCTAGCTATTCCCACAAATATTTAAAGATTCAAATGAAAAGATTGCATTTAATTAAAAAGTGAATTCAATTTAAAATATTGAAAAAAAACAGAAATGTTATGTGTTATTTTACATCTGGTGAAATAAAATATATAGTATTATAAATGAATAAACATAAAGCAGGATACACATGTATAGAAAAATACATGTGTGAAAAATCTCTCATTACATATGGACTAATAGATAAGAAGCCCTACCAAAATGACAACACCCTCTGTGTTTAATTATGTTGGAACCAGGGGGATATTTTTCATCCTTTTCTTTTTTTCCAAAATGTCTATAATAACAGTGGTTATATTTTGGAATCAAATATAAAGATGTACATTTAAAAAGAAAGTTCTAAATAATTTTTCTAAGTTCACCTGATCTTCCAGGATTAGTTTTATTCAACTTTTCTACTCATGCTGATACTCTCACAGATCCAAGTATTTAACATGGAATTTAAAAATTTAGGCACAGGGTGCCTGGGTGCCTCAGATGGTTAAGCGTCTGCTTTTTCATCTCAGGTCATGATCTCCAGGTCCTGGGATCAGGCTCCCCGCTCAGCAAGGAATCTGCCTCTCCCCCTGCTTACGCTTTCTCTGTCTCTCTCTCTCTCTCTCTCTAATGAATAAATAAAATCTTTTAAAAAATTTAGGCACAAAGCTCTATTATATTAACTAAGTTTTTATGGCATTTTTTGTGTTTAGGTAATTAATTGGTAAATCAAAAGAGCACAGAAAGGAATTCACGAAATTACTTAGATGAAGCCATAACATACATTAAAAATTGTCAAGAGAATGACAGAGGAAAGGAAACTAGTTTCATTAAATCCATCTTTTGTGAAAAACCACTGTTCTGATGGCAATGAATATTGTCTTTATACCTGCATACTTGTAGGTACAAATATCCAATGCATTGCATAGTTTTTAAGGGCTCAACCATATTCCTAAAATATTTTTTAATAAAAAATAAATGACGTAGTAATGAAACACATTTGTGTTTGCTACAAAAAATTCAATGAAACAATTTAATAATCTTCACAAAATATTTATTTACTTGAGTGAATTAACTTAAGTAATCAATGGAAATTGCTTTAGATCTCTACGGCCATGTACTCACATGATGTGTTCTCTGCCCAGAATTCAAAAATACTCCTCTGAGGTGCAGACAGCATTCTAGACACATTGAATGAAAACTCTGTTATAGCAACTGAACTTTATAGATGAATATAAAAATAACAAGCAAGGAAAAATAAAAAACCAAAATGCCTTGATTGCATCTCTCTTTGGGTCACAGTTATATATTTTCCTTGGGGAGTAACTCTGGACAGAATTTGAGAGCCAAACTGAAGTTCAAGATACATGGCAATAGTAAATAAATAAATAGTACATAGCAAAACAAAAACAAAAATAGGAAAAGCAAAGTCAAGACAGATGACAAACTGCAAGAACCAATCTGTAAGTTACGATACAAATACTTAATACATAAATAACTTAAAATATGAGGAAAATGTATAAAAATCAGATAAAGAAAATGGACAAAGTATGTAAGTAGTTCTCTCTCTCACACAAACACACACACAAGGAGATATATAAATGGTCTGTAAACATATGAAAAGATGTTCAACCTCACTCTTAGTAAGAGAAATGCAAATTAAAAAATAAACAGGTACCATGTGTCATGGTATTATAGTCTCAAAATTAAAAAACTTTATTACGTACTGTTAGCAAAAGTATGGGAAACAGGTTCTATCATACATTATTGGTAGGTGTTCAAAATGGTAAAATCTATATAGAGCAGAATTTGGCAATAACTCATAAAACAGCAAATAATTTACCCTTTGCTTCAATAATCTTATTCCTAGGAATTTATGCTAAAGATGTATCTCAACAATACCCAAATATATGGACAAGTTTATTCACTGTGGCGTTATGTCTAATTGCAAAACAGTGGAAACAGTCTCACTGCTCATAAATAGAATAGTTTAATAAAGTAAATTATGTCCATATTATGGAGTACTTTGCAACTGAAAAAAAATTAGAAAGAGCTCTATGAAATGGAGTGACTTTTAAAAATACATGAAGTGAAAAAATCAAGATGGAAGATATATTTGGATATATATATTTTATCCAAAATATATTCTTCTGTATATATTTTGTATGCATTTACAATACATATATTTTGTATATCTTGTATGAAATCGCATAAAAAGGAGAGGAGGGAGATATGTATGATTTGCTTTTTGTATGAAAAGAAACCCAGGAAGGAAGGATTATATCCAAAATGAATTGTATCACTTAAGACAAAAGGGTAGTGGGATAAGAAAAGAGATCAGGGAGAGAGATTTCTCTGGTATATCTTTTTATATAATCTTTACTTTTCAATAATGTTAGTACTTTCGCAGTCAAAAAATAAAAGCAAATCCATAAGGACCAGAGAAAAAAGGAAAATAGAACACAATCAGAAAAAAATGAAACTATATCTATATCAAATTAATAGTATAACTATACAGAATAAAATTAAATCAAGTAACTTTTTAAAAAAGATTTTATTTATTTATTTATTTGAGAGAGAGCACAAGCAAGGGGAGGGGCAAAGGGAGAGGAAGAGAGAGAATCTCAAGCAGACTCCACCCTCCACCCTCCACCCCCCCCAGCCCCGCCCCACCCGCCCCTGGCGCTGAGAACGGAGTCTGTCGCAGGGCTCATCTTAGGACACTGAGATCATGACCTGAGCCAAAATCAAGAGTCAGTCACTTCATCAACTGAGCCAAGCAGGTGTCCCCCAAGTAACTTTTAAATACAGTATTTTGATGGTACCCTAAATAGAATATATTTTAAGGATAGAAATAACTGCCAAGAAATTGTGAAGTTTATTTGATCTGTTTGTTGCTAAAGCGGTATCACTGGAGCAATTCTGAAATTTTTTTGTATTATAAAATAGGGTCAGTGGATAAGTGTGTTGACATTGTTGAGCAAGATACAAATACGAAATTGAGGATGGAGAGGAAGAATCTTATATGTTGAGTTAGTGTGGACTCTTATTCTCTATTCTTTCTCTATAGATAGAGAGACATAGATATATACATATATACATATATACACACACATATATACACTTACATATATATTTGTCTGTCTGTGTATACACACACACACACACACACACACCCCACATATAGTCTAGAGGTAGTGAGGACTCCAGTAGCAATAAACATATCCTTGTAAATTGGAGCAAGGAAATTATGAGAAGAGGATAGAACATTTTGTTTCGCCACAAAATTAGAAAATTCATTAAAACTCATAGGCACAAGATCCAGGGGCTATTACAGTTAAAATATGGATGGATTTGAATTAAAAAAAATAATCAAAAGAATTTATTATAAGATTTTAAATTTTTAAAATAATGTAAGTTCCTAATTTTTTTTAAGTGGGGAAGGAAAGAAGGAATGGTCTTCTTTAGAGAAGAATACCAGCTAATAAATCTAGAAGGAATTATAGCATTAGGAAATCACTGTTTTGGAACTCTCAGTGTAATAATTCATTCAGGCAAGAATTACCAACTGATGCTAAAACCATTGGGTAAAATGTTTTTGTTTAACAAGATATTCTTGAAGTCTTAAGTTATTGCCCCAGACATTACCAACTGCAAAGTGTAGAAAGACACCTTTTCCTAAGAGAAAACCCAGAGATCAAATTTCACAGTAATAGGACAAACACACTATTTGCTTCCTAAGGTGATGCATTGGAAAGAACACCATTTCACCTATGGAGTATTTTTGCCAGGAAAAAAAAATACTTCAAACAGAATCTAATCATGAGGAAACAGTCATATAAATCCTAATTATGGGTACATACAAATTGTGGGACATCATGCAAAACAACTTGCCTGGATAATTCAAAAATATCAATGTCACAAAGGAAATATGAAGAATAATTATTCTAGCTTAAAAGAATCTAAAAAGACAGTCAGTCAGTGATAGAATTAACACATCTATGCAGAGAGTACATAACGAGGTTTGGGAGAAACATCTGATTGCTCATTTTTCTAATGCATCGCAAGGATGTTTAACTTTGAAGTAAAGAAACTGTCTCTACTGTGACCACACCTGTACTTAGCTAAATTTAGCATTTAAAGTTTATCCTTTTTAACACCAACACTAGAGAACAAATTGCTGTTAGTCAGAGAACTCTTTCTTGCAAAGGATGGGCAAAAAAGCTCAAAATGGCTCAAAGCTACTTGTTGGTTCACATGACTGGAAAGTCAAGGGTAGCTCTGGCTTGAATTCTGGAACTGAAATAAAATCATCAGCTCTGTCTTATCTCTGCTTCCCTCTGCAGTGATGTCTCATTCAATGGGGCCAAGCAAGATAGCCATCGACTCCTTAAGATTCACAATATCTCAGTTTAACAACAACCATAGAAACAGCTTCCTATCCAGGAGTGCAAATGCAAATACCAGTGCCACAGGACACTACCTGGTCATCAGTCAGGTACCTGGTCATCAGTCAGGTGCCTGATCATCAGATGGATCAGTGTTTTTCCGTATGTCTGGGTGTATGTGTATGCCGGTGGAAGGAGTTCTTTGGTCAAATAGAAGCTACTTTATATCCATCTCTATGATAAAGGGGAACTGTGATTGACAGCCCCACCAGCACCAGACAGAATTGGAAGGGGGTGGTTCCCCGAAAGAAGAGGTGTTAGGCAGTCAAAAACCTTGCAAATTTTCACTTCCTGATACTGAATTTTCAAGCACTACTCACATTATATAGGACTGGAAGTTTTTTGGTTTTGTTTCTAATTCTGACTCAAAAGACTGTTCAAGTTACTCCTTTTCTGAATTTCAGACTCCACTTTCCAATTATTTTTACATATGTCTTATTTCATGTTTCCTTTCCAACTCAAGTTTACTTCTGAAAACATTTGGGGTCAGAAACACCTGGCCTTGAATTTTGGCTCTCCCATGTACTAACTGGATATCTTCTAGTGATTTACTTAACCCCTCTAAACCTTAGTTTTTCTCATCTATAATAGGAATAACAATAGGATCTTACTTATAACCATGTTTAATGAAGTGAAGTTGATCATGTAAAGATCTTAGCACATTATTGGTCACATAGGAAAGACTCCAAAAGGTTTATTATTAAGTATTACTATTATTAATCATAAAATTGCTCTTGGGAAGATGAAAATAATTGCAAAAAGACCATAAATACTTTAAATATGACTATCTGTATAATTTATAACTTCTGGTGAGTCATCTCATTAAGTTTCACAAGTAATTTCCTTGCCATTTATTTATAGTTTTAAATATAAGAATGAGAAGTCCAGAGAGGTCCTATGTCTGAGACGTATTGTTGAGTAATATATCACAGTGGCATAAAGTGTCACATCCGTGTTTTAATTATAACATTATTCAATACATCAAACAAAACTTTGTAAGTGCTATGTCCTAGGCAATGTGCTTTATTTTACAAAAGGTCTGGATTAAGGATCCAGCTTTTGTTAAATGGTAGGAGCGCCATTGCACATTCTGCTAACAATGAAATATTATGCAATTAGTGTAAAGGACGATTTGAGTGGATTGAAGGGTGAGCTGCATAATGAGAAGCTAATTACAGGGATTGATCCTGGCTGCAGATATTTGCAGAATATTTCTTTGTTGACAAAATGCAGAGTATTTATGTAACATTTATGTGAATCATCTCATTTATAGAATGAAATGGTGAAGCAAAAGATTGTTACCTTAAATCAAGAGCAAGTATTCTCTGTGCCCATTATTTCATACTCAGATTTCATGTTCTTTCATAATCAACCAAAATACAAATGTTGATTTTGCCACCTGTGTACAAGTAGAGCTGAGAAAGGTTGATAGGAAATTATTTTCTCCCTATAAGTATATGTAATACGTGGACCCTTGATGTGTTTTCTGACTCTTAAAGTTTTTGTAATAAACCACTTCTTGCCCATGAGACAAAATATAGAATCACAAACAGTAAGACAGCTTACACTGTCTACTCTGTATTTGATGACTCAATCCTTGCTCAGTGTGCCTATAATATCTCAAAAGGTATGACAAAGCAACACTCTCCCTCCCCTCCCAACTCCTCCCGGTCCAACCTCCAAGAAGCTAATGTAGTCGCTAGAACCATCTGAACTCAACTCAGGAAAGCTAGACTAGAATAAACAGATCTTGAATACCAACAATGGAGGGACTATGAAACTTTGATGTTACTTTTGAAAAGTCTAGGTCCTCATCAGATAGACTTAGAAGTTGATTGCTATGTGTAGGATTATAGCAGATTATTGTATATTCCAAACCAAAAATCAAGTCCCACATTTAACAATGGGACAGAAGATATGTAATCCAGGTTGCCCCAGAATATCTGATTTGAATGATCATGATAAATATACATAGGAAATGTAATAACTATAATAGAAATTTACTTTTTTGCAGTACTTTGCAGTTTGCAAATTGCCTTCACATATATTATTACCTTCCCCATTACCTGGGGAACATCTCAAGAGCAGAGATTTTCATTCATTCGTGTTGTAACCTTCAGGCCTCACCGCACATTCCATGGGTGCCTTCTCGCAAGTTCTGAGGCTATAGGAAGAGAGCCCCCTTCCTCACAGGTCTGGGTCTTAACTCCACAATCCCTACTGTTAACTTCTAAATTTAATAATCCTAGTGTTTTCCCTTTTATTTCAGACATAGGGATGAACCTACTTCCTGCAGTTACCACCTCTGTGAATCACAAGTTCTACCTATTTAAATTTTCAGTTCCTTAACTGACAATTCTTTATATTAAACCCTGTTATATTAACTGGTGTGGTTTTTCTTTCTTGCCTGGATTCTGACTAGTAGAGGAAAGAGGATTGAAATAGTGCCTGCAAGACTGGGTAAGTGTACTGGCTGAGTTCATCATGTTGAAAGCTTACCTGGAGGGGGTGGCTGGGGGGTTCAGTCAGTTAAGCATCTTCCTTCGGCTCAGGTCATGACCTCAGGGTCCTGGGGTAGAGCCCCATGGCTTGTGCTCTCTCTCTCTCTCAAATAAATAAATAAAATCTTAAAAAAAAAGAAAAAAAAAGCTTACCTATATACTTTATATCCAGATCTTTTTACAAACAAATGCTTTTTTTTTTTTTTTTAAATAAACTCTTCTGGGGTCTTGCTAGCATCAGCTTCTGCTTCCACTCCTCCAGCTGGTGAATGCATGAGGGCTTCTTATAATCATAACTAGGAATTTTCCAATGCTGGCTTATTTTCTTAGAAATAGATGCCTTTGGCTTCAGTTTTTCCCATCTCATTTTATGAGTGACATGTCAAAGTGTTCTTGTTTTTGTGGTTGCTAGGAGAAAGAGAAATAAGTGAAAAACTAAGACAAACTTATATCCTTTAGTCCAGTCCCTTGATGGAAAGGAAAAGAAATACATAAAACCGAAAGTCCAAGTCTGGTTATCAGCTGCGTTGTAGGAGAAATGATCAGGTGAATTGGTTCTTAGCTTCTTAGTTTATTGGGCATTCTGAAGAAACTTAGGTCTCTTTGTGTTGAAATGGAACAATAATGTCCAACACTGGGGACTCTTTTAAAGAAAGTATTTCACAAATTCTGAAAAAAATCTTTCTGAGGAGTCTATTTCTAAAGCTAGCTGATTTCATTTGTTTTGACTTAAAAACAGGGAACTACTATAGAGACTAAGATAATGCACACCCTGTCTTTAAGAATCCAGTTTGGTTGCCATCTAAGTCATATTTACTGAATAATTCCCAAATCCCATCTATCGACAATCTCCTTGTCAAACCTGTGACCAGATGGAAAGATGGTGTAGTCATTTTTTATAGTCCTTCCTACAATATCCCTTCTTTCACCATTACAACCAATCGTTCTTTTCGGCAAGATTTTCCTTTTTACTGACATTTTCAAATAAAGTCTTAAAATTCTTTCAAATCACTACCTTCTAAAAAGAGAATAAACCTCTGGAAATCACGTAAATCCTTCATACCTCCATTTCCAAGTCTAGCACTCTCTTGCTTTCATCCAAAAAGTTTTTCAATCGCCTGCTAGGTGCCAGGCCCTGTGTCACTGTGCCAAGCACTGGAAAGAGAGACAACCCAGATCCAGAGGCTGTGCTGGAGGACATCACAGTTTCTTAAGATGGATAAAAATGTATAATACAAGATGGGATATGGTGACTAGCAAAAGAAGGAAACAAATAAAGAGCAATGAAAGTTCAGAAAAGGACAAGATTCATCTCCATTATGGAAGAGGTGACATTTGGATCTAATTCAATGCTGGTGTATTTCATCATACAGCCAGGTGGCTGGCATGTTACCAGCAGCAGGATGGATTAGACCTAAATGAGTTAAGACTTGAATAAGATTTACCTGCTAAATAGGAACCAAAACTTAGGAAATGAAACTAGCCATAGGTTCTTTTTTTTTCTTTAAAGATTTTATTTATTTATTTGTCAGAAAGGGAGAGAGAGAGAGAGAGAGAGAGATCACAAGCACAGGGAGCAGCAGAGGCAGAGGGAGAAGCAGACTCCCTGCTGAGCAAGGAGCCAGATGCAGGATTCCATCCCAGGACCCTGGAACCATGGCCTCAGCCGAAGGCAGATGCTTAACTGAGCCACCCAGGCATCCCTGGTTTTTTTTCTTAAAGTGTCGTTCAGCAGTAACTCCATCAGAATTATCTGGATACTTCTAAAAATCTAGATTCCTAAGATCAATTCCCAGGGTTTCTGAATTTATTAGCAGGTAAATGAGTGCAAAAATCTATTTAACATACGCCACAGATGATCCATATGAATGTCTAAATCTGAGAATCCTGATGCAGGAACTTGATGTCGGGCAACAGGCGTTAGTGTCGAGGAGTAGCTGAAGTTAGGATCATCCACTACGGCAGGAGGACAACAGAGCACAGCACAGTGTCAGGAAACCCGGGAGCAGACAAGACTGTAGATCCAGATAGGTCTGCAACAAGGCATTCTGTCCCCTTTTATATGGCCCCGGTTTTGGGGATGTAGGGTTTAGGACCCTGTTCTAGGTGAGAATATGGGGAGAAAGTCAACTGGAAAGAGCAAAGTAAAGCCCACAGTTTGTTCTAGGTAGTGTAGAAAAAACGGATTTGGGCATGGGAGCAGATACGCAGGATTTAGTTCCTGGAAATGGGGAACAAGTTAAGAAAGGCAAAAGCCGAGTTACTACAAATACAACCAGAAGCACATTTCCTTAAGTAAGTTTTAAATTCTGGGTTCATGAGCAGAATCACCTAAGGAATTTTATGATATGTGCTCCTAAGCCCCACCCTGAACCCTAGAAAATCAGAATCTCTTGGCATGGAGCCCAGAAATATGCCTTTTAATAGAAGCTCTTCTAGGTCATTCTGCTATTATTCGGGCTTGAGGAGCACTAAACAAAGACACCTCAAGCTTCTCTTTTTTTACCACAACCATCACAGCTACCACCACCAAGGTTCATGGCTGAGCTATCTTTGGACTCTAGCGGTCGATACTGAGAAGGAAAGAATCTGTGGACTCGTTGGCTGACATAGTGACTTCATGGTGGAGAAAATGTCAGCTTGCAAGTTCTGTGGGTTTTACAGCCAATAAGAGATTTCCAGCACAGAAAGTCATCAAAGCTTGTTGTTGTTGTTTCATTTTGTAACAACATTTAAGATAGTTCTTTGGCACATCAATACTTAAAACAGTAAAATAAAAAAAAAAATACTCTTTGGCCTGTTCTCCTGCTCCCTCTCAACAAAGATCATTTTCAGGTATTACTGAGCCTTCTCCCTGTTTGAGATTTTTTTTCATAGAGTGACAATTGACAAAACACAGTGTTGAGTATGATGTTAACTTAAACCAAATGGCATTGACATTAGAATATTTGTTTGTTCCAAGGCTTCACACCACATGCTATTTTTTAAATGAATTTTACCTTTAATTTTAGTTTTAATTTTATCTCTACCAGAGACACAAATGGCATTGATAAACCACCCAGAAGCAAAGTATGAACTAGGAAGGAGGTAACCACGCTATGCTTCCTAGCAGATGAAACCTCTCTTCGTAAGGAAAAGAACAGTAAAATCACAAGACAATCTGTTTCAAAAATCTGTAAATTTATGCTAAATAGTGTCCAATTCCATGAGGTGCCACCCAGTTGAAATGGAGCCAGGCCACCTGATTCCTTCTTCCACTGGTAAAGACCATGTTACAGAAACCAGCTGCCATGGATGTTGTTCAGAAAGCTGTCCCTGAAAAGAACTCTGGGCCATCTGTGCTTGCGGTTCTATTAATAGGATGTTCTCCAAACCATAGACCTTCATCCAGTAACCTCACATCAAGACCTTTTCCAACATGAGATTTGGAGAACATCACTGATGGGCATTTCTTGTGATCCACTGGGAGGGCATTTTTTGAAGCAATCCTTTGAAGGAAAGAGGTGCCTGGGGTGTGGTGAGAAGCAAACAAGACTATGAACTTGCCAAGTACAGAAGCCTATCTTTGCACCTTCATCTTGCTAGGGTCGGGCACCATGCCTGATAAAAAAGTGTGTGTCGAATTGTACCAAAGCACCTTGGAACTGCCAAGTACAGTGCAACAAATTTTACGGGGTTGTTTCATAATGGAAAAAAAATGTAATTTTTATTGTCCTAATGAAAGATGAGAAATCTTAGGCTCATCTGCTTAGTAACTTACTCAAGGTGATACAAATAGTGAGTGGCAAATCCAAGATATACACACAGCTACTGACTCCACACCTCTATTTGGCAGTTGTCAGCATTTTATGTTTTTTCTTTATCTTTTCTTTCTTCCCTGTTTTGTTTTTTGTTTTTGTTTTGGTTGTACTCTGGAACTTCAGCTGTCATTGTGATTTCTTTCTCCTAAGCAAAGCTTTGACACACGTTTTCCATGGCTCTTGAGAGAAAGGTGAAATGACTAACACAATGAGACTGAAGTAGCAATGAGATGACTTTCTAAATTTATTTTTAGGAAATAAAGAGACTTAAAACCTGTGGAAATAATAACAGAGGATATGAGGCATCAGAGACAGTCAAATCAGGCAAAAAAATATGTTTCACAAACTTAAGAGAAATTGTGGAATACACTAAAGGAAAGAATATTTATTATATTTAAATCTTTTTTTAAGACTTTTGCTATTGCCATTATTTTCTTTTCAAGACTCTAGTTAGTGGCTGCCAGAAACATTGAAAGGTTACCTAAAGACACTGATGTGAAAAGTGGGAGTAGCATCACCAGATGTAATGTGCTGGTGAGGAAAGAAGTGTAAGTAAGTGAAGGCACCCCCTGACCACTTGTCCCTTATGCTACTGGTCCGTTATGGCTCCACTCTTAAGAACATTTTCAGAGATGCCTGGGTGGCTCAGTCCATTGAGCTTCTGACTTTTGATTTCAGCTCAAGTCATGATCTCGTGGTTGTGGGATTGAGCCCCCTGTCAGGCTCCCTGCTCTGTGCAGAGTCTGCTTGAGATTCTCTGCCTCTCCCTCCGCCCCTCCCTCTAATCAGTTCTTTCTCTCTCTCAAATATGTAAATAAAATATTTAAAATAATAGAACAGCATCAAATATGAGACATGACTAATGGAGATAGAACTTGCGAAGATAGAATTAATGAAGATATATATATATATATATATATAATGGAAACCAGACTTGAAAATCTCCTAAGCAGACAAAAGCATTCAAGCCACATAAAATTAATCTAGCTTATTTCAAGAATGTAAGCTAAACTCAACTTAGATTATTTCTTGTGAATGCCTCTACTACTCATAAATGAAACAAGTCATCATCCTAAATTGGCATAAGATAATCACTCTTAACCAGTCCCCTGCCATCTGGAAACCAGCATTGTAATCACCATTCATTGTAAAGATTAAACAATGTCTCCATTTCCACTTCATAAGCCATCCCCTGACATCATGCCTCTGAACTTCACAACAGACTGGATGTGAAGTCTCCCTGTGTGAGTTTTTTTCTTTCTCACTCAGTAAAATATGCATATCAAGTAAAGTTTTCTGAATTTTCATTTGCCTATATATAATGTATATATATCTCATAACATAATACTTTAATACCATATATAACATAATATATATTATATTTATAATATTTTATATACAATTATATATTTATATGTAACATATAACAATACTGCTAAGAACAGGAGAAGTAGGAGAGGAGGTTATTAAAATATGTATAAAAAATCTGATACAGAAGCTGGGATACAAATCAAGTGAACAAATAGTCTAAAAACACAGTTTATTCAATCATGTATTCATCTGCCAGATAGTGATAAATGTTAGAGGCAAAATGAGGTTCAGTATCTTTTCAACCCTAGATATGCTTCTGGTTCAGTGAAGAAGATGTAAGTGTTCAACATGCCTTATATTGGGAGAAGAATCAGAAAAGACTCCTAACAATAGGTAAATGAATATGTAAAATTGGAACTTTGACAAATGAGAATCATTGATGTACATTTTGAAGAGTAAACACACACATATGCAAATACACAAAATACACAAAAAAGGAGAAATTAGGAAACATGGAGAAAATAAAGGATTTAAAATTTTATTTTAAAACACAGGATAAGAGTGGTCAAACTGGGGCCAAATTTCGGTTTAGTACCTACGCATTACCACCCCAACACAAGGAGCACTGTGGTCCACTGAGGAAAGCCATTCCATGGCCCTCTAGAGGCAATTTAGAACCTCGTTCCATGCTACTGTGGTCAGTACAAGATGAATTTGTGGTTTTGCTTTGTTTTATTTGTCAATATTAAAATTGAGAACAGCAATTGAGGTACATGCTTCTAATTCCTTTTTTTGTGTAGAAATATTGTGTAGAAGAGAAAAACTTTCCAAAAATGGCAAAGAGACCCTGCAAAGACAGCATTGCAAAGTAACAGCCAAGGGGAGAATAATGTCCTCAGATGTTAAAAGAATTAAGAAATAACAGAGGAAATTTTCACTTAACAACCACATCAAAAAAGGAGACATTGTATCAGTGACATGGAGGGTAGAGGAAAGAGGGAAAATGCCTCCAAATCATCTGGGTGGTTTTACAACACCACACACACACACACACACACACACACACACACACTCAGGCACAGAGAATCTGATGTGTTCACTAGAGTGACATCTCCCGGGATTGAGAATCAGGGCCCTAATGAGCCACTGTTGTAACTAACGGGAAGTGTGCAAAGGACTATATACAGACGTTAAAAAAATCATAAAAAGAGTGCAAGTAACAGAAAAATCAAGGCAAACAGACATGCTAGGATGGGGAGGTCAGGCTAGGATTGCCTTTTGCCCCAGCAAAGTGTCAACATCAAGGAAGTTGAGTCTCTAGAGGAATGTCATTCTGCCTGTTTCAAGGACTTGTCAATGGGCTGTAGGTAGTAAGGAAATTTAGTAATTTTTCTTCTGCCTTTGTTTCCCACATCAGGGGTTAATTTTTATTTACTGGTGGAAACCATAAACTAGAGGAACCTGTTTGTTTTAGCATGTTGTTAGGAAAAAGAAATTCAACCAAGTAAATTTGAAGATCTAATTGGCTTTATTAAGCAATTCATGGATCAGCACCATCCCATCTAGCAAGTAGAGAGATGCTCCAAGGCATCCTAGGAAATGGAAGGTTTTTATTGGAAGAAGGTTGGAGCAAGAAGTTATTAGCAAAACAAAAGAAAGGATGGCTTCAGGCCAGGACATCTTTTGTCTAGGAAGGAAAGGCAGAGTTTTTATCATGAAGATGACCTCACTAGTGCTGATCAGGAAATTCAGATTGACTTTTACAAGGTTACATTCCTGGAATAGGATGAAACAGTAATTAAGCCTGGGTTTGTTGTTGGGGAAAAATGATGCCAATTTGGGCTTGTTTGTTCTCTTTTAACAATGTCTACACTATGGGCTTATTTCTTTACCACCTGAAATATTCCAAATGTGTGTCTTTCATTAGGTCCTGTTCCTTCAAAGTAAAAACAAGTTGAGTGTTAATACTTCATAATAGGAAAAAAAGAACACCAAATTTTTAATGAACAGCATACTCATCTTTGGTCTCTGCTGAAATCACCTGCATGTATTCTTTTTAAACTGCCAACATTGCTTTAGGTTTTATTCTCCCAACTACTGTTCCCTCCTCCCCCCTTGAAGAAATCATTTAGGGAGAATGGATAGTTTCATGTTTAAGGCTTAGTGGATCCTTTGATAACTCATGAGGATGACAGAACCTTGCTTCCAGTTCACTTCTGACCTCCTGGCCTCCCCAAATTTGCACAAACACACCCTTCAGTGACCTTCGGAATTGGGAAAGTGCATGAATCATCACTGTAAGGAGATTGGACTAAGGCAGCTCTGCACACTAGTTTCAGAGGTTCCACTCCTCTTGGCTCACACTTAAGCACTAAAGGTATGTATAGATCGAGATAATTTATCAAGTCAAGTAAAACGTTCCTGTGATTTAGCAGCTAGAGTAAGCAATGATTTAAAACTCTATGCAGCTCACAAATATCAAGAGTATGACTTATTTGAAATTGCTTGTATAAAAAAAAATCAGTTTCCAAAATCTATTGTACCTTTGCCACTCAAAATGAAGATTTATATGATATATTGCACTCCTACACAGATGAATACTTCAAGATTGCCTTTCCATAATTACTTCTTTGGCCTCCATCATTAATTATAGATGTCTTTTCCTAGATGGCATCTGTCCATTACTTTAGCCTGCAAAGACAGGGATTACCTGACCCTCCATGGGAAATGACTTATGTAATTTGAATCAGTTGGGAAAATAGTTGGGCTTTAGGTTAATGAAGATGATGGTTCTGAAAAAAAATTGAGAAAAATGCCTCTGTTACTCAAGTATATTTTATCCCATATAAAGTAACAATATTATTTGTTCATAAATAAGAGAAGCAACCTAGAAGTTTTTCCAAATTACTGATATATTAACTGATATAAGAAATAAGATGAATACTGATGTGGAAATGTTGGGATTTGGAGCAAATGGTCATGAAAGAATTCTTGAGATGTCTTTGGTGCAAAAAGGTGGATTTATTAAAGCACAGGAACAGGACCTATGGGCAGAAAAAGCTGCACTGGGGTTGTGATGGGTGACTGATTATATACTTTCAAGTGGGGGGGGTTAGGGACAGCACAACCCTCCAGGGTATTTTAGAAACAAGGTTTTGAGGGGGTCAGCTATTTTTAGGAAAAGGTCCTTTATTACTGTTAAGTAAAACCTCAGTCATGAGACCCCTCAGATGTGTTATCAGTGGGCTCGGTGCTTGGGGGATGATTGCCCACATATATCTTGAGGAGGGATAGAGACAAAGCAAGTTTCCAAAGGAATTTCTGTATGTTTAAAGTAGACTCATAGGATCCTGGGGGGTTCGGCACAATGTTAAGATTGTCTTTTGCTCTTAGCAAAGTGTCAACGTTGAGATAGCTGAGTTCCCAGAGGAAGGTCACTCTGCCTGTTTCAAGGACTTGTCAATAGGCTGTAAGTAATAAGGAAATTTAATTTTTTCTATTGCCTTTTTTCCCCACATCAAATACCTTAAAATGTCAGTTCAGAAATTTTCTATAGTTTTCTCTGCATATAAATAGCATCCCTCAAGTAACTACTTCAGTATCACCTCTGTGAGGGCATTGTAAATGTCAGAGCATCCTCTGCACATGGATGTGGAGTCCCCTCTGCACAGGGGGCTCTCTCCTCTGAGCCTCACTGGACGCATATGTTAAAAGAAACAACAGGCCCTCAAATGGAGTCATTTGTGCTAAGCTCCATCAAGACTTAATGCCTAAACTAATTGCAGTTTCAGCTTCTCCTAGGAGTGCAGTTCTAAACCAATCAGTCTTGAATTTCTTGATCAGCCCTTAGTGAAGTAATCTTCATGATGAGACCTCCTGTCCTTCCCCCTAAGGGAAGGACTGAAACTATCCTTTCTTTTCTTTTTCTAATAACTTCCTTGTCCCATTTTCCATCTGTCTATAAAGACCTTTCATTTGTACGACTCCCCGGGAGCTCCCTCCTATTTGCTAGATGGGATGTTGTTGCCCAGTTCATGAATCATCGATAAAGCCAATTTGATCTTTAAATTTACTCAGCTGAATTTTGTTTTTTTTTAACACCTCTAAGCCAATCTTGTTGCATTTAGTTTGTAGAATGGCAAATTTAGGATCCATGTCAGTAGCAGAAACTGGACCCCTAAATCCTGGAGGATGACAGTTGTGCTGGACCTATCACTTCACAGGTCCTAGTATAGGAGCCAGATAGGGTAGGTGTAGAGGCTGCTTTTAGGCAACAGGCATGAGCAATGTAAACCTGGAAAGTAAAAAGGCCCACAGTGACCACCAGGGCTGAATGCAAACAGGCTCATTAGGCGACCCACCTCAAAATATCCATAAACCCTAGCTGACCAATGGGCTACTTACAAGCAGGCACAGGTACCAAAAAAGGAAAATTCCATATGTTCTCATACCTCCTCACCTTCCCCTCTTAACAACAGCGCCCCCACCCTGCCCACCCCACCACTGCCTCCTGGCAGACAGTCTCTCCTTTGCTGCCCTACCCACTGCTCCCTTGCAGTGTATTCAATAAATTTCTATCTCCCTTTGTTCTGTCTTGGGTGAATCCTTTCACTGCCCACGCTACTGGCCTCCACCCAATCAGGGATGGTAGGTAGGTGCACGGTAGGTGCTCAATATTTTCTTATAATAAATCAAGTGTACTAAATTTGTGACTTGCCATTAGATAAAAAGACTTGCTTTTTTTTCATACAAAACACCCATTAATGGTGAAGTTGAAGTCAAAAAGAAGTCCTAAATTTAGAAAATTATTCTAATGGATCATTTGCTGAATAAAGTATGAAGAATGTTATGAGTGTTTTTTGTCAATGTTCAAGTAGGGGAATGGTCCTATGCCTGAGGAAAATGCCATTGAGAAGTTTCTTAAAGGCTTTGGGTTCCTGAGTTGCCTCTCCCTTAGACTTCCCAGAATCCTCAGGACAAGAAGATGTACTCTCTGCTAGCATCATTAGAGTTAACAGAACATTGTGCTGGGATTGATGTGACAAGTGCATTCTAAACTGCCCTAAGTTTCAGTTATGTTAGTGGAAAAACTTCATAGAACATTGGAGACTATGGAGTAAAATTCAAAAGATTACTTCTCTCAGTAAAATGTAAATTATATTATTGTCCCTTTCCCTGAACTCATCCTTGCTTAAGACATGTTACACATTGTGATGTTAGTATTCACAAGACTGTCAGCTGGTAACTTCTGCATGAGTTGTTTGCATCAAGTACAATGACAAATGCAATGTCACTGTCTTTTTTGTTAAAAAGCTAATGCACAGGGGGCACCTGGGTGGCTCAGGTGGTTGGAATGCTGACACTTGACTTCAGCTCCAGGTCATGATTTCAGGGTCCTGAGACATAGTTATGTGGGGCTCCATATTCAGCAGTGCCTTAGGATTCTCTCTCCCTCTGCCCCTTCCCCCCTCTAAAATAAATAAATAAATCTTAAAAAAAAAAGCTGATGCCCAGGCAATCAGGCAATAAATCAAACAAATCACTGCATTATCAGCATCAGACCAAATTGTTCATATGTGGATGGAATAAATTCTTTCATTATTCCAAATATTTTACCATTATTTAATTCTGGATAGTAAAAAAAAATGAGTATGTTCAACTTATTCTTATTCTTTCATTCTTGATTCTGTCATTCGGACCAAGTTCAGAAAAGCAGAAAAGCAATTTTCTATCACATTTCAAATAGCCCACAGGATTCAGTTCTCCAACAAAAACTCCCAAATCATTGTTAAAACTATATCCAACAGAAACAGACAAAATTAGTTAGAGAAACAATAGTCAAACCTATAATCTAACAAACTTTTCTTTATTCTTAGATACCTCTTTATTAAGTGAATTGTTCTGTTTGTGACGTATCGGTCTACACTCTAAATCTGTTTAGAAGGAAGCTGGGATTTTACCTCCAAGAATGGACTAATTAGATGTTAGATAATACAATGGAAATTATTATCACCAGGGTCTCTGGAGACAGTAAATATACCTGTTTAAGGATTTCCAGCTTTGTAATGGAGGCAAGGATGCTGCAGTTGTGGGAAGAAGAAACTCCACTCTCTGTCCTTCCCCCATCCAAAAAAATATATGCAGTAAGAAATAATGGTGAATAAAAGGAAGGAAGAGTTAAGTAAAAGAAGGATTCCTTCACCTTAATGGATTTACATGGTCTTCATATGGGGTTAAATCTATTCAATATATTGCTTGTTAAGAAACTAATGTTTAGAGTGGATAAACTTGTTTTAGACTTTCCTATATATTATTTTAAGACATCTCAGAAAAGAAAACGACAAATCCTAATTCAGCCGAGTTAATAAACATCAAATTTACAAGTCACTCCTGTGGGGACCTTGAGTAGTCACAGTTCCAAAGTCTGTCCAAACGGAAGGACAGAATATATGCAAGACAGCATAGTCAAAAAAATTTCTCTCTAGGAAACAAAGCTGAAGAGGAGAAAATGGAATTTCCAGAGGGGCATCTGATTAAATGAAAGGAGCCAGGGCAGACAGAAGCACACAGAAGAACATAAAGGTTATTTTGATCCAGTGAGTATTGACCACAGAGAGAAAAGGTCTTTACATTGTTACGCTTACTCCTATGCAACAAAGTCTAAAGGTTTCTAGGTCACCATGTACCTAGTTTTATCAAAGTCACTTTCAGATGTCACATAACTATATAATTTGTCTTTTGGCTGAAGTTAATCAAATAAACTAGGAGGTCTTTGAGGACCAAGTTGACTGTGACCTGGATGTATTCATTCTCCAAAGCTTGTTCAATGAGGGAACTATTCAGTCTTGGGCAGTCTTAAAAATAACAGAAGGAACATTTTTGCCAGAACCTATACATTAGTTGGGGGTGGGAGGGAATAACCATTTTCAGATGGCTTTTCTTTCCAACACTCGATTACACTCATTATGTTTTGACGTTAGATTTTCAAGCTGGCCAACATTTATAGGGACGAGAAGAGAAAAGCTACAATGACTGGATACAAACCCCACTGATTGAGAGGGGAGAATAATGTATAAAAATATGGTGAAATTCACACATCTATATTAGGGTATTAGGGATATCCAACTCCGATCTGGAGGATCAAAGATAAATTGTCCTGGGTGTCAAGATTTATGGGGAAGCCCTCCCCATCAGACTACAACAAATGATGATATCTGGAAAAATCATTCCCTGCATAATTTGACCAAAAAAAATAGATGAATGACTTAAAAAACAAGCTCTTCCTTTTTTAGTGTCATCTGTGCATTATTAATGATTCACTCAAACCACTGAGTTTAAGATGAGTAACATTTAGATTAAGTCATATGAACCATAATATATTTGATTACAATTATCCACTCATTTATCTTGGTTTGTGCTTAATCTCCTAAGACTTCATTTGGACAGGATCAGAAATGTTTAATCATTCATGAATAAATTGTGTTTTTAATTTTTAAACTTTTCTCAAAGCTATACATGCACCTACTGAGTCAAACAGCCCTACAAAGTTATTCAAGCACATATTTTAAGCAGTCAAATAGTTCCACATGGCTTACCAATAAAACAGTTCCCTTACACTGCTCACCTCCATCTCACCCTCCAGGCAACAATTTTAATTCTTTTGGTTTTTACCTCTGTGTAATCTATTGAGACCAGTCATCCCTAAATTTTCCATCTTAGGCATAATCTATGAATTTGGCACTATGAAAGCTGAGGACTTACTTCTTTTTCTCTACCACTACCTGCAGGCATCTTCTTATTTCTCCATTCTCCCAATATTGTACATCAACATTGTGGCTGGTTAGCTATTTAGTACCAAGCCATGGAGTATACTATGGTGGCTTGTAATTTTTTTCTCCCTGGAATCTTCTACTATTTGGTTGCTTTGTTTTCTATGTACTTATAATTAATTCAACTCTCATATGTCCCCTATTTGTGTAATTCTTGTGTCATTAAGTTGAAACACTTAGATATATTCTATCAATCTCATTTTTTGGAGGAAATTTCCTGAAGTCTCTTGACCTAGTCCCATATGAACTGCTTTCCCTCTGGGTCCGCTGCCCAGGTCATCATCCTAAGAGCTTTTGGACCATAATCCTGGGGACTCCCTGAATGTCTCTTGTGTATTTCATGTCTCTTTTTCTTCCTCTCTGGATGTCTTCTCATTTTAGTGGAACCTATCTTCCAGTAGCTTCTATATAAAGGATGCGTGGACCTTGATTCATTGTTGCCTTGCTTCAAGTATTTCTATGAGAAATCAATTCCATTTCATCTCATCATTTTAAACTTTCTTTTTTCTTGTTAGTGACTAGAATTTCTTCTAAATGTTCTAAAATACCACAATGATATACTCCTGTGGTTTTGTTTCATTTATTTTATAGGGCATCTCTGTGAATATTTTGAATATGGAAACTTAGGTTATTCAGGTCTGGAAATTTTTCTTGAATTGTGTTTGACAATTTCTCCTTTTGTTTTCTTTATTCTCTCTTTCTAATTTCCTATTTTATGGAAGTTTGTCCTCCAGAGCTAATCCTCTAGTTTTTGCATCCTTTTGTTCCTATTTAACATATTTGCCTTTTTATCTATTTTGTGGGATATTACTTCATCTTTTAAAATATTTTACTGTTTATCATCTTTGCTATTATATATTTAATTCCCATGAAAGCGTCTTATTCTCTGACTGTTCTTTGTGTAGAACTCCATTTTTGCTCCATGGATACATTATCTTTCTTTTTGTTTTCCTCCTCTTTTCCATCATTTGTTTTTGTTTTTTTTTTCAAATTGTTTAGCTTATGTTCTACTTTTGTTGCTAATGTTGGTTTTGAGACAGTGGTTTCCTATTGTTTGTTTAGTTTTGTCTTTATCACACGGGGTTTCAAAGCTGTCTGGTGAGTCTGGGTTGTCAAGTCATACATAAATGTAGAACAAAAAGAGCTGCTTGGAAGTTTGCACAAGAATGGAGCTTTCCCTAGTGAATTTCACTTGGAGATCTGTGCTGTGGTGGAAGGAAGTCTTGAGGGGAATTAGAAGTCTGTGCAAGACACCTACCTCACAGGAGACCTGTACAGTCTCTACAGGTAAGGGTACACTAACTTTCTAAAACAGGAGAGAAGAGGATGCTCCTACTGGCAATGGTGGCTTGCCAGAATTTAGGGTTTGATTATCTCAGCTTCATCAGAATCTGCTCTCATTTTCGGAAATCCAGTCTTTCATAATCGATGCCCTAATATTAACCTAAAAGACTCAGTGAGAGTGGGGATTCATCTTGCATTATTATTTAATCAACTCCAGGATTAGATTTGGAGTTTGGTTTTCAGAAATCCTGATCCTGCATATAAACAGGTTTGGGGGAAGGAGAACTCAGGTTCCCTTTCAAGTGGTATAGTTTAGGGGATCGTAGAGAAAGTGAATAAATGGGTAATATAAGGACATAACAGCAAAGATTACAGGGTGTTTGCCTCATGGTTAGAATACATGTTACATTTGTTTCAGAAACTTTTAAGGACATTCATATTTATATGAATTTACACCTGGATCTTACAGTTTTTGTATAACTGATAAAGACGATGGCTTCAGTTAATATAGGAAGTGCATTTAAATTCTGAACAAATTTTGCCACATTTTGATGAACTGCTGTATAGTCTGTGTTTCCAAACAAAATTTAAATTTCTTCTTAGTAGTGATCCAGTAACTTCTTATTCTTCTGAAAATCTTCTTCCTGCTTGATTTAAACTCTGATCCTTTTCCATTTGCTTCATTATTTCATTTATTTTACCTGTCATAATCCCTGGATAGACACATTGGCCTCTACTACCCACCCTCCCACAGTGTCTCCTAAAAAGATTTTGAAGACAGTTAATTATTTAGGTAAATGCATCTGTAATAAAGTCCTTGAGATCTTTTAATGAGTTTGAATCAAATGTTGAAATTTTGGGGGGCGTCTGCGTGGCTCAGTCATTTAAGCATCTGACTCTTGATTTCAGCTCAGGTTATGACCTCAGGGTCATGAGGTCTGGCTCCAAGCTCAGCAGGGAGTCTGCTTGAGATTCTTTCCCTCTCTCTCTCTCTGTCCCTCTCCCTGCTCATTCTCTCTCTCTGTCTCTCTCTCTCCCTCTAAAATAAATAAATAAATCTTTAAAAACAAAAAACCCAAATACTGAAATTTTCTATTCTGGCCAAACAAATGTTTGGTGAGATGGGAGATAAGATCTGCATGTATAATTCTTAAATAGTTTAAAATTAAAATTTCTGATTTTTATTAGTTAATTAATTCTAATTAATGTTAATTTCTTCTTTGGGGAAATGAAATACAGAATTATCAGACACCAGAACCATAATAAAATTCATTCAGCATCTATTACTGTGCTCCTTAAGTTTCACTTGAAAGCTCATTTAAAAGTCATGATAGATTGCTTTTTTTCTTTTTTGATAAATTGCTTTCTAATGCATCTGTGAGAAAATTAAAATTCAATCAGTGTTTAAATTGTACGTGACCATTAAACTATGGGTTCAGCTCTAGAGAGATTTATCTGAGTTTATCATTATGCATGGCTTCTGTTGTGGTCGTTATCCTTGGAGCAAGGACTTTTCCTGCACTTGTCTGTTGTTGAACGCTAAGTGCCTGCCCCAGCTTCACCACTCCCTGAACACATATGAAAGGAAGGAAGGCAGGAAGGTATTTCCCTCTTACACAGATTTTTCTCAGAATATGGTGAGTTTTTGCCAACATAATAGTGAACATTCATAAAGTGCTTTGAAGTTTATCAGTGTATTCCCATGCACATTTTTAAATATAAATTTTATAACTTTTTTAACAAAATAGAACACTGATTTATTAATTTATTCTTAAAATATAACTATTACATGGGCCGAAATATTTAGATTCAGTCAGTGCATTCTCTTTACAGCACAGTTACCATGGGAATGGAGATTATAATCAGAAGGTGATTAAATAAACCTGGGGATAGAACAAGGGGCATGAACTGGATGGTTTCCTTCCTATTGCCAGCCAGCCGGGAAAGAGGTGCATCCACTTCCGCTGGAGGATGGAGCTACTGAGCCAACATCCAAGTTGGTCCACAGGCACATTTTCTCCTGGATTGTGCCTCTGTCATACCTCTTCCCAATATTCCGATTTCAAAATTGACCACCCCCCTTCTGTTATCAGAATCTTTAACTTTAGTGCGCTGTGAATTGTGTAAGACTGATGAATTACAGACCTGTACCCCTGAAACAAATAATACATTATATGTTAATAAAAAAAAATAATACTATTGATTAGGCTGCAGTCTAGTACTCTCTTCAAACTTTTACCCTGGAAGACACTTCTTCTCTTGTGATATCTGTCTATATCTGAGCTCATCCATTGTGTGTTGCTTTTATTAGTGTAACTCAGTTGTGAAGGGTCCTCTCTGCTACTTCTAAGAGCACTTGCATTATAGTATCTGTGGTGGTTTGTACCCAAGAATACCTGCATTTTAAATATATTAACACATATTTCAACAAGGACTTATTGTCTGGCACTGTGCTGAGCACTTCATGTGTATTTTCTTTCTTTCTTCTTTTTTTTTTTTTTTTTTTGGAGAGCGTGGGAGAGAGGGGGGGTGGGATGGGAAGAGGCAGAGGGAGAGGAAGAGAGAGAATCTTAAGCAGGCTCCATGCCCAATGCTGAGCCTGATGCAGGGCTTAATCCCATGACCCTGAGATCATGACCTGAGCCGAAGTCAAGAGTCAGATGCCCAAACGACTGAGCCACCCAGGCGCCCCTTCACATGCATTTTCTCATGACAACCTATGTGACAGGCAGTTATTTATTCTCATTATTATGGATGAGGAACCTGAAACACAGTGAGTTAAGAAACCTCCCTAATGTCACACAGCTGGTAAATTTAGGTGCTAACTCCTGCCTTTCTAATACCAGGCACTGCGGTGTCATTCCTCTTTCATTCTTACATATATGTATGTGTATACACACACACACACACACACACACACATACACACACATAACTTAACCCAATACATTACATACATTACAGCATTCAATTCAGGAATCTTTCTCTAGAAATTTATCTAAAGTAAATTATGCAGGATAAGTAGAAGGATTTACTTAGAAGGATATTCGCCACAGTATTGTTTTGATTTAAAAAAATGAAGATTAACTAAATGTACAAGAAGTTTGAATAAATTGTGGTACCTTCATACAATGAAGTACTATGTATCTTAAAAATAGTAATGAATCCTAAGTTTATTGAACTAGGAAGATGTTCAAAATTATGTATTAAGTGAAAAATTCAAGTTTAAATCAGTATATGGAAGGGTGCCTGGCTGGCTCAGTAAGTAGAGTGCGCAGCTCTTAATCTCAGAGTCATGAGTTTGAGCCCCATGTTGGGCGTAGAGATTGCTTAAAAAAAATTAAAACTAAATTAGTACATGGAGTTGGATCTTTTCTTCTTTAGTCTCTTCTGCAGCCAACTTTATTGAGATATAATTGCATCATAACATTGTATGAGTTTAAGGTGTGCAAAGTTATGATTTGATACACATATATATTATGAGAGGACTACCTCAATAAGCTTAGTTTTTACACCTCCATCACCTCACATAGTTACTTTGTGTGTGTGTGTTGAGAATATGTAAGGTCTACTCTCTTAGCCACTTTCAAGTGTATAATACAATCTTGCTCACTGTACTCACCATGTTGTACAGCAGATCCCCAGAACTTATTCATCTTATAACCCGGAAGTTTGTCCTCTTTAACATCTCTCCATGTCTTCCACCCCCTCCTTCAGCCCCTAGCAACCACCATTCTACCATCTACTTTTTGAATTCAACATTTTAAGATTCCACCTATAATTGAACAAATACAAGGAGTATTTGTCTTTCTCTGACTTGTTTCACTTAGCATAATGCGTTCAGGGTGAATCCAGTTCCTGCAAATTGCAGGATTCTCTTCTTTTTCACTGCCAAATAATATTCCATTGCATCCATATACCACATTTTATTTATCCATTCATCCATCAATGGACTCTTAGGTTATTTCCATGTCTCAGCTACTGTGAATAATGCTGCAATCAACAATGAATGTGGGAGTGCAGAAATCTCTTTGAGATAGTGATTTCATCTCCTTCAGATATATACCTCAGCAGTGAGATTGCTGGATAGTATGGTAGTTCTACTTTTAATTTGTTTGAATAATCTCCAAAATGTTTTCCACAGTGGCTGAGCCAATTTACAATCCCACCATCAGTGCACAGGGGTTCCCTTTTCTCCATATCCTCACTAACACTTGTTATTTCTTATCTTTTTGATAACCATGTTAATCCAAATGACCCCCTCTTCATTTCCAATCCTGAAGGGGCCCTGTTTGACTCCAAGTCCAGAGAATCTTTTTACAAAGGACTCTCCCTAATTATAGGGCAGTTCTATTACATTTCATCGGAACTGCCAAACCCATTCAAAAGTACTGGAGGGCATTGATATGGTTGCTAGATGTGGAAGAAATTCCCGCCTAAATACCCAGATACTCCACTTAGGCCCCTCTGCCTCTGTTGCCCCACGGGGGTTACCCTCACACAAACTTGCCCTAATAAAGGGGGTCCCCACTCCCTTTCTAACAAATCCCTGATCTACTTTTGCCCCTCGTGAGAATACATCGGCAAACCTCTGCTGAGAGTTAAGAGTTCCTGGGCACTTGATCTCTGGACAGCCCATCTCTAAACTGCAGGCCCTAGAACTAGCATTCTCCCAGCTACAGCCCCCTTCTACAGGCCATCCACTTCCCATGGAACTGCCCTCTAACTGCTCTGGCCCCAACTCAGTCCCTGATACTCCCTCTGCCCCCTTCCTGACCTGCCAGACCTGCCCTCCTCCCGTCCCCACCCACTTGGCCGCTCTGCTCCCTGGCGCGACTCGGCACTGAGAGTCCCGGAGACGGCTCTGCGGTCGGCACCTCCTGTGTTCAGGCTTGGGCCTTTCCGAAACTCTCCCCTTCCTCTCCTGAGTCTCCTCCTTCAGTTTTGAAGCCGGTGGCGTCGCGGCCGCCCTGCCGGGCTGAGAATGCTGGGAGTGAAGCCGGTCGGGAGCGACCCAGGTTTCCAGCCGGAGCTGAGCGGCGCGGGCTCCAGACTCGCCGTAGTCAAGCTCACCATGCGAGGGTGTGGACCGTCTTTAAGGATTGCCCCAGCATTCAGTTCTATGAGTAATAAGTATCCACAGGCAGTTTTCTTGGAAGTTGATGTACATCAGTGTGAGGGGACCGCTGCCACCAACAATATATCAGCAACACCTACATTTCTGTTTTTTCGAAACAAAGTGAGACTTGATCAATATCAAGGAGCAGATGCTGTTGGATTAGAAGAGAAAATCGAGCAGCACTTGGAAAATGACCCTGGAAGCAATGAGGACACAGATATTTCAAAAGGCTATATGGATTTAATGCCTTTTATTGAAAAAGCTGGTTGTGAATGTCTTAATGAAAGTGATGAGCATGGATTTGACAACTGTTTGGGAAAAGATATGACCTTGGAATCTGATTGTGATGAACAGCTGCTTATTACTGTGGCATTTAATCAACCTGTTACGCTTTATTCAATGAAATTTCAAGGACCAGATAATGGTCAGCGTCCTAAATATGTAAAAATTTTTATCAATCTGCCCTGATCTATGGATTTTGAAGAAGCAGAAAGAAGTGAACCAACTCAAGCTCTGGAACTAACAGAGGATGATATTAAAGAAGATGGCATTGTCCCACTTTGTTAAGTTTCAGAATGTTAACAGTGTAACTATATTTGTTCAGTCCAATCAAGGTGAAGAAGAAACAACAAGAATTTCGGATTTTACTTTTATTGGTACCCCAGTCCAGGCAACAAATATGAATGACTTCAAACGAGTAGTTGGCAAAAAGGGAGAAAGCCACTAAGGTACAAAAGACACTGGAAGACCATATCGCAATCCGACCTACAGCTCCTGGATAATTGCTTGATTCTCATCCCAGACCGTCAATGTTCCATTCATTGCCATTACCAATAAATCATTGCTTTTGTTCGGATGGTATCACTAGTGTTTTTGTTGTAATCTTGATACATGCAATTGTAAATAAAAGTCACTACTTTTGCCAAGCTTAAAAAAAAAAAAATGCGGTCCAGGACTGGCAGCCATCTCAGCCCCTACCCTAGGAAATTGGTGGCCCCCAGGGCTTATCCTACCTCCTGGTAATAGTCTCTCCTATACCACTCTGGTGGTCCACTGGGACAATAAAAATACACGGTCTCTTCGGCCCGATTAGATTTGGGGGTCCAAGTCACTGCCATTCCAGGCAGTCCCTCTAAATTCATTCCCAAAGAGGGAGCTCTTCGCCACACTGGGCATTGCCAGTAAAATAACCAGAAGTGTACAAATCCATTTTGATGCAAATATTGGTACCACTTGCCTCAAACAGCTCCCTCTGGTGGTGGCCCCCTTGACTCTTTCTTTCCTATTACAGGCATGGATGCATTGACATGGCACCGTATGGAACAAGCCCAAGTTCTTGGCCTTCCTGGTAGAACCCACCAAATGGACACTGATGCCTCTTTCTCCTCCAGTCAGGATGGTAAACACCCTCCAATACCAACTTAAACAGAGCACTGAGGACCTACACCCTGTTGTTCAAAATATGCTTGAGACAGAATCATTAAGCCCACAGTCTCCCCTTTCAACAGCCCCATTTAGCCTGTACTTAAGCCAGTACCACTGATTATGGAAACCTCAGTGCTGTGTCCTCCCTATTAACAATCCAGTTCCTCTTGCTATAGAATTCTGATGGAAGACCTGCAACCGACCCAGGGAGTGTCCGGTGCAGTCATTGTTCTAGCTAATGTGGTCGATTCTGTTTTCATCACAGAGAAATCCCAATCTGATTTCACTTTTGAAGGGGCTTAATACACATTTATGCAGCTCGCAATGAGATAAATAGCCCTGCCATAGCATGTCACTTCTGCTGCCAGGATTTCAATACCTTATGATTGGGAAATGGCCCTTTGGAGCATTATATAGATGACATTATGCTGAGTTGTCCCTCTGATGGAGTGGTATGGGCAGTGTGGCTGGGAAACCACGCCCCACAAGATCCAAGGCACAGACTCACCTGTCAAGTTTCTGAGCATCATTTGGTCGTCTAGGTGCTGAGGTTCCCCTGGTCATCAAACATCAATTGCTCACTACTGAACCACTCGCTACACTCAGATGACACAACACATACTAGGCCTTTTCATGTTCTTTCCTAATTCTTTGCCCTGTATATGAAATCATCCACAATTCTTCCAGCTTCCATGGGGGTGAGGCCCAACAGTGCACTTTAGAAGCTGCCTCGTGGGCATTCCAGCAAGCCTCAACTTTACTCCCACCTGGCTCTACATCCTGAGTTGAGTCCTTGGTCACACTTGACCATACCTCCTGGAGTCTCTGGACCAAACATGAGTCTATCTGACTTCCTATGGGGTTTTAGACTAAACGCCCACCTCAGTGGCAGCCCAGTATATCCTTCTTGAGTGCCAACTTTTGGCATCCTGTTGGGTTCTTTTGGAAACCAAGCTCCTACCCAGCCCCCACTCATTACTACTCTGTATTCAAGTTCCTACAATGCCCTGGGCTAGACATGCCTCCCAGCAGAAGCTCAGCAAAGCCTCTGATGCCTCCTTGGTAAAATGGAAATTTTACCTTCAGGACAGGGCTCAACCTGACAACAAAGGTCTTTCCAAATTACAGGAGGATGTGACTTCTACCATGCTCAGCCCCTTGCCTGAGAGCCTTGTGGAATTGGGAATGGTACCCCCACTTCTTCCTCTTCTGGCTACTTGGTGAGCCCCTCGGAACCAACTGTCTGAGATGGGAGTCAGTGTTCTTCACTGATGGCATCATAAGCAATGCAATTCACCTCAGGCACCTCTCTGGTAGAGCAGGGCACTCCCAGCTCAGTCCAACTGGTGGAATTTGTGGCTGTTCAACTAGCCCTTAAGAGGGTGGCCTTTTGTAGACCCACATTTTCACAGACTCCTGGGCTTTTGTTAATGGCTTTGAAGTTTGGTCTGGCCATTCCATCTGTTTTCAGAAATGCATAATTAACACACAGTCCAGACACAGATTCAGATGACATGTAAGCCATTCATCATTCTACTCTTCCAGGATATTTTTCAAAATGCTCTGCTGAATCTTACATCCTACTGGAGTTCCATCTAGCTGCATTATGAAAGAAAATTTGTAAATAGCTGAAAAAAGAACCCCAAAGACTTCTTGATTTGCATCACAGCTAAAATATGTAATTAGAACTCAATGATCTGATACTCTAATGCAGCTACAGGGGAAATGACAAAATCCAGATGTGTGCCTCCAAGTGCTATCTTGGGGGTGAATAAGACTATCTTCAAGATCTTGGCGGAAATCATGAAGAATAAGTACAACCCCGCTAATGACTATTTACTCTCTTCAGCAGCTGCTCTTTAGAACTGGATGTTTCATGTTGCCAAAAGACGACAGACATTGGAGTGGAGATAAACAATTCTATGTCTACTTATTTTTCCCAGCACATAGAATTAGGGAAAATGACCCAGAAAATCATGGAATTAGCAATTCTCATTGTTCAAATGTTAACAAAAGTATTGTTATAATTATTTTACATGTTATTGTAGAAAATTTAGAAAACAAGAACATTAAAAAAAATTGTCTATAATCCCACCATCTACTGATAACCACACTTTCTATACTTTCCTGCTACTCTCCTTTTATGCATAATTCAAATCATTTAAAAAAAATGTTTACTGTGTTTGCACAAGTATCCGGTTCCAGGAAAAAAAAATGTGTACCTTCACCTGCTTCTTGACATTCTTTGTTACTGTGACCAAAGCAGCATGGCCTTTGGAGAATGGAATGCTGGAGAAATTCGGAGCTTATCTGAGGCAGCAGTAGTTACATAGGTACTTTATCAATGTGATGATTTACCTACATAATTCCTTGTTTTCCTTCCTCTTGTTTTTACAGGAAAGAAGAGGTTAGTAATGCACATTTTAAATGAATTCTAATGACAAAGACCACAACTTCTTCTTTCCTTTTTTTATTTTGATCGTTTTTAGTAGTTCTCAAGTACAATACCATGGAGTAGTTTAAAAGGGCAAGGCAAGTAAACTGTTGCTATTAATGGTTAAATGATGAATGTATGTGAACGTCTCCCATTTTAATAAGTCAGAATGGATGAACTATACTTGCCATAACTAAAGTTCTGTTGTACTCTCTGAACAGGAGTGATGGGAGAACGGAGTTGAAATGACCACCGTGGATTTGAATGGACCGTGAGCATACCCGTGGATGGTGACATGTGTACAAATTTCCCACTTCATGAGTATCCCCTCAGAAAAGAAAAGGAAATGTCTGGTGTCCGATACCTCCCCTTTCTGTCTTTGTAAGGGCAAGTACAAGTTAAAAATAAAAGGTTTAATTCTACCTGTTGAACATAAGGGAAGAGACTCCCCCCTCCTCCCTTTTCTTTCAGCACTTACTTTAGAAATTTTACTGTCAATTCTTTTTTTGCCCCTTTGAGATGTACATAAATCTTTTTAAAAGGCTAAATAAGCCTCTGTCCAGTGTTACAGCACAGGGATGTTTTCTTATGGACCTGAAAGATGTCTCTTCAAAATAGAACCATCATGGAAGATGGAATGCTCCCATGTCTCAGTTGCTGTGGGAGGAGGAGCCTAACTTCCAATGGGTGCCTTATTCCAAGTTGCAAAACTACCTCCTGTTGTAAAGATTAGGGAAATGTATCTTTGCTTTAGAAAAAGCAGTTAGTAAACACAGATGGCCACCTCACCAAGGGGATTTAGGATGAACTCTGTTGCCAAATGGTGCGGCCACCCCTCCCAGCTGACGGCTAGTTATCATTCCTCTTAAGAACTTGTATGGGATGTGTTCTATCTGCTTGACCATTTAAAAGGGGGAAATTTCTTCTGTCTTTGCCATCGCTATAGTGGATTATGTGCGATGTGCATCACATTCTAATTTAACGTGTGTTCAGTAATAAAGCTGCTTTCTTTGTCTTTCTCTGCTAACTTCATGGAGGTAGACAGGTGTTATCAGCTGAATTATGTCCCCCTAAAATTCATATGTTGAAGTCCCAACCCTCAGTACTTCCCATTGTGACTGTTTTGGAGATAGGGTTTTTTTAAGTGGTAATTTAAGATGATGCCATTTAGCCACAATTGGGTGGCTGTAATCCAATTTGCCTGGTGTCCTTGTAAGGAGAGGATATCTGGACACAGACACACACAGAGGGAAGACCAAGTAAAGATACAGGGAGAAAATAGCTATCTACAAGCCAAGGAGAAAAGCCTCAGAAAATACCAACCCTGCTAGTAACTTGATCTCAGATTTCCAACCTCCAAGAACTGAGAGACGATAAATTTCTATTGCTTGAGTCACCCGGGCTGTGGTACTTTGTTACAGCAGCCCTAGCAAACTAATACAGCATGAGAGTTTGTTCTCAACTCTAGTTCCCCAACACCTTCCATTCTTACTTCCTGCCCTCATTAATTCTTGCCTTCCACAAATATTTACTGAACATGGAGTATTAATTACTACACAACATATTCTGAGCTAGGTTCTAGAGACATGATGTTTAATAAAACATAGCCTTTCTCTCATGGAACTAAAGATGACAGGAAGAGACAAGCAGCGAAATGAACAACTATTAAGTGTGACAAATGAAACTGCGAGCTTCATTCACCCCGTTTTCCACCACATCTTCAGTGCCTCGATCCTAGAATGATCCACAGTGGGCACTAAATTCCCTCGTAAATGTTCCTTTCTCCTAGAGGTGATTTTTGTTATCCTAGCCCTGAGCTTTTCAACCGGTAGCATGAACAGCCTAGTGGAGCTGAGGGAAGGAGGAGAAAAAAATTAACATTTTCCTGGAACTTGTGCTGCCTATTTCCTGGAACAGTGGGTTCCTTTTCCTCTTAGTGAAAGGTCAGTTGGCAAATGACAAGGCAACTAGCAAGGAAGAAGGGAGAAGTAAAAGAATTTTCGTATCTCAGTAATTGTATTAGGCATTTTTTCAGGTTCTCTAATTTAATTTATTTTTTTTAAAGATTTTATTTATTTATTTGCCAGAGAGAGACACAGTAAGAGAGAGAGAGAGAGAGAGGGAACACAAGCAGGGGGAGTGGGAGAGGGAGAAGCAGGCCTCCTGCAGAGCAGGGAGCCCGATGCAGGGCTCGATCCCAGGACCCTGGGATCATGACCTGAGCAGAAGGCAGATGCTTAAGGACAAGCCACCCAGGCGCCCCTCTCTAATTTAATTTAAATTGCTATCACAACAATTGAGGCAAATTATCTTCCTCAACCAACCTTCCTTGCTTAGGGACTCAATTATCTAAATTTAAAAAAAAAAAATGGGTCCTCACTTTTTTTTCTAAGATGTATCTAGTTCATTGTTCTAACCAGGGATAATTTTACACTTTGAGAAATTAATGTAAATGTCTCAAAGGTGTGCTGAGTTATTTTAGTCCATTTCTGTACTTTGGGTTTCATTCTCTAAACAAGTTTAAATAAACTTAAGAGAAAAATTGTATCTCCCTTCTCCTACGTATTCTTGAGGTCTTAAATTATTCTGGTTATGATTTTGCCCATCTTGAGGATAAAGTCATCTCCTCACCCTGAGACACACAGAGGGACTGAGAATGTTCCTCTCCCATGGCCTTGCCCCCACAGCCACTTCCCTCCAGCCCTCTAGCCCTAAACCTAACTGTCCCTCTCTACTCCTTCTGGCCAAATCCAAATTGTGCAAACAGTGGCTTTGAATTTGGAAGAAAAAAAATCTCTTACTCTACAAGAGAACCATCCTTGGCCGACTGCGGTGGTCCTCCCCGCCCCTGCTCCCTTACCGGGTTTTTGCTTTCCCTGGTTTCAGTTACTTGCCGTCAACCTCACTCTGGAAGCAGATGGTCCTCCCCCTGACATAGTGTCAGGTCAGTGGGAGCCTCACGTGATGTTCCAACGTCCTCATCTTTCCCTTCACTTCACCTCCCCCCCACAGGCATTTTGTCAGCCTCGTCATCACAAGAAGGCTGAGTCCGGTATGCCAAGGTATTTTGAGAGGGACCACATTCGCATAACTTTTATTGCGGCATATCATTATAATTGTTCTCTTTTATTATTAGTTATTGCTGTTGATCTCTTACTGTGCCTAATTTATAAACCAAGCTTTATCATAGGTATGTATGTATAGGAAAAAACAATCTATATAGGGTTCGGTAGTGTCTGGTGTTAGGGATTCCTGAAAACGCATCCACCCACAGATAAGGGGGCCTTCTGTATTCCCCAAACCAGCTGAACTTTGGCTGACCCCTTCGGGTAAGATCCTATTAAAAATTCTGCCATCCTTCCCCATGTTCGAGTGCTCCTTCGGAGCCTACTCATGTCCAACATTGTGTAATAAAGGCTTATGCTAATGATGAACTGGTTTCAAAACATCTTTTGTGTTCTGTTGTACAAGAGGTTGATATGTGCTGTATGGCAGTTTTTAAACCTTATGTTGTTGAATGGTTGATGATAGAAATTAGAACCAGTAAATTAAGAATGATGTTTTCAAAAATGTCTTCAGTTGGGGGCCCGGGAAGAAACAGCCAGTACACTTAAAAACTAAATGGAAAAAAATTTAGTAATGAAACGACTACAGAGATGTGGGCAGAGGAAGGTATTAAACTAGCAATAAGAGGAAGCCATTACTAACCAAAGGCCTGGAGCCACAGAAAAGAGGCTGACAAAATCTTGACCATGGAGGAACCCAGTTACTATCAGAACCATGAAGCAGTGAAGAGGATGGAGGTTAAGTACCCAGATCCCACTGTCCTTCTACCCTCTGATCTCCTGCCTTCATCTATTGATGGCTAAAGACAACAGGATCCTAGAAGGCAAGGTCACCCAATGAAGCAGGATTGAGAGGCAAGCCTCCCAGGGCAGAGACTGGCAGAGCAGAGCAAAGAGATTGGTTCCTGGGGAAGAGATTTCTACATAAAGATATGAGTGCAGGAAAAATAGGAAGGTACTCTTTGAGAACACCTGGATGAGGGAACCATGATTGGACGGAGCAAAAGGTAAACTGCGATCCAGTTGCAACAAATGCCTCAGTTGATTTCTGCAAGCGTCTGAGGCTGAGGTAGGTCTTCAGAGATATCCTGAATTGGGACAAGTGGCCTGGGCTGTTGTTCTCAGTTTAACCAGTCAGCGGATGCGGTCTGCCCCCCGGGGTGGGGGCGGGGAGGGAGGGCATCTCAGGTGAAGCAGTTCCTTTCAGCCAGGGGCAATTCTCAGGCAGAGATTTGGCTATGAGCACCCTCTCAGCCACCACACCTGGCCTCTGAGCGGTGAGGACCTGATCGTGAAGGGGGATCTGAGTGGTGATAACAGTGTCTACTAACACATCTACTGGAATAAAGGCAATCCAGAAAAACAGCTATTTGAGGCACTAGGGAATTAAATATTCTATTTTTTAAATGTTTTTAATAATTATATGTAAAAATAATTTTAATTGTTTTTAAATAATTTTAACTCTATGAAACACCTTGAGAAAAGATTATCCTTAGTCTCAGTTAAAGTGCATCAAGACTGACACGCGTTTCTGTGAAGTTGCGCTTCTGAGGATTCACCAATAACTTCCAAACAAAACCTGTCAGCCAACGAAAGACAAAGCCGCAAAATAAAATGTCTGCCTCTGTTTGGGGTCTTAGGGATTGCAGTCCAGGAGACGCAGGTTGACCAAAATTGAAAGTTTGCTCTGGAGAGATAAAAGGGGTTAGAATTTTTACAATTTTGATCAATATTTTGAACAAAATGGGATTGGGGCTCTATAGCTACAGTTACACGGATCTACATATGATTGGTTGCTAGGGCTATGTTGGGTGTAAAGTCCATTTATGTCCATTTTAACACAGAGTGGAAGCCTTAAGTTCTAGCTGAATTCAGCACAAATTTTGAGAATTTGAGATGGAAGATGGACATAAGCCCCGCTTACCCAGTGTCCTGCTGGCTTTTAAGTAATCCCGTTAGCAGGGCTTACCCCATTTTATTCTCTCCATTATCAAACCTAATCAGAAAATAGGCATCCAAACTCATGAGGATTCTTTCTCCAGGAGGGCAGAGCTATGCCCTCTCACTCTCCACCCCCATTTCTATCTTTATTTCTTATTTTTCAAAAATTATTTTAGGGGCACCTGGGTGCACAGTCAGTTAAGTGTCCAACTCTTGATTTTGGCTCAGGTCATGATCTCAGGGTCATGGAATTGAGCCCTGTGTCAGGCTCTGTGCTCAGTGTGGAGTCTGCTTGAGACTCCCCTTCCCTCTCCCTCCCCCTCTGCCCCTTCCGCTGCTCATGCTCTCTCTCTCTTTCTCTCTCTCTCTCTCAAATAAATAAATAAAATCCTTAAAAGAATTGTTTTAGACACTACAACTCCTAGTCCATGACCTGGGCAGAGTACAATGTGGCAGAAGTAATACCTTGCTTCTTGGAATGTATATGCAGACAAGTTATGTAGGTGAAAGCAGAGGTAACCACATAAGAAAATAAAAGAACCAAATGAATTACCCTTAAAGAAACCAGCCAGCCATGTAGCTGACATTCTCTAGAGCTGTACACTGACCCCCAAATAAAGGCATATAAGATATCAGTTAGCTAGATTAATTAATTTGCATACTCAACCTGCAATTCTGGGACAGATCTGAGTAAGAAGTCTGACCAGCAATCGGGGGGTAGTGAGAAAACCAAGGACATTTCTCACACATTATTTAAAAGCTGAGCAAAGCACTGGGCAGATCTTCGTGTTGTAGACAGAAAGGTCTTTCCTCATTACATTCCCTAAAAACACAGAGAAAAGTATCTCTAAATACACTTTTCAGTAAGAACCAGGGGAACATTTTAGGAAAGATTTCCTTGGCGAGCTCAAGAACAATGCGATGAAACAGAAGCAGAAAATCATAAAAAGAAGGCAGTGTGAGATCAAGTAAAAAATGAAGAGTGAGCTGACTGAAGAGCATTTCAGAAAATCCAAACTTATGTAAGAGAAGAAGTAAAGCCGTAATATTTACAACGACCCTGCAAAAGTGAAATCAGTGATCAGGGAAACAAAGAACTATGCTCTTTAAGAACATATAGAAAAAGGGGCAAAACTGATGAAAGACACAGTGATAGATACCTGAGAATGGAAATATTGGATGAAGAAAACACAAGAATACTAGAAATAGCAATAATGACCTAAATAATAAAAGCAAATTTGTCTAAATTTAAAAAAAAAATCCTCAGATGAAACCTATAGAATATAGATAGAGAAGCTCCTCTCAGAGGTAGCCTTGTATTTATTTAAGTTATTCTGGCTACAAGTAACAGAAGAGTACATTAGTTGGAAGAAATAGAAGGAAATTTTGACCATCCAGACCTCTCAATGAACTGGAAGATTTATTTATATACACACAATAGCTTAGTGTATAGATTCCGAGATTCTTCCTGATTTGGAAACCAGTTTAGTCAATTTTTAGCACTGTAACATTTTAAAAGTTTATTGCTGGAGACTTCTGGTTTCCATTCTGACATGTAAAGAGTTTGGAGGTCATCATTCTCTTTCAACAACAACAAAAAAACTTGGAATGAAAAAAATGTTTAAAAAAATTTTAAAAAAACCCTTTTCTTAGATCCATGAGAGAATTGAGGTCACCAGCAATGCCCTTGCCCTGAAAACTGGAGAGAGATGAACACAGAGAATCACAGGTTACCTAGAACAGCATGGAACACTAGACTGTGGTGGACGGATTGCCAGAAGGATAGTATAGCCTAGCTTGAGAGCTAAAGACTCCCAGTGGCCTGTCTTAAGAAAGTCTCCATCCTTTCATGAGTTTTGGCTCTAGGAGCACTACCAGATTCTCCTTGTGAAAATTGGAAGAAAAATCCCCTGTGTTTCCAGCAGGTGGAGAAGTAAAGTGACCATTTTGAAATATGCCCAGAGCATTCTCTCCTCCTTAACAAAAGACTGCCCTCCAGGGAAACTATTTTACTGGAGCCTAACCAATGTGGGAGAAGGAAAGTGTCCAAGTCTGGTCCCTTCCAGCCTTCCTGTCTCACTTGAGGGATAGGAAGAGGGGAAAGCTGAGAAGCATTTGTGAAGGTCCAAATCACTAAAGTCACAATTTCACTGAAGAACTGAGACCTAATCATCGGCCTATGGATAGCTTCCCCAACCCCACCCTATGTTATCACCAAATCAATAGGGCACCTGCATAATAATGGGATGACAACTGAAAGAACTTCAAAGCTCAGAGCCTATGTAAGAAAAAGTCTCTAGGGAAACCTAAAGGCAACAGAGGAAGCAAACACAAGAACGCCAGAGGAAATTTTAGCTTCCAATAGCCGCAACAAACAGTAAACACAAGCTAAGTTCTAACCAGATAAATGTAAAAACTCACACTAAAGACCTACTTATCTCAGTTCCTTTGGCCTACTATGTCACGTCTAGCTTTCAACAAAAAGTTACAAGGCATGATAAAAAGGCAAAGAACGCAGTCTGGAGAAAGAGACCAAGAGTCAGAACCAGTTTCAAATGTGGCAGAGATTTTAGAATTATTTAGACAGGGAATTTAAAGTAACTACGATTAGGGGGACCTGAGTGGCTCCGTCAGTTAAGCAAGCAACTGACTTTTGATTTCAGCTCAGATCTTTATCTCACCGTCATGAGTTCAGGCCCTGTGTTGGGTTCCAAGCTGGGTGTGGAGCCTACTTAAAAAATAATGATAAAATAAAATAAAATAAATAAAGTAACTATGATTAATATGCTAAGGACTCTAAAGGAAAAAATAACAACATTTAAGAAAAGATGAGCAGTGATATACAGAGATAGAAACTCTAAGAAAGTTTATTGCCTTTTTTCCCTTTAGTTTTTTAAGTAAAGGGAGAACTGAAAGTGTTTATTTCAAAGGGATAGTACTTCTAGAGCTCTGATACTTCATGCCTTATACTTATGATTATTAGTCAAAACATAACAGCTATTATTACTATTACAAAATTTATAGCTCTTCTAGATAGCACCAATATGTCATGTACAATGTTCCATTTATTATAACAGTAAGAATATATAAAATTACGGATATAATCTCACAAGATATAAAGGGCTGCTAAATGAAAAAAAGTACAAAATTGTATTAAGAGATATTTTCTTTAGCCACTTTACTGAGTAGAAGGAGATCTCCTATGATCATAAATTGGAAGACCTAGATGTGATTTTCTTTCATCTGTTTAATTTATATAATTATTGAAATTTTAATATTTTAATGATTAATATGAAATTGACAAAATGATTATAAAAATTCATCTGGAATAAGTAGAGGAATAGCTTTAAAATGTTGGAATTGAAAAATAAGAGCTCTAAAAGAATGCTTTAAAGTTATAATAATTAAATTCTAAATGCATAAATGGATATATCAGTGGCACTGAATAGATAATCCTAGATAATAAAATAATTTGTAACATACCCTCTGTTTCAGCAATGATTTTGTTGCTTCTTTTATCAAATACTATACATTCACATTAAATGTTACAAACCTTGGGGCACCTGGGTGGCTTAGTCGGTTACCCATCTGACTCTTGATTTAGGCTTGGGTGGTGGTCTCAGGTGGTGAGATCCATCCCTGTGCTGGGCTCCATGCTGAGCATGGAGCCTGCTTGGGATTCTCTCTCTCTCCCTCTCCCTCTTCCCCTCCCCTCCCGACTTGCATGTGTGTTCTCTCTCAAAAAAAAAAAAAAGTTACAAATTAAAGAAGAAAATTCCACTGGGATTTGAACTATAATTACATTCTATCTGTATATTAACTGGATTTAATCGATGTTTTAAAATATGGTGTGGGTTTCTCCAGATATTTAAGGGTTCTTTAGTGACCCTCAGAAGAGTTTTATAGTTTTTTGTCAAATAGGTTTTATAATTAAACAGAAAATTCTCAAATAAAATTTAAAAATATTATTTCATTCTATAAATTATATATAATTATAGGTATATAGATATAGATAAATTACTATACATTATAGGTATATAGATATATCTACATGTATATCTGGATATATATGAAGAGAATCATACTATTTGCATGTGTTTATAATTTAATTATACTGATTAGATTTGTCTCCCTTGCTTAAATTTTTGAAAATTTGACTCATATCTCTATTTACAAATTCTATTTTGATATTTCTGAATTCATGATATCTTGGGTTTTTTTGTTTGTGTTAGTTTTATTTTATATATTTTATTTTGTGTCTTCCTTTTCCTTTTTTAGTCACCATCTATTATGTCCTGTCTTACACCTCTCCCTTCTTCGGAAAACACATTGCTCCTTCACATATCTTATGGAAAATTCTTCTTCCTTCACTCTAATTTCTTCATTCAAAGGGGAGATGTTACATTGCCTCAGACCCACACCATAGGTGATAGTTGACTGACCCGGGGTTACTGAAGAGGTGTCTGCAAAAATTTTCATTCCTGGCTTGCTTTTCCTTTGACAATAGTGTCGATGAATTGTGCAACATTTCTCCAGAATTCTGTGCATATTAAATAAAAGTTATTTTTCCTGGGGTGCCTGGCTCAGTCGGTTAAGCTTCTGACTCTTGATTTTGGCTCAGGTCATGATCTCAGGGTCTTGAGTTCAAGCCCCACATCGGGCATGGAGCCTGCTTGGGATTCTCTCTCTCTCCCTCTCCCTCTGCCCCTTTACACCCCCATCCCAACTCTCGCTCTCTCTAAAAAAAAAAAAAAAGTTATTGTTCATGAATAACATCACAGCATGTACAGGGTATTTCTATGGCTATATGCAGCCTGCAATAGGTAGTAAATAGGCTCAACTTGGAATTTATTTGAAAGATAAAAAGTATTCACTAATCTTCAAAGCTGCTTCCCTGAAGATCCAAAAAAAAGTTATGGCAACAAATTTTTCAACCAATGAAAAACTTTGGATCTCTGAAAACTTCTGTGGAGAAGGAAGTTTTCACATCCACACACAATGATTATGTTCTTTGCTAAAGTAATAATATATCATAAGATTTAAAATCATACAATGGCTTCTCAGACAATAAAGAGTCATCAATTTATAACAAAAGGAGATTCAATATTCCTCCCTACCTTCCGGCATTATTCCTTTCAACAAGAATCAGTTTACAATAGACTTGTAGTTTTTGTAGTGGGCAGGTTTTATGTGAATAACAAATTCTAATTATGTGCATGGAATTACCAGAAGAGCTTATACAGAGAAATCATAGTTCTGTATTTTTTTAATATGGAAATAACAACTATGATGGGACCAGCTATCCTAACAGTGTGGGAAGCTTTTCAAAAGCAATAAATATTCAGAATTTCAGAATAAGGGATTTTTAACTCTATTAGACTAAGAACTCAAGAACTGTTATTTGAAAGTTTAAATATTCAGACTGTGGAATACTTCTATTTCCAATCATAATGCAGTCGTAAAGTTTGGATTTACCCTTACACACTAAACAAATAGAAGACTGGACAAAATATATTACACAAGTGCTTCTGAACATTGGCCAACAGGGAACAAAGGACGCTGATCCATAAGGGATGCAGAACATTGAGAACAGAGCTGTACCACTGACGATTTTTGTCTAGGAGCTGATTATTGACCACAGAACCCTCACACACTCACTGGTTTTGCTGAGCTGAGGAGACAGAAATATTTTGCTAATTTTTTGACAAAATTTTTTTGAGGTGGTCATTTAACTCACTATGTTTCAGCTTTCCTTCTTTTCTAGTAGAAACAGTGAAGGCAAAATACTTCCTCTTGAATATTGCATTAGCTGATATGTGGTGTCTTTGTTACCATTCAGAGCAAAATCACGTCTAATTCTCCATGGACTATTTACAAATATGTTTTCAAATTTTGAAACAAATAGATTTTTGTAATTATCATTTTAGTGTTGATGTCTAAATTAGTTGCACTCTGGTGAGTTAGAACATAATCTATGTAATTTCAGACTTTTAAAATTTGTTGAAATTTGCCTTATGGACCAATAGTTTCATAAATATGCCACATGTACTTAAAAATAATGTATATATTCTGAAGTTTTTAGGTGCAGTGTCCATTGTGTTAACTTTGTTAACCATGTTCAAATCTTCTTTATCTTTTTTTCTAGGCTTGTTCGATCACTGACTGAAAAATACATTAAATTTCCTATTATAAATATGGATTTTGCCAATCTTCCTTCCAATTTTGTCAATGTTTGCTATGTAAAGTTTGAGATTGTTACTAGATGCATTTGATTTCATTTTTTATTTTTTATTTTTTAAAAGATTTTATTTATTTATTTGAGGCAGGCAGTGAGAGAGAGAAAGCACACAAACCAGGGAAGGGGCAGAGGGAGGGGGAAGGAGCAGACTCCCCACCGAACAGGGACCCCCATGTGGGACTCGATGTGGGACTCGATCCCAGGACCCTGGGATCATGATTCGGGCCGAATGTAGACCCCCCAACTGACTGAGCCACCCAGGTGTCCCTAGATGCATTTGATTTTAAAACAACTGTGTCTTCCTTGCAAACTGAATCTTCTAATGTTAGGCTAGATTATGTTATAACTTTCATCTCAAATGATTTTTTGCTTTAAAATTTATTTTGGCTGATTTTAATAAACCTCTATTAGGTTTTTGTTTTAGAATAGAATATGCCTTAGATTTTTTCATTTATTTTGGAAACCTGAAGTTTTGTATACACAATCCTGGACATGTATTTCAGTAAATTTGGTTTAGATTATTTCTAATACAGACATCTTTTCTTCCCAACCAGATTATACCTGCTTTCAATGGCTTTTCAAAAAAAAATATGACATACTTTCCTTGTTAAATTATTATTATATTTTGAATTTGAATGCTTTCAAATATCAAAAGGAATAATTTGCACTTTCTAAATGAAAAAATGATATGATATTGCCAGATTCATCACAATTCTCAACATTTGAAAAGATAAATAATTCATCATAGCATTAAAAAAATCAGGTTAGAACTAGGAGACAGAATTTTTAAAGGATAGTAGTGTGCTTAATATTAAGTCAAGAACTAAAAATAAGCTATTAAAAATATACAAATTAAGAGCATTGAAAAGAAATTATCTAGACTTGCTTACTATGAAAGTGTACTTGATAAACGCTTATTATCATAATAAAACATTCAAAATTTATGGAAAATTATTCCTTGAAGTTTTGTAAAATTTGTATGAACTATTTTGTTCAACTACTTACTAAATAATATATACAACCAAATCTTGTTTGAATATAAACATGGAAACATACATGCAAATTCTTTTAAAACAGCAAAGGAAAGTTTAGTTATTACTGCTGCTTAACCAGACCAGACAGGATCAAGTTACAAGTCAGAATTGTTTATCCAGGACACCTGGGTGGCTCAGAAGGTTAAGCGTCTGCCTTCAGCTCAGGTCATGATCTTCAGGTCCTGGGATAGAGCTCCACATCAGGCTCCCAGCTCACCGGGGAGTCTGCTTCTCCCTCTCCCTCTGCCTCTCCCTCTCCCTCTGTCTTTCCTCCTGCTTGTACTCTCTCTGTCTCTGTCTCTCTCTCTCAAATAAATAAATCTTTAAAAAAATAAAAAAAAAGAATTGTTTATCCAATGGCTCTACAGGTATGGGGGGAAAGTAAAGAATCCTGAGAGGAGGTTAAATCAGAAGACAAGAAACCACTTTGTTGTGTATTTCCATAGTCACAAATAGATCTGGTGGGTCTCCTAACTCTTCACATACTTAATTTAATTAATTGAGCTTAAGTGACTCATAAGATGCATCAAACTGTATTTCATCCAACTTCTGCATCATGAGATCTGTATTAGTTATTAAAAAGCCCTGGAGAATATATCTTCCTCTAGTCCATTTCAAATTCTTAACCTTAGATAATAACTAAAGTATTTTCCATAACTTTCATAAACTTCTGTTTATTGCTACTTCTTAAGCAATGGAAAAATCTCTGAGGTTGGTTCTTTGTAAAAAAAAAAAAAAAAAAGAGGGGTGCGTGCCTGGGTGGCTCAGTTGGTTAAGGGTCAAACTCTGGTCATGATCTCAGGGTGGTGAGATCAAGCCCCGATTCGGGCTCCTCACTGGGCATGGAGCCTGCTTAAGATTCTTTCTCTCCCTCTCCCTCTGCCTCTGCCCTCCTTAAAAAAATTCATTGTTTCGGGTGCCTGGGCCGCTCAGTTGTTAAGCGTTTGCCTTCGGCTCAGATCATGATCCCAGGGTCCTGGGATCGAGCCCCGCATCGGGCTCCCTGCTCAGCAGGGAACCTGCTTCTCCCTCCCCCACTCCCCCTGCTTGTGTGCCCTCTCTCGCTGTCTCTCTGTCAAATAAATAGAATCTTAAAAAAAAAAAAATTCATTGTTTCGTAAATGAGCCAAAAGTGGCCTCTGTGTATCGGCCCCAAATTTTGTCTTTACTGCAGGCTGCAACCTGTCCAAAAGTTCACAAAGCACCAAATGCAAACTTTTACACATTCAATTATTTTTAAAATGGCAGGAACAAAAGCAGATTTTGAGCCATTTAGAACCTTCCTACTTCATAATGCTGCAAAACTTCCCTGGGCATCTGCTGGCCATTAAGATCTAGCCTTGTGGTTATAAGACCTCAACATCGCTATAGCTCTTCTGACGCTCGGGCTCCCCATGGTGCTGCTGAGTGATATCACCTAAAAGCACCAAGTCCTTTCTCTCACCCCTAGGAGTTCCCTTACCCCCTCTCTCCTTGATGGTGGCCCCCTCCGTGAGCTTCTGGACAGCCTCCTATGGTGAGGTGCTTTCCCCTCTCATGCTACCTTGTCCAAGCACTGCTCAATTTTGTTGTGTAGGAAAATCTTTTTCTTTGGATTAGTCCACAGGTCCCTGACACTCATTATCAATCTAGTGCTGTCCAAATCTTACTTGCAAGAAACCTAATTTCTGCTTTACAGACCTGTCTTTTAGTTGGGTGGAGAGTTTAAGGAGCCAGCCTCTGAAGAAGAAATTGCTGACGTTGCTGGAAAGTGATTCGGCATTTATCAGGAAGACAGTATAAATGTTCTGTGCTACACCTGGAGGAGGAAGTACCTGGTGTGTGACAAAAGCGGGTACAGTAGTCGGTCCACCTGGGATATGGAATACACTCTTGTCTATAACTTTTAGGTTAAACTCTCATATCAAACCAGATAACCAAAATACTCTCAGCCTGACTATACTTCTTTATTTCCTTCAGGAATATCCTCATGGAGGTACGATACAATCCATGATTGCATTATCAGCTATTGTCAAGTATTGATTTTAGAAAAATATACTCTTTTTAAAATTCTCTGTATTTGTATAACTGCAGAAGTAGTGTCAACCTTGTTTTGCATTGCACTCTGAAAAAGACAAGCATGATAAATTTAGTGCCATAAAAGTAATTCTAAGAAAGTCTTATGATTCCCCTTACTAGAGGACAACTCATTTATACCAGGGTTTTATTAGCCCAGGTTTTTTTTTTTTGTTTTTTTTTTTTTATATATATATCTGCCGCCACCCAGTGCAGGACTCTTGTTCCTTCGTCAGAATGGTAATGATTTTTATGGTCTTACTGCATTTGTCTTTTCTTATTGCATTAGAGTACTTTGCTAGGGTTACCTCTGCAGTCTTGAGTGCTTGAGTTCTAGTTAATTGCTAGCCTCTAGAAGGCAGTGAACTTCTTGGGTGCAGAGAACACACCACATCCATTCTCGTATCCCCGTCACATCCTGATGTGCCAGGCACAGAGAAAATACCAATACATTTTGACTGATTTGCTTCATTGAATTATTGTCAAGCTTCCTCAAGTCCTTTTTGGTAGTAAGTTACGTAAAACATAAAGTCATTTTAAGTCAGATATTACAAAGAATGTCAGTGCCTCTCAACATTGAAATAGAATAAATATTTTCTTGTCATGCCTCTGGTAGAAAATAAGAGCCTATACTAATTTTATGACTAAGAATTTCATAAAGAATCCTAAATGTCAGCACATATTCATTTCCTCAACAAAATGTGCTGAAAATCTACTATGTATAAGTGACTATTGTAAGCACTGTGGGGAAATGGTGGCTTGGACAAAAGCTTAAAGAATAGTGAGAAAGAAATAATTTATCATACCAGGCGTCTGTTAATTGGCCCCGACTTTCCTGTACTTACTTCCACAGAGTATGAGAACTTAGAAGAACAGTATTGAATGTGGTCACATTCTTTGTCCTTTAACTGAATCTCTTCAAGCACCCAAAGGAGGCTTTAAATTAGTGTTATTTAGATAAATGGAGGTGAAGGTGGGGGCAGAGGCACAAATCTAGTTCCCATAATTTTTTAAAGATTTATTTATTTATTCTAGATAGAGAGCACGCATGTGTGTGTGAGGGGAGGGGCAGAGGGAGAGAGGGTCTCAAGCAGACTCCCTGCTGAGCTTGGAGCCAAAGGTGGACTCGATTCCCCTGAGATCATGACCTGAGCTGAAATCAGGAGTTGGTCACTCAACCGACTGAGCCACCCAGGCGCCCCTATTTCCTATAATTAAAGAAAACCAAAAAACCAAGACTCATTTTGATAATAAGAGTCTTATGGAACTAAAAGCCAACGTTATCATGGAATTTTAAAGGCTGGCATATGTAGAAAGTCTTTATTCAGACACTAGGTTTGACTTTCTCTAGAAAGTTGTAGAAGGTAACAGGGAATTCAGGATTCCAGTCCATAGTCCATCTGTGACCTCAGGACAGTCACTCTTTCTGGGTATTTAGTGGTAGGTAGTGTGCAAGTGATAGAAGTAGTAATACTTCCTAAGCCCCTTCTTCTTTCTCCAGCTGACTAAACATTAAATGATTATTTCGTATCTATACTTGCCTACATAGGAAGTATGGATTCAATACCATGAAGCTAGGAAACAAAATAAAACAAATGCAGTAGTTTTATCTAATTTAATGGTGAATATTATTCATAAGGGCAAATTTCATGTCCAAGATCCAAATCGTATCCTTTCTTATCTTAAAGCAATGGGAAATACAGTGAGAATGTTGTCTTGGCACGGTAGTTAGAAAGGATGAGATCTCAATAGGCTCACAAGAGGACCAGATTCCTGTAGTCTTTTCAGACACATTTCTTCGATAGACTGAGACATTATTTTGAGGATATTGAAGTTAGTTGGAAAACTAAATGCTTTTATGTCTAAATTTAGAACAAACTCTTTTCTATGGAAGCAATCAAAAAAAAAAAAAAAATACCAGCATTTGGCGTGCTATTGTCAAATCCCAGTGGTGAAGCAAACTGAGAAATCTACTTATCCTATCTCTCTGCCCCACTGGCAGCCACTCCGTAGCTTCCCACTGGACTCGGAATAGCCCACAGAGCTTGCAGAATCAGCATCAACCATCTGATCTTTCGCTCCTTTCCTCTTCCTTACCTGTTCTCTGCACACGCAGGCCTTCCGCCTCCCAGGAGTCTCTGGGGTTCAGACCCACTCTAGGGCCTTTGCATTTGCCATTCACCCTGCCTACAGTGCTTTTCTCCTAGATTTTCCATGGCTGTTTCCCTGTTTCATCAAGTTCCAGTGCCAGTGTTGCCACCTCCAAAGAGACATCCCTAACTCACCAGTCTGAAGTATAAACTCCCAACTTGGCCACTTTCTTTCCCATTGCTTTATTTTGTTCTCTTCATAACACTTCTTAATATCTGAAACTCTTAACATATTGGTTTCTTTACTGTCCATTCCTCCTCCTATAATATTAGATCTAAGAAACCAGGGATCTTGTATATTTTGTACATTAGTTGCTGCTCAGGAAATACTTGTTGAATGAGTGAATGAATGAATGAATGAATGAACATGATTCTCTCCTAAAAGGATAATATTTTAACTGTCTAGTTGAATTAATTGTAAGGAAGGTTTTGTTTTGTTTTGTTTTCTTCTAATACCTATTTCAAAATCTTCATCTTTTAGCTAGTGTTTTGGGTTTTTTTCTTACTCTGTTCTTAGAGAAGATATCACATATTTGAATTTGTTTTCCTAGATTAAGTAACTTTAGTTTCTTTAGTCTCTTCTCTTGGGATTTATGCATTAATATTCTAACAGTGTGGATGTCTGGTTCTCCCCTGAATCCTATTCAAGTTTTCTACTTTGCTTTAAAATTTAGAGGCTTAGAAAAGTAGCCATTATATGAATAATGTTCTGACCAGTGTTGAATGCATATGAATCATCATTTAGTATACAAAAGGGGTAGACTGATGGCCTATAGCAATTTATTTCCTTCATCTTTTTCTAGTAAAAATTAGAATTTTATTACTACAGTACACATGCATGTCAAAATATTAAATTAAAGTTATATTCCTTATAGTTGTAATTTCCTATTTCCAGCATTTTTGAAAAGAAATAAGGGGGACTTAATGTTTCCAGACTTTTAAAATGTAGCTAAATAACCTTTAAAAATGTGAGTAACCATAAACAAATGTTCTCCTCAGATCCTAATTGACAATTAATCCCCTTTTGTCCTTCCTTCTTTGTCATCAGTTTCAACAATATTACATTCAATTTGTTGAGTGGTGTCTGATATCTGGGCTGCACAAATCCAATCAATGGCATTTAACATTATAGAATTGCTCATGGCATGCCAGATTCCACATCACCTTTGAAGCACAGTCTCTTAAAGAATCCAAAAGAGATTAAGGTCTTATTTCATGAATATGGTTAGAAGGTTGTTTACTCCGTAAGTAGAAAGAATATCATGTAGTAATAAGACCTCTGACATTAGCCATATTCTTTCTAATACTAAATAGATTGCCTAGAAAAGAGTGAAGGGTTTTCTGAGAATGATATTTCATTTGTCCCACTTTTTTTGCCAAAAATAAACATCTGTCCTGCCTTTTGTCTTTTTACTGGAGTCTTTACTATGTAACACTTTTTAAGTGACCAGAATCTGGAGATTTATGGATATAAGATGCATAAGGCAGAGAGAGAAATCTTTCCATTATGCAAATATATGATAGTCATTGATACACCTGATTATTATTTGATGATATCTTACTGGTGTTTTTGCTCTTTTTCTTTGTTTACATGGAGGGTGTGGGTACATAGGATTTCTAAGCAGATTCAAGTGAGAAAAGAGAATGGTTTCCAAACCCAGTCTTCCTGGTTCTATTTATTTGGAACACCTGCATGATCCACCTTGTTTGAACACAGCCATCAACATCAATCTGCCTCACTCCCTCTGTGTCTACCTAAACTATTTGCTTGGTTTTTCAGAGTCTTTCATAATTTGGCTTTAAAGTATCCAATGTAATTTTCCAATAACTCACAATACATACTCTCCAGTAATGTGCTACACTCTAAGGTTGTAATTCCTGTGAACATACTTCTTACTCCTTTCTCCCCTGCTCTCATCCATACTCTTCCCTCTCTTGCCCAAAGAATGTCCCCTTCCCACCACAGTGCCCATCCTTCAGATTCCAGACCATGTTACATCTCTTCCCTGATCTGCATCCTTCTCACTCCCAGTAACCCAACATCCTCCACCCAGATCAAGTCTCTGTTAGGTTTCCTCTTCCTGGAATCTCAAATATAGTTGAGAATAGTTCAAAATTCAGCATTTAAATACATGTGTACTATTTGTTATTTCATACATATTACTCATATCCCTCAAATTTTTCCATAAGTCTATAAGAAAATCAAAATACCATGTCTTCAACTTTTTCTCTCCCCACACAACACAGGGTGGCTCTTGGCTTGGAATGTGTAGAAGGGGGATTCCAAGCATCTCTCAAGTCCATTAGCACCATTCATAGAGTTGGTGGTAAATCAGTGCATCTGTTGGTTATAAGTAAATTTTAAATTACTATCTTTTAAGTGGTGAAAAGAAGTGACAAACAATGGTGTGGACAGAAAGGAAACAGTACCTTGGACAAAGACATGGCAAAAGTACAGAAGTCCAAAGTCGCAGTTTTGGGGGCTTAATAATTTTTGAAAGCATTTTCAAGTATAATGCACTCTGTTATTATCTGTTTAGAAAAGATTTAGTGAATGGTATAAATCACCTCCACAAGCCGTTTATAAACCTTCAAGCCAATGGTGCATGGTTTATCTGGTCATCACAAGTGAAATGTTGGATGTTAGTCCTCACCAGAGGGACTAGCATCTCCTGAACACAGCCCAGTCAGTGCCCATCACACAGTAATTGTCCAGTAAGTAGTTATTGACTGAATTAATCAACTAATGAGTTTCTAAATATCTAAACTAGGAGCATTGATACTGAATTGGTGCTAGCTACTTAGTCTTTTTTTTTTTTAGATTTTATTTATTTATTTGAGAGAGAGAATGAGAGAGAGAGAGAGAGAGGACATCAGAGGGGATAGGGTCACAGGGAGAAGCAGACTCCCCGCCGAGCAGGGAGCCCGATGCGGGACCTGATCCTGGGACTCCAGGATCATGACCTGAGCCGAAGGCAGCCGCTCAACCAACTGAGCCACCCAGGCGCCCTAGCTACTTAGTCTTAATTTTCTTACTAAAATGTGCTGAAATTTTAAAACCTTAGCAACTGTGAAATTACAAAAATAACTATTTCCAATTCCACTAATAAAAATTTTTAAATGTTCACATTTTAGAAATGCTTGAAACTAAGCCAAAACAAACTTTCCATCAGAAGAAAAAATAACTGAAGCTATTATTTAACACCAGTCAATAACTAGAGCTTATGGTACTATTACTTCAGGATGGACACGTCAATCCATAAACCTGGAAGGCAGAACAAATATTAAGAGATGTGTTCAAGGATAAAATGTTAAACTGAAAGTTATATGGGCCAAGTGATATGAATGAAGGTAATAGCAGCTGATAAGTATAAGCTTGTATTATAATTGCTATTGCAGGGGAACCTGGGTGGTACAGTTGGCTAAGCCTCCAACTCTTGGTTTCAGCTCAGGTCATGATCTCAGGGCGGTGAAACTGAGCCCCGAGATGAGCCCTGCATCAGGCTCCGTGCTCAGCATGGAGTCTGCTTGAGACTCTCTCTCCCTCTCTGTCTGCCCCTCACCCCTAAGATAAATAAATAAATCTTTAAAAGAAATCGTTGCTATTGCAGCCACCACCATCATTGATACCATCATCACCATTGTTATCATCCACAGTGTCTGTCTAAGTGGTGGGGGACAGACCACTGACAGAGAGTCAAGGCATTGGGAAGTTTTGGCAGGATAGGTGAGGTTCAGGGTCCAATCCTTCAAGTATAAACCAGGAAATCACTTCAAGGGGACTCATGGTACCAAGGACAGAGCAAGAGCCACAGCAAGGCATACTTGAGCCAGCGTCCCCGGGATCCTCGATGCCCAGTCACTCCTATAACACATGACAAGATTGGCCCTGTAGGAAGAAGAGAATGCGGGCATAGAGTTGGAGGTTAAATGGGCTCAGTGGCTAAAGATTTTAGGACTGTGAAGAATGGCAGGCTGGGCAGGCCATGGCAATAAGCGAAGTTATACAGCTTAAGTTTAAGATTTTTAAATTGTAAGCCTCTAGATTCAGAATATATAGTCTACAGATTCCATGAAGGCAGATACCACATTTTGTTCACTGTGTCTCCCATGTCTAGAACAATGCTAGGTACAGAGAAGATATTAAATAAATATTTGCTGGGGCGCCTGAGTGGCTCAGTCATTAAGCGTCTGCCTTCGGCTCGAGTCATGATCCCAGGGTCCTGGAATCAAGACCTGCACTGGGCTCCCTGCTCAGCAGGAAGCCTGCTTCTCCCTCTCCCACTCCCCCTGCTTGTGTTCCTGCTCTCGCTACCTCTCTCTCTCTGTCAAATAAATAAATAAAATCTTTAAAAATAAATAAATAAATATTTGTTAAAGAAGTAAAAAATCATCAGCTGTCAATAATCACTGATTAATCCAACTCTAGTTTTCTTTGTTCTCATTGTGCATTGGGTGTCAAAAAAGGTTTAAGTGTAGTATATGGTTACTGGTTACATACAATATCTACTTGTTTCTCTAAGGTGAGGCCTATTCTAACATCTCAAGTGAAAAAAATCTAACTCCAACTTTTTAAAAAACGATTTATTTATTTATTTGAGAGAGAGAGAGAGAGAGCAGGAGCAGGGGGAGGGGCAGATGGACAGGGAGAGAATCCTCAAGCAGAATCCCCACTGAGCCAAAATTAAGAGTTGGATGCTTAACCAACTGAGCCACCCAGGCGCACCTGCTAAATCCAACTTCTAATTATCCTAGAGACATATGTTCTTGGCATCTTTTCTTCTTGGAAGAGAAAAAAAAAAATTGGGGGGTGTGTTCTTTTGGTTTCTTTTTATTCTCATTTTTACAAAATAAAAAAATCTAATCTACTCTACATAAAGCAGTCAGTGCAATGTACCAAAAGAAAAATCTGACCTCACCATTTTTCTGTTTAAACCCTTCTTGTTAAAAGTCACCATCAGCATTTGAATGTACTCCTTTATGGCAGCTTACCAGAACTGCCAGGAACTTGAGAATGAAAACCCAGGCTTACCCCCCACCACTCTTTTAGTTCCTCTTACGATCATGCTCTTTCTTTCCTCTGACCTTTGAACATACTCTGACTGTCCAGAAAATCTTTCCTTTCTTTTCCATCTACTTAGCTCCAGTACACTCTTCAATCTCAACCGAAGGGAAGGCCTTTGCTGACTCTTCCCCTACGCTAGGTTAGGTCTCCGTCTTAGTCCGTTATGACTGCTGTAACAAAAATACCATAGACTGGGTGGCTTATAAACAAGAGAAATTTATTTCTCACATTTCCTGTGATTGGAAGGTCCAAGATCAAGGAGGTGGCGGATTTGGAGTCTTGTGAGAGCCTGCTTCCTGGTCCACAGATGCCCCCTTCTCACTGTTCTGTGTCTCACGTGGTGGAAGGGCAAGGGAGCGCCCTGGGGCCTCTTTTATAAGGGCACTAAACCTGTTCACAAGGGCTCTGCTCTCCTGGTCTAATCATTTGCAAAGGCCCCATGTCCAAATATCATCACATTGAGGATTGGATTCCAATATATGAGTTAGGAGACACAAATATTCAGTCAATGGTCGTCTCCATGATGTATCTACTCATGGTCAGGTATGGTGGGGATAAAGATCTATAAAATGCATCACACTTGATTATTATTGTTTAATTTTGTTTTCCCCACCAGACTTGGTGCTGTAGGTGCCAAAAGAGCAAAGCTCCTTTCTGACATCTTCTTAGATGAGTCCTCTGTGCCTAACAGAATCTGGCACCCTGTATAAAAATAAACCCCAGTGTGAATGAATGATTGATGTGTGTATCACTGGGGCTGCCTTTTTTCAACCTCTATTCTGCCCCCTTTTCCCACAGCCCTCTGTATTTTGAAACCAAATATTTTTGTAAAGGTCAATTTACATCAAATTTATAATCTTTCTGGTAACCATCTAACCAGCACACTCTGGTGCTTATAAATGAAAGCTTTTTATGGCCTTTATCTTTCAAACTCATTTTAATATTCTAAGAACATTTTAAAACAGAAATATGTAGTCACTTTTAACAATTAGAAACGTGTACTTATTATTTTCCAATTCTGACTTTAGTGATTAATTATATGATCTTAGTGAACATTTAAAAATAATAAATGGAAGTATTTAATTAATGCATTTTGATATTACATTATGATAAGAGAAAGGCTCATTAAGAGTATTCTAGGATTTTAAAATAATTTTATTTTTCTTTTGACTTTAATGATAACTAAGGTCTGAATTATTGAAAGTTATATTATCTCATAGTAATATGCACAGATCTCATTCATGCTTGCATTATTCAATCTGCCTGAATAAACCTGTCACTTTTAATAATATGCTTAATATTTCAGCATCATCAATTATTTCCACCTGGTAGTCTTTTGCCCTGTAAAAGTTATTAAATCAATGATGTCTCACAGCAAAAGATTATGCTAAACCCATTTCAAATGAATTTAAAGAACAACTGGTAAAGCACTTAAAAATATAATATAGACTTGTTATAAAATGGAAACTACAGAAAAAATGAAAAATAGATGTAATCATCATCTCCTAAATTGACACATAGTGCTTATGTGTAAATATGCGAAAGAGAATTATCAGTATGGAAACCAATTACATGATGCTAAATCACATTTTAAAACATCATTTTATCTGTCTGACATGTCTATTTCTCTTAAAATCTTGTTAAAAACTATTGTAAAAAATTTTTGAAGTACGTTATAAAGTATTTTGCAAAAGGAATAAAAAAATAACTCTGTCTGCTCCCTGTCTTTGATGAAAGGTTGATTATCCTAAATATAATTGTTGTCTGGGAATAGATACTTTATCATTTTCTTCCTATGACTCACTTCTACATCATATATAGCCTGAGGTTTTTTTTTTTTTTTCTTTCTCTTTTTACATCTGAGATGGCACTCATAGCCCCAGGAGAGGAGAGCAAAGAAACCAGTAGTCTCTGAAAGGTCAGGCTTAGTCATAGATAAAGGAGATAGACGTCTGTGGGGTATGATTTCAGAGGCATCTAGCAAGGTTCATTTTCCCAAAATATCTTCCCATCAATACCAAAATTTATTCCACAAGATATATTACTTTACTTCACTTAGGGATAAGGCCAAAAATAGGGGTTCTTTCAAGACATGACACTTTGACTTAAATTTAGAGTGATGTTTACTGTCAAAGTAAACCCCTCTAGATAGACGCAGATTGTTTTGTATAGGGAAAGGCAGAGAGGAGAGCGAGCAAAATACAAAGATCCTGAATACCCAAAATGGATGGAGTTGGTGGGAGGGTATCAAACCTAAGGCTCCTGTGACGGGAGACAGATACACCTGGGCTTAGGTTACCTAGCCTCTGTGAGTCTCGTGAGAAACGTTTTTAAAATGAGAGTCAAAAAAGTGCCAGTTTGGGGGGAGGGCTTCTTGGAGAAGAAAAGGGGTTACATCGTTCAAATTAGTCCACACCATGTAAAAGCTTAGCTTAGTGCCTAACACATAGAAGGCACTCAATTATGTTAGTTGCCATAATTATTCTCATTTCTGAAAGTAAAATAGAAAAATTCTCGTGGCAAATACATCAAGTATACATGGCTGTATACCTGGAAAAATCATGAAGGAAGGTTAATCAGATTAGAGTCCATTAATGATTGCATCCGCTGGTCCTACGATGATTGTTCGAGTTGTGCACTTACTCCTGCCAGTGTTCACAGATCCACTCCACATCTAGTCTGTGGAGAAGGCAAAAAACATTTTGCTCTGACTTTTTATATAAACCTGAAGAAAGTTTTATTCTCAGAGCAATTCAATTCACTGAAAGTTATGTTTGACACCTGCTAGAGACTGCCAGGCAGAATATGCTAGATTTAAATAAGTGGTGCTTTTATTAATGAGTCCACAGGAATAAAGCTTTTAATTAAATAAATCATAAATTATGGTTAGGATTGGGGGATAAATCCTCACATAACATACGTAAACAGGATACTGAAAGACAGAAAAATAATCTACTCTTAGAGATGCTAGTACATGTGTAACTAATGTGACAGAAGCCCCCTCAGAGAGCCAAAGGAAGGGAATTACCATGAGGCAAACTGTGATATATAATGCCACTTAGCTCAGGAAGAAGCCTGCATGAATTACAGGAAAATGTCCAAACAATAAGAATTAGACCATTAGGTATTTTGAGCCATGTCCATGGAAAAGGCACCCTACTTTGCAACAGTGGAGAAGCATGAATCATGCCCTCACAGCTGAATACCAAACTTAGAATAACCATAAGCCCCTCTGCCTTCTTTTAACCAAGCTCTATGCTCAACAAGGGGCTTAAACTCACAACCCTAGGATCAAGAGAAACACACTCTACCAACTGAGCCAGCCAGATGCTCCCACCAGCACACTTTTGATAATAAATTTGGTTTCTCTATAAGGTTTTCCCACCTAGGAGAAATGTACTGGTTAAGGAAAAAGAGTATTTAATTCAGTTGACAGTTTATTTTTTAAGTGAAGTGAAAATATTCATACCCAACTCATCTCAAGGAAACAGTATGTGAAAGGAAAGCAAACCACAATTTGTCTTTAGTTGAATTTTGATTCCCCAAAACCAGACATCTATTAAGTTAACAAGACCACATGGAAAGTACATGATTGCTATGTCAGGAAGCCCACATACTTGAAACTGAAACAGAAGAGTCTGTTCTCTCACTCCCTTCTCCAGCCTAAATTCCAAACCCAAGTCTTGAAATTACCACTTTCCTACACTAAATAAACAAACAGGAGGAAAAGAATAAGAGGAAGTTACTGCTGAGAAAGAATTGTAATTTATATAGAATTTTTGGTTAACTTTAAGGTAAACTAGATTATGGTATTCACTTGGATAATCAATTTTTTGTTCTCTTCCTCTTGGGTACAATTTAATTGAATCATATGATACAGTGGATTATGGTAATATCTGAAGTATTGCTTTTTTGCTTCTTGGATATCCGACTCCCCAGGCAGACATTTCACAGTTTTCCTCATCCTTAGCCCTTCCTGACTTGCCTACAGGGCAGGCTCCCTCTTCTTGTGTCCTCCTGTACTTACTCAAAATTAAGGGGAGACATCTTTAGGAATAGTATCCCAGGGACTTACTTAGAGGAGGAGTCTTTCTAAAAACTTGTCATTAGAACTATGTATTTTAACTATCTTGGAACTATATATTAGAACTAGTATTAGTAATATACATATGCACAAGATTTCTGTTTACACATCTCATACTTATTAGTAGCACTTCCCACCTTTTCTTGAGGTGACATATATTTTTAAAACTATTCTATAAGCCTTATTTAAATATCAAAAGATTCTCAACTATGGAGGTTTTCTTTTTTACCCCAAGGAATGTAGTAAACAAAGAACTGGTCCATTTGTGAGGATTGAAGAAATGCACTTTTAAAATCACAATATCTGGATACTATCCCTGCACATACAGAATTTTCCAATGTTTGAATATAATTCAATATCAAGATAAGGCAACTTTCATATTGGGAACAAACACATTTTAACCTTTGAGATTTTCAAAGGGCTTCAGGGCATCATGAATACCTGGACGTTCATGATTTGATTCCAATATTATTTACTGGTTCCAGAAGAGGCTACTGAGAGGTTGAAGGCTCACCAGAGACTTGGGCAAACTTAAAGAGGTAAGGGTCTGTAGCTGGTGTTCAGGGTCTGCCAAAGAAGTTTGGGACTCGTAGAGTCAAGAGACCTATATCCTAGGCATAAAAATAAACAAAAAATAGACTGGAATTAGGAGAAACTAACACCCTGCTTCTAATCCTGTCAATCACTACGTGATAAAAATAGAAACAATTGAAAATAAAAGAGACTCACAAGGAATATAGATGAGTTATACAATTGGATTACATACTAGTCCCCAAAGCAAATCTCAAAAAATCAATCTCATGTATGGACCTTCTCACTGTATTTTCTATGTAAAATAAAGTTAAAAGTCAAGAGCAAAAGGGTAGACTCAAAATTCTATTCATTTAGAAATGTTAATGTATTTACTTGTAAATAATTTGTGGGATCGAAAAATAAATAGTATTGGGAATAATAAAACATTGAGAATGAAACAAGAGTGAAAATAATACATATTAAAACTTTTGGCCTACTGCAGATATGGTATCGAGAAGGAAATATATTGCCCTCATTGTATATGTTAATAAAAGCACGATTGAAATTTATTTATTTATTTCACTCAAGAATATAGAATCAGAACAGTGGCAGAGATGCAAAAACATAAAAGGAAGGAAACTGCCAAGGACAGGAGCAAAAATAAGATAGAAATCAAAGGAAAATCACTCCAAAAGTTAAAAGCTGATTATTTGAAATTGGTGATTAAAATTTATTTTTTCAACAGGATTCATAAAGACAAAGGGAATTCTCAAATAAATTATATCAGGACTGAAAAAGAAAAAAAGAACTGTAGATAAAGCTTAAAAGAATTAGAAGAGCACATCATTACTCCCTTTATGACAATGAATTTTAAACCAAATGAAATACATGTTAATAAAAATTGGTTCAAAAAAAGTAAATTAGAACAAATAAATAAGCACTACTGAAACCAAATGTGAGCTCAAATATCTATCCGGCAGGACTCTGATGGCAGGGAATGGCAAACTAGTAATTCAAATATTCTTGCCCACTGAAAACAACTAAAAAAGTTGCGGAAGATATTTTTTAACCCGTTTAAGGAAATAACAAGGCAGGGTTGTCCCATTAGACTTCATTTACAAAAAAGTAAGTTCAAAGGCAAAATTATTAAGGATTTCAAGAGACTGAAAACAGAGCATTAAGACATTCTGGACCTCCTGAGTGTTGAGCCCTACATGCAGGTCAACACCCATGAAGATGGCCTCCACTACAGAGTCCCTCCCAAGACCATCCTTGAGGATGGGACCACTTTTATCCTAAGGTTTTTGGTTCCTTGGGAGAATATAGCACATAATCTGATTTGCTTTTTATAAATACCACTTTTATACTTGGTAGAAATTTGATGGAAGTGGAAGTAGGGAGACCAATTAAGAAGCTCTTGAAATGGTCTTACCATTAGTGAAAATTTTCTCTGCCATTGATTCCAATATCACGAAAAATTTGTCACTAGAAATCCCTTGAGAATGCTTTGATTGTCAGTCCTCAGAGATCAAATTCCCATGGAACATACTTCACTGGCAAAAATAACATCAAAGTATGCCTTTCGTTTTATTCCATATTCCTTTTTCTTATGGCTATTGAATAGTAACATCAGGCCCCTGACTATGAATTCCATAATACACTGAAACCATTTTCAACTAAAATAAAACAGGAATAGGTTAAAAATTTCTATAACAGAGATTTTACTTCATAAATATTTTCCATTGCTATTGAGGCAATTCTTCAAATCGACTACATCTCCAAACAGCTTCGATAGTCACTACAACACTGCCAAAGATCCGTTTTAGTTTCTATGGACTCAGCATCTATAATAGTATACAAGAGGGAGAGAGAAAGAGCAAGAGGGCACAGCTGTCTTCATAAACGAGTACAGAACTACTTTCTGCAGAATAAAGCCCCAGCTATACGGAAGTAAATATGAAATAGAAAGTTAAAGCCAGTATTTTTCAGGTGAATACACTGCAGTAGATGTCACTCTGTTTCTTTCCCTTTTCTTTTGGTAGAAAGGAAAGAGTCCTCAAGCAAACAACGAGCTAACTAATGCTGGTGTTTTATTCAAGTGGATTTTGAAGGGAGGACAGAACACTAGAGATGTAAAATCTATGATTTTACAAAATTTATGATTCTGTGCAGGTTCACAGAGATTGAAAGGGAAAGAAACACTACCATTTCGGTTTTGAATTCATGGTAATTTCAGAGATAATCTAATCAAAACATTCTATATTACAGATGAGTTCAAGTCACAGAGGCACAAGTGACTTATCCAAGGATAGTAATCAAGTCCATTTCTTAAAAAGAAAGACTTCAGGGCGCCTGGGTGGCTCAGTTGGTTAGGCGGCTGCCTTCGGCTCAGGTCATGATCCCAGGGTCCTGGGATCGAGTCCCACATCGGGCTCCCAGCTCAGTGGGGAGCCTGCTTCTCCCTCTGACTCTCTCCCCTCTCATGCTGTTTCTCTCTCGCTCGCTCTCAAATAAATAAAATCTTTAAAAAAAAAAGAGAAAGACTTCAATTTTGCATATGCGAAATACAGGTGTAGACGATTTAATGAAAGAATTTTTTTTAACATTTATTTATTTCTATTTTAGAGAGAGAGAGAGAGAGAGCAAGTAGGGGGAGGGACAGAAAGAGAGGGAGAGAGAAAAATCTCAAGCAGACTCTGCACTGAGTGTGGAGCCTGACACAGGGCTCAATCCCAGGACCCGGAGATCATGACCTAAGCTGAAATGAAGAGTCAGGTGCTTAACTGACTGAGCCACCCAGGCGCCCCTAATGAAAGAATTTGTTAACCAGGCTTTATTCTTATTCCTAGTTTATTATCAATTCTTAATAGTACTGGACTATACAGATGGTTAAATACTAAAAAGGAAAAAAAAATCTACTAAAGTATTTCAGGGCTGTTACTGTGTTATAATTTTTTTAAGGATTTACAAAGACAAAAATCTCTGTTTTTACTATAACAATTATTGTGCCTACAAACTTTTGAAAAGATCTAAGATGATATTACAAATTTTATAAAAACTGTCCACATTTAGTGGTGCTACATATAAAATACATTATATATATTAAATATCACTGAAGTGATATCTATAGATGTATACATGTATAATATATATAATATGTGCATAGGTGTATTATATAGTATACTAGGCAGAGATGATTTTATATGTTTACATATAGCTGAAATCTATATATATCACTGCAGATTTGCCTTTTCATAGGCAGAGAAGTTTTATAATTTACCATGAGATATCTATTACAAAGAATGACAGTTCCATGAATTTAAGCTTGGCTATCCAACTCTACCTTGGATTTAAGAAACACATTTTGGTGATTCATCCATATAGTGAAGAGTAATATTGACAATAAAGTGACTTCAGGCTACATAAACCCATAAATAAGGGGAAATCAAACCTTTCATACAAGTAATCCACATAAGAAATCATTTTATAAAATTGGAGAAACCTATCCTAAATTGGTATGAAGGGTACAAGTTCTAAAAAAAGGAAAAATAAATGTTTGTAGTTTCCATTTTTTGACACATTCACACGGAGTTCTCCCTCCTTGCCTCAAAAAATATTTTGGAGTTTTATAGTGCCTGGCATAAATTTTCTTCCAGTTCCTTGTTTTTTGAAACATACTCAGTAAAATGTGATTAATTGATTAGGTTAATGGGAATCAAGCAATTGTTTTCCACAATTAACCATACTAGCAAGAGCAGCACTTCTCAAAACTTAATGTGCATATAAATCACCTGGGGATCTTATTAAACTATTGATTCTGATTCAGTAGGTCTGAGCGAAGACTTCACATTTCTAACCAGTTTCTGGGTCCTGCCGGCCAGCAGACCACACATGTTGTACAGAGGGACTAGAATACTTACCCATAGTTATTGGTTTCTGTTTCCTCTCTCACACAGGCACTCAACAAACACAGACTGAGCATGAACTGTGAACCAGTCACTGTGTCCTCCAACAAGTACATTTAAGTGTAAATTCAGCATTTGCAAATTTATCGCAGCGTTGTTAACAATAGCCAAGGCATGGAAGCAACCAAAGTGTTCATCAATGAATATATTTCTTTATAAAGAAATATAAAGAATATAAAGAGAAATATAAAGAAATTATATATATACATAATGCGATATATATAAAAAACAGAATGTTATTCAGCCATAAAAAGAAAAAAGTCTTGCCATTTGCCACACGACATGGGTGAAACTTGAGGGCATTGTGCTAAGCCAGGGAGAGAAAGATGAATATTGCGTGATCTCACTATGTGGAATCTAAACAAAACAAAACAAAATAAAACAAAAAACAAAAACAAGAAACAAGCTCATAGATACGGAGAATAGATTGGTGTCGCCAGACATGGAGGGTAGGGAGTGGGCAAAATAAGTGAAATGGGTCAAAAAAGTACAAACTTCCAGTTATAAAAAAATAAGTCATGGGGATTTAATGCACAGCATGGTAGCTATAGTTAACAATACCGTGTTGTATATTTAAAAGTTGCTAAGAAGAAAAGCAAACTCAAGGGTATATTAAAAAGATAATTACTATAATAAAAAATAAAAGTTGCTAAGAGGGTAAATCTTAAAAGTTCTCATACAAGAAAAAAAAAATTGTAACCGTGTGGTGATGGATGTTACTGAGGTGATCATTTTGCAATACACACAAATATCGAATCATGTTGTATACCTGAAACTAATATAATGTCATATGTCACTTATATCTCAATAAAAATAAATTAAAACTTTTTAAATAAATTTAAGTGTAAGTGGGCTTTTGAAGTTCTTCTTCCTCTATGTTGTACTTATTTCATTTCAGTTATGGAAACTCGGTTGCAAAATGCCTTAGGGAAAATGTGAGTTAGGAGTATTTGCTAGACTTGCTTGAGAATAAGTAATTCATCATTAAGTTGACTAAGCACCATTTAAATTCTGGAGGAAACAATCCTCATAAAGTATTACTAAAAGGAACGTCTTCCATTCTCCCTGCGAACAGTATAAAAACACAGCCCAGCCTGGCAGTTCAGTCAACCAAAGTTCATTTTCTTCAACCCTTTGAACCCTCCCAACTTTTCTTAAAGTAAGAAAACCCTATGGAAAGAAGATAGGCTTTGGAGAGAATTTGGGTTTATATACAACATATTCCACTTACTTGTGTGATCCTAGGAGATGTACATCAACTCCCTGAACCTTGTTTATCTGTGAACGTGGGTTAATAAAAATAGTTTACATTCATTTAAAACATACCTGTTGAACAATTCCAATGTGCAGGCACTGTTCTGGCCCTTGGGATGGATCTGTGAACACATAAGCATGGACTTCACCCTCATATGTCTGTTGCGTGGTAATAATGCATATCACTAGGGCCTGGCACATACCCAACACTCAAAAATGGCAGTAATTAGCTTTATTTAGTAGTTATCAACTCTTCAATGCTCTCCAGGTAATTCCTAGATAAGTAGAAGTGCCATTTTCATACACTTTCAGAGAGCTCTCACCTACACAGTACTTAACCATGAGCCAGGCAGGGTTCTAAGTGCTCTAGGCAGGGGTCTATACTCCTGTAATCCTCACCAAAGTCTGAGGCAGGCTATTATTCTCCGTTTACAAGGATGAGAACCCTGGTGTTTAGAGAGGAAATGGAGGCATTTCCCAGGCCTTGGAACTGCTAAATAGAGCTGGGATCTGAACTCAGAGAGTTTGGCTCCAGAGACCCTACTTTTCACCACAACACCTTAGGGTAATGAAATTAGAACCATTTTAAACAAATTCAAAAAGTTTGGCTTCGTGATTGGAAGCATCCATGCCAAACAGTGTATTAGATAGGTTTATTATGCCCTCTGGTGGAAAACCAAAGAAAAGGAGCATTACGTGAAGCAGGAAGAGAAAGCTGCAGGTTGACTGACGTTCTTGGCTCTTGGAGAGTTTATAGGCTTATGAAAGTGGCAGGAAATCTTCCAGGAACAAGACATAAGAAAGCTGAGTAAGACTCTAAACAGTGAACGTGATGCAGAGCCCTCGCATACTGGCTACACACAGCAAAGTCTCCAGAGGGACAACTGTACCAAAAAAATTGTAAATCAAAATTTCAAGTGATAAAGAGCAGCATCAGAAGTTTTACTAGAAATAATTTCAGTTAAACAAGTATTTGTCAACATGTCACAAAGCATGAGCATGATGCTATGACAACATCTTGTCAGGAATGACTTGCTAATGAGCATTGTGGCATTTCTTTCTTCGTTGTGCTAGAATTTTCAGGATTCATGAATTCTTGGGTCATGCTCTCCTAAGGTACAGGCTTCCTCTGCACCCCGTACCCTGCATCCCCCCCAGCAAATGCAGGTGCAGAATAAGACAATATTTGTTTATCAGGCTATACTCTCAAGTGGTTAAAGCCTATAGGCCTTAAATGTAAGCCAACTGGTACAATATGACCACCGCATGGCATTTTATAGGAAGTTAGATACTGATGCTTTTCCTGTGCTCAAGTAGCAGAGGAGGGTGGCAAGTGTTACCCTTTTAATCTTCTCTTCTCTCTTTCCCTCAGTTCCAGCAGTGATAAGCACCTTGTTCCCTGGAGGCCGGGAGGTGTCTAGAAAGACTATTAATTCCTAGTGTTCCCTGGAATGGTAAGAAATTACTGCCCCCAACCATGCTCTCTGCTCCTTTTGGGGTCTCTCAGAAAGAAGGTGATGGCATTAAATGAGTAATTGGGCATGTATTTTTTTTTTCTTTGAGAGAGAGATATGCAGGGCTCGATTTCATGACCCTGAGATCATGACCCGAGCTGAAATCAGGAGTTGGGCGCCCAACCGAGCCACCCAGGCACGCCTAGTGCATCCACATTCTGAGAATCTGGGACTTCATGTGAAAATAATTTATCTACAGAGAAAGAACATGATCTAATATGCTCTAAAGCTAGAAAATTGATCCTTCAGTAGGCTGACCCAGGGACGTTACTGTTATCTACACTTTTATCTACGCATAACCCATTAACCTTTTAGAGTGTTTTTAACTCCTCCTCTGGAAAGAAAAAATTCGTCCTTAAAAATACTCAAATTTTTTTTAAAAAGTAAGTTTACTTTTTAAAAACTTAGTGGTAGTCCTTAAAAATAAATGTATCCTGAAGTTAGGTCAACAATGCACGTTCTTCTTCGGGTTGTCACAGTCTCTAATACCACTTCGTACTCTCCTCTTCTGCCACCTTGTTCTGAAGACTTTAAAAACAACTTCCAGTGGATTTTTCCTAAGTCTTGGCATGAAATAGATACCACTTTTTCCTACTGTGCAAAGAAAGTGGGTAACGAGAATTTCTTTTCTTCACAGTAGTGAAGGGACTTCTGAGGCTGTCTGCATTCTCACCTGGAATTCACACAGTGATTGGCTAGTGTTAACTCTCCTACAGAGCTTACCATTGCTTCAGAAACCATACAAGCTCCTTGACCAGTTCTTTTCTGAATTAATCACAGGGCATAGTAAAATATTTGCACATTTGGAAAAAAACAAGGGAAGGGGAGGGAACAAGAAAAAAGGTGATTCTTATCATTGCCCAAGATTTTTTCCGTATTTCCTTTGTTCTCATTCTCTCATTAGAATTTTCCTTCCATTCTCTTACTATATTTTGCTTACTCTGTGTTTTATTTTGTTGCAATTATAGCGAATTTAGTATTTTTTTCCTCTTTCTCCTTACCCCCTAGACTTTTTCAACTGGACTTCATATCAGATCCACAGAATATGAATTATTTGAGTGATTATTTTCTTAATTACTACAAGGAAGATTCATAACTAGTGCCAGTCTAAATGCCTAAGAGAAATGTTAATTTATTACATATAATAGATGCCTTATGTCATTAAAGCTCAATTCTCTCCTGGAACCCTGGTTGAGAAAGACTGCACTTGACATCACCCAGCATACTGCCTTGCACAGAGAAGGCACTCAATAAATGCTTTTTAATAAACAGATAAATAAATAATAGTAAAATTCTGTAAGCTTTGAAGTCATACAAACGTTTATTCAATCTATGCTTTAACAAAATTATTTTCTAGTAATAAGGTGACTTTCTCTACTTACATACTGAGGACAAAAACAGCTAAATTCTTAAGAGTAAAAACTATAGGTGATGGAAAACTTAACATGAGATTATTCTCACCTTATCAAAATTATAGACTTATTTAGGAAGCACCTTCTTTATTTAGACTATCAAAAACATCCAGATATTTGTGAGCATTAATATTTTGGCCAAAATAAAAAAAAATACAACAGCTGCATTTATTTATTATGTACCGGATATTGCATTAAGTCTTCACCTATATTCCCTAATGTAATCATTGTTACTATCAGGTAGTCATTATTACCTTCTCTATAAATATGAAAACTAAAGCTCATAGACATTAAGAACTTGCCCAATGTTAATAGTACGTGGAAAGTCAGAATTCCAAAACAAAAATGTCTGTTACTGTTCTTTCCATTTTGGGACACAGATATTCTCCAGGTGCTTTGGACAAATAAAAGTTCAGGTTTATCTAATATATGACAATGTGGCCTCTTCTGTTTATGGGTGCAGTTCTCGTCTGCATATTGGCAACATACAAGAACTACATTAACAAAATGCAATGGATGTTTAACCATCAGTGCTTAAAAGAAAGAAGGGGATGGTTCCTTCCTCTTCCCTTTTACCTGAATGACAGTAACTTCTTTTCACTGTCTATTCTATAATCCTTTTGAATCCAAATGACAAGTTACAGCTGGACTCTTGTACTCTTCATTCTCATCTATGTCCAATATATAAAAGGATGTTGGACCAAAAAATAAACCTTCGTAACAAAAACAAAAAGGGTATTGGCAAAATAGTATTTTACAAACCTCCAACTGTAGGTTCTCTCAAAGCTTAGGAAGAAAGGAAAATCTTCTTGAGGAAAGTGAGCAGAGAAGCTTTTTGAAAAGGGTCACAGCAGGTTCTACTGGGGATGTGGAGGCAAAGCCCAAGTTCACTGGCACTTCATTGACTTCCCAGAGAAGTCACCTTGAATCCATATAGTTGTTCCTGCCTTCATCCATGCCACAAATATGTATTAAGCATTTCCTGAGTGATGGGAACACAAAGACCTGATAACAGCAGTTACCTGTCAATTTGGGAGTAAGCATGGGGCAAAGGTCAGATGAAGAGCAACTTACTGCAAAACCATAAGTAGTAGGAGTTCCGAAAAAAATTATCCAAGTTGATTTAGACCTCTATTCTTTCAAATTCTAGCAATGCCCTCTCATCTCCATACCTAGAACTTGACTTATTTTTAGAATGTATGGTAGATCTCAGTATTCAGGTACTATACTGTGACCTGTTTAGGTTATGGGGCCCGAAAAGACTCCTCTGATACTTATTTGTTATGTGATCATAGACGAACACTGTCCAATCGAAATGTAATGAGAGCCACATATGTAATTTAAAATTTTCTAGATGCCACACTAGAGATTAATTTTCATAAGACTTTTATTTAATCCAGTATATCCAATATATCATTATTTCAACAAGTAGTCAAAATAAAAATTATTAGAGATTTTGCTTCTCCTCATACCAAGTCTTCACTATCTGGTGCCTATTTTACATTTACAGTAAGTCTCCATTTGGATTTAGATAAGCCACATTTCAAATGTTCAGTAGCCACATGTTGCTACTGCATTGAACAGTACAGATCTAGACTTTAATATCAACAATGGATAAGAATGTTGAAGATAAGCAAGACCCGTTCTTGATACTTGAGACCAAAAAGTAAATAGTTTACATCTACCTATCCTAGCTTAACACTATGTTGCGGACTTTATTTTATAATCTGACAACACAAATTTCATAGAACAGTAATACTGTTTCATCCATTCTTAGATTAAACTTCACATGAATGAACAAACTCAAAAGTATGGTGTTATAAGAGCACCATCTTGTGGTGGTGTGTTGTTTACATTGCCGAAGCCGAATTTGGGGAAAAGGGAACATGCCTAATGATCTGGATAAGATTATGAGTTTAAGAAACTACTTAATGATAGTAAAGGAACTATCATTGTTTTTTTGTGTGTGTGCAGTCTTCTTGTCAGGTCCTCAAGATGTATTATTAACTGCGCATGACAAACTTCCCAGTTAGAAGACTTGGAAATGCTAAACTTCGGGTGCCAAATCAGTCCAGCATGAACCCTGGCTAAAGGCAAGCTAAGATTCAGTGCTAATATGCTAACAGTATTTGCTTCAGTGAAATGTATGGCTGACACTGAGAATATCCACAAGAGACGAATGTATACAAACATATTGAGATTTTAACAGAAACGCTGAAATAAAAGCTTCCTTAAGGGACCACAGAACAGCTGCTACAGGACTGCCAAACCTGAACTTTCTTCATTAGAATAAAGGCCTCTGGGAGACAGCATTGGCCACTAAATGGTGGCTCCCACTGATCAGATATACTCAGTCAGACCACATTTGACCAAGGTCAGCTGATTAAGGGCCCTTCTGAATGTAGTCATGTATTCTTGTCACAATATGAACTGTGTGAGGAATCTACTTCATTTATATTCAATCCATAAAACACAGAGTGTCTCTTTGGATGCCAGAATACAAAGATATTCCAGTAGGCTTTAAGCCAGTACTGCGAATTTCTGTAAAAAAAATGAGTAATTTTTAAAGATACCATATATATCACAGTAACCACAAAAATACTAACATCTTAAAATTTATTCACTCTCCCTTATGTAGCAGACTTAAAATTAAAATCGTCCATTTTTTGTGATCATACCAGTCCCAAACCTATTTTGGTCTGAGAGCATGACTTTTTTCCTTAGAGAACATTCTACATAGCTGCAAGATGGCTTATCATCCTATACGTATGCCAGTATTGATTCCAGACCAAGTGATTACATGTCTCAAGAGTCCTGGGGAAGACATAATCTTCTTCTTTTTTTTTAAATTTTTTATTGTTATGTTAATCACCATATATTATATCATTTGTTTTGGTGTAGTGTTCCATGATTCATTGTTTGTTCATAACACCGAGTGCTCCATGCAGAACGTGCCCTCTTTAATACCCATCACCAGGCTAACCCATCCCCCTACCCCCTTCCCCTCTAGAACCCTCAGTTTGTTTTTCAGAGTCCATCGTCTCTCATGGTTCGTCTCCCCCTTCGATTTACTCCCCTTCATTCTTCCCCTCCTGCTATCTTCTTCTTCTTTTTTTTTTCTTAACATATATTGCATTATTTGTTTCAGAGGTACAGATCTGTGATTCAACAGTCTTGCACAATTCACAGCACTCACCATAGCACACACCCTCCCCAATGTCTATCACCCAGCCACCCCATCCCTCCCACCCCCCACCACTCCAGCAACCCTCAGTTTGTTCCTGAGATTAAGAATTCCTCATATCAGTGAGGTCATATGATACAAGGACATAATCTTCTTAATATTAATATAGCTAATCAAAGGGTGTGAGGAAAGACTTCTTTTTATCTTTCTCTTGCCCAGTGCTCCTAGAAGGGTTTGGCCACTTTGTATTAGTTATCTATGACTCTGTAACAAACCACCCCCAAATGTACAGGCTTAAAACACCAAACATTTATTACCTCACAGTTTCAAGAATTTGGGAGTTTAGCTGCATGATTCAGGTTGCACTCAGCATGTTGGCAGGGACTATAGTTGTCTGAAGGCTTGATTGGAACTGGAGGACTTGCTTTCAAGAAGACTCAGCCTTAGCAATTGGCAGGAAGCCTCAATTCTTCACTTGGCACTTTTCAAAGACCTAAGTGACCTGCGATGTGGGCCTTTACAGAAGCTGCTCACAATTGACCTTCCCTTAGTGAGTGACATGAGAGAGAAAGAGAGGTAAAACTCACGTCTTTTATAACCTAGTCTCAGAAGTGACATGCCATCTCTTCTGCTGTTTTCTATTAGTTACATAGATCAAACCTGAGTAAAATTTACAGTACAGTAAAGCAAAGATGCAAATATATTAGTTACATAGACCAAACCTGAGTAAAGTTTACAGTACAGTAAAGCAAAGATGCAAATATCAAAAAGCTAGAATCACTGTGGGGGCATTTTAGAGGCTGACTAAAATGGTCTGCCTTCTGGTCCCCAATAATTCACATCCTTCTTACATGAAAATTACATTTACCCTCCCCTCAAACTCTCAAAAAAGTCTATTATAGCTTCAGCTGAAAATCCATCATCACCTAAATCTGATCTTGGTGTAGATGAGGCTCCTTAGACATATTCCTGAAATACAATTCCTCAAGTACAGTTTTTTTTTTTTTCAATCTAAGGATCTGTGAGCTAAAGGGATAATTTATCTGTCTCCCAAACACCCAAATACAGAATGATGGCACAGGCAGAGGAATGTCTTAAGTTCAAGAAAAAGTCCAAGAGGTCCACTCTTGTTATTTCTATTCAACCCTGTACTGGAGGTTCTAGCCATGGCAATTAGACAAGAAAAATAAATAGGAATCATCCAGATTATAAAGGAATTATATATTGCAATCATACATTGCTGGTGAGAATTTATAACAAAGGAGCTGCTGTGAAAAATAGTTTGGCAGTTCCTTAAAAAAATTAGACACATAATTACCACATGATTCAGCAATTCCACTCCCAGGTAAACCCAAGGTAATCAAAAACATACGTTCAGACAAAATCTTGTATATAAAATGTTCATAGAAGCACTATTCATAATAGCCAAAAAGTAGAAACAACTCAAACGTCTATCAAGTGGTGAATAAACAAAATGTGGTATATCCTTATAGTGGAATATCAAACAAAATAGAATTATAGCTAGTTAAATAACAAGTTGGAATGAAATCATAAAAATAATCCAAAAGAAAGCAGAAAAAGAGAAAAATGTAAAGAGAACAGATGAGAGAAATGGAAAACAAATATCAAGATGGTAAAATCTAATCATATTAATAATCATATTAAATGAAAATGGCCTAATTATCGCAATTAAAAGGTAGAGATTATTGAGTTATTAAAAAGTAATACTCAACTATATGATGTCTACAAGAAACACACTTCAAATACAAGATAAAAAATAAGTTAACAGTGGATGAAAGGGATATATACACAGTGCCAACATTAATTAAAACAACAACAAAAAGCTGGAGTGCTTATTTTAATATTAGACAATGTAGATTCCATAGCAAAGATATTACCAAGAATTTAAAAATTCATTTTAAAATGACAAAGGGAGTATTTTACTAAGAAGGCATAACCATCTTAAATGTTTATGTACCTAATAACAAAGCTACAAAATACATAAAGCAAAAACTGATAATTTGCAATAGACAAATCCATAATTACAGTTGGACATTTCAATACCCATCTCTCAATAATAGTAGACAGAAATCAGAAAATATAAAATATGAAAACACTCTTAGCCAAGTTGACCTAATTGGTTGACATTTATAAGGCATTACACCAAAGAACAGCAAAATTTATCATCTTTTCAAGTAGACATGAGACATTTACCTAAATAGGTCATATTCTAGGCCATAAAATATTTGTCAATAAACTAAGGATTCAAGTCACATAAAGTATCTTCTTTGACAACAATGAAATTAGAAATCAATAAAAGAAAGGTACCTGGGAAATTCTAAAATATTGAGAAACTAAATAGCACACTTTTAAATAACCTGTGGATCAAAAAATAAATCAGAAAGAAAATTATTAAGCATTTGTAAATTAATAAAATTAAAATATCAGAATTTGTGATATTTTACTGCTCAGACAAAACTTGGAGGGAAATTTATAGCACTAAACACCTATAGAAGAAACGATCATATCACTGACCTCAGCGGCCATCTTAAGAATCTAGCAAAAGAAGAGCAAATTAAACTCCAAGTAAACAGAAGAAAGTAAACAAAAACAAAAAAAAAATGATATGGAAAAGAGAGAAAACTTATGAAATCAAAAACTGATTATTTGAAAAGATCAATCTAAGTGATAAACTTCTCATCAGTAAAAGGAATAAGACACAATCAACCAATATCATCAATGAGAGAAATGGACATCACTACAGATTTTACAAATAGTAGAAGGATAATATGGTAATATTGTGACCAATTCATTCCAATAAATTAAGTAAATTAGATTAATAGAAACATTCCTTGAAAGACGTAAACTACTAAAGCTCATCCAAGAAGAAACAGATAACTGAATAATGCTATATTTACTGAAAAGAGTATATTTTAAACACCTTCCTACAAAAAAACAAAAATACCTCCAGACTCAGATGGTTTTCTTGGAGAATTCTAACAAACAGTAAAAGAAGAAATAATATCAATTTGACACAAATATTCAGAAAACTGAAAAGCAGAAAATATGTCCCAAAGACATTGTAAGAAAACTACAGCTTAATATCCCTCATGAATATAATGAAAAAATTGTTAGTATGAAGCAAATTGATTCCAACAATACCTATAAAGGACAATACATCATGAACAAGTGGAGTTAATCGCAGGAATGCAGGGTTGCTTTAACATTTGAAAATCAATCAATTAAATTCATATTAAAAAACTCAAAAAGATTAACTATATGAGCATATAGATCAATGGAGGAAAAACATGACAAAACCCAACATCTAATCTTTATAAAAACTTTCAACAAACTAGGAATAGAAACTTTCTCAACTTGATAAGGAAGATCTATAAAAAACTAACAACTATCGTCATTCTGAATGTTTTTCCCCTAACATCTGGAACAAGACAAAGATGTCTTTTTATTTCTATTGAACATTTTCCTGGAGGTCTTAGCCAGTATAATGTGGCAAGAAAAAGAAATAAAAGACACATAGACTACAATGGAAGAAATAAAACTGTCTTTATATCCAGAAGACAAAAATCATCTACATTGAAAATCTGATGGGCTTCTCAATTATAAGTGAGTTTAGCAAGATTGTAGGATACAAAATCAACCAATTGCATTTCAATATACTAATAAGAAAAAATTGAAATTAAAAATGCCACTTAAAATATAAACTACTTAGGGTTAAATCTGACACAAGATGTAAAAGCCATGTACAACTAAAAGATAAAATATTGTTAAGAGAAACTTTGTAAAGATGTAAATAATAGAACTATGTTCAAGGGTTGAAAAACTCAAGATGTCAATTCTCTAATATAATCTAATAGATTAATGGATTCATTACAATCCCAATCAAAATTCCATCATGTATTGTAAAGACTAGCAAGATAATTAAAAAATATATGTAGAAATGCGAAGGACCGAGGATAAGCAACTCAAAAAAATTTTTTTGAAAGAAAAGAATTATGTCGCTACCTGATTTCAAGACTTATTTTAAAGATAGTTATCAAGGTAGTGTGGATTGGAGCTTGAGAGACAAATGGATCAATTAAACAGAATAGAGTCGTGAAATATTTCATATTTATGTAAAACTGATTTTTACCAAGATGCAAAGTCATTTCAATAAAGAAAGGGTAGTCTTGTCAACAAATGGTGCTGGAACAAGCAGATACTTATTTTGGCCCATACCTCTTATACTATATTCAAAATTTAACAAGTGGATCACAGACCTAAATGTGAAATTGAGAACTATAAAACTTCTAGAAGTATGAAGATCTGTATGCTTTAGATTAGGCACATTTTAGATATAACACCAAAACCATGATCCATAAAAGAAAAATAGATAATTTGGACTTCATCAAAAATAAAAACTCTAAGGCACAGCTAAAAAAATGAGATAAGCCACACCTTGATAACCACTCTTATCTAAAATATGTATCTTCAAATACCACTAATAAAACAAATCATTTGACTATACACTTTACCAAAGAAAATTTATGGATAGCAAGCACAAAAAGATGTTAAACATGTTACTAGGGAGATGTAAATTAAAACAATGATATACTACTACACACCTCTTAGAATGATTAAAATTACAAAAACTGACTATGCCAAGTGTTGTTGAGAACATGAAGTAAATGCAACTCCCTTCACTGCTGGTAAATGTAAAATGTGTAACTACTTTGGAAAGCATTTTGGTATTTTCTTAAAAAGTTAAATATACATTTACCTATATAATCCAAACATTCCACTACTATTTTTAAGAGAAAGGAAAGCACACCGCTTATCTTACAAAGACTTGTACACGGTTTACAGCATTTTCATTTCTAATAGCAAAAAATGGGGTGGCGGGTGGGAGGCAAATGTTCATTAAGAGGTGAATGTATGAACAAACTGGTATATCCAACAGGATACTGCTTAGTAAGAAAGAGGAATTATAAATACTGGCACACACAAAATGGATGAATCTCAAAATAATAAAGTATGTACTCTGACTAATCTATTTATATAAAATTCTAGAAAAGGCAAACTAATCAACAGTGACAGATCAGTGATTACACCTGGGAACTGAGGTGGGATTACAAATGGACAGGAAGAAATTTCGGGGATACTTACATTCATTACCTTAATTGCAGCGATGGCTTCATGTATGTATATACATCAAAACGCCAAATTATACTTTTGAATGTTGTCCATTTTGTCAATCTTACCTCAAGTTGCTTACATCACCGATGATAATTTCATGGGCAGTTTTACTGGATGACACACCCATTAATCCATTTAAGATAAATCCTCTACCTCAAGCGTCCACTGAGATGAGAGGCAAAGGCCTTGAGAGTCTTTGAAGCTCTATTGAGAGGATCTGAGGCCCACCCTTAAACCTTTAGGACTTTTGAGTTCAAACTCTTAGAATTTCTCCATATTCATACACAATCAACTCTAGAATTAAAGAATAAAAAAGTATGTACCCTTGTCTTGGGCTCTTATTAACACAGATGTTCTGAATGCAGTCAAAGATAACATTCTATTTTACATATTTTTAATCTTTCTAGTATTTTTATGTAGCTATTTAACCAATAGTTTTAATTAGTTTAGTAATAGATGAATTAATACATTAGTATTTCTCAAAGTGTTCCTTGGTCTCGCATTGCATCATCTTGGGATGCCTCTTTCAAGACCCAACTCCACAACTACTAAATACTGGGAGTGGGAGAATACTGGGATCAGAATGGAACCTGGGAACGTCACAAGATTCCCAGATGAACAGGCACAAATGGAACCAACCCAACACCTTCACACATACAAATGCAGTCTCTTAGTTTTGTAATTTAGTTGTTTCTAAGATTAAGATGTTTATCAAAGTAAAAAGTTCACATTACTTATTAAGCTTGTAACAATTTTATTCATAAGAGGTACAAAATTTACATGTATATATATACACACAAGAGATCTTTATTTTACTTTGACATAAAAAAATACAGAAATATTTACATATGTACAAAAATATTAAAACATACAGACTTTACAAATAGGAAAAAGATTTCACAAAGAGTACTTTTTGGGAAATATACACACTGAAAAAGAGGTTAAAGAAAGATGACAAAACATTTAAATTAAGAGACTCCAGAAGATTATTTCGATAGGTATTAATTTGGTAAGGCAAATAAAATGTCTCAAATGTTAATAGATGGTAAACAAGATATATATTTAAGATTATCTAGGTAAAATTGCATGGCTTTCCTTTAGCATAAAAATTGAATCAGTTTTATTCTATCCCTGAATCACAAATATCAGAGTTTTCCTTTTTCCTTAAAATATTTTAATTTTCTGATTTATACCAAATTTTAAACTTTTTCACATTAAATTGTAAAATATTTAAGAGGCTGTATACTCTCTTTATTCACCAGGGCAAAAAATCCCATGTACTACATTGATTTCAACACAAAATTGGAAATGAAAATACATTTACGTTTTTTAAATTAAAACCTAACATTTTCTAACCTTCATGATCAGGTACAATTGATTTCAAGACATCACAATCGTCGTAAATTCTTCTTGCTCTTTTTAGTACCAGGTAGAGGACCTATTTTATAACTGGCTTTTAGGGGTTTGCTATTCGAACATTCTTTGGTGGTATGATAATTACACAAACACCTTGTACAATAATCAAACCCACAGCCTTCTCTTTTACAGATCGCCCGCTGTAAATAGCAATCATATTTTGCTGGTGAATTACAGCGAATACAGGCTTTAAGGCTTTCATTCCCTTTCAAAGTCTTGGCAACCTAGAAAGAAGAAAATCCATAAACAAATTTTAGTGAGGACTGAATGTAATTTAGGTAGAAAAAAACAAGGAAGGTACCTCTGAACCTTCCCCAATATATGAATAAAGGACCCATGCCACACATAAGACAACTCCTGCCCTTAAGGAGCTCACTGTTCAGTGAGATAATTATCACTTGTCAACTGATCTAGTGGCTATTTCCTAATGCTTTTAAATATGTTCTCTTTTATTCCATGAATGCTACTTACACATCAATGCCCTAACTTAAATGTCACCTTTACTGTGAAGCCTTCCTAGTGTCACTTGGGAGTTGGTTGCTCTTTAACCTCTAGTTCTTTTTTTTAGAAGCACCTATCACATTATATGGCATTTAATTTTATGTAGCCATTGTCCATTCTAGATTGCAAGGCTATGAAGGGTGCCATGTTTTCTTATCCATGAATTACCTGACAGCAGATGCTCAATATGTTTTCTGAATAAAGTTACATGTTGTATTAGTAATTACATCATCAACACTTAAGACAGAAAATTAAACTTCACTATATATAATTCATACTTAACTGACCAACATGAAGGTAGTCAGCAGTCAACATTTTATTTCAAATATGCACTCTTAGGTAAGATTATGGTTTCTTAAATTAAGCTTGCCAAATTATCCATGTGCTGAGTAGAACTTATAATACACATTATCCAATGATTTGAAAGTACAATAGGAAGGCTTCAATTTCTGAAAGCTGGCCCTTTTTCTGTTTAGTTCTGTTCCTCAGATATCAAAGGCAGCAACTGTAAAAATGTATATCGAACAGTTTGGTAAGAAATTTTAAAATCAAGGTTCTCTTAGTATTTCTGAATTAGATCTTAACATCACTGAACCGTCAAAAGCAATGTCAAATGGTATCTATTTTCTACATAGAAAGACATCTTTGTGTACTTTCCTAATTTGATTACTTGAATTAGGAAATCAATTACTTGAAATGGTTTCTTGGTGGCCAACATTTCTGAGAGTAGAATGAAGGGGCTATAAGATAAAATCCCCATTAACAATTCCCTAGTAGTTCTAATTATGCTACAATTAAATTTAAAGTTCTCTGTTTCTTACTCTAAATCCTTTTAACAATAAGTGTCCCGTAAGTTTCTAATTTATTGACAAACAAAAAATTACCTCAGAGAATTCATTGTGTCGGCTGTAAGTAGAACCTTTCTGATCACCTGGATCGGATAACTTGGTTTGAGCACCTTTTTGGGTGTAAGTCTGGGCTGCTGATTTTTGAACAGAAGCTAATGCGGTTCTGAACATAACATATTCTCTTGTTGAAGCATGTGGTGAAAGCTTAATGTTCTTTTCCTAATTAAAAGAAATGTTTTAACAGGACTTAAAAATATTCTGTTTTATTCTCAACAATCAGGCATTTTTATTGTTTGTACATGTAAAAAAGGGCAAATGAGAATGTAAAAATTTATCTGTACATCCAATTTATCTGCATATGCTTTAAATACAGCCACACACTATACACAGACAATACAGAAATTGCAAACCAGAAATTGAGAAAGCACTTTAAATACTTAGCCTATATAGCATTAAGTACATCATTTATAAAGTACTAATGCCAAAACAAAGTCATCCTTTTCACCACCAGTAAATGGCAAGTCATGTTTAAGTGTCACATCAGTGTGATGAATGGATTCCAAACCTTTTAGATTAGAAAATTTTCCGTTAATACCACCTTATCAATAAAGACTCTGAACTCGGATAACTTAAGCAATACTTGACTTTAAAGTTATACAGCATATAAGTAGCAGCACCAAAATTTAGACCCAAGTCTGCCAACCCTAGGCCTGAAATTTCAAACATGTATTGATACCCTCAGAAACATCTCCAAATTTACCAAGTTCATTTTGGAAGGCAAATGAATTCCCTTCTGCACTAAAAATCTTCAATATGTTGAAAATTTAACTGAAAAAATACAAATGGCAGTGAAGATTAGCTATATGGTCAACTCCTATTATATTATTGGAGAACTGAGCAATTTTCCCTTTTGGACATTCCATTTCTAGGAAGAACTCAAGAAATAAATGACTTAGGTGGGATTCCTTTATCTTTGAATTTTGTTTAAGGAGTTCTAGTGAAAAGCAAAAATGCTTTGTGAATGTAAAGGATTTCCAGATTACCTGTTATCTGTCCCAGTTTTCACTATTTGTAAAGGTAAAGAGCACTAGCTGTTATATTTTAAAATGAAAACATCAACTGCAAAGACTTACAGTAACTCTCTGTATTGCCTTATTGTACAACTGAAATGCCCCTTTATCATCTTCTAGAATCTTCTTCCAAGTTGTGCTCACTTTAGACATACTGGAAAAGTAAAAGATTATAAAGGAAACAGTTAAAGCATCACAAAGAGCTAAAAGGAATAAATATACTACAAAACATTAACAGGGCAAAAAAGAAATTTCTATTAGTAGTGCTTCTCAAACCTGTTTATTACATCAGAATTGCCTGAGGTACTTAAGATTTTAGAATGCCCCAGGCCTAGTCATCTGGGTTTATGGGTTTAAAAAGAGGACCAGGGTTATTGTTAAAAGCTCCCTATCAAGTCATTCTAAGAGCATTCAGGCTTAAGAACCATTGCTTTGTACTTCATTTTTTCACAACATCTGCAAACACCAAATAAGTAGCCCCCATTGTACATACGACACCATGTTAGCTGTTCAATATCAATAAAAGTTGTAGCCAAATTTCAAAGTACTGTAGGACACACTGCTATCAGTAGACATCAATTTCAAAAACGCATTGTTAACAAAAGAAGTACAACCTAGATGTCAATCATCCCCCAAGAAGCTAGCCAACAATAAAAATCCATACTCACTTTTGTTTTGCTTTAGCTATATTTCGTAAAGACCAGTGTAAAGTAACACTCGCAGAGTACCTCTAAATTTTTTTTCAAAAAGCTAAAAAATGAATCTGATTGATCAGGCTCTAATCCAGTGGTCTGTATAATTAACTTAATTCTGTTACTTCATCCTAACTGATCTTTGGTGGAATGAGGAATGATAAGGTTTCTAAGAAATAGTCAAAATCAGATCATTTGTGGGTTTCCATATTTTCAGTCAAACCAAGGAGAGCCTACATTAAAAATGGCCTACAAACATCAGCAACTATTTCTTACTTTCAGTCATAAACCCTACTGGTCCTATATACCAGAACTAGGATGTTGTTTCATAGTTAAGCATGTATGATATAGCTGAAAATTTCTTATATTTTAGAAATTTTCAGAAAAGGAACAAAAATCCCAATTTAACAAAAACAGTTTCCTAATATTGCATAAATATGAAATGTGAAATAACTGGATTAAATGTTTACTTAAAAAATTATCTTTCTTTCATCTTAGTGGCATATAAATGGTCAGATACCAGCCATCAGGCAGTCATTACCTCAATTAAACAATGCAAAAAGACTACCCTATTTTGTGTCTTTGTATGAGTTGGTAGTCCCAAGTCATCCAACAAAAATGTTCAATGGATTATACTAACACTCAAAAGTAATCATACTTACTTGATTAAGTCCATATCATTGAGCTGTGTTAAAATATTTGCTAAGAGATGTCTGAGTCCCCTTCGAAAGAGTTCACTGAGAATATCTACACATTCTAGGCCCATCTTCCTGCCAATTATATTCTGTAGTTTAAAATTTTCACTGGATATAAATTCCTTTAGTTTCTCCCCATCTATTTTAGGATTTTGCTTGGCATTCTTTTTTAATGTTGAACAAACCATTTTTGCAAAATGAAGAGCCGGCAGCAAGTTTTTGCTGGGATATTGGTCTGGGCTTTGCATCTGTAGGCAGGATTGTGGACTGTCACTGAAATTTTCCAAGGGAAGGCTACCCTCTTCATGTTCATTGAAGCCACTTTGCTGAGAAAATGAAGAATAGCCACTGTCTTCATAAGGTCTACTGGTCTCTAGTTCTTCTATTTCATTTGAACTATTAAGTATTTGTTGCACATGTTGATTTTCTTTGTTATGGAAGGGCTTGTTTTCATTTTCAGTTTCAAGTTCTACAATCCTGGGGCTCACAATTGGTGACCCAATATCTGATAACCTTACATAGTCCTTAATACAGTCTTCATAAGAACTTTCCAAATATGCAGGACAGGAACCTAGTCTTCCAGTGTCATCAGGCTTTACCAATTTAAGTCCAGAATGAATATGGTCATAGTTAAAATCACATTTCATTTTGACAGAAAGAGTAGAATTTTCTTCTTTACAACCTACAAAACAACAAAAAACCATTTACTTAATGACAAAATTTTCATACATCTCTACTTCTTAAATTGGGATATACAGAGATAAAATTACTTTCCATTCTCTCAGTATTATGTATTACCTATGTAGCTATGAAATTATTCAAGTTTATTTACTGAGATGTGACAATGAGGAAATAGTACTTAAATCTTAGTTAAGTACATACATCTTATTCTTTTAAGATTTTATTTATTTATTTGACAGAGAGCGAGCGGAGAGGGAACACAAGCGGGGGAGAGGGAGAGGGAGAAGCAGGCCTCCCACAGAGCAGGGAGCCTGATGTGGGGCTCGATCCCAGGACCCTGGGATCATGACCTGAGCAGAAGGCAGATGCTTAACAACTGAGCCACCCAGGCACCCCAGTACCTCTTATTCTTTTTTTTTTTTTAAGATTTTATTTATTTGAGAGAGAGAGTGAGAGAGAGAGAGCACACGAGGGGGGGAGGGTCAGAGGGAGAAGCAGACTCCCTGCTGAGCAGGGAGCCCGATGTGGGACTTGATGCCGGGACTCCAGGATCATGACCTGAGCCGAAGGCAGTCCTTAACCAACTGAGCCACCCAGGCGCCCAGTACATCTTATTCTTAACAAAAGATTGCTTTTAGTGCATAATTGTAACATTTGACTTTTAGAGTCTCCAGATGATTGAGTAAAAAATATTGGAAAAAGGTACTATTTAACACCTATCTGTACTTATGGAACAAATAAGGAAATGTGATGCATTCAGTGGGGTCTGGAGTCAGAGAAATCCTTAAAGTAATAAATGTTTAAGATTTAGACATTAGCCGTTTATTATAAGCCTTACAATAATTAATCAAGAAATCTGTAAGTAAGCTTAGAGAAAGAACTCAAAGTCAGTAAATTTAAACACCGATCAGTTAAAATCTACCTGAACCCCCACAACTTTCTAAGTTTTATCTGGATCAGTGGTATGGGTGAGTCTGATATAACTAAGGTGTTTGTCTACTCTGCTGGATAGTGAACTCAAGCAGAGGGACATCTCCCTTTATCTCCTCTATTACGTGCTAGAAATAGAAACTCTGAGATCTTCAATTACTGAACGAAGATTTCTCATGACTAATTAACCAAAGAGCCAGAGGAATTAATAGTTCAGGTACCAATCAGAAGATTTCGTAAATAAGAACAATACTATAATCAGTATAAGATACAAGAATGTGAGGGTGGTTGGGCAGCAAGTGTGCATTACTGTTCAGTTGTTTTAAATAACTAGAGAAGATAATGTACTTGCTATTTATGATAAGTAGCATAAAAGGGAAGAACCAATAATAATGATACTATTAGCAAACCATGCAGTTATTTCTGGTTATTATTCATTAGAATTCACACTTCACAGAATTCAAATTTAAGCTTAAAAAAGCCAAAGACTTGTTTATTAGGATTGTATCACCACCCCCATGGCCTAAAGAAATCAGTCAAGCTACAATTAACAGGCAGCACTTAAAAATATATTACAGCCATGTTTCTCAATCTCTGCATTACTAACATTTTAGACTGGACAATTCTTTGTTGTTGGGGGCTGTTCTGGGCATTTTAGGATGTTCAGCAGGCTTTACCCATTTGATGTCATTAGCAACCCCTACCGCCTGAAGCACAATAAAAAATGTCTCCAGTCACCAGTCATTGACAAATGATGGGTTGGGGAGGCAGTGGTGTCAAAATCTCTGCCATTCCTCAGTTGAGAACCACTGCTTTAAAGGATGACTAGGATTTTGTCAGGAAGTAGAGGTTGGAAAAAGCATTCACTGAAGGTTAACTTGAGCAAAAGCACAATTCTGAGAAGGAATATAGTAGATGGGTTCAGGAAAATTACTTAGTATTACTGAAGGCAGAGTATATGAACTGCAGATGCTTCAAATGTCTTCCATACCTACTATTCCCCCTGCAAGCCAATCATAGGTAGTTAACAATTTATCCTGTCAGTGTATGTACCAGTCAGTGTGGTTAGTCTGTACTAAGTATTGGTAATCTGTGTCCATGTTAATTTTACAGTTTTTATTTAGAGCAAAACCTTTAAGTACTAAAAGGACTTCTGTAGGTAGGTAGTCTCTTTAAATTCCCAATGTTTAACACAGCAAAAGACAGAGTATATGCTCCAGGACTCCATTAAACCTTGGAGTAGTCCTAAAAACTAGTTTCAAACTAAGTTCAAGGACATAAAAAGCAAATAAGGAATATACATTTTCTAACACCAACATTAACCATAATTCTAGAACAAATTATTCTGAGTGGTTCTCTTCCACCCAGGAGATTAAAAAATTCCAAGAGATTGTTTTAATTTTTGCCTCAAGAATTAAGTACAACTTACATACAGCCACATTCTATTTGAGGATAAAAAAGTAGAAGCTACCTACAAAGACATATTTTACTGTTTAGTTGCCTAAAGGGAAGAGGCCTGAAACTGTACTTCAGAAACTTAATTCTTTTCAAAGGCCTTCTTCCTCTGCTCCTTTTTTTTTTTTTTTTTTTAAAGATTTTACTTCTTTATTTGAGAGAGAGAGAGGGAGAGAACACAAGTGGGAGGAGCGGCAGGCAGCAGTAGGAGAAGGAGGCTCCCAGCTGAGCAGGGAGCCCAAGGTGGGGCTTGATCCAGGACCCTGTGATCATGACCTGAGCCGCAGGCAGGCGCTTTAACTGACTGAGCCACCTAGTCGCCCCTCTTCTGCTCATTTTTAGAACCCAGTTACTGGGAAACTATGTTTGTTGTAGAACCCTTTCATTCAACACCACACTTTGAATATGAACAGCTCTTTAAAACTTAGACTTAATGATGATTCAAACATCTTATAATTGTTTAGAAGTTTACAATTCCAATTTGTTTTCAAACACTTGCTCACAACCTTCTGATGTAGGATGAAGAGGTATTATTACCTTCTTTTTACAAATGAGGACACTGAAGCTCAGTTAAGTAGCTTGCCCACATTTTGACACGTAGTTAAGAGAGACAGATTACCCTTATTGACTATAAATTCAGTGTTCATTCCACTACCTCACTTGGAAAGTGAGATAAAAGTATATAAAAAAGTAGACAAGTATAGATTCACAGACTTTGGGTTATAATCCAATATTGCCTTATTAATGTTGCTGATCAAATTGTTTCAGCTTTCACCACTGTTAAGTTCATGTCCACTTGAAATACTTCCATTATTTTGTTTTTGGAGCATTTCTTACTTTCTGGCATGAAAAGATGCTCTAGGCTCATCTTGTATTTTTCCTGTTCCAGCCCTAGAATTACTTATTTCTCCAAGAACTCTGGTTCCTTTTATTGGTTCCAAAATCTGGATCCTGGTTGTAGGTTTAGTTTTAAAATGTGAAATTATGTAACATACTTTATTATTATTTTTTAATTATGTAATATACTTTAAAATTGGAGAGGTAGAATGGTCTGTAGAATTTCAGGGTATGATGGATTTATTCACTGTGTAATAAAGAGCCTTGAGGGGTTGAGTTGAGATATCCGGTTTACATTTTCAAAAGATCATTGGCAACTGTAGAGAATGGACTGTAGGAAGGTACAAGTGGAAAGAGGAAGACTAGTTAGTAGTGTGTATCACAGGCGTCCAGAGACTGGGTAACTGATACCAGGATGACTGCAGTGGAAATGGAAGATAATTGGGTGGATCTGAGATCTACTTAGGAGAGTCAACAGAACCTGCTGATGCTCTGGATGCTGAATGAGAGAAAGTGAAATGAAAAAAATACCCTGGGGTTTAAGTCTTCAGCATCTAAGGTATAAAGTGTTATTTGCTGAGTCAGGAAAAACTGAGGCAGTTAACTTTTAAAGTCTGTTTTCTCATCTCCAAAATGGGGTTAAGAACATAAAACTGGACTAAATGTACGGCAGAGTCCCATCACATATGGTATTTTTATCACATTTTTAAACCAAATCCTTTCATAATGCTTTTATTGCAAATCACAAACATCTTAAAAGTAGCAAAATACATCCCACACTGTATTCCAGATTATACACTTTTTCTAGGAATCAGATCCAACTTCAAGTAAAAATATTTGCTTAGTCGTTTGACTAGCTTTGTGACATAAAATATTCAGTTAGTTCATTTTTTCTTTAAAATGGAGATACTAATATCTACCTCATGTTGTAGGGTGAAGATTCAACATGCTGCATTTTAAAAATCTCATTTACCAACACACTGTCCAATCATGAAAAGGTGGTATTAGAGTTAACTGTACCAAGTTGGACTTCCATTTAACTTTCCAAGTCAGAGCAAACACTCCATATTAAAATACCCGTAGTTAAATAGGTTACAAGGCTTAAAAATGTTTATAACTATCCCAATGTTAAATGACTAAGTTCTACAATCTGCAATACCTACTATAAGATTATCACCATGTGCCCAATGTTAGGCATGGCTATTCCTTAAAAGTCTGAGACCCCCAAGGCTTGCAGCCATAAACTGCAAATCAGCCATCTCTAAGAGAAATTTTAGGAAAGCCCGCCTTCAAAAATACTTGGAGGCAATAAACTTTTAATCTCATTTTCTCAAATTTGTAAAATGGGAACAAAATTCATTGAGATAGCAAATATTCTGAGGAGCAAGGTGGTAATACCAGACGACTGGATTAAATAATCAAAATACTACTTCTTAAAACCATCAACCTTCAGAACTTCATGGGGAGGCTTCTGACTGAGGATCATCTAGAAATAGATTTAACCTGTTAAAATTATTTTTTCCTCGAGTTTTCTAGACTCCTTTTCTAATGAAAGGAGCATCTTTCAGTGACTGCCAAATATCACAAAATCGAATCGCTAATTAAAAAAAAAAATTTTTGGTGCTTTCCGAGGCAAAATAAATGCATTTGGATCTCTTTTCAGATAGCAACAAAGAGGATAAAAATATCCATTTGAGTGCCTTCCACGCTAACCGAGTTTGGGAATAAAGGACTACCTAGTTCTTCAGGAGCGCAGGAAAAAAAATAATTCTTCAATTCTCAGAAAATCAGCTTACATAAGGGCAAGTTCATCGTTTTGTATTAAAAAGTGCTTCCACCCGCCCCCCGCCCCCAGCCTTCCTCCTTTTGACCCCAGGCCTTGAAAACGAGTTACTGGGCAAAGGGAAAAATGGAGAGGGGGGGTTTAAAAAAAAGAATGTTTTTGTTTGGACCTCCTTGTACAGCTTGGCCCGATGAGGGGGTCCCTCCACTTGGCGGGAGTGGGTAGGGGTAAGACCATGGAAATCCTAAGGGGTCGAAGAGGTGGCCCCTTAGGGCGCGGGCCGGGTGGAGGAGGCGGGAGATAAGCCAGCAGGATCTCCCGCGCCCGCCAGCAAGAGTGAGGCGGCGAAAACCCGGGGAAATTGCCGGCGGACCTGCGGGTGCGGGGTAAATACGGCAAAGGGGCGCAGGGAGTGGGGCTCAGGCACCTGGCCAGACCCCGGGGGCCGGCGGCTCGCGAGCCCTGTCAGAGCCCAGGCCCCAAGGTGGGGGAGGGGAGGGGGCATTTGGCGCCTCTTCAAGCGGGGTGGCGACAAGGAGAGGTAGATCCTGAAAGGGGAGAAGGGCGCCCTGAAAGGCCGACACCGTCACCTCCTTCGGAGCTGGCGTCCAGGTTCCGCGTGGAGGGAGGGACCCGGGCCCGCCACTCGCCTCGCACCCATGGCCTCCCCTCCCTGAGCCCCAGCCTTCTTTCCCCCCCTACCCCAGGAACCGCCGCCGACGCCCGCTCGGCCCGGCCCGGCGTGGGGCGCACGCCCGGACTCGGGAGGGGGTCGGGCTCGGTCGTAGCTGCTCCCCAACCCCGCACCCCTTCCTGGAACGCGTGCTCCCCGCACCCTCTCCTCCTCACTCACCGTCTGAGGGGCGAGGGCGCCCGGCGGCTGTCAGGGCGCTGCAGCGGCAGGAGCTGGAGGGGGGCCGTGGGGAGCAGAGGCAAGCGCGCTGGCTCATGCCGGTGGAAGTGGGGGTCCGCCTCAGGTGAGGAAACAGCCACCACAGCAGAGGACCCGGTCGTCCGATTCACAGACCTGTATCTCCCAAAAGGCGCCAGCTGGTACTTTTAAAATCTTTGAATTTGGTGCCCAAATCCGTACGACCCAATGGGGTGCGTGGCTCGCACGCGCGCCCCAATAGGAAGGCGGCGGGAGGGGGGCGTCCTCACCCACGCCCAATTGGAGGCTGCCGGGGCGGGGCCGAGCTGTGAGGCCCAACCTCCCTCCTTCTCCCCGGCCCCGCGCGTCCGGAAAGATGCAGAGAGAGGGGGCGGGCCTAGGGGCGAGGCCTCCCAGCGCGGGGAGGCCGCGGCCAGGCCGCACGTGGAGGTAGCCTACCACGCATGCGTGAACCCGCCAAGCTTCCTTCCGTCTTGGGAAGAGGTGTCCTGCAAGTCCTAATTTCATCCTGAAGGCAGCTCCGGCTTCTGTCTGAAGATCTCCAGTGGGTACAAAGGGTAGCCGACTTTCTTCGATCAGCACACAAGCGGGTGTTTGGTGAGCGGCGACTCCGATCGTCCGGGAATCCAAACTTTCCGGAAGACGAGCCCACCCCCCAGCCCTTCTTAGCCCGCCTCTCTAGGATTTAGGCGCGCTCCTCTCTCCCTCTCCGTTTCGCCCCTCCTTCTGCCCTCTGCGTTTGCGCAGGCGTCTGTGGCGGGCCGTGGCTTCAGAGTTGGCGGGGTGGCGCTTGCGCGCTGGGGACCCCTGCGTTTCTCTCGGGCAAAGGAGCGGGTTGCGGTGGGTGGATGAGCGTGGCTTCCTGCGCGTATGGCGGGTCTAGCGGCTGGTACGGCTGCAGACCTGGGGCTGCGTTTCCCAAGGGCCTTCCCGCGGGGGTGATGGCGGGAGTCACTTCTTGTAAGCATATTTATTTGTATTTTCAACCACAGTTCTCCAGTCACCACTGCTTTATACGGACGTTAAGTTTATTAAATTTGTATCTACGCTTTTCTGGGTTTTTATTTACTTCAAGGTCCAAGCGCAAGAGACAGTAGTCCTGCAACAAAATAAATTTATAAAACGTCCTGCCGTAAGAGTTCCGGTTCCCACACCCTAGGGCTGGAGGCCTCAAGGCAAGGGAATGATTTTTTTAGTGATGGCAGGGGAATGGGTCGAAGTATTTATTAAGTCTTCGATGACAACTGGCACCATATTATTAGTCATGCTGAACTTTTCAGAGTATGCACTTAAGTGGTGAGAGTACATTCCTTGCATTCAGCTTTTTGGCCACAGCCCAGTGCAGCCACGGGGTGTAAGCTCCAAAAAGCCCAATCTCCGTCTTTGCGGCTCTCCCTCTTGCTTTTCTGCAGCCTTAGGGACAGTTAATACTTGACTTACGGCTAAGTGTTGAGTTAAATTGGTGGCAAGTCCCGGTGAGGCAGGGCTGAGATGGGGTGAGTTCTGCAAGCGCTGGGTGGATCCGCTTTGTGCAGAATTGTGATAATGAATTCATCATGGTGTTCTGCATTACTTTTCATCTTTTAGAATGTTGCTTTAAATTAGTATCTTTCTGGATTACTGAAATTTGGGCATCCCCTAAAGTTTTGCGCCTCAGTGATGGTGTCCCACTCGCCTGCCTTAGCCTGGCCTTGGAGCTAGGTCTGGGAGATAGAGGGTTGAAAAGACAAAAGTCCTATCCTTCAAGTTTACATACTAAGGGAAAAGAAATTGAAGTTACCAATTTCAGTGCAGGAAAAAGCAATATAAAACAAGATAATGGGGTAGAAAGTGGGCAGTAAGGGCATTGAGTAATGACTTCGGGTGGTCAAGAGGGCTTGGGAGCTTTGAACCAAGATCTGACTATTGAGTGGGCAGTGCAGAGATCTGTATAATAAGCAGAGGGCAGAGATGGAAAGTGCTTGGCTTGTTTCGGGGCTACAAGGATGTCTAGAGCGCATTGAGCAAGTTCAAGAGTGGGAGATTAGGTCAGAGAGAGAGAGAAGCCAGATCCTGAAGGATTTTGTATGTTTACATGTGGAGTTTTGAGTTCTTCTGATTACTGTGGTAGTTGGAGGGATTTCAGCCAGGGAGTGATTTGTTGAATGAATGTTAAAACTATAGTAGCTTTTTGTCTTCTAGGCATTTTTTTTTTTAAAGATTTTTTTTTTATTTATTTGACAGAGAGAGACAGCGAGAGAGGGAACACAAGCAGGGGGAGTGGGAGAGGGAGAAGCAGGCTTCCCGCGGAGCAAGGAGCCCGATGTGGGGCTCCATCCCAGGACCCTGGGACCATGACCTGAGCCGAAGGCAGGCACTTAATGACTGAGCCACCCAGGCGCCCCTTCTAGGTATTTAGTAGATGTTAGCCTTTAAGTCTCACAATAACCTTGGCATTATTTTCATTTTTGATTGTGCTTAGAAGTGTAAGTTAATTCTCACAGAACTACACAGCTACTAAGCAGAAATTCCAATCCCATTCTGCTTGTTAAGTCTATGTACTTCCCTTTGTGTTATACTGAGGAATGGTGGTATTTGCTGGAGGCCTAATCGTTTATAGTACATTTTCACATTACTTCCCCATTTGGCCTTAGAGATCATCTTTATTTCTCTTTTATTTTCAGATGTAGACAAATGTATGAAATTTGAGGGGAGGAAGGGTTTTCATTAAATTAATTGAGCACCTGGACTATATTGGCTCTTACCCACTGTTTAAAAGATATTCTCCAGCAGTTATTTATTTTTTCAGGAAAAGGCTAAGATATATTATTGGAAAAACTAAAATTATTGTACCAATATAAGGTAATATACATAGCTAAGCATATTTTATGGCATACTAGAATAGTTTATGAAAGTCTTTTTCAGGCTATTAAGTTATTTAATGTTGATTTTAATTGTTAGAGGTTTAATTGATTATTATGAAAAAAAATTTTTTTAAAGATTTTATTTATTTACTTGACAGAGACACAGTGAGAGAGGGAACACAAGCAGGGGGCGTGGGGGAGGGAGAAGCAGGCTTCCCGCCAGGCAGGGAGCCCAATGCAGGGCTCAGTCCTAGGACTCTGGGATCATGACCTGAGCTGAAGGCAGATGCTTAACGACTGAGGCACCCAGGTGCCCCTATTATGAAATATTTTTAACTGACAACTTGTTAAGTGGGTTCATGACTCCCTGTTAATTCATTTTTATTTTTTATTTTTTTAATTTATTTTCTTTTTTTAAAGATTTTATTTATTCATTTGACAGAGAGGGAACGCAAGCGGGGGAGTGGCAGAGGGAGAAGCAGGCTTCCCGCCAAGCAGGGAGCCAGATGCTGGGCTCGATCCCAGGACCCTGGGATCATGACCCGAGCCGAAGGCAGACGCTTAACGACTGAGCCACCCAGGTGCCCCTCTCTTAATTTCATTTTTAGTGAGAAACGTAGAAATGGCCATTTTGAATTTTAGTAGATGTCAATAGATGTATGTAACCTCTTTCTTCCTGTACATTAATATCATTCCTGTACAACAATATCATTGTTGAGTTTTTAGGTACAAAATGAAGCACAGAGAGAGTTGCCCTCTTTCAGCAAATTCTTATTGCAGACCTTCGGCATGCAAGACATCATAGGGTATCTGGAAATAATTGGGATATGGTACCTGTGCTTGTGCTTACCATCTGGGACTGCCATCTAATAGACATAACAGATGCTCAGTAAATAATCTTTGAATAAAAGCATCATGAGCATAGAGGGGAGGAGAATAAGGGGTGTAAGATTTAGCAATAATGCAACGCTGGATAAATACATCACGTTACATTGGGAATTTTTAGAGAACAGAGACATTACTTTTATATGCCAGGATAAGGGAATAATCTGCTGGGCAGGGTTTCTTAACTTCAGCACTGTTGACATTTTTAGTCAGATAATTTTTTGTTGTGGGGGGCTGTCCTGTGCATTGTAGGGAGTTTAACAGCATCCTTAGCCTCCAACTCCTGCTGTCTCCAAACATTGCCAAATGTCCCCTCCAAACATTGCCAAATGCCCCTAGGGGCAAACCCCTAGATGAAAACCAGTGCTGTTGGGGATGTCTTTTAAGGGACCAGGGAGGAGGGTAGCATGGCATAAGGAACATAATGGGGGAAAGCTTAAATGCAAGTGCAGTTATCAGAAAAAATGAATTTGATGTGACAACGGGGGTGGTGAGTAAAATGGGCCGATAATGGAATGATGCAGGATATGGATATGGATGTATTGTATGCACACTTAGGAGTTGGAGCTTTATTTGGAACACAGTAGGAACCTATTAAGTTGTGGAGTAAAAGAGTGACAAGATCAGAGCCTTGGTTTTTAGGAAAATGAAACTGGCGGCTATGCATGTGTAACCTGAATTAGCAGATAGAGAGGATGCCTGGAGAGGTCAGGGGCCCATAAAAGTAGTCCAAGAGAGAAGTAATTCTGGACAAGAGTAGTGGTAATAGAATCAGTGAGGATTATTAGTGTTTGGGAGAGTAGGATTTAGCAAAAAACTGCATGTGAGGAAGAGGAATCAAATATGACTTTTTTTTTTTTTTTTAAGATGACTACATTTCAAATTTGAAAGAGAGGGAAAATGGTAGTGCCATTAAGGAAACGGAGATTACACAGTGAGAAATGGGTTATGGAGGAATATGACAAGTCAAATTTTAAACATAGTGACTGTTTATGCCCCTTCAAAATTGCCATTCCAGCTGAGTTTTGATTAACTGCTTTTGTAGGCCACTTTGAAATTCAGTTCTGTTGTTTTTTTCTGAACAATATATCAGATTTGTAGACAAATACTTTAGATATAATTGCCTTTTAGGCGTCTGTTTAGTGCCTATTGTAACATAATGTTAGGTCCTGAGGAAACAAGAACGAGGAAAACACATTTTTGTCCATTAATGAGACAATGTGAGAGGTCTGGCAGTACATGCTTATTCTGCTCCCTGACCTAGGAATAACTTATTTAGTGAAGTGGAAGCCAATGTCACTTCACAGACCAGAATCTGCCAGTTAACTCTGCATGTGTTCATAAAACACCTACTGATACATGTCTTATATTGTTAGAATTATCTAGGTACTATGATGATTTCTAACCAGCTGTGATGTTCTAACGGACAGGAAGTTTAAAAATTGATCAAAAGCTCTTTTTCACCTTCATTAGTATAGCTCTCACACCTTTTCCCATGGGACCGGGAAAGCGGGCGTCGAGACGGATAAGGGGGGAAATAACTTTTAATAGCTTCTGTTGTTTACAGAACGAAATCCAACATTCGAGACTCTTCATAATCTCAATCCAACTTTTCTAATTATTACCTATGAGAGGAGGTCAAGAGAAATTAAGTAATAGTATGTGGTAATATTAGTAACATGTAGATACGTCCTTTTCATTCAAAAAGGAAGCCAAAAGAAACTGGAAGATGCAGGCTTGCATGGGCCTTTTGCAGGACGGAATATGGTCTAATGAACAGGTCTTGCTGTATTCTTGAGTTGTGTAGGTCACTGAAAGCCATTTTCATCAAATGTTCTGGTGAAGGTCGAGTGCCTTTCATGAGCAGAGTGTTACAAGGGAGGGATTTTTCTTAAAATTCTGACGTATTTGATAATCTTTGGCCAGCTTTAAAATTCTAAGAATAAATTAGCAAGATAAAATTACTCTGAAAGTTAGCACAAAGCTCTAAAGGAAATTTGGCTAATTTATACAGGTTGACTTATGAAAAGAAACACATTAGCCCACAATAATAGTCTTAAATTTATGTAGTATATATGCTAACAAGGATTCATATTACTGTAGATTCCAACAAATAGAGAAAGGCATGCAGTTTGGGGGGTTAACTAAATGTCTTGTAGTTCTTTAACACTTGAGTCATATAGCCTTAATAATTAAATCACTTTTTTTCCTCTGGAAAGCCTACCTTGTTGTAACTACTATAAATTTAACATATATTCATTTTCTACCAGGTAGAGCTCATCTCATAATTGTAGTCCTTCGTGTATCTCATATTTTCAAAAACTTGAGTCAGCATTTCCAACTTTTCTTACTTCTTTATGGGATAACGGACTTTTCCTACAGTTTTCTTTCTTCTTTTCCTATCCCCTTTCCTTCCCCCCCCTTCCCTTCCCTAGTTAAACTAGTTGAATTTACTACTCTTCCTTGTAATGAAGCACACACACCCAGGGAGAACAATGGGGTGTCTCCTGTTTATCAAGTACAGTAAGTACTTAAGTACTCAGTGTTCCTGTCAACACCAAGAGGTCTTTTACAGCTGTGCAGCCTCAAGCAGACATTCCCATGCTTCCTTCCTCTTTAGGCCCTAATTCTCTGGAGTCTGTCTTCTCACAGAAATGCTAATCATAACCAGGAATCCCATGGTAAATAAGAGCCACTAAACTTCTTTTAAATCTTCTGATGAAAAAATACTGAAGATCATGCCGATTCAGCTCTAAGCACACTTTAAACAATAATTCTTCTCCTTTCACAAAGGTGAAGTCATTTCTTTCATCTGTCAGTGTATTTTAGAGAACCTAGTACATCTCAGCACATCAGCATTCAAACCTGACTTACTTTATATATATTTTAATGAGGAAAGGGAGTATGCAAAACTAGCTGAGTCTTAAGCTCTAACTTCCAGTTTGTAGGAAATACTGTGACTTGAGGAACAAGTTAAATGACACCATAGTAGCCTGATTTGAAATGAAAATTCAGTGCAAGGTCATGAAAAAAAGGGGTAGCAGTTGGCAGAGCTGTTCTAGACTTAAACAATGTAACCACCAGATGCCATGTGTGATCCTTAGTTGGATCCTGGTCTGAAGAAGCCAGTTAAGGCAGCTGGGGGGAATTGAAGACATCTGAATTGGGTACTTGAAGATATTAGGGAAATACTGTGAATTTTGTTATGTGTGATAGTGAATGATTAAGGAGGAGAATGTCCTTATTTTTAACAATGCAAATGGAAATATTTAATATTTGTAACTTCTAACACCAAGAAAATATGAAAACATACCAGTTTTTTAAATTAGGTAACATATATGGGTGTTTGTGCCAGTTACCAAATTGTTGCCTCTTGGCAACAGATTTACCCATCGTTGCCCTACTTTGTGCTACCCCAGCTGGACCTGTGTCCTTTGGTACCATGTTGCTTTGTCAGTAGGGGGTGGTGGAAGGACATGTAGGAGGAAGGGGCTTCTCTTCTTGTTTCTGATCTGGGGCACAGCTGCCCAGGGTGCTCTTGGACCACGTGTTAACAGGGTGCCAAGATATTTAGTCCACATTACTCTGGATGTTTCTGTAAGGGGTTTTTGGATAAAATTAACATTTAGGTCAATGAACTTTGAGTAAAGCAGAATGCCCTTCGTAATGTGGATGGCTTCATCCAAACAGCTGAAGGCCTGAAAAAAGACCGGCCTCCCCTGAGCAAGAGAGAATTCTCCAAGCAGACTGCTTTTGGACTGGAACTGCAGCCTCAGTTCCCTGGGCTCTCTCCAGCCTGCTCGCTCACATTGCAGATTTTGAACTTGTCAGCCTCCGTACGTCATACCTGCCAATTCCTCCTAGTAAGTCTCACACATCTTATTGGTTCTGTTCCTCTGGAGAATCCTCACTAATGCAGATACAAACTGATGCTTAACCCAATAGCAAGTTTTGCTGACATCCTGGGTGGGAGGCTGCTTGCTTACCATTCCAGAGGGTTTTCTGTTTGCAAGACCTGATCCACCACCACCTGCAGACCAGCTCTGGCCCAGGGCAGCCCAGGAAACCTTTCTGTTAAGTGGGCCAAAGCCACGCTCTCTCCAGTAGGCTTGATTCCACCTTTGGGGGAAGGGAAGCCCCTTCCAAAGGTGTTCTTCCCTTGGGTACTCTTTTCAATCTTAGTGTATGAGTTCACTCTTATCCCCTAATAGCTTATCCTATTATCAGTTAAAAATTCTTTGTTATCAAAATTAGCCCTGTTCAAATTCATGGTATGGTTTCTGTCTCTTAATTGGACTTTGACTAATACAGTATTTATTATCATATTACTGTTATTTTATGTTTGAGGTTTTTCATTAGTTAAACCAAATTTGTGATCAGTTATTAAACATTTTACATAAAACAAAGTACTGTTTTTGTTTGTGTACTTCTCATAGGAAGAGTCCAAAATATATAACCAGAGTCATGATTGTATTGTGTATTTTTTTACTAATACCCTAAGAGAAGATTTATATAAATTATCTGTCTTAAAAATACACACATTACTTCCAGCTGAGTTAACTCACTTTTTTTAAGAGAATACTAGTATTTACACACCATATAATTTGCTGTGAATTTTCATAAGCTATAAAAGTCTTTAATAATAAATCAATTTAAGCTTTTTTGGAAATAATTTCTACTAAAGATTCATAATCAGCATAATCCTTCAAGGATTGTACAAGTTCATCCAGCAGAAACTCCCCTTGCATAAAACTTTCAAGATCATGAAGTGATTTGTTTATTCTGTGATCTGTGACCCGGTTCTGTGGAAAATTATATGTTCTTATTTTCTCTGACCTTCCTTTAGTTCCAACCTATATAAAAAGATATGAGATACAGTTAGATTCAGGGCAACTAAACCTATAAATTTAACTTATCTGGAGATTAAGCTCTTGACTTATAATTTGAAACACAATGTAAGAACCAAGTTTTAAACATTTTGAATCCTCAAATAACATAGAAACATAATAGAAAAAAAAGGAATACTGGCTTTAAAGGCCGACAAATTTGTAGCATTTGATCTTCTCTCTGCCATTTCAGTGCTCTATGACTTCAGGCATTTATTTCAACTTTAAACTTAGTTTCCCTATCCATAAAATACAAACAAATAATACCTACTACACCATGATGATGTATACATATAGCCTAGCACAGAGATGGTATTCAAATGGTAGCTAAATATATATCTATATCTATATTTAAAATCTGTGAATTAATCTGATCATTTTCAGTGATGACACAGTGATAAATTCCCATAAATTAATAAAGGGCTCTGTAATTATAAAAGTAAATACCAAATAGGAAGAAAGTAGTTCAGTTTGCTTTCCAACTTTCTTCCATAATTTTCAAAGGATTCAAAAATGGGAATTCCATATATCCTTTTTTAGTAACTTTGATTAAAAGTCTGAGAAAAGGGGGCGCCTGGGTGGCTCAGTCGTTAAGCGTCTGCCTCTGGCTCAGGTCATGATCGAGCCCTGCATTGGGTTCCCTGCTCGACGGGAAGCCTGTTTCTCCCTCTCCCACTCCCCCTGCTTGTGTTCCCTCTCTCGCTGTGTCTCTCTCTCTCTCAAATAAATAAATAAAATCTTTAAAAAAAAAAAATAAAAGTCTGAGAAAAGCCCTTGAATATAGAAACCAGGGTAGGGATTTAAAATTACTATGAAACAAAGATAACCCTAGGTTGAGCTACTTGAATTGTTTCCTTATTTTAACAAATAAATTGAAATAACTTTAACATGTATAAAAACTGAGTTATCTAAAAATACTTTTATCCTTCAGAGCATCTTTTTTATTTTTTATTTTTTAAAGATTGTATTTATTTATTTGACAGAGAGAGACACAGCAAGAGAAGGATCACAAGCAGGGGGAGTGGGAGAGGGAGAAGCAGGCTTCCCGCCGAGCAGGGAGCCCGATGCGGGGCTCGATCCCGGAACCCCGGGATCACAACCCGAGCTGAAGGCAGACGCCTAACGCCTGAGCCACCCAGGCTCCCCCAGAGCGTCTTTTAAATACAGTTCTACCTGAATCTTTCTAGCGCTGTATCTTTTACTTGTCTCCTCTTCCAGATGCATGCTGTACAGTTTCGCACGCAGCTTCTTCATAGCCATCTCTCTGTTTTTCAGTTGAGATCTCTCTTGTTGGCATTCAGAAACAACACCTGAATAGTGTTATGAGAATTATTAAAGAGTTTTAATAGGAAAATCTTCATTTATTTTCAAGGAATACTCTTTTTCCTTCTTTTTTTTCTACCTTTATAAGGAGAAAAAACAGAACTCTAATAAAAAAGGAAGACTATTAACAAATGACTTTTATAGAGGTCTTAGAAAACTGAAAATATATTCATCTTGGAGGCAGACATACTGAACAATAAGCACTAATCATTTAATATGGATTGTTTTCCCATGCCCTTAGCTAGCCACCATAATTTTTTTAAAATAATAATTACTCATCACTGAACAAAAATAAAGTTAATCCTACTACTAGAGGGTCACTATTCATATTTTTATGAGGATTTTCATCCATTTTTTTCCTATTCCTGTTTACATACTATGTATTACATAGACATCATAAAGTTTAACTCAAGGATATCCTCATATTTTAAAAAACAAAAACCTATCAGTCTGCTCCTATAAACCAGGGCTGATCCATGGGAATTATGCCTATTTGAGACTGGTCACGGTAAGAGATTCCTGTATTCTTTCTAGGTAACTGAGGTTTGCTATCCATATGCTTTATCTCATGTAAATCACTGCAGTAATGACTGTAAAGCACATTTAGTGCTCCCTGATAGTAGACGGAAGACTTAAGAAATACTTAGATATTGCTCCACTGCCTATCTACAGTCAGAACTGCTGGAGGTTTGTGGGCGGACTTCATGGAGAAGCAGGCCTGGAAGTTAAGTGCAGCACTTTGCAGGTGAGCATGTTTCTAGGTGGCGAGTCCAAGCTTTCATTTTCTCAAAGGAGTCTATGTCTCCTCCCTTCAAAGAAGGCTAAGAAATAGTGATTTAGAGCACTTTCTGATAAAGAAGAACCTATGATAATGACTTCATTCTGAGGATTTTCTTTTATTTATTTTATTAAATTTTTTAAATTATTTTTTAAAGATTTTATTTATTTGCCAGAGAGAGAGAGAGGGAGAGTACAAGCCACCTAGGTGCTCCTCTATTTTTTTTTTTTTTTTTTATTTTAAATAGGCTCCACACCAACGTGGGGCTTGAACTCACAACTCTGAGATCAAAAGTCACATGTTGTACCGGACTGAGCCAGCCAGGTGCCCCGGATTTTCTTTTAATAGTGATATTTACTAAGTATAAGCTTCAGGAAGCTACCTGGAAGCACTATCCACACCTTTTCTTCATGGTCACCAGTATGGAAATTCTCTGGGCTTAGATCCCTCCGTCTTCCTGGCTTTGCAATTATCCTGCAGAGTTTCATCTAAGGATTCTAAATAAAGTATTTAATAATAATATATTATATACTTTAATAATAGTATATATTCTGGTAATTAAGGATCTATTACAGTGGAGAATTAGTCAAGTTATTCAGAATTTGATTTCTTTCTTCAAAGTTTTATGCTGAAGGGATAAGTACATACCTGTTGGAAGATGAACTATCCGGACAGCACTGTCCGTGGTATTTACATGCTGTCCTCCAGCTCCACTGGCTCGCTTAGTATCAATTCGCAAATCTTTCGGGTTAATCACCAGATTAATCTATACACAAGAGGAAATACTGGGACTTAAAAATATCACATGTATACGAACTGTTCAAAGGCAAGAACTATCCATTTATAAATATAAATACATGTCATGTATAAAATAGAAGATTAAGAAGGTTTTCATTTTAAGAATATAAAGTAGTTGGAATAATACCATTTTTAAAACATCTATTTTTTAGAAGAGTGGTGGATCAAAATATAATACAAAACAAAAACAAGGCCTCCAAATCCTCAAAAACTAGACTTCTCTGTAAAATTACCCTCTCCTTACCACATGAACAGAAGAACTTAGTTAATATTAGAAATGGGAATGCAGGAACTAATGTGAGCTTTTGTGGATTATTTCTGAGTTTAAAAAGACAACACGGGAAAAAAACAATGCCAGTTTAAGAACAGTGGGAAGGCTTATTTTGTTTAATTTTAAATAAAGGAGGACTTAAACATATTTGGAGGCAGGGGAGAGGCACATGGGAACAGCACAGGGCAAAGCCAAGAAGTCATACATACACTGGGATCCAGCATCAGCCTAATGCTCATGTTGGGAGTCACCATCTAGAGCACTAGCTTTAAAAAGCTCTGTTTCATTAACAGCTGTGGACCCTCTGCGACATGTCCACAACTCTGGCAGCAGGTCTCCTACCATTCATAGGCCCTCAGTGTCTCCCTACGTGGCTTTGTACGGTTGCTAGAAGCATTAAATACGGACTTCAGCCCATCTTCTCCTGTAAACTACTTCCATCTCCAACATGCTTAAACCAAACTGACTAGGATCTAGATGTGGCTCCTGCCATTTATTCTACTGCATGCTCTTCCTTAACTGTTCTGTGCCACATCTAGGATTTACACAAAAAATAGATCTAAAGAAAGGAACTTAGAGTCAAATAGCACCTTTCCCCCAAATTACTAGAAACCCTCAATTAAACTCCTTTTCCACCAGTCATTCATACTTCATCCTGGAAAAACAAGTCATATATTTCTTATCACTTTCAGCAGAAGGGATGGAAGCAAAACAACTTTTTTTTTACAAATACACAGACTGAGAATTTGCTTGTAAGAATGAAGTGTATTCATTATGAGCACTGTAACAATATATTTCCATTTTAGTGTGATTGGGTTATGATGCAGCAATTCTGTTAAGTAGTTACCCTTGTTAAAACATGACTCTTACTATTAACACTCTGGGAAAGTCAGACAAAGCAAAAATCGTTATGAAAAGTAATCAGTAAACCCTATTTAAAGTAGATTAATAATGTTTCTTCTATAGAGATGATCTCAGAATAACTAATTTAAGCTTAGTGGTGGAGAAAAATTAATAAATAGTGCAACATTAGGTCCTTTATACATCTTTATAAATTGTTACCATCTGTTATGAAATCATACTTTTTGGACCGAGGTAAAAGAGTCTCCAGAAAACCCAAAATATGTGATGAAGGCCAAATGAAAAGAAAAGGAATTTAGTACTGAATATCAGTTTCGTAAAATGAGTTGTTACTATGGGGGCAGTGCTGGGCCCAGGACTCCAAGGAGAGACTGTGATGCCTTACCTCAGTTGGCTGGGGTAATATTGCTACAGTCATGGTGCTAGTATGGATGCGGCCTTGCTTCTCTGTCTTTGGCACTCTTTGTACTCTGTGCACACCTCCTTCAAATTTCATGTGCTTATAGGCTTCTAAACCCCCAATGCTGGCAGATGCATGTCTAAGGCCGCCTTGAAAATATTGGGAAAACAGAATTATTATTCTTGTGATTTATAAACAAGTGACCATCACTTCCACCATCTTGAAATACATTGAAAAGAGCTACGAAACAAAAGAAGCATACAGAATGTAAAACACATTGAAAAACCTTAGCAAATCCATGATATTCAGTGTTTTAATATTTAATACCTTTATTGCTAATAACCAGTAAACATAAAGCATTTATGGTATTAATGAACTGATTGAATAACATGTCTAAAAGGCCCCTTTTAAAAGACCATTAATCATTCAATGGCAAGTAGTGAATGACTAACATTTTATAGACCACTTCAAAACTGACATATCTGTACTCAAAATTATTAAGTAAATGATGAGCATAAAATCAGGTAAGCTTCCTTATCAATAAATTCTAAAGCTTATTCATGGTCTTTCCAACCCTTATCCTAGTACACATGTAGATAAACTAAATCCGTACTCTTCCCAAAACGACTTAAACAGTTTACTGACCTATTTCACTTGGAAAGTATTCCAGGGTTTCAAAATGCCATCTTTTAAATGCAGCATATTGCTGATACATATCAAACATCTCTGAAGTAAACAACATTGCCTCCTGACCCCCAACTCCTGCAGTTACCTCCAAGATCAAATCATTTTCATCTGTTTCTTCTGAGGGAACCAAAAGTAAAATAATCTGTAAATACAAAAATATCACCCCTCCTATAATTAGGAATTATTTAAAACTTAACAAAAAATAAAGCTAAATGATTAGATGCAAGATTTTAAATATTAAAGTTTCTCTAAGCAAACAGTATTGCTGATTGCTCAACTTTCTTGCCAATAAGAACCATCTAGTAATGCATAACTTCTATAAAATATTAGTGTAACAACTATATTATAAATGCTATAAGGTCCAGCTGAAACTTATGTTGCATTGCATTGTTTTGTTTCTTTTTGATGTTCATGTATAATTTTATGTCAGTTCTCTATTCAGTTAATTAACCCAGAACTGTACATTTAAATATGTAGTCACTACTAATAGTTTTCAGACTTAGAGCATACATAGTCCTTTTATGTTTCTGTCATTGTATTTTATAAGATACTCTGTAATGTTACATTTCTACTTATAGTTTAAGAATTTTATTTCCCACACAACTTTTTGTAAAGTGTCCTGCTCCTGTTTTAAATCTTTTGAAACATGCTAAATATTCTTTCCTAATTATTTTATCAATTATATTGCCTTTTTATAGCTTCAATTAAATAATTGGTTTATGACTAAAAAAAAAAGAGTTTGTTGTGACTAGGACACTATATTGTGTAGAATGCAAAAGAAGATTCTAACTCTGTCCTGAAATCTATAGCTTACTACAGCAGAAAAGAAAAAAAAAAACCCTCACATTGTATCTTTTAAAGCTTCTTTAATTTGGAAGAGAACGTATGTCCTTTTATTTCACAAAATTAGAAAATGGGTAGAAGACAAGTTACATGAGACTTTTCAAAGTGGAACTTTCCCTCTGGAATGGGTGGTAAGGACATTAACTTTTGATGAGTCCATTATGTGATTAAAGACAGAATTTTTAAATTCAGCTCCCCCTTTTCTGGGCTCCTTCCTCACCGTGCCACGTCCTTTTACTTATATGCTCAGAGATAACTATTGTAAATCTTTAAGCTCTGGTTTCCAGAATGAGCAAAGAGTGGTTCTTATTTAATATAATGATTACTATTCATCTAATGCCTATAGATTCTCCTAGATATAAAACCAAAGCACTACAATTCAGTTCTAAAAGCCCAAGGGCCCACTCTAGGCCTGGCACACTAACAGTGCCAGAGACACAAACGGAAAGAAATATTCCTGCTGCCAAGGAGCTCACTCTCTACCACTGCTCCATAACCTCTTCTACCCATGGTCTACCCTCCCCCACCTCCCTTAAATAACCTAAAGAGGGGGCAAATATAATACTGATATTTATTTCATTGCTTTTCCAAAAAATCCTATCAACGTGACAGTCACCTTTTTTCCCATGGCTCTCCAATCTTTGGGGTATGATAAAAATAGGACCACATGGAGTATGCTTCTTCCTGCTTTAAAAAAGTTTATAATTCTAAATATTAACAAGCTACTTGGTTCTTGAGTTGTTTTTATAAACTTCTAATAAAATTCATTAGAAGTAATAGCACAAATGCTCTATTCTTTGCACAGATACCATACCTGATGCTTCAACTGAGTTACTTCCTTTTGACATGAGCTTATTTCATTCTCTGCAAGTTTCCTTAAGTCTTCATTTTCATCTGCGAAAATAAAGCAGTATCTTAAGTTTTCCTTAATGTCAAACTGCCAACAGAATTCAAAGTCATTATTTTATTATTACTGTAGCTGAAGGGAAAAATAAAATGTCTTTCTTGTCCTTTAATAACTGCCATTAATTACAAGTGGCATTTTATGCATTAGTTTTTATTTTATTTTATTAAAACAAAAAACATTTTTCCTGATGATAGAAGTATAAGTAAAATAAAAAATAAGAATCTACAGAAAAATAAAGAAGCTATTAAACTATTCTATAATTCTACCTCCATGAAATATTCATATTAAAAAATGCTTTTAGTTTTCCAACTTAGACTACTAACAAATACATCGAGTAGTTAAACCAGAAGGGGACTAGAAGGTTCCATCAGTTAAACCACAATGGAATTAAAAAATAGAAATTTATTGTCTCTTTAACAAACATTTCATGAATATAAAATAAATATCCACCCAAGTATTTAGATCCTGCCTCATGGTCACAGAATGTTTACATGAAGTACTTCCCCCCTCAACTCGCTTTACTCTTATTGCATCTTTTGAATTTTCATTTTTATCTTACAAAATATACCTTCTCATCCCTCTATCCTATGGACAACATGCAACCTTCAGAAAGGAGAGAAGAGAAATTTTTTTAGCTCTTACACATAGCTCTCTTTGAGCACCTCACTCTGGTGAAAGATCGGACTGTTCCAAAGTATCAGTTTGTGTGTTTGTTCATTTATGAAGATCCAACTATGCTGGGAATTAGAGATAATAATATGTAAGACCTGCTCTCAAGGCAGGGTCTTAGATAATTTTAGTTTCTTTATAATTTTCTAGGGGAGAAAAACTCACAAAGAATAACAACCTAAAACACCAGCTGATTAAATATTAAAATGGTAGCACACTAAAAGACTGTTTTTGTGTTTATTTGGGGGATGGGCAGAAAATGGAAAGAAGCATTAACTCAAGGAGAGGTAACAACAACACAAACCCTGGGATAAGCGATGATGGGAAGTGTTGGTGGAAAGGCAGGAAATTATTCTGGCAAGAATCTGGCATGGAAGAAATTTGGTGAAATGGCAAATGGGTTGAAATAGAAAAAGGAAAAAGGAATTCTAGTCCTAGTTCAACCACTAAGGTTCTCTTAGGCCAGCATTTACAATTTCTCTGAGTCTCTATTATCGTGAGAAAAATGAAGGAGCTGGGCTGGGTGACCTCTAAGGTGCCTTTCAGTTCTGAAGTGCAGTTCTTCTGTAAGGCTAAGCAGATTGGAATTAAAGTCTAGAAGTAATTTAATACTACATTTTATTTATTAACCCAGTATACCCAAACCATTATCATTTCAACATGTACTTTAAAAATATTAAAAATTATTTTTTATATGAGGTCTTTGAAATCTGTTGTGTTATTTTATCCTTACAGTACATCTCAATTCAGACTATAGGTGCTCATCAGCCATATATGGTTATTGGCTCTAGAGGGTTTAAACTGAGTAGTTATTTCTAGGCAATGGAAATACACTAGTTCTTTCTCATTCAGTATTATTAATCAACATGTTTACTGGGCACCTATCACAGGTAAAAGGGTCTTTTTCTCTTCAACCTTCCAAGTACCCACTTGTTGTCACCCCCTCTTTTCCTATCCAAACTTCAGGAGATTAAATGCCATGTTTATTATTTCTCTTGTTAATTGTCATTTACTTCTCAAGTTCTTACACTGGATTTCATACTCATATCAATATACCATTTTTATTAAAATCACCCATGACAAAATTGCCAAATCTAAAGGCTTATTTCAATGTGAGCTGAAAAGATGAGCCCTTTTTAAGTCAGGTATCAACAATCCCTAATTTGAAATTTTAGCTGGTTTTCATACCTTCATTTATCTTGTTCAAGGTCCCAAAGGTCTGCTTGTTCTTTCTTGATCTTTTATAACTTCCTCCTCTGCCTGCTCCTCAAATACTATGTATTTCTGTCTTTGTTAGCATCTTATTTGTATCTCTACAAATTCTTCCTGAGTACTCTCATCTGCTTCCAAGCTTTACCTTATCAAGTATATGCTGAGAGTTCTCATATGATTATTCAGGCTCAGTTTTTCTCCTGTGCCAGTAGTTTTTTCTCCTAGACCATGATCTTTATCTGAATGTCCTTACAGGTACTCCTAGTTAAATATGGCTGCCTGTTCAGGGCAAAACATCTTTCTCCTAAAATTTACCCAACTTTTATATTCTCATCTTAATTAACAGTATCACTCATGTTCTGAACCCAGAAGCTTAAGATTTTTCTTAGAATTCTGGCTCTTCACCCTTCCCAGGACATAAGCCTCCAAATGCAGACTATTGTTAGAATGTCTTGTTGGTGAGGTTCCTGCTTACCACCACCTCTTCCTTGGACCGTTTTAACAGCCTCCTCACTGGCCTGTCAGCCACTGGGGTCCCTGGCAAATACTCCCAATCCATCTTCAGCACTGAGGCCAATATTAATCCTTCTTTAAAAAGATGTCACTTCTCTGCTTAAAAACATGTGCTAACTTCCCACAGTCTGTAAGAACAAATCCAGTTTCTTTGTCGGGAAGCCAGATTTTGCTTTTTATAACATTGCTCTTTATTGCAGAAATTAAAACAAGCACTTATCCACTTATATTTTTACTTCTTAAACATTGCTCTTCTTCACTAGGCTGTAAGCTAAAAAGTAGTTCCCTATTTTTTTGGTAATTAGAGGTGTCTGACATAAAGTAACTCAGGAGTTGCTCAGTGATGTTTTCTATCGTTATATAAAGGTGAGTTGTGTTCTGCCAGTAACAATTTTCTAACATTGTTTCTCTATAGCTTGATTTTTAAAATATTTAAACCTTAAATCCACTTGATTTTTAAGCTTGGTTTAAGCTATGAAACCAATTTAATTTTCCCCCAAAAGTATTTTTCCCAATATGGTTAATTTTTTTCCACTTTGGGGCATCTACTTTTTATCTTAAATCACTTAATTTAGATGCTCCTTACCTCTCACCTAGACTATTGCATTAGTCTTCTGTTTTCCATGGCATCTGCAATCTCATTCCAGGTTGACTTTGAAACTACCTCAAATCAAGCTTTCTAAGCAAGAAAGCCATTTCTAACATTCACTCCCTCAATCTAAAAGCTTCCGCTGGCTCCCTTCTGCCAACAGGATAAAATCAACCTTTTTAGATTAGTATTTCACACCCTCACCCTTACAAAATGTTTCAACCTGCCTGTTCCTTGGTTAACAAAGAGTACAGTGATTGAAAGCATAAGATTTGGAGTCTGTCCAATCCAAACTCCATTCCTTAAAAGCTGTTTCGCCTGAGCTGTTATTTTACATCTATGCCTCATGTTCCTCTTCTCGTGCGCGAGCTAATAGTACCTAGTTCATAGTTTGGTATGTGAACTGGATGAGTTAATACATAAAAATAGTTAAGCAAAACTGAGCCTGAATAATAGAGTATGGTAAAAGATCAGTAAAGGTTAAACTATTCTTAGTATTCTCTAAGGGTGGACCTTTATCCCTGCACAAGGCCTCTTCCCAACAAGTTCTCCTTGCTTTCCCTAGGTGTCTTTTCAGGTATCTGTTCTCACGTTTCAGCTGTGGTATTAATTTTCTCTCCCTGAATACACTGTGACCCTCTCTAGAGCCATGCTAGCCAAGAGGAGGTGTAGAAATGCAGAAACTTAGGACCCATCCATGTTTGAATGCACACCAGATCACTGAGGAAACTTGCTAAAAACGCCAATTTCTAGGTCTCGGATTCTGAGTCCAAAGTCTGGCTATGCACCTCTCTTGGCACTATCGCAGGTGGTCTCTTTACTACTCTTTGAGAAACACTGCTCTCAAGCCCATAACAGAGACAGTCCCTCACTTGTCCTTGGTGAGCTAAAGATCCGCCAGACAGCAGGCAATCAGTAAACTTAAATTCTGTAAAAGGGGGCGGAGCATTGTGTCAAGGGACTATAAGGGCTCAAACAGGAAAGGATGGGATGAGAACGCACACAACGATGCCTTGACCTCTGATCCAAACCAGAAAGGGCTGCAACTGAGTAAAGAACTTCTAACGCGGGGAGGTGTGAACACCTGACCAACGGCATAGTGGGAAAAGCAAACGAAGAGTCAAGAATCGGCTTTGAATCCCGTTCCCCTGGGCCCGGCCCTCACCGTGTAGCAAGTGCTCGGTCTCCTGCAGCTCCTGCTCCTTTTCGCTCAGCAGTTTGGCCGCCGCCAGCAGCTCAGACCCCCTGACCTGCAACTGGGCTTCAGATCCCGCCTGACGCTCCAGGAAGGCCCGCAAGGGCCCGCCGCGAGCGAACAGCTCCTCCAGCGGCAGGCTTCCGCAGTTTAGGTGCCGGCGGGCCGGGCTGACAACCTTGCCAGCCCACAGACACCGAGCAGCACTCCGAAGAAGCTGAGACCTCATAGCTGAATTGCAACCCCCGAGCTCGACCAGAGCCGGAAGTTTCGGATAGTGAATCTCGCGACACCGCGCGGAGTTTGGAATCCGGCGAGAACTGACCGTGCCCAGCCCGGCGCACGCGCCAGTTTTAAAGGGCCTCCCGAAAGCCTCGGTGGGAAATTAGTGGCGAACATTTAAACGCCTTATTATTCGCGGAGGCCGGAAGGGGGCGGGGCGGGAAGTGATCCGAGTGGGTCCCGGAGATCCCCGGCTCGTTCAGAAGCTGAGTCGGAAACGCCTCCTTGAATGTACCAGGGCCGTGTGTTGGGCAGGAAGGGGGATGCTGAAGTTGGCCACTCGGTTTTCCGATCTCGAGCATTTATTTCCCAAGCACTGAATGAGGATCTCGAGTACCGCAGTGGAGAGTAGTGTAGTCCGCTAGCGGGGCTGAGGACACAGCCACGAAAGTCCTTTCCAGTACCAGCCTGGCTTTTCGTCTCCAAGAGTGATTTGTAGGATGGGCATCGCTGTGTGTATGTGTGTTTACTCCTCTTCCTCTTTTTCTGCTTATGTCTCTTCGACCGTGGGTAAGGACGGGACTAGTCTACTCGAAGGCAACAAGGAGGGTGATTTCCCCAAATCTGCTTTCCTGCCTTTATGTGCCACGAAATTTACTTGCTTTCAAACGACTTCCGTCCTCACCGAGTCTCTTGCCCTTCCAGTCTCACTCCGAGTTATCGTTAGCTACTTTTAAAAGTGACTGAGTGATTCCGTGTTCTAGTAAACCACAGCGCAGCAAAACCTTCAGAGTCCCGCCTTCGGTAGCCCAACCTCCACCTGCCTCCAAAAACCTTGAGATAGCGGATTGGTGCCAGGGATACTGAGGTTTATTGGTATAACGCTTTGAATTTTTCAAAAGAGCTTTTCACAACCCACCAGAGGGATGGATAGGAGGGTGTAAATATAACCAAGACAGTCCTGGGGATCCAAGGGCTGACTCAATCTGGGAATTCCCATCACCTGACTGGTTTGCGCAGTGTACTAAATGTTTTCACTGTTGGGAGAGCTGAAATACTGAACACTCTTGCAGTTTGTTTTTTTAAAAAATCAAATGGTAAATACGGGAGCCCTTGGCAAGGTTAAGTCATCCTGAAGTCGTCTAATCAAAACTACTGAGGTTAGGTATAAAATTCTTGTAAGATGAGCTTGCATTCTCTCTATTCACTCCTTAGCTCTACATACAAATGCAAAGTGAAGTGGAGGAATGAGATGACTCTCCAAATTATATAAAGCAAAAATAGATTTTGCTACTTAAAAGCTCCAACTGATTACCTCAACTATTCGTTTCACTTTATGAATTAAAGCCACACTGCTTTATAAAATTGTTTTTCTTTAAGATAGTGGTTGAAACCCATTTTAATTCTGATCCAAGTATAGAACAGGACTGATCAGGTCGTTTTTTATCTTTATTAGAATCAGCTATTTCCCAAGTCTAAACTCTGAATTTTTTTTAAACCATAGAACTGGTGGGAGTCATTTGAACGCAGTAAATTTCTCAGCTGAATTCTCAAGTCATTTCAAGAATATTATTTATAAAAGGGAAAAAACCTGATGGAACGCTGTGAAGAATCCAGCCAGAAATTATATTCCCTAAGATGTATAAGCAATTTAAGTAATATAAATAAGTGTACCTTTTACTCCTATAGTGTTACACCAATGAGGAAACAGTAACTTGTCTAAGGATACATTGGTGAATTCTTTATTAATTCAAAACATTTTTAAAAAGTGTAATGCATGTGCATTTTACAGTAATATCCATAGGTTTCCACAATATAGTTAAATGAAAACAACTGTAGTTTGATTTACTTTGAAAACTCAAAAAAAAAAAATAGTTGGAGACTTCTGAATTTCCTTACATTATTGTCATGCTCAAATTCTATTATTACATATTGAAGATTCTAGCATTTTCAGGAAGTCTATTATCTCTACATAGGTAAAATAATAAAATAGATTCAAGGATGGGGAAATAAAAACCCAAAACAACTTAAATTGGAAGAAAAGTAATCTAGATTATCTATTCAATTTATAAGCACCTACAGTTATTCTGACACTGCAAAATAACCAAGCATGTGTCTCAAGTTGCATTCATGCATTCAAAATTCCTTTATGGTCCACTATTATGAGTGGACTACAAAATATGGATATAGATTATTAAGTACAATGAACATGGTAGCAAAAAACTGCACACATTCAATATGATAAATTTTACAGAACCAACACATTGAAATTATTTTTCTGTATTTAGCAAACACCCTAAAATCATATACAAGAAGCTGTATTTATGACAAATAGGTTAAAGCAAGGGGGAAAAATCAAGTCTTTTACATTATTTCAATAATCAGTACTCATTGTTCTGTTGAGGGCAATATGGAAAAGCACTCAGCAAAATGATTACTGATTTAAATTACCTCTTATGACAATTAAACTAAAGTCTTTACTATCCAAGGAATGTAAAGGATAAAGTAAAGATAGTTCAAGGGAAAAATTTCACTTTCACCTCCATTAAGTGAATATTCAAGCTAACATAGTGTTGGAGCTTTATTTTCCCATTGCACTTTCCAGCTTATTGTATTTTCTCCATGGTATTTGTTAGCAGTCATTTAATGGAACCTAATAGCAGTACTGAGGAATCTGCTCAGAATTTCTTTAGCTCAGCTTTAATGTCCAGTACATTTACCTCTAATATGATCTAATAATGTATTGCTTTACAGTGGTGAAACCTAATAAACACTACCTCAACCAGATTGACCAAGGTCAATATTAACAGTGATAAGTCATGATGGTGGTATGTACCTCTGATATCATGTGATATAAGTGGCACTTCACTTCTGTGGTCTTCCAAAAACTGGTAATACCTTTCTAGTCATGGGGAAAACATCAGACAAATTCCAATTAAGGGACATTTTACAAACTAGACCAGTCCTCTTCAATACTGTCAAGGTCCTCAAAATCAAAAAAAGTTTGAGAAACTGTTGCAACTAAGAGGAACTTAAGAAGACAGGATGACTAAATATTATGTGTATCTTGGATGAAATCCTGTAATAGAAAAAAGACACTAGGTAAAAGCTAAGGAAATCTGAATAAAGTGTGAACTTAATGCATCAATATTGGTTCATTAGTTGTGACAAATGTCACAATGGGTGTACGGTATATGGAACCTTTCTGCGGTATCTTCACAATTTTTCTGTGAATCTAAAACTATTCTAAACTAAAAGGTTTAATGAAAAATTTTATGAACACACAACCACCTTTTATTCTTTTATTTTCATATTTTCATGGTAAAATTAAAAAAAAAAACACACCAGAATGTTTCTATTCCATGCCAATTTCAGTGTTTTCTCATGGGCAGTCTCTCATAACTTAGTTTTAGCTTTATTTCCCATATTTATTTGGCAAATTATTTGACGTTTATATTCTTCCTGTCCTTGGGAATGTTGTTTTATTTCCTTTGGAAATAAAATTTTTCAATGACTTATTTATCTTATTTAAACATTTATTTTAAACCTACAATATTATACACACATGCATACACGCATCTATATACATATATCTGTGTATGTGTGTCATGGAAAGAAACATACTTCCCGGTTGTAGGTTCAGTGTGATGTTCATGAACTGAAAACTGAATTTGAATCATATTGAGCAAAGCAGTAACAGATTCACATAGTCCTCCATCTTAAAATAACCGTGGATGAATAATTAAATCAGATTTTTAAAGTATGCTTTTCTAAAGAATTGGGGAAAAGTGCATTAAAGTGGCATTTAACTCATACATTCTTGAAAAGGGAATAATTATTGAGCTGGAAAAGTTTGATAAAGTAGTAATAATATATGTAACACTTTATTCTTTCCATGTTGACTTTTAATTCTCACGCCCACCGTGTAAATAAGGGTATTCTATTCCCCATTTGAAGATGAGGAAACAGGCTCAGAGAGGTTCAATATAATATTTGCCCAAAGTCCCATGAGATAGAAATGTAACTTGAATTCAAATTTGTAAGTAAAGCCTGGTATTGGGGAACAACTGTATCAACCTACGCACTACCATGTGTTGCAAGGATACTATGAAGAACGTTGCAGGGAAGATCAGAAGCCAAGTTTTTGGTATCAGTTTTATTGATAAATATTTGCAGTTGTAACAAGTGAGGAATAACTAAAACTTTTACAGATTTAATACTGTTTTCTCAGGAGAACAAGCATTTTATATTGGTCAGAAATTTAAAAAGAACTCAAAAAAGCATGCAAATATAAATGTTTGCATAATATATTTTGAAAAATAGGGTCAGCAGCTGTCAATATAAATACACAGGCAAGAAAGTTTTGTGGAACTGTCTTTACCACCTTTCAAAATAATATGCCATTGTATCCAGAGCAACGTTTTTAAAATTCATGTTTGATAGGGTTCTATCTATAGGCATTTTAGACCTAAGAAGTTTTAGGTGGCTTTTGAAAGAGTTCTTATTTTCCTATTTTCTGATTGTATTTAAATTTTCTTTCTTCTGTATTTATTCCTCAAAGCATCTGACATGTTGTATTTTTTGCAAATGTAACTTGTCACAATTACGATATGACATTTTTTCAGTATGTTAAAAGTGTATAGAAAAAATGGATACGTTCAAAGTTAAGAATCAGGTATTATTTTAAGTCAGCTTAATGGGGTGAAAATGTATTTTTGCCCCTAATATAGAAACATTATTTACCTATTTCTATAGTCCTTTTGCAAAACTGAACTATCAGGTAAATATATGATATGCATTTCATTCTGTAAGTAAGAACCTAGGCAGCATTAAAGGATACTAATAAACACCCCATGCACCATGACCAAATATCAGAACTGGTCATCCTATGTACATATTTTAAGACTTTTTTTTTTTTAAAAGACCACATTATGGTCTTGATTTTTGCACTCCATAACATTGATATCAAAATTGTGTTTTGCTATTTTTGTTCATATGCCAGTGCACCCATTGTGCTTACAGCTGCCCTATAACACTGTTGGAACATCTGTATTACCTTTGGGTAACATAACAACAATTATCCAGAGTAAAGAAGAAGAAGCATCATCCATCCATTATTAGTGTGATCTATGTACAAGATCCATCTCTGAAGAAATCTGGCTCTCCAATTTAGTTGTATACATTTATATATAATCTATACCCTTCACTTTTCTTTCCATGATAGACACATCTGAATTTAGGCACTATAGAAAGAGCATTAATCTCTTCCTGTGTGCATTAGCAGATTCTAACAGTACACAAAGATATCCTGACAATCTAAAACACAAAGTGTACCTTCTAAAGTGCTAATTTGTCCCCAGGGAGGAATATATTCACTAGGAAAAATCAGATTCTATCATAACAAATATTGTGCTCTTGGAATGGTAGCATAGACACCAGTTGAGGGCTTTTTGTTTATTATAGCTCTGTAATTAAAACAGAAGGAGTTATACCATACTTTAAAAATTGGTAGAGTTGCAAATATATACACATACTCGTAGATAGAAACTTCAAACATTTTGAAATTAAATGAGAAACCTCCCCCTCCCCCCAATAGGAATTTAACACAGAAATGCTCACATAACATGGCTGCCAACGTCTGATGTGTAAATCTGCTCTAGAATCATTCTCAACCCAACTTCCTAATCATGTCTCAAAAGGATATACTAACTTCAAAGTCTGTATTCTACAAATGCCCAGGTTAGAGATTAGGACTCTTTATAAGGGCCCTTATCTTTTACATTTGGTAAAATATTAAAGGTATTGTCAAACAGACAATTCATCTAATAGTCCAAAGTATCTTATAAAGATAACTTATGGCTAGCAGGTCACCATCATATATAGTAACAACAAGAATATAAAGTCTACATGTAAAAAGATTGATGCATGCGGTGTATCATAGTATATTACATATTTTCTGGTCATGTGCACCAATTTATTGTGCCTCAAACATAGCAACAAGTATGATATTACAACATATATGTGAATACATCATAGGAGCATAATAAACTCAATTCTACTCAAGAAAAAATTAAATAATTTAGGAACAATAGAACTTCACAATAGAAGTGATGATTCTTGTAGGTTTTTCTTCACTCTTTCGGAAAAAAATAGGACTTTTTGTAAACATCTTCATACTATTTTTTTTTTCAACATATTACTGAAAGCTATTATTCAAATAGGAAATATCTAATCGACATGGATAAAGTATGTCTTAACACACTAACACTTTCAGACAAAAACAGGCATTTATTAAAAGAAAGGATATAAATATTTTCTATCTTGTATTCTAACTACATTTTCATAAATAATGTATTTAAAAGTGCTGAATATGGTAGGATAGTCAGCAACGCCAGTGTAAACAGAACATTTTGTTTTCTAACTCGGCAAACTTTTTTTAAATCCCATTTTGTCAAACACTGCAACAGCTAAAATATTTGCATAGGGAATAGATAATAGCCCTTTTAACCATATCTCCTGAATTCTATATAAATTAGAAAATCAAATTCACTTAAAAAAACAATCCTTGAAATGTCTTAAGTTTTATGGAAAAAGAAACTTATGATGCCAACCTTTCAAGTAAAATAAATTTTAAAAAGAAAACCCCAAACTCGTTTATTTTAAAAATGTTTAATAAATTAAAAAATGAGAGGTAGTTAAAAAATGACAAAACCCATAATTTTAATATCATCCTTAATATAAGGCCAGTATTCTCAGTGGATATAAATATTTTTAAAACTTTCCCTTTAGGTGACTCAATACTATATTTATTAAGTTAAAAAAATAGCCTCCAGGGGATATTAATATTCAAATGTAACACCTTGATATAAATATGACACTGACTTTTCTGTGTGTGCACATGATAGGATACTGTTTTCTTGAATGTCAAAAGAACATGCCAATACCAGGCAAGTATTCTGTCTTAAAGATTTAGTGGTACTTATAAAAAATAATATGGCAGCTAGAAGATTTGAGCACTGTACTGCCTTTCAATTATGGATGAGTAGTAATAGTTTAGTTTTAACATTTTTAAAATAAGTCATTCTGAAGATACTATGAAAACAGTTAAGGTCTGAAGTAGAGAATTATCTTCTTCATAACCCTTACAAAACTTCTCTTGGCTAAAAACTTAGCTTTTCATTGGATTTTGCTTTCAAGGAAAATATGCCACAGGACAGATGCTATTCATCAAAATGTTTTATGATGCTACATTTAGGCATTCCTTTATTAAATCCTTTTTTTTTTATATTCCAAAACTAAGTTATTGAGCTTCGTATATTTTTCTTGCTAAAGTACATACTTTACACAACCGTTTTAGAACTGGAGAGCCAGTCTTTAATAAATTAATTACAGTATTGGACATCTGATATATACATAGATTTTCTTCTATTACAATTAAAAACAGTTATCACTCTTTGATTTGTCATTGAGATAGAATATTTTCAAATTGTTTTGTGCTTTTTTCTCTTTTCTTCTTCTTATTATTTGTTGTTTATTTTGTTTTTTTACATAGCAAACTATTCTGTAAAGAAAATGCCACAGTTTTGGCAGTGAACAACCAGAGGAATCCCCCGTTAGGATTTTCCAACAAACAGAGATAAAGAGCTCTTTTTCCATGTACAGAAATATTGGCTTCAAAATGAGTGTACTGAACACAGTATATAGCATGTTGAATACCATTGTTACAACTTAAAAATTGGCTTTTTCTGTCTCAGATTATATTTAAAAATGCAAACCACAGCCAATTTTTTTGGCAATTATTTCTATAAGACCATATTGCACAAAAGTCCTTAAATACAGATATAAGTTATGCCATTGGATTAAATATTACAACAGCTATGTGGCAAATGAAGCAGTTTTACTTTGCACATGCAGTCTCTGGGGATACACTAGGAGACTGTTCATAGGACTACAAATACAGTTTGCTTGCAAGTAGAATGAGTGTTGAATAAAACAAACTTAATTTGGCAATTCATTGTTATTCTGTGGTGTTTTCTCCAAACTTAACCAGGATAACCTTGATAAAAATGGAGACAAAAACCATATGGTTGTATTTTCACAGTAGCCTGAGGAATGCTAAACTGTAGTTCTCCAGGAACTCAGTTTCTGGTGTTATTTAATTACCTTTATTTCCCATCCCAGCCCTCCAAAATGATTTTTTTTTTAATGAAAATTAAGATTCAGAAGCAGAGTTGGCAGTACTTTCAACAAAGGACTTATAAATTTGAGAGTTCAAAAACCTTGGAAAAGAATCTCTGTGCATTAAGGTATATATCTGAAGTTGGGCATCTTCATACATGTGAGGATTAGGATCCAACAGATTTCTATTGATCACCTCTCTAACTCGAGAATCGAGACTGACCTAAAAAGAAATAAGAGCAGATACATTAAATAAATTTTTTTTCAAAAGCTTTCAATTAAGTAATTAAGGTTTGTGACATTTCAGAGAAACTTCAAAGAGTTAAATCCAACTACCTAAAATCTTGACATTACCTTTTTTTTTTTTTGAGGTTACCTTTTCCGAGACTACCTAACCTTGCATACTTTTCTTCCTCAAAAGTTGAACTAAAACAAACAAAAAAACAACTTGTTTTTTAAACCAGAAATTTAGTTCAGATATCCTGGCTTCCTTGGATTTATCTTTTCTATGCATTCACTTGGGTTTTTGACCATTTCTATTCATAGTTGAGGCACTGGAGAATTCCGTAGCCAGAAGACAAATTTATCTCCTCCTATTAGGTAACTGCTGGGGTGATTCTCTTGATGGGACAAGGTAAAAATCTGTCAGAGAGTAGTTCTCTGGCAAAAATTAGCATGATATCAAGTGCTGATTCCTGATAGTTTTAATATCCCAACAAATCCTATAGCGTCAAAGTAAGAAACCAGGAACATGGAAGGGTGTAGTAGAGCAAAACCAGAGCAGGCATTTTCCATGTCTTGGGGGTACCTGGCAAGGCACAGAGAACTTTATGGTCCTTATCCAGAGATACATCTAAAATCTCTGTTCTAAAGATTAAGTAGAACAATTGCTTGAAGTGGAGTCTTTGAAAAGAGAAATGTAAGTAGGAATTCAGAATACCCGTGCAAGTAATCAGTACAGTGTTATTTAAAAAGCCAAAATAAATTAAATTCTGCAAATGATAGTTCTTGTTTTGTTTTGTTTTCCGTCACTAAATGCTCATCCTGTTGGAGCTGGTAGGACTCCTGGAAAGGGAACTGGGGAAAAATAAATAGCAATAAGGGCAGGCTTGGGGAACGGAAGTAAGTTCTGCCCTGAAGTGACATGTTAGCAAAACCTAAGAGGCCAGCCATCACAAACTTGTCCTGATTGGCTTCCTCAGTCCTCACTGTTGAACATGGACTAGAGCACTGCGATCTATATTATCTGTCTCATGATGTACTCATGTCTATACAAACCTTTCATATTTATAGCTGAACATTTTGTCGTAAGCATTTTGCAAAAGGCTTTTTGGTTCTGGCTTCTTTTCTCCCCTACTGTATGGATTGAGCCTGGGGTCTGAGAGAGTCCTAATGACTTAAGTGGCTCATATTCTGTCTGGGTGTGCCCAGATTCCTGAGCTCTATGGACCATGTGGAATTGGGTTGATTGCTACATCCCAGAGACCGGTGCTATGAGAGGGAAATGGTGATCCAGACTAAATTTCTGTGGCTTAGCTAGACCAATGTTACAGAAAAAATTAAAGGTTTCTTTGCTGAACTATATATTGTCTTAAGGAATTCTTTAAAAAAAAGTTCTGGAAATGGATCATTTAGGTTTTATTCTCTGTGTTATCTGAGCCATCTGAGGTCATCATCAGTACAAAGAAATAAAAAATACAGAATTTTTCCCTAAGATTTTTATTTAAAAATATTGTTTATCTTTCTACCCAGTAGGAATATGTTGACACTGGAGTTCAAGCTGATCTCATACTGAAAAGTGGTGTTATGGTAAGGTGAAATCTTACCAAATACACTCAACTGTTTTTGTAAATGTTTTTGCTCTTACTTTCAAACTTGATAACTTTTTGTTTCAATGGAGGAGGGAAATGTTAGATTAGTGATAAAGAAAGAAGATCACTTATTTCTTAAATAACAGCATAATTAAATACAGTATAATTGTTTGTGGCTGTAACCATATCCATTATCTTAAGACAGAGAAATAAAAATACCTTGAATGATTAAATGTCTTGAGTTCTCACTGTATAATTTTATTTTATTTTTTTTGCAAATTAAAAACCATAGTGAAAGATCACAGAGAAAGTCATCCAACATTTAGTAACCTCTAACAAAAACTCATTTGCTATTTCTATTTAAAAAATAAAATATTTACCTTAATGTCTGCTTGTTTGGAAAAGTTGTCAGTCAAAAGAAGTGTAGAGAGGTCAAATAACAAGGATAAACCCCATGGATATAACAATAAGAGTTTCATCTGGTGGCATCTTTGTGCTTCAGATTGTGGAACATCTATAATACAAGTTAGTGGGGGTGGATCCCAGCCTGGGCCTGAGCCATAGTCACCATAGGAATCAGGCACACCTGGACGGCTCATAATCTCATCTAATCTGGGGTCCAATGACTAACGGACTGAGGAGTTTCCCATAAAGAACTCATCCCAAGGGAAGAGAAAGTTGAGAAGCACAAGACAAGAGGTACCGTTGGGCAATGGGAATTCTGGTAGTACTCAGTCCTCACAGACTCATATCTAGGTGGGGGAAGGGAGGGTACAATGCAGCAGTCACAGCATTAACAGAAAAAGAAGTATTCCTGTGGGCCGGGGCGCCGCACAGCTCCTATGGATTTGGCAGCATTCACCCAGCAGCTGTGGCGGTGCTGGGAACAATGGCGGTGTTGAGAGGTGGCAAGTGAAGTTTACAAGGCTTACATGACTTTGTGAAAGGCCTCAGGGAACTGGGAAGCATTCACTTGCACCAGGAGCAGGAGACAGAGGAAGGAGGAAAGCAAGTGGCTTGCAAACATACAAATATCCACCTGCAACTCCACAAGCTAGTTAGGAAAAAAATGTCATGCGAGCTGAAGGTTCAACAAGAGTGTGGTGGTAAAGTGCAGGGAATGAAGACACAAGTCTAGCTAGTGTGGCTTGGGAAAACCTGGCTCAAACTGAGTGATAACACCTGCTTAATCTTGCTACATTTCCTACCCAGTGGAGGAGAACACCGAGATAGGTGAATATTGCCAGAAGGTTGTATGCCAAGTGTTGACCCTGCCTTTCTGTTCTAGCCATCAAGAAGCAACGGAAGTTTTGACTTCATGGACATTTGGGGCAGAATTATGCTGAAAAGGATGAATTTTCACTGAAAGTCTTTTGTGGAGACTTGTGGAGACTCTTGTGGAGTCTCTCCTTAAATTAATTAGGCTAATTCCTTAAACAACTTTTTAGATATCATGATTAAGTTTTTTCCTTCATTTTTTTTCCATTTTATTTTTAATTTTACCAAAGTTGCTTTATTTAGGATTCTTGTGGAAGTAAAATTCTGATATATTTCTTTTTTCCTTTATAAGTTCATATTAAATTTTACCAGTGATATCTTCTGCCACTGGAGATATTCTTTTTAATTTTAACTAAATTTGGTTTTCTCATGTTAAATTTTATAAAGAATACTGGATTCTCCTATTAGTTTTAATAAATTTATACCATGTGTACTTTTAGTCATATTATTTTGTGTTGATTATTTCTACTGAAAATAATTATAAATAAAACTATTGGAATTTATTTCTTGGAACAAAGATGATTAAGTGCAGCACAATCATAAAGTGCAGTAGCCATATTCCTGATATGGTCCAAATGATGGGAAAGTTTATTTTGCTTGTCTGAGGGAGAGTTCAGGCATGTGGTTATGACTGCTGTTTCTCATGGTGTCTTAAGTTCTAAGGCTGGGTTTATAGAAGTCTATAGAAGTGTCATGAAGAAAATACTAGGCAATGGGATTACTAGCCAGCATATTACAGTTGAAAGGGCACCACATTTGGAATTAGAAGACCTTGGGCTTGTGTCCTACAATAGTTGGTTTACCTCTTTGAGAATCCATTTATTTCCTCTGTTGTAAAATGGTGCCCTCTGTCCTAGTGGCTAAAGGATTCTTGTGAGACCTATATTGTGATTATATATGTGAGACCATTTTGTCAATAACAAAGTTTAAGCCCAATGTAAAGTGATATTAATAATAATAATAATTGACCTTCAGTATCATGACACATTTTTGATCAAGCACAGTGTCTTCAGCCTTTCTATCAACTTGAATTTTACCTTCTCAGAGTGACCCTACCTGACTACCCCTCTTCTAAACAATACCATTGACCTCCACCTCCATCATAATGTTTCTCACAATTTTTAGTTATTTGCTTTTGAGATGATTTGTCTGTCCTGAAATGTAAGCTTTGTAAAAGATAGGCCAATGTTTTTCTTGTTCACCAACATATTCCCAACATCTAACCCAGTATCTGGCTCATAGGAAACAAATATTTTTTGATTGATAATATGCATGCACAAAGAAATTAATCTGGGAAAATACAGTCAAATGAGTCCTGTTTAGAAAAGCCAATTTAAATAATCAAAAGTACTAATTCACATAATTTTGCTTAAAGAGGCACGTACTTCCAAACACAGAATCCACATGTCTATCACATATGCATTATTTTTAGATAGTTCTGGATTTTAAATAGGTTTACTGCTTTTTTTCTCCCAGATAACAACTGGAAATTCAGGATGAAATCATAAGAAGCAAACAACCCCTACTACTATTCAAATCACCATGGGGGAGAAAGCTGTAAAGTTAGAGATTTAGTGAGTTTTTGAGCTTTTTCTATGCCATTACTCTACCCCATGAGGAAGCTAAGGTCAGGGACCCCTGAAATGAGCTGCTCAGTGTCATAAGGATGTTAAGTAGTAACAGGACTGGATTACAGCCCAGATTAAGGATAATGCCATCACTAAAAAGATTTGTAGAAAACTGAACAGTTTTCTTCATTATAGATATGTCTTTTTATAATTACTTATTCATTCAAGAGCTCAATGCTGTTTATAGTAGATAATAGCTTTTAAATAGACTTTTTTTTTTTGAGATTTTATTTTTTAAGTAATCTTTACACCCAGCGTAGGGTTCAAACTTACAGGAGTTCAAGAGTTGCATGGGCCAGCCCAGGAAACCCAAATAGAATTTTTACTAAAGTTCTTAATTTTGCTGGGTTTGTCTTTTCAATATTTAATAAATATAAACTGCCATTAGCATCTGCTATCTGCAGCAAGATTATTATCAATCTTAAATTCCTCTTTACTACCCCCATTTATTTTCTCCTTGAGAACATCACATAGAAAATTTACTTTTGAAAAATGCTCTTCTTTATGTGTTTTTAGTTTTTTTTAATTAAAATTTGTCCTTTCCCTCTTGAAATATACGCTATACCAAAAAATGAAAGTTATACTGTCTCCTGACTGCAAACGTCTATTTTAAAACATACTGCTCAAGTTATTAAAAGGACATAAAACATGCCCTTCGAGTAATGAAATGTAATTTCAAGGATACTGGCTTCATGAAGAAAATGAGTTATCTAGATATAAATAATTTCGAGAATGTAGACTTCCTCTACATTTAACCAAGAGGAACATGATAACTCAATCAAATTAAGATAAAATGAGAGTCTAGTGAAGAAAAATGAGGTTCTAGTTAAGAATGCAATCCTGACAATTTTTAGTTGTTCAGTCATTATTTTATAAATGATTCAAATATTCATGTTCTTTAAAAATATTCAGAATAGGGGCGCCTGGGTGGCTCAGTTGGTTAAGTGACTGCCTTCGGCTCAGGTCATGATCCCGGAGTCCTGGGATCGAGTCCCGCATAGGGCTCCCTGCTCAGCAGGGAGTCTGCTTCTCCCTCTGACCCTACCCCCTCTTGGGCTCTCTCTGTCTCACTCTCTCTCTCTCTCTCTCAAATAAATAAATAAAATCTTTAAAAAAATAAAAGAAATAAAAATATTCAGAATAAGTAGAAACAGTCATAGAATTTCAGAGGTAGAAAGGCCAGATTATCTAGCCCCAAAATGGGAAATGGATCCCAACTCCAGTTAGTTTGTAGCAGCTGCTTTGAATATTGTGTTGAGAGAAATTCTCTGGTTGGATCTGGGTATAGCAGTAAGAACCATGATTGATTAGCCACATCACTTGGTGAAGAGAATGGAGTAGTAGCAAAGAGCCTTACAGTTGTCATTCTGGATTTGGTTTACTATTCTCTGTGTCCCTTTTTAGCTTTATTTTGGTAAACAAAACAACTGAATAACAAATCAGAGAAGTGAACTAATTTATCCCAGGCCACACAATCAGGTTGAAGCAGATCCAGAACCAGAATCTTGTGCCCCTGAATGATTAGTTCAGTGCTCTCACCACTATATAGTCAGGGCTGTTTTGATGTGACATGTGTTCTCTCCACTGTTGGAAAACAGAATTGGAAGGTGACAACTCGGTATCATCAGACAGTTATTATTGTATTGTGGCTGATTAGAGATTGAGAAGTTTTTGCACAGAAAGGTCAGTGAGGTATAATAGTTTAGAAAGGGCTCTGGGGTGGCCAGAAAGCGCATGCCATATTCTGAGTGTATCATTGAGTCAGGTCATGGTTCAAGAGTAAATATATCTATACCTTGGCTT